>NC_090443.1:31919182-32629115 GCF_031143425.1 Pleurodeles waltl
ATCATCAGGCGGAGGAGCAGTGGCACCGGAGCACAAGGGAGCTGCATCCCACATGGCCATGGAGGGCCACACTACGGACTCTGAATTCACCAGTGGGACGGAGGGCGAGGGGAGCTCCACAGCGGGGACAGGAGCTGACACCAGTGACACGGACTCGTCCTCTGATGGGAGCTCCCTTGTGGTGGCGGCAACATCTGTGCCCCCCGCATCTACAGGTACAGCCGCCATCCCCCCTACCAGCACTGCCCTCCCAGCAGCCCCTCAGCCTTCGCCCGTGCCCGCTCACCCAGGAGGGTGAGCATCACCTTCGCCCCAGGCACCTCAGGCCCTGCCCCAGTCACCCCTGCTGCCCTCAGTGAGGAGGCCATTGACCTCCTCAGGTCACTCACTGTTGGGCAGTCTACCATTTTGAATGCCATCCAGGGTGTAGAAAGGCAGTTGCAACAAACTAATGCATTCCTGGAGGGCATTCATTCTGGTCAGGCGGCCCTTCACCGAGCCTTTCAAACTCTGGCCTCAGCACTGATGGCAGCCATTGTCCCTGTGTCTAGCCTCCCCCCTCCAACTTCCTCCACCCAGACCCAATCCCCTGTACCTCTGCCTATCCCAAGCACACCATCAGACCAGCCTGCACACACCTCACCACACAAGGGAAGCTCAGGCAAACATAAGCATCACACATCCCACAGTCACTCACGCAAGCATCAGACACATGCAGACACACCAACATCCACTGCCTCCACTGTGTCCCCCTCCTCGTCGTCTCCCTCCTCCCTCCCAGTCTCGTCTACACACACACCTGCATGCACTACCTCTACAGCCACTACGTCCCTCACCAGCACACCCACCAGCATACCCCGCTCACGTGCAGTCACCACCCCCACTACCATTCACACGTCCCCTGTGTCCTCTCCCAGTGTGTCTGTGATGCCCCCTCCCAAGATACACAAACGCAGGCACACACCCACCCAACAGCCATCCACCTTACGACAGCCTCCAGCGCATGCACCTGCACCCAAAGTCACCAAACGTACACCTCCTACTACCACCACCTCTTCCTCCACTCCCAAACCCCCACCAGCTACCTGTCCCAGAGTGTCCCAAAAACTTTTCCTGTCCAGCCTTGACCTTTTTCCCACACCTCCCCCACCCCGTCCATCTCATAGGTCCCGAAGTAGCACCTCAGCCACAACATCTCCGGGACCAGTGGTGCCTGTAGTCACCGGTATGTGGAGTGCACCGGCCACCAGGACAGCCAGTATGGCACGGAGCCACAGCACAGCCAGTCCCCCCGTGAAGCATCAGAAGTTGGTCAGTGGCTGGCGGGAGAGGGGGAAGACTCCAGCCACCAAAGCCACTCCCAGGGGTCCTGGTGGGAGTGTGGACTCAGCTGTGACATCACCCAAGGTGGGGAAGGGCCACAAGAAACCCGGCAAGTCTGGGAAGAGCAGCACGGCGGAGAAGACCGCCATCATCCCTGCTGCCCAGGAGGCTACCGGAAGCCCCAGCCCAGCTGCCCAGGAGGCCACCGCCAGCCCCATCCCCGCTGCCCAGGAGGCCACCACCAGCCCCATCCCAGCTGCCCAGGAGGGCCCCACCAGCCCCGTCCCCGCTGCCCAGGAGGCCACTGCCAGCCCCATCCCAGCTTCCCAGGAGGCCACCGCCAGCCCAATCCCCGCTGCCCAGGAGTCCACCGCCAGCCCCATCCCACCTGCCCAGGAGGGCCCCGCCAGCCTCATCCCAGCTGCCCAGGAGGGCCCCACCAGCCCCATCCCAGCTGCCCAGGAGGGCCCCGCCAGCCCCAGCCCAGCTGCCCAGGAGGGCCCCGCCAGCCCCAGCCCAGCTGCCCAGGAGGGCCCCGCCAGCCCCAGCCCAGCTGGGCCATGAAGGACCGCCAGCGCAAGACCCGCTGGGCCATGAAGGACCACCAGCACAAGACCCGCTGGGCCATGAAGGACCGCCAACTCAAGCACCGCTGAACAGGGCACCGCCAAATCAAGCACCGCTGAACAGGGCAAGCACCGCTGAACAGGGCACCGCCAACTCAAGCACCGCTGAACAAGGCACCGCCAAATCAAGCACCGCTGAACAGGGCAAGCACCGCTGAACAGGGCACCGCCAACTCAAGCACCGCTGAACAGGGCACAGCCAAATCAAGCACCGCTGAACAGGGCACCGCCAAATCAAGCACCGCTGAACAGGGCACCGCCAACTCAAGCACCGCTGAACAGGGCACCGCCAAATCAAGCACCACTGAACAGGGTACTGCCAACTCAAGCACCGCTGAACAGGGCACCGCCAAATCAAGCACCGCTGAACAGGGCACCGCCATATCAAGCACCGCTGAACAGGGCTCCGCCAAATCAAGCACCGCTGAACAGGGCAGTGCCAAATCAAGCACCGCTGAACAGGGTAAGCACCGCTGAACAGGGCACCGACAACTCAAGCACCGCTGAACAGGGCACCGCCAACTCAAGTACCGCTGAACAGGGCACCGCCAAATCAAGCACCGCTGAACAGGGTACCGCCAACTCAAGCACCGCTGAACAGGGTACCGCCAAATCAAGCACCGCTGAACAGGGCACCACCATATCAAGCACCGCTGAACAGGGCACCGCCAACCCAAGCACCGCTGAACAGGGCACTGCCAAATCAAGCACCGCTAGCCCATGAGCGGCAGGGGCACTGACGCAACTGGGACCGTCACGGGGTGAGTGATGCACTCTGGGCACCAGTCTCTCTCCAGAGCCAGTGGAGACATGCATCCACTACCTCTGTCCTTCACAGGATGAAGCACTCTGGGCACCAGTCCCCCTCCAGAACCAGTGGAGACATGCATCCACTACCTCTGTCCTTCATAGGATGAAGCACTTTGGGCACCAGTCCCCCTCCAGAACCAGTGGAGACTGTTATCGACTTGAGAGACTGTGGCTTTGCACTCCCCAGGATAATGCAGTGGGCAAACCACCCACTGGAGAGACTTGAGAGACTGTGGCTTTGCACTCCCCAGGATAATGCAGTGGGCAAACCACCCACTGGAGAGACTTGAGAGACTGTGGCTTTGCACTCCCCAGGATTGAACAGTGGGCAACCCACCCACTGTAGAGACTTGAGAGACTGTGGCTTTGCACTCCCCAGGATATGTCAGTGGGCAAACCACCCACTGTTGAGACTTGAGAGACTGTGGCTTTGCACTCCCCAGGATTGAAGTGGGCATTGAGCCCCCTCGTGGATCTGGCGTTGTGCACTCATCCGGCTGAGGTGCCCCCCCTTCCCTTCCCCCTGAGGTGCCTGTTGTATTTCTATCTTATGGCCCTGCAGTGTTCTCTCTGTTTTGATCTGGTATCGAGTGTGGGCCTCGCCCATGCATTTTGGGCCCAGTGGTCCACAGACTATAAATGGTGCAATACCTGGACTACTATTCTTGGTGTATATTTTGTTAATAGTGTATATATGTATATTTTTGCATACTGCATTTTAATAGATTACAATGGTTACACTCATTTCCTTTTGTCTTTGCATTCTTCCGGGGGGGGGGTTGGGGGGTGTAACTATAATGTATAGATATGTATTAGTGTGTGTGTTGTAGTGGGTGAGGGTGGAGGTGGGGGTGTTGTGTGTGTGTGTCCCTGTGTTTTGCCTCCCCCTCCCCTGTGTCGTAGGTGCAGTACTCACCGTGGTCTTCGCCGCCGGCGCTCGTGCTCCTGGTACAGGAGCAGGAAGACTATCGCAGGTAGAATTTGGATTTCCGGGTCCATGGTGTCCTCGTTCCTCGAGGAGTGTGCAGAGGTGAGCGTTTTCCCTTCGAAATTCCTGTTTCCGCCGTGTTTTTATCCGCGGTGAATCCACCCTGGAAAAGGTGGCGGATTGGCCTGTCATAATAGTGTGGGCGGTACATTGTCTTCCGCCTGTCTGTTGACGGTGACCGCCGCGCTGTTTGTTTGTACCGCTGTGGTGGTAGGAGTGTTAAACTGGCTGTCTTTGTTGGCGGTTTCCGCCACGGTCGTAATTGAATTTTTTTCCGCCGGCCTGTTGGCGGTCTTACCCCCGCTTTAACACCGTCCGCCAGGGTTGTAATGAGGGCCAAAATCACCTTGGAATTAGGCTGTGGTACTGCAGGATGATAGTTAGGTTAATCCAGATTTAGGGGAATTATCTCATTCAACAATTTGCTCCTCAGTATTGCCAGTTGGAAACAGAAACACTTTGAGTTTAACAGGCTAACTATACCTAACGATACCTACAATTGTGCTTAAGTCATCAGCTAGTTTCTGCAGTATTCCTTATTCTTGTGCACATATAGCTTTCAAAGTGGTCTGTTTTTGGAACTGTCTGTATTTTGGAAGACCAGGCAATAATGGATCCAGCGAAGAAAGATATGCAAGCACAAAGTATTGACCAAGCATATCTGTAGTTTTGAATAAGGTCACAGCATCCAACTTCGGGCTAGACTAAGAAAGTAGGATTTAAAGAATTTAAAACAAATGGATTTGCTGAAAACAAACGGAAGACTATAGAAATTATAAGGGATATAGAGTTATGTGGAGATAAAGGCATGCCAATAAAAAAGGGAAAAAACAGATGTGAGTCTAAACACGTTTGTAACATCAATATGTGAGGCATCCCCAAAGATATTCTCCACCAAGATTTAGAAACGGACATGTAAAAAAAATATTAATCAGGGAATTTAGAAGCACAGCTGGTCAGCCTTATGGATAACAAATCCATCTCTGATGAAGGTATAACTGTGGTGAATAATTTGGCTGATTAGCATGATTCAAATGATCAGACAATCATATCTGAAACAGTATGTTAGCTAGTAAATTATAGCTATAGTAAGTGTGAAGAATAATACACCCAGATGATAACAGCAACTTAATTTAGAATTCCAGTAATTCCGTTTCACAATGGACAAGTAAAAAGTATAGATGTGGGTAACCAAGACACTACAGATAAACAAAGCAATCAAAACTAAAAAGTCAAAATCAACCCAATAAACATTAATATGCTCAACTGAGTTGATGCTAAACTTTTTTTTATTGCACGCGCACAGCAGCAACAATGGAGAGAATTTAGAAATTTTCAAACATTTCAATAAGGTATGAAGTTCAACAACTTGCAGCCATCTTCCTTCTTCAAACGCTGCAAACAATATAAATTCCAAAACATAGAAATAGAAATCCAAAGGCAAAGTCACCTATCGCGACAACCCAGTTTTCATTTTTGGAAGCTTTCCTATTCTGAAAGAAAATTAGAACAACACGTATTTACTTCATTAAGGTGGGCTATTAAAGTGGTGGGATAATCTCAGCCTCAGTGTCTTTAATAAAATCCTGATTTTCTGCCCAACAGGATGTGGGCTGTGGAAAATCTACATTTTCTAACATGACTGGGAGGCTAATATTAATCAAGTTTATAGTGCTTTTAAAACAAACATTATCAATTGCATTCGCAACAGGTCTAAAATAGCAACATTTGAACATGTTTTCATTTGACCAATCTTCATCTCTTAAAATATCTTTCAGGCCACCACCCAGAATGCTTTTTGAAGCTGATGCACCTATAAGGAAGTGAACTCCAAACCTACTAACATTCACACCTGCTTCTCTCATAACCTCTTGTACTCATCTTGCCAAAGTCGGGGTGAAGCCGCTTTATGAGGCCACCCGTAGGAAGCCATTAATTGTGCAACATTGCTTCTAAAACTCTCCGTTCTCCTTTCATACTCTTTCAAGCATTGAACCACGCAAAGTCTGTCATTCGACTTAAAATAAGGGTAGAAAATAGATGTAGGTAACATTTTTATTCTCCTCTTAATGTAAAAACAGACACCTTCTCGTTGATAGGCCCTACTTGCAACCTCCAGAGACCTCACATATGACGTCCTCCCTAACGACACCAAGCAAAGCAAAATCGGTAGTTTGTAAGAAATCTGTTGCAGAGAAGAGTTATCACCCCAATTCATTAAGATCTGTAAAACCTGTCTAACATTCGCAATGAAGAATACCTCACTTTAGGAGGATGCCGGGATCTTCGGTGCAGCCGGATACAGAATGCGTGCCACATCAAAGCCCCGGACTTCTGCTGAAGTCCTGGAGCCCCAGACTTATGCTGAAGCCTGCGAGCTGCCGGGTCATATGCAGCTGTCACAAAAAGATCCAGAGCTTCTCCTGAAGCCTGTAAGCCGCCCGCTCAAAAGAGGGAGGTGCCTGGATGCACAAGCGCAGCCCCACCTGGCCGCAGGGGCGTAGGAGACAATACATTTCTGGGGGGGACAGGGACAGCCTTGGGGACTTTCAATCAACCCTATACAAATCGCTTGTTGTTTACGAACTGCAGGCTCCGATAAATATACACAATCATATATATTGGAAGTGAAATAAGGAAAAAGGAAGGCATGTTTACACAGTCTGAAAGTATATTTTATTGTTATTTATATTCACAAAGTAATTAGCTCAAATGTGAAAATAACATGTTGATTAACCTTGCATCTTCATGCACCAAGCAAATTAAGGTAGGAGGGTAAAAAGGAAGAACATACCCTTTGCGCCCCACACCCATCATGCCCTTCGCCTCATGCCAATTGGAACCGCACTGGAGAGATCAAAAGTGATTAGGTACAATAGTTGTTAACTGTGCTCGGAAACCATAGTTCTAATAACACTTCTACTCCTGTGTGTGATCTTGGGAAGCTCAGCTCCACATCAGTCATAACTAGAGGCATTTCAATTGAAGAAACTCTTGGAGTTACAGTCTATATAAACATGGATTCTCTAATCTCTGTATAAACTGCAGTCACTAAGGGGGTCATTACAACATTGGCGGTAAAAGGCGCTTACCGCCGTGCAGAAGACCGCCAATACACCGCCGCGGCCGCGGAATTCCGCCACAGCTATTATGACCCACATCTCGGAATCTGCCGAAATTCAGACACCCACACAAGTCCGCCACACCAAAGGTCAGTGATGAACTGGCGAAAACAAAACTTCCACCGTCACGCCAACAGAAACACGCCCATGCTATCATGACCCACGAATCCACGCGGCGGTCTTTCAACCGCGGTATTCCATTGGCGGTACACACCGCCGCGCTCAAAATACACACACATCTCCAAAACACCGCCACATTAGACAATTCCAAATACACACGCCTGATACACATACAAACACCACTCCCACACACCCAACACAATATAAAACACACACCCACATCAACCACAATCCCCTACGACCAAAAACTGAAGACGAAGGCGACAGACAGAGACTACAGCAATAGACAACCCCACCACACAGAGGCACACAACACCATCACCCATACAACATCCACGCTCAAAACACCCCACACCACCACACATCACCACACATCAACACATACACCACCCCACACATCACCTACACCACCCCATGTCACGTCAAAGACACCCAGGTTTTCCGAGGAGGAGCTCAGGGTCATGGTGGAGGAAATCTTACGGGTAGAGCCACAGCTATTTGGAGCACAGGTGCAGCACACCTCCATAGCCAGGAAGATGGAGCTATGGCGAAGAATCGTCAACAGGGTCAACGCTGTGGGACAGCATCCAAGAAATCGGGAGGACATCAGGAAGAGGTGGAACGACCTACGGGGGAAGGTGCGTTCCGTGGTCTCCAGGCACAACATCGCTGTTCAGTGGACTGGCGGCGGACCCCCACCTCCTCCCCCACAACTAACAATATGGGAGAAGCAGGTCTTGACCATCATGTATCCAGAGGGCCTCGGAGAAGTCGGTGGAGGAATGGACACTGGTAAGTCAAATCTTAACTATCATATCCCCCACCCTACCTGCATGCTATAACACCCACCCACCCTCACCCCCTCCCCTATCACTACAACTCCTCACTAATGTACTAATTACACAAACCACACATCCCAACAACAAGCCCTGCATGACACAACTAAGCATGGACACCCATCACTAAAGCATGCCCACTGCACATACCCATAACAACCCCCCAACCATCATCACACAAGCCTCCACACAGGAATGCTTGCACTGGGGTACACGCACACCCACCCATTGCACACCATGACACACACACATGCAATAATCATGCTCTTATACCCTGCAGGACCACTACGTAACGTCACCACACAGGAGGGTCCAGACATCTCCACTCCACCCACAGAAGAGGCCCACAATGATGACAGCAGCTCTGTCCAACTGGATCCAGATGACCAGGCCGGACTATCGTGGGCCTCGGGACAGTCGGTTCCCCTCGCACAGGCACAGCCCAACACTGACCTTCCACCCTCTGGTAACACCAGCACAGCACCCACCCAGCGGGCCCATACCTCCGTACCCAGGACAAGTCAATCAGCTGTGTGTCCACCACTACAGGGAACCCAGGATAACCCACCACCCCAACAACAACAGGGACCTAGGGGCAGTGGTAGTGGTAGTGGGCACACGGTCCAGAGGACGGAGGCACAGGAACACAGGGGAACTGGGAGGGCTGCTGTGCGACAGGGGGCGGACAGGCCAAGGGAACCCACTCTCCACAAGTCCCTCTCCTCCATCATGGGAGCCTACCACCACTCCCAGGAGACAATGGCTTCGGTTCTGGCCAAGTTTCAGGAGACCCAGCGCCTGCAGGACGAACAGTATTTGGGCTTCAGGGAGGAGCTCAGAACCATCAGCTCCACCCTGGGCACCATCGTAGGGGTGCTGAAGGACATACAAAAGACCATGAGGGACACCGTGGCACTCCAAGGGGCCCCTGACACTAGCCTAGACGATGAACTGCCCACCACCTCCGCCGGCGCTAGTGGACAGGACGCCCCGCCACAGGACCACCACACCAGCACCCCACCCCCTGCAGACGGACAACCACCCTGCAAGCGATCCCTGAGATCCAGGAATAGGACAGAGCACGATGGCAAGACCCCCACCAGGAAATGAGACCACCCTTATCGTCATCCCACTGTCTCACTTTGTTACCCTTTCCAGATTGAACTGCCCCAGCTCCACTTCCTATGCCCATATCGGCAGTGCACCTGTGAGACTAATAGACTGGACTCTGCCATGGACATTCCTCCTCCATCACCCATCACCATTTTACCACACCCTCCAATAATTAGCACTTCAATAAACACCCTTGAACCACAAAACAATCTGGAGTCAGTCTGTGATTTTTAAAATGTGTATTACCAATTACAGTGATAAAAAAATGTGTTTTCAAATGTAATGCCAACATACCTATGTCACACATCACAAGTCCATGAAGGATGCAAGCAGATGACACACGTTGGTAACCACACCTGTGAAACCGTAATGGAAATGTACAACTCAGTTACCAAATACTGCTTCTAATTGACAGACAGGATAGAGGTAGAAGTGTGAAAGTGAATGTAATAGTAAAAAAATTGTTCTCACCTGTGTGTCACTAGAAATATTGCTGTATGACTGACTCCCTGTTGTCTATGTCTTCTTCCTCAGCTTCCTCCTCATCACTGTCCACAGGCTCCACAGCTGCCACAACACCGTCATCTGGACCATCCTGCTGCAGAAAAGGCACCTGGCGTCTCAAAGCAAGATCGTGAAGCATCAAGCAGGCGATGATGATCTGGCACACTTTCCTTGGTGAGTAGAATAGGGAACCACTGGTCATATGGAGGCACCTGAACCTGGCCTTCAGGAGGCCGAAGGTGCGTTCGATCACCCTCCTAGTCCGCCCATGGGCCTCATTGTAGCGTTCCTCTGCCCTGGTCCTGGGACTCCTCCCTGGGGTCAATAGCCATGACAGGTTGGGGTAACCAGAGTCCCCTAATAGCCACACACGGTGCCTCTGGAGTTGACCCATCACATAAGGGATGCTGCTATTCCGCAGGATGTAGGTGTCATGCACAGAGCCAGGGAACATAGCATTTACCTGCGAGATGTACTGGTCTGCCAAACAAACCATCTGTACATTCATCGAATGATAACTCTTCCGGTTCCTGTCTACCTGTTCACTCCTGTGTGGGGTGACCAGAGCTACATGGGTCCCATCAATGGCACCTATGATGTTAGGGATATGTCCCAGGGCAAAGAAGTCACCTTTAACTGTAGCCAAATCCTCCACATGAGGGAAAACGATGTAGCTCCTAACGTGTTTCAGCAGGGCAGACAACACTCTGGACAACACGTTGGAAAACATAGGCTGGGACATCCCTGATGCCATGGCCACTGTTGTTTGAAATTATCCACTTGCAAGGAAATGGAGCACTGATAGCACCTGCACTTCAGGGGGGATTCCTGTGGGATGGCGGATTGGTGAGATCAGGTCTGGCTTCAACTGGGTACACAATTCCTGGATTGTGGCACGGTCAAACCTGTAGGTGATGATCAAATGTCGCTCCTCCATTGTTAACAGGTCCACCAGCGGTCGGTACACCGGAGTATTCCGCCATCTCCTCAAATGTCCCAGCTGACGGTGTCTAAGAAGGACAACAGCGAGCACAGAGTCAACAAATTCACAGGTATGTACCCACAGCTACACAGAACACGACACCAAATACAAAACTCTTCCTGTATGTGTGTTGAGTGTAGGCCTAGGTCTGTGTGACGCGGTAGTAAATTAAGCCATGTGGGCCCCTGAAATGGCGGCTGTCTGACCTCTAAACTGGGACAATGGGATGTGAGGTATCTGCGCTGGCGTTGTACACCGTCGTAGACCGCGGCGCAATGCTGCATTGGTTAACATTGGACCCTATGGGTCCCAGGAGCCAATGATAAAGTGCGCCGGCGGTGATGATAGGCACCACCGCGGACGTCACCGCCGCGGACGTGACCGCCATTTTCTATCTGTTTAATCACTCGATACCTGATCTTCGACAGGAGAGGACCTACACTGCAAGTGTTGCTGTGACCTCGGTCTGGAAGAGACAATGTCTGCTGCGTCTGGAGAAAGGGCCCCTGCCTTCACTGCTCAGGAGTTGGAGAAGCTCGTGGACGGGGTCCTCCCCCAGTACACGCTACTCTATGGTCCTCCAGACCAACAGGTAAGTACACAGGGAGAATGTTGCATGGGCTATGCTGGGTGGAGAGAGCTGGATGTCAGTAGGAAGGGGGCAGAGTTCTGCGACCATGAAGGACTGTGAATGCATGTGCCACATGGCAGGGTAGGGATGGGGGCCACTCACTTCGACGGTGCAGTTGCTAATGACTTCTCTTCTTCCCCTGTACATGTCATGTAGGTCAGCACCCACAAGAAGAAGGACATTTGGCGTGCCATCGCCAAGGATGTACGAACCCTGGGGGTCCACCAGAGACGGGGCACCCACTGCGTAAAAGATGGGAAGACATTCGCCGCTGGAGCAAGAAGACGGCGGAGGGTCAGCTGGGGATTGCCTCCCAACGTGGGAGGGGTGCCCGTCGCACCATGACCCCCCTGATGTTCCAGATCCTGGCGGTGGCCTACCCTGAGTTGGATGGGCGCTTGAGGGCATCACAGCAGACACAAGGGGGTGAGTACACTCTCATTCTCATGACTTTGCGCGCAGTGGAGGGGTCTGGGTGGGGGAGGAGGGCCGTGGGCTTCCCTAGGCCAGGGCGAGTTACGTAAGCTAGACCCCTTCGTAAGGCATGGCCCTGTGGCCCTCCACCCCACCTCTGTAGAGTGCCAAGTACAGGTATACATACCCCTGTGTCATCTATGTGGACAGATGACACTCATAGCCATGTAGGCCATATCCCAGGAATTGCATCTGTAGAGGCCAAGAGCACGGCATTGTGCAGGGGGCTGCTGTGTCTGTATTGTCCGCCAACGGTAGCGGTAAGCCATGCACTCAACCTGTCTTTCTTCTGTCGTCCCCCACACCTTTTTGTGCTCTCCCTGTTCGTTTGTGCATCAGTATCATCAGGCGGAGATACAGTGGAACCGGAGCACGAGGGAACTGCATCCCACATGGCCATGGAGGGCCACACCACAGACTCCGAATACACCAGTGGGACGGAGGGCGAGGGGAGCTTCACGTTGGTCACCGGATCAGCAAACAGCGACACGGACTCGTCCACCGATGGGAGCTCCCTTGTGGTGGCGGCACCATCTGTGCCTCCCACTTCTACAGGTACAGCCGCCAACCCCCCTACCAGCACCGCCCTCCCAGCAGCCCCTCAGCCTTTGCTCCGTGCCCGCTCACCCAGGAGGGTGGGCATCACCTTCGCCCCAGGCACCTCAGCCCCTGCCCCTGTCACCTCTGCTGCCCTCAGTGAGGAGGCCATTGACCTCCTCAGGTCACTCACTGTTGGGCAGTCTACCATTGTGAAGGCCATCCAGGGTGTAGAAAGGGAGTTGCAACACACTAATGCATTCCTGGAGGGCATTCATTCTGGTCAGGCTGCCCATCATCGAACCCTGCAATCTCTGGCCTCAGCACTGATGGCAGCCATTGTCCCTGTGTCTAGCCTCCCCCCTCCAACTTCCTCCACCCAGACCCAATCCCCTGTACCCCAGCCTATCCCAACCACACCATCAGACAAGCATGCACACCTCAACACACAAAAGTAGCTCAGGCAAACATAGGCACCACACATCCCACAGGCACTCACACAAGCATCACCCACATACAGACACAGCAACATCCACTGCCTCCACTGTGTCCCCCTCCTCGTCGTCTCCCTCCTCCCTCCCAGTGTTGTCTACACTCTCACCTGCATGCACTACATCTACAGGCACTAGGACTCGCACCAGAACACGCAGCACCACACCCCGCTCACCTGCACTCACCACCCCCACTACCATTTACATGTCCCCTGTTTCCACTCCCAGTGTGTCTGTGGCGCCCCCTCCCAAAGTACACAAACACGGGCACCCACACACCCAACATCCATCCACCTCACGACAGCCTCCAGTACCTGCACCTGCACCCAAATCACCTAAAGTTACACCCCCTAACCACCTCCTCTTCCTCCACTCCCAGACCCCCTCCAGCTACCCGTCCCAGTGTTCGTCAGAAACTCTTCCTCAGCAATGTTGACCTCTTTCCCACCACCCCCACCCCTCCAATTCATAGGTCCCGTAGTAGCACCTCAGCCAAAAAAAGTCAGGTACCAGTGGTGCGTGTTAAAGGGGTGTGGAGTGCACCGGCCACCAGGGCAGCCAGTGTGACACGGAGCCAAAGCACTGCCAGTCCACCCCCTGTAAAGCACCTTAAGTTGGAAAGTGGCCGACGGGAGAGGGTGAAGACTCCTGCTGGCAAAACAGCTCACAAGGGTCCCGGGGGGAGTGCCGAGTCAGCTGTGACTCCTCCCACGGTGGTGAAGGGGCAGAAGAACTCTCCAAAGTCTGGTAAGAGCAGCACGGAGGAGAAGGCCGACATCCTCCCCGCCGGCCGGGATGCCACCGCCAGCACTGTCCTCACTGGCCCGGAGACCACCGCCAGAGTCAGTGCCCTGGAGGGCAGCAGTATCGTCACTGGTCCGGAGACCACCGCCAGAGTCAGTGCCCTGGAGGGCAGCAGTATCGTCACTGGTCCGGAGGCCAGAGTCAGTGCCCTAGAGGGCAGCACTGTCGTCACTGGTCCGGAGACCACCGCCAGAGTCAGTGACCTGGAGGGCCCTGGCAGCCACAGCCCCGCTGGGCACTGAGGGACCGTCATGCCACACACCGCTGCACAGGTCAGACACAGCAAAGGCAAGCACCGCTGAACAGGGCAAAGACCGCCATGGCAAAGCACCGCTGAACAGGTCAGACATAGCAAAGGCAAGCACCGCTGAACAGGGCAAAGGGCGCCATGGTGAAGACCGCTGAACAGGGCAAAGACCGCCATGGTGAAGACCGCTGAACAGGGCAGAGACCGCCATGGCAAGGCACCGCTGAACAGGTCAGACACAGCAAAGGCAAGCACCGCTGAACAGGGCAAAGCCCGCCATGGCAAAGCACCGCTGAACAGGTCAGACACAGCAAAGGCACGCACCGCTGAACAGGGCAAAGGGCGCCATGGTGAAGACCGCTGAACAGGGCAAAGACCGCCATGTCAAGGCACCGCTGAACAAGTCAGACACAGCAAAGGCTAGCACCGCTGAACAGGGCAAAGGGTGCCATGGTGAAGACCGCTGAACAGGGCAAAGACTGCCATGGTGAAGACCGCTGAACAGGGCAAAGACCGCCAAATCAAGCATCGTTAGCCCATGTGCAGCTGGGACAGTGACGGAACTGGGACCGTCACGGGGCGCGTGATGCACTCTGGGCACCATTCCCCCTCCAGAACCAGTGGAGACCTGCATCCACTCTGTCTGTCCTTCACAGGATGAAGCACTCTGGGCACCAGTCCCCCTCCAGTACCAGTGGAGACCTGCATTCACTCTGTCTGTCCTTCACAGGATGAAGCACTCTGGGCACCAGTCCCCCTCCAGAACCAGTGGAGACCTGCATCCACTTTGTCTGTCCTTCACAGGATGAAGCACTCTGGGCACCAGTCCCCCTCCAGAACCAGTGGAGACTGTTATCCACTTGAGAGACTGTGGCTTTGCAGTCCCCAGGATGGTACAGTGGGATAACCACCCACTGTAGAGACTTGAGAGACTGTGGCTTTGCACTCCCCAGGATGGTACAGTGGGCAAACCACCCACTGTAGAGACTTGAGAGACTGTGGCTTTGCACTGCCCAGGATGGTGCAGTGGGCAAACCACCCACTGTAGAGACTTTAGAGACTGTGGCTTTGCACTCCCCAGGATGGTACAGTGGGCAAACCACCCACTGTAGAGACTTGAGAGACTGTGGCTTTGCACTCCCCAGGATGGTACAGTGGGCAAACCACCCACTGTAGAGACTTGAGAGACTGTGGCTTTGCACTCCCCAGGATAAAGCAGTGGGCAACCCACCCACTGTAGAGACTTGAGAGACTGTGGCTTTGCACTCCCCAGGATGGTACAGTGGGCAACCCACCCACTGTAGAGACTTGAGAGACTGTGGCTTTGCACTCCCCAGGATACATCAATGGGCATGGAGCCCCGTCGTGGATCTGGCGTGGTGCTGTAATCCGGCTGAGGTGCCTCCCCTTCCCTTCCCCCTGAGGTGCCTGTTGTATTTCTATCTGATGCCCCTGCAGTGTTCTCTCCGTTTGTGGACAGGTATCTAGTGTGGGCCTCGCCCATGCATTGTGGGCCCAGTGGTCCATGTACATTGATATGTGCATACCTGCAGTACTAATCGTGATGTATGATTTTTGATTGTTTTTATATATCTGTATATATTTGGTTACTGTATTTTGATACATTACAATGGTTGAACTCATTTCCTTTTGTCTTTGCATTCTTCCGGGGGGGTTGGGGGTTGTTACTGTGCTGTTTGGAAATGCATTGGTGTGTGTGTTGTAGTGGGTGAGGGCCGGGGTGGGGGTGGGGGTGTTGCGTGTGTGTCCCCCTGACTTTTGCCTCCCCCCTCCCCTATGTCGTAGGTGCAGTACTCACCGTTGTCTTCGGCGCCTATGTTGCTGGTGTTCGTAGAGGAGAAGGAAGACAAGCGCAGGGAGTATTTGTAGTTCGGGCTCCATGGTGGCCTCCTTCCTCGTGGAGTATGTTGAAGTGAGCGTTTTCCCATTGCAAAAGCTGTTTCCGCCGTGTTTTTATCCACGGTGAATCTGCCCCGGAAAAGGTGGTGGATTGGCGGGTTGTGATACTGTGGGCGGTACATTGTCTTCCGCCTGTCTGTTGGCGGTGACCGTCGCGCTGTTTGTCTGTACCGCCGTGGCGGTTGGAGTGTTAAAGTGGCTGTCTATGTTGCCGGTTTCCGCCACGGTCATAATTCCCTTTTTTTGTCCGCCGGCCTGTTTGCGGTATTACCGCAGCTTTAACACCGTCCGCCAGGGTTGTAATGACCACCTAATTTCTTTAGAAACGGCTGTTTGTGATGCACCAAGTCACAGCGTGTAAAGAAAAGGCATTCACTGATTATAAAGAAAAGACATCAGAAAATGACTATGATAGGGTTATTACAGTCGAGTTCTGACATTACAGTGCCTTCTGCCAGAGCTAGCCGCCAAGGTAAAAGGCAGATCAGGTCAAGGAGCATAATTAATAAAGCTGTTTAAAGCAAAAAATTGAATGTTGCTTTTCTTTCTTCTGCTCTACTTTAATAGCTTGAAATGACAGAACCTATGCACTAAGGTTTTAAGTGGTTTGTGGGAAAGTTGGTGATGTGGCCATGTATTATATGGGGTAAAATACCCCCTGTGTACATAAGGATATTGCAAGTCACCTTAAAGTTCATACCTTGTAAACAAGCATTGGCAAAGCCAATAGGTCTCACCCATGCAAGTTCTATTGTCTTTGCCAATGTGTTTTAGCCATGCAGTACACTAGTGAAACTACTTTTCAGCATGGCTCAATGTTAATGGCATAAAGGAGAATGATGTGTCATCGACTGGTGTGGCATAGTATCATGGAGTAAGTAGAGTGTCCTAAAATGGAGCAGTAAACTTAACTTTGAAGGAACAGGGGTCCCTGGAAAAAAATGCAACACCACTCCCAGAAACAATGATATTAAAGTAGTATGCAAATGGAATGTTTTATGCATTTATTCAATCAAAATATAAAAGATCAAATGTAGTGGGAAAACATCAACAGGGGAAATCGAGAAAGACTGGTATTCGGGCATTACACAAGTTATCTGGATGACCCAATGTCGCCAATTACAAGAAAAATTTAAAAAGTAACTTATATAGTACAGTGGTTTGGAGGAGGCTGGCCTGGTTTGCAGTGGGTACCTATGGTACTTACACCTTATACCACATCCAGTTATCCCTTATTAGTGAAATGTAGGCAGTGCCTAGACGCCATTCTCTCTAGGGGTGGCCGTAGCCAAGGCTCATCTAGGAGACATGCAAAGCTCATGCAATACCATTGTAGTCACACAGTACTCACACACATGAAAGAAAATACTCAGTGTTACAAAAATAAAGGTACTTTATTTTAGTGACACAAATGCCAAAAATACCATAGAGACTATAATCCCTTAGGAGGTAAGTAATACACCAATTATATACACTAGTATGCAGCAATAGCAATAAAAACAGAAAACAGTGCAATTAGTGAAAATCACAATGGTTAGAAATGGGCCTAGGGGAAACACAAACTATGTACTAAGAAAGTGGAATGCGAATGACGGTTTCCCACCTAGGCAAGTGTGGTGTGTAGAGGGGCGCCAGGAGTATTAGACAATACCAAAGATAAGTAATAGAACCCAACTCAGAGCCCAGGAAATCAGGAGTAAATCACAGTAACGTTCCCAGAACACAGAAGAACACGAGAAAGAAGATAATGCAAGAACCAGAAGATACTTCAAGATACAAAGGGAGGATTCCTGGACCTAAAGACCTGTGGAAGAATGGGACTAAGTCCAAGAAGCACAGAAGAGTCCAGGGAGGACAGGAGCCCCCGCTAACCCGAATCAAGGTGCAAAAGAAGAACCACTGGTGAAGAACAACAGTCAGTACTGCACCCAAGAAGATGGATGCAGGTTGGTGCAGATGATATCCCACACCGGATGGATGATTGCAGTCTGGTTTGCATCGCTGGATTCCACCAACAAGCCTTGGCACAGGCAAAGCTCATGGTTCGTGGAAAATGGCACTGCCCGGGACCAAGAGGGACCTGGTGGACTCTACCCAGGAGGAGGAGTCAGAGGGGGCTCTCAGCAACTCAGAGAGCCCACAGAATACCAGCCAGCACACACAGGAGTCCCCCAGCACGGGGACAAAGGAGTTGCAAAAGGAGGCCCGCGCAGCACAAAAACAAAGGATCCCACGCCGCCAGAGAACCACTCAGGAAGCTGTGCATCTCAGGAAGTAGTGCTGGGGGCCGGAGCTACATTGTGCACAAATAATTTCATAGTAGGATGCCACACGCCTTGGCAAATGAAAAACATGTGGTGCACTGGGTACTGTCTTGCGTGAGAAGGCAAGCTCTTACCTCCACCAAAGTTAGACAGTAGGACGTCAGGACGATCGGGACCAGTTCAGTTTAGCACCTGTGATGCAGGATCCATGCAACTCTTCAGGAGAGGGGACCCATGCAGATGGTCATCATTGCAGAGAGGTGCCTTCTGAAGCAGGGGAGTGACTCCTTCACTCCAAGGGAGATTCCTTCGTTCTTGTGGTGCAGGCTGAAGACAGGCTGTCCTGTAAGGATGCACAACCGTGAAACAGCTGCAGTTGCTGGCAGGAGCTGAAGTTACAATGTTGCAGAAGTCGTCTTTGCTTTGTTGTTGCAGTTTAGTTCCTGGAGGGTCCAGATGCAGTTTCTTCGGAGAGAAGGTGAAGTAAAGGATGCAGAGGATTCCTGCTGGAGTCTTGCAATCTGAATTTGAAGATCCTCCCAAAGGAGAGATACTAAATAGCCCTGAAAGGGGGATTGGTCAGCTAAACAGGTAAGCACCTTTCAGGGGACGGCTCTGACACCACCTGCTGGCACTGGCCACTCAGATGCTCCCAGAGTTCGCTGCCAACTTGGAATCCAAGATGGCAAAACCCAGGGACCCTCTGGAGGAGCTCTGAGCACCACACCTGGGGTGGTGATGGACAGGGGAGTGGTCACTCCCCTTTCCTTTGTCCAGTTTCATGCCAGAGCAGGGACTGGGGGTACCTGAACTGGTGTAGACTGGATTATGTAAGGAGGGCACCAAATGTGCCCTTCAAAGCATTTCCAGTGGCCTGGGGAAGGAAGCTACCCCTTCCAAACCTATTTCCAAAGGGAGAGGGTGTAACACCCCTCCCCCAAAGGAAATCCTTTGTTCTACCTTCCTGGGCTTGAGCTTCTCAAGCAACAGGAGGGCAGAAACCTTTCTGAGAGGTGGCAGCAGCTGGGGCTGCCTGGAAAACCTCAGAAGGCAGGAATGGCAATACTGGGGGTCCTCTAAGGAGCCCCCAAGAGTGCATGAAATCATACAACCAATGCTTGCAAAAGCCTTGGGGTATGATTCCAACATGTTTGATACCAAACATACCTATGTTCGGAGTTACCATTATGTACTCCTGAAGTCTGGGAAAATGGTCCTGTAGGTCGTGGGGGCACCTCTGCTAGTGCAGGGCTGCACTCACACACAGGTACTCTGCACCCTGCCCTCAGGGCTGGAGGGCCTGCTATAGGGGTGACTTATAAGTGACCTGGTGCAGTGTAACTGGCAGTGAAAGGGTGCATGCACCTTTTCACGCAGGCTGCAATGGCAGTCCTGCAGAAGCCTTTGCATGGGCACCCTATGGCAAAAGAAATGCTGCAGCTCATAGGGATCTCCTGGAACCCCAATGCTCTGGGTACCCAAGTACCATATAATAGGGACTTATAAGGGGGCACCAGTATGCCAATCTTGGGTGAAATACTGAGTTACCAGTATGCAACAACCATAATTTAAGGGAGAGAGCATAACTGTTGGGGTCCTGATTAGCAGGATCCCAGTAGACACACTCAAGCACACTGGCAAACAGGCCAAATGTGGGGGTAACCAAGCTAGAAAGAGGCTACTTTCCTACAAGGTAAGCATCCACAATAATGATTTACAAGCTTTTATACACCCACTTTTACATGAATGACTCAAATAGTGAATCAAGAAGTCATTAGCTCATAGTACCTATGCTCATGCCAACTTATGTACAATATCACAAATTCAAGTCAAGGTACTTTGGCTGACAATATTTAGATCCCCTAGACAAGTATCAGGATCATTCTAAGCCTTCGTTAAGCTTGAGTTAAAAGGGTTACAGAGTGCCTGTAACCAAAACGGCCAAGATAAATCTGACTCACGTCTCATATGAGTGACAAGGCAATCAATGGAGATCTGAATCTCTAATGAAGCGCCAATGCCATAAAGTAGTAGTAGAGTGGAGTAGTGTCACAGTGTAATAGAGTGTCATAGAGTGGAGTGGCAGAGCGTCGTAGAGTGGAAAGGCATATTTATGAGTGAACTGGAGTAGAGTGAAGTAAAGTAACGTGAACTTGCATAGAGAAAGTTGGGTAGAGTGCTGTTGAGCATAGTACATTGTTGTATAGTGGAGTGGCATAGAGGGTTGTGCAGTGGCGTTGAGTAGAGTATCGTAGATTGAAGTGGCATAGAGTGGTGTGGAGTGGCATAGAGTGGAGTAAAGTGGAATGGAGTGGCATATAGGGAGTTGTGTAGGGAGTTACAGAGTGGAGAAAGCATTAGAGTTTAATGGAATAGAGTGTCAGAGTCTAGTATCATGGAGTGTAATGTCAGAGTGAAGTGTCATAGAGTGGAGTTGGGTGGTCTAGAGTGAAGTGGCATAGAGTACAGTGGTGCAAAGCAGATTGGTGTAGAGTGTGGTGGTATAGAGTGCGTTGGTTTTGAGTAAAGTGGTGTAGAGTGCATTGACGAAGACTGCACTGGTTTAGCGTACAGTGCTGTCGCGTAGAGTGGTGAAGAGTAGAGGGGAGCAGAGTGGAGTGGCACAGCATAGATTGCAGTGGTTCAGAGTTATGTGTCATAGAGTGATGCAGTGCATGGTAGAGTGGAGTGGTGTAAGGTAGAGCAGACTGGTGCAGAGTGCAGTGATGCAGAGTAGAGTGGCATAGAGTGTAGTGGCATATAGTACATTGGTGTAGAGTACAGTAGAGTGGCATATAGTTGAGCGGTGCAGAGTAGAGTGCCGTGGTGCAGAGTAGAGAGGAGTATAGTTCAGTGGCAGAGTGCAGTGTTGCAGACCAGAGAGTCTTAAAGGGCAGTGGTGTAGAGTGGCATAGAATGCATTGGTGTAGAGTGCAGTGATGTAGAGTAATGCAGAGTAGAGAAGAGTGGCTTAGAGTACAGTGGTGCAGAGTAGAATAGAGTTGCATAGAGTGCTGTGGCATAGAGTAGATTGCTGCAGAGTACAGTATAGTGGTGAAGAGTAGATTGTTGCAGAGTGGAGCATAGTGATGTAGAGTGCACTAGCATAGAGCAGTGCAGAGCAGATTGGAGTGGCGCAGGGTACATTGGAGTGGTGCAGGGTAGATTAGACTGGCATAGCAAAGAATGGAATTGCGTAGATTGAGGTGGCATAGAGGAGATGATTTCAAAGTAGAGTGAAGTGCCTACAGTGGAGTGGTGTAGAGTAGAGTAGATTAGAGTGCCGTGGTGCAGAAAAGAGTGCATTGGGACAGAGTACAGTGGCATTGAATGCAGTGGTGCAGAGTATAGTGGCGTGGAGTTCAGTGGCAGAGTGTAATGTTGCAGATTAGAGGGTCGCAGAGTGCAGTGGTGTATTGTAGAGTGGCATAGAGTGCAGTCGCCTAGAGTGCTGTGGCGCAGAGTACAGTGGCATTGAAAGCAGTGGAATAGAGTGCTGTGGTGCAGAGTAGATTGGCATAGAGTGCAGTGGCATAGAATGCATTGGTTTTGAGTAAAGTGGTGAAGCGTGCACTGGCAGAGTGCAGGGGTGTAGTGTACAATGGTTAGAGTAGAATAGCATAGATTGCAGTGGCGTAGTGTAGAGTGCTGCAGAGTAGAGTGATGTAGAGTGGAGTGGTACAGCATAGATTGCAGTGGCGTAGAGTAGCACAGAGTGGAGAAAAGTGGTATAGGGTGCAGTGGCATAGGGTAGATTGTTTCAGAGTAGAGTGAAGAAAAGATAAAGAAAAGATAACATACTTCAATATGCTTAAGTATGTAACGATAACAACAACATAAATAATAACGCTAGGCATAACGGCCCAAAATGAAATATGGCTTCTCCCTGTTAGCCACGCTATAATCAAGCCCTTCATTACCTAGATAAAAAAGCATTAAGCATAAATCTTAGAAAAATATACCCTTCTAAAACCTAAATTGTTGTGGGAAAGAGTAAAATCTGGGCCCAATTTCGACTTCACTGTTTCACCAACTGGTGTGATCTTAGGCAAATAAAAATACTGTGTTTCACTGTCTCCTTTCTAGACTGTAGGCACCAGGCTGAGTGGGACTCTGTTTCCTCTTTAGATCTTCCTCATTGTTCTGCAGCTCCTCTTAAAGGCCTCCTGCAGTGCTCCTCTTCAAGGCGGCAGCAGGTGATGCAGACAGTAATCATCCAAAACTCTTCTCCTCCTCGTGCCCTTTGTTCTTATGAGCACCCTTAATGCCCACAGCTGTGAACAGGACAAACAAAACGGCAGAGGGCGCAGGGGCCTCCATACTCACCTTCATTCTGTTACCATCAGATTGGAGGATGGTCCCTACAGGGCTATTATAAGTAGCGCTTTTGTGCGCTAATGGCCCTCTGAATAATAGATGTAAAAGGGGAAATTATTTTGTCCCCTTGTCCCCCCCACCTTCGTCCCCCGTGTCCCCCACCCTCCAAAACATGGGGGGGATACGTCCCCCGCGTCCCCCACACTTCCTACGCCCATGCCTGGCTGCCTTGTTTAAAAGGCAGTGATCAACCACCTCTCTACCTACAAACAAAAAGGGGATACAGAAGTTGAAATAGGGCATTGGGATGCCTACAGCGTAACCGCAAGTACAAAGGAAGCATAAAAGAAATAGAAAGGAATCTACAAGGAATTAGTAATAATTACGTAAGCAGTCATAAATGTGAGTAAAAATGAAGTGGTAGAGTGCGAAAAACTGTTTTACAAATCTTCATATGTCCCTTTAATAACAGGCTGCATTTAAACATGTCCAAATAGTCACATTTCTATAATTAAGGAAAATAGCAGATAACACAATGTACTTATCTTGTGAGCAGAAGCAACAAAAGAAGGAAGAGGTCTGCGCATTGTTGCACTTTATACTTTACTGGAATGTTTGACAAATTCTAAGTTCTCTCCTTTGTTGCTGCTGTGAATGGGCAATAAAATGAGTCTTGCATAATATTAGCCTCTGTGTCATGCCATAAAATCGAGAAACCGGACAATAAAATGGATCAATATTTAGACAGGAAGAGTGATTGGTAAGGAAATTTATGTGGCCAGAATTTTCAGGAGATCTGACAAGCACACCACCTCCCCTTCCGGATCAGACGAAGTACCCTCATACAAATTTGATCAGTTTTGTGGATTGCAGAATCAAGGAATACATTTTGTCTAGAAAAATAGCTGCTAAATCTTATAAAGTCAATGATGAATTTGATTTTCACATCTTTTACAATATGATTTTTGAGATAGTCCAAACACAGATGCAGTTTAAAGAGAAGATGCCTGTCTCTCAAGTTAAGGGTGCACAGGCTTCTTTAGCTCAGAAAGCTAAACAGAAAGTGTTGTATAATATTAAATTGATGTTTCTCACAGACATAAAAAGAGCACAAAAACTGCTTACAGAGATAGGTGAGATGAAGAAATAATTCAGTATGATTCATTCCATGGCTGCATTTGATCTCAGTAACAAATAATTGTGAAATAGAAGCTGCATGGGAAGGTGGGATATTTCTCTGAGGTAGGAAGTGCTTATGCATGGCACTCAAACGTGGAAGGGTGAAGTCTGCGCAAGAGTCGGGATGGCCATGTCCCTGAGAAGCAGGAAAAAGGGCTAGGGATGAGAGAAAATGGGCAAAACTGGGGTAAAATTGAATTAGAAACAAGGGGTCATATTTATTAAAAAATCACGCAGTGCAGTGCAGTGCAGTGCAGTGCAGTGCAGTGCAGTGCAGTGCAGTGCAGTGCAGCGCAGCGCAGCAAGTGACCTTGCTGCACTGCACAGCATGATAGGGAAAGGACAGGAATATGCCATACTTAACATTGTACAGCGCATTCCTGTCTTTTCCCTGTGCTGGCACACAATGTGCTGCCTAGCGCTAACACAGCATCCTTGCACCATGGTGCAAGGGTGTGTGCATTGCAAGCAGGATTGTTTTTGTGCAGGCGGTGGCACCTTTCTGCACGAAAACAACTGTGAGAGGCATTTTCCTCATTCTATGTGTGCAGTACAATGTGGCACACATAGAAAGGGGAAGTAACAAGGATAAAAAAAATATTTCTCCCATTACACCTCACTTGGGGAGTCATAGCATTTTGACACATTCCCAGGTCTACCTGTAATGGTAAATCTGGGAATGCACCAAAATCTCTGTGTGGATGCATGGAAACACCCATGCTTCACTCATGGAATGCCTTCTCAGGGCAGAGTAACACAACCCAGCGATTTATGCTGTGTTGCCTTACTCTAGAGTTATCCAGGCCAGGCAAGGCCATGTAATGTAGCCTTATGTGGCTTGATAAATCTAACTTAAGAGTTGCGTCACTCTTGTACCCGTTTCGTGGTGCAAGGATGACACAAGTCTTTAATTAATATGCCCCAAGGTGAATGTGACAGCAGCATAATGAATATAAGAACAATTATCAGGAGAAATGTTAATGAACAAAGGGTGGAAGGAATATAATAACAATATGTGATGTAAAATATATTGGAGAATAATGTCTTTGAAAAGACACAGGTAAATGCTTAATTCTTAGATATAAATATAGTTGTAAGCTGTAATGTCGGTTGTAAGATTAATTTCGTAAAATGCTAATGCCTTAAATAACTGTCAAAAAAGAAGAAAGGAAGATGGTGTGGCTCAAGGAACATAATTCAGATATTATTCTCCTGCAGGAGACTGACTTTATTAAATAAAAAAACAGAAGTTAGCCTCACGGATCAATTTATCTTCTTTTTCTCTGCACAAGCAGCTGATAGAGGTGTAAGAGTTATCTTTAGCAAACTTTTAGATATCCATGAATTACATTCTTTACAGATACAGAAGTATGCTGGATTTGAGTGACTATCTTGTATTCACGTGAACATTTTACTATAATGCATTACTATGGGCCATTTAAGATAACCACCTGCCTTTAGACACGTATCTGTCACCCTAATGGATGCCTAAACAATAGTAGTGGGGAGGAGGGGGGGGGGTAATCCAGTCATCTAGATTAGTCATCATAAAGATAGATAGAAAACAGAATAAACATTAAAATAGCAAATGCACACTTAGCACTAAAAGATTAATTTGATTTAGTTGACCCGTGGAGAGAGCATAATCCTCAAGGCAGAAAGTTCACAGTTGCCTCAACAGTTTGTCTTGATCACCTTTTCATTCCATGATGTTTAAAGAGAGTAAGGGTAGCTTTATTTCTAATAATTGTTCAGATCATTCAGCTATGATGTCAATACTGTAATAGAACTGATTAAAACCTTCACTTAGAAGGTGACACTTCAATAAAATATTACTGCAAGATGATATATGGATGTTTGAGGCTAGAGAGTTTATAATCAATTTTTTAAGATTAACATAGATTTAACCAATCTGCCAGTCATTGTAGATGTATTTAAGGCTATAATGAGAGAGGAATGAATATCTCATTGAGCAGCGCTAGCAAAAGCAAGAAAATGGAAGATGGACTTAGAGAGAGCTATTGCAAACTGCATGATGCAGTTATTTCAGATTCTAATGAGAATAAAAAAGCCTGGCAAAAACCAAAGCCAACCGCCCAAAAATACATTTTATTTAGAAAGCAGTTATTAGAGGAAAAAGCAAGCAATCAGCTAATGTATACATATAGTGAATATGCAGGAAATACACTTGCCTGGTCCAGTAAAGTAAATCAGAATAATAAAAAAAATTGAAAGTATCTTTAATCCTGAAATTGAAGCACTACGCAGGATTAAAAAAGAATTCAAGAGAAAATGCATACTCATGAGGTGTCAGCATATAATTCATTAAGTATAATATAGTTAGTTAAACTAAGAATACTAAGAATATAGAAACTATATCAGATTCAAGATGCAATTACTCCTGTCACAGTGAAGGAACGATCCAATACTTAAATTAATTTAGCTGGCTAGAAAGCTAGAGCACAGGGTGGTAAGAGATAAAATTAGATTTTAATTGTGAACTTTTAACAGGTTGAAAGTTTTTTTGTCAATTTATTGGACTCCATTTGAAAAAATGGCTTAATTACTCATTCTTTCTCTCAAGGGGTTGTAGTGAATTTCCTGAAGTCAAGTAGAAATCTGGACATTCCTGGTTCATGTAAGTGGAAAAGTCCTCTTAATAATGATTGTAAACTTTTATCAAACATTTATCAAACAGAATCTCACCCACACATATTTACTGATATACAAATATCTTAACAAGATTTTTAGATTCAGTTATCTGTTGAAGCTATAGATTATTATCCAATGGTACAAAAACAAGTGCCTATAATCATGCTTGATGCCGAGAAAGCCTGTGACCTCATACGCTGGGAGTGCTTATTTTTCATTTTTGAATGATTAGGATTCATCTCACCTCACAAGGACTCTAGCTAAGTTTTAGAAGGAGCCTCCATAATGATAAATCAAGAAAAGAGAAGCAATGTAGCTAGCACTAGAGATCTTATTTGCTTTGTTTTACTAAGTTCTTAGCAATTGCCAGATGGTAGCACTATCATCTCCTAGCTCTGACATGGACAAATTAAAACCCTATGTAGAGATTTTATTTTTGGGACCCAGCAAGGGAAATATAAATAATGAATAATTAATAATCCAGGTATTTAAAAACAATAGAATAATACTCCTAAAACAAAATAATTGTTGTTTAATACTTTGCAAGATGTTCTCCCTCATTCTTTGTGGGCAATGTATGCAACTAATTTGTCTAAACCAAAACAATGTCTAGGGATTTTTATATTCAAGGGATATGAATATATCTATGATTTAAATGACATCCCTTTGCTAGTGAAAATAAATGTATTGCTGACGAAATGGAAAGGCTTGCCTCTGACTATTATAGGCAGAGATGTGTTAATCATACAGCATATTTGGCTTTAGTTATATTTCCAAGTACAAGTGTGTCATGTAGATTAGATATGATGTTCTTCAATAAATTAGAGGGATTAATACCAACAATTTTCTGGAATAGAAAAAGGCTTAGTTCAAAGTTGTGCTTAGCAGCAGGAGAAGGGGGATTGGCCTTGCCATGGTTTAACCTGTATTCTCATGTGAATATTATTATAAGACTGAGGGGGTTATTCTAACTTTGGAGGAGGTGTTAATCCATCCCAAAAGTGACGGAAAAGTGACGGATTTACCACCAGCCGTATTACGAGTCCATTATATCCTATGGAACTCGTAATAAGGCTGGTGGTATATCCGTCACTTTACCGTCACTTTTAGGACGGATTAACACTCCTCCAAAGTTAGAATAACCCCCTGAATGTCTCAATGTCAATTGGGGATTCAATAGTACTATCACTTGCCAATGCTACAAAACCTTTACAAGGCTTTGGCTGGCACATTTCCTTAAAGCAAGCATATATTAAAAAATGTCTGTTACAAATCAAGTAGTAGTTATGTTCACAGCAAGGATGCATTTTTTCATCAATTTAATATTTGTGAGATAAAGCACAACATCATTCTAGAAGACTGTACAGGTCTGAGATCAACTTGGATAATCAGGAACTTACAAATTGGCAAAATGTAAACATAAATTATGCGGTCGATCTTTTGTCCATAAGGTCAGTGGAAAACCTGGTATATGAGCCCCCACAAAAGCTGTCTTGCCCCTTTTCTCATCAGCATGCTCAACACCTCAGTCTTTTCTTAAAAATTCTGTACACTCTTTGCATATTATTCAAAGAGGCCAAGGAATTATCACTATGGATCTTTATCATAAAGTGTTGAAACCAATTTTAAGGCTGTGAATAATTCCATCTTTGGTCTCAACCCAAGCAAACAATGTATAACTAAGATATTCAGGTCCATATTTATACTTTTTCACACAAAAAGGCGCTAACGCAGTTTTGCGTGAACAATTTTACAGCCGGCTAGCGCCATTCCAAGACGCCGGCTGGGCGTCTTACTTATGGAATGGCACAATCCGGCACAAAGGGTGGGCTAACGTCATCGAAAATAACGTAAGCCGGGTGGGGATGGCAGTATGTGAGAAGGGGGTTTCGCACCAAAAAATGACATTAGGCTGATTAGAGTAAAAAAAGATGGCTCTAACCAGCCTAGCGCCATTTCCTGACTCTACCTACCACATGACTCCTGTCTTATAAAAGACAGGAGTCATGGCCACCACCCCAATGACCAGCACAGGGGACAAGGGTGTCCTGGGCATGGCCATGGCACCCAGTGCCATGTATGGGTGCACATTTCAGGGCCCCCAATGGCACTTTTAAAAAAATTAAAAAATACTTACCTTTACTTGCCTATACTACATGGGATGGGGTCCCCATCCCCTGGTGTCCCTATGGTGTGGGTGGGGGTGTCCCTGGCACCTGTGGACTTATTCCCTGGTGTTCCACCATAGAAATATGCCCACAGGTCCCCTAATGTCTGCCCTGACCGAGGCGTTTAATATTGGCGCTAAGCAAGCTTAGCGCCATTATTTAGGCCCGCCTCCCTCCCGTGCACCATTTTTGATAAATAGGCGCCTGTGCCTTAGTGTCATTTTTTGCCCTGGAACGCGTACCTTGCATGTCATTGCCGCAAGGTAGGTTCACGCTACCAAATAATGACTTTAACTCCAAAACGTTGTAAAAATTTGGAGTTAAGTTTGCGCTGAATTAGCTTAAAGAAATGATGCAAATTCAGCGCAAAGCAAGTATAAATCTTGGCCTCAATCTTTTTTCTCAGGGTTAATCCAGCCTTGGCCAATGTGTCTAGAATCTGTTTCAGAAACAAGGTGTGGCTCTCTACCAAGTCTCCAAATGCCAAGATGCTATCTTGAAAATATATGATGTTGCATATCCCTTTCAAAAGGTTCTGTCACCATCTTCTGGAAAACACTTGCAGCTGAGGATAAACCGAAGTGCATCCTAGTGATCTGTAAAGTGCCTTTCATGGTGATGAATGCAGTAAGGGGCTTGGAGTCTTTTAAGTAGCTTAATTTGCTGGTCACATTATTTTAAAATCGAATTTGGAAAAAATACTTTCCACTCATAAGAAGTAATGTTAACCCAGTGATATTTGGAACTAGCAAACATTCTACAACTATGTTACAATTAAAAATGTATAAGTTTACGCAAAATCTTAGTTCTCTCTCAATGAAGCTCCATTGATGAGCTTTGAATAGTCCAGCCTACGTGTGAGGATCCCATAGCACTTCTTATAATATGTCTTCTTAAATATGAATGTTCACCTTTCCCCATGAAGGTCTAGAGAACACTTCAGACATAAATAGTTTGTAGCCTAACAGGCTACAATGGCCAATTTCTTCAGATTGCATTTAAGAGACATAAATGTGCACATTAAAAATAAAGGAGGTGGGCTTACGGGGCCCCCCTCCTAGGGCTTACTGAAGCCCCAGGGACCACCACCTCCCAGGGGCTTAATTTACATTGAATGCGGGGGGTGCGTGGCCCCCGCACCCTGGAGACCACCACGTCCCCGGGGCAAAAAGCTTGAATTGAAATACAGGGTTCTGCAGACCCCCGTACCCCAGGGACTGCCACTTCCCAGGGTCTGTTTTGGTTATATGCAGGGTATGCGTAGCCCCTCCTCCGCAGCCCTTGGGAAGCCACCTCCCTGGGGCTAATATTGAATTATATGCAGGGGTGTACGTCGACCCGCAGCCCCAGGGACCGCCACCTCCCTGGGGCAAACATTTAATTTAATGCTGGGGCTGCATGCCCCCCCTGGCACCCCTTAGGACCACCAGCTGCCCTGGGTCAACATTCACTAATATGCAGGGAGCTGCGTGGCTCCTTCTTAGCCCAGGGGACTGCCACCTCCCCGAGGCTATGGAAATTAAGAGGGTCGGCACCCCTCGAGGCTCCAGGGATCGCCAACTTCAGGGGTTGAATCTAAACAATGAAGGGGGTCCGTTGCGGAGCCTCGGCCCTTGGGACCACCACCTCCCTGGGCAAATTCACATGTAGGAGGAGGGCCACGCAGCCCCCCTCGAGGTGCCAATAATGGCCCTAGGGACCGCCACCCCCCAGTGCCATGTTATGTCCCAGGGTGCCCTCCCCTGGGACATAGCTGTTTTCTCTGACTGCTCCCGCCAAGTCAGAGCAACCACTCCGCTGGCAACAAGTGAGAGCTGTCAAACAGCATGCCAACAACTGCATGCCTGCGGGCAGGGAAACAGAGGAAACTATTTATCTTACAGAGAGGGAGCCGCATCTTTAGCAGCTCCCTCTCTGTGACAGCAATTTCACCTCCTGCAGGAGGTATGAAGCTGGCTGTGTCCGAGGGATCTTCAGGCTCTCCCTGTGGTCCCATTGCACACTGGGTGCCCTCTGGGGCACACAGGACAGCTGACTGGGCCCTCCCCCCCCAATAAAATAAAATATTTAGGCCAGGCCCGGGGATGTCAAGATCTTGAGTGATGACGAGATCTGGACTGTGTTCGTCAAGGAGAAGGTACGGGCCTTGAGGGAGGAGCTTCCACAGGTTGCAGTGGTTGAAGCAGTGCTGGCGAAGGAGGTGGAAGAGGCACCAGAGCAGGTGGAGGAGGCAGAGTTGGAGGTGGAGGAGGCAGAGAAGAGTCTGGGAGCATGATAGGAGAAGACAGGAGATATGCCGTGGAGTATTCAGAGTCAGCAGATGGTTGACATCTTATTTTTCTGGCTTTTTTTACAGGGCTGGATTGTCTCAACATCAACAGACTCCTCAACGTTGATTTTCTCCTATGTCTCGACAGCATTATACTCCTCAATGTCGAATTTTTCCTGACCCTTGACGTCGACCTCCTATGCCTCAACGTCGAATGACGTCTCCTCTTCGATGGTGACCGATCCCTCGACGATGAACATGTTGGGACTGTACCTTGTCTCGACGACAATGCTTTCAACGTCGACATGGAATAGTGTTGTTTTTGATGTGGGCTTCTCTTTTTGGAATTCCCACACCTGGAGTCCTAAGGGAAATGTGTCAGAACCCTGTTAGTAGACTGACAACCTCCTCTCTCTCTGGATGTCCCACTTTCGGATTGTGCCTGTTGCCTGTGTCACGTCTTTGTACCATGGAGGTGAATCTTCTCCTCTTCCCTAAGGGTGCACCTGGAAAACTTCCTGCAGTGTGGACATCTGTCACAAATATGGCTCTTAGTAAAGCAGATGATGCAAACACCACGAGGGTCTGACTTGTCCTTCTTTCTTCCACAGGGTGGAGACTTGTCAAATAAAGTATCAGAAAATGACAGAAGAATACTGGAACAGATGCAATCTTTCAAATGAAACAGTTGTCAAAAATGTCTAGTGAGATGTTTGAAGGAAAAAAGCCAAAAAAGGCCAAACTCAGTGCTCCAAGATCCTGTCAGCAGGAATCGGGAAAAAACTGAAGCAACTGCCACCTGCTGGGCATTATGGAATACTTGTGGTCTCTGAGCCCTTGAAGCACAGGTGCTCTTTTCACAGTTACATAAGGGCATCCTATAGTGCTACACTATCCTCTCTTCCTTTTTCTTTGTCTTTTACAAAGGGTTTGTGAAAGTGATTTTACAAGTCAAATGACGCTTTTCCAGCAAATTTGCCTTGAATATATATATATATATATATATATATATATATATATATATGTACATTTATTTAGCATTTTTAAATGCAATCTGAAGAACTTGGCAATTGTAGCCTGTTTGGATAGGCTGCAAACTATTCATGTCTTAAGTGTTTCTCCAGGCCTTCTTGAATTCCTGAATAAAGGCGAACATTTAGATATTTTATAAGAAGTGCTACAGGATCCCTGCAAATGGGCGGTACTATTCATGGGTTTACAGGTCAGAAACCTAACTACTACAGACATACCTCGAACATTATGTTGAACCCGAATGTCATCTGGCTTCACCATGATCTTGTGTATATATCGTCTTAATTCACTTAGTTCATCCCTAAACACTTGTTTAGCTCCATTAATATCTTCTACAGAATTATCTTCCACTACCATGACCTTGGTTGGTGCCCTGGCACTGATAGTTATGTGCAAATGGTACTGTTGAGCCCACACCAAAATTGGGGCTCCACGTTCTGCCACATATATTTTTCTGTCAATCTATCTAAAAACCTTATTGCTCTGGGCATATAACCTATGATATCTGTCTTTTCTTCTTGGTAGCCACCTGGATTTATATCTTTGGAATAATCTCACTTGTGGCCACTCAGTTTGAAACCTGCTCTTAGAGATGATTGTTTTACACTGATGCCTGAATTTACCATCAAAAGTATTTTCTTCCATTTGATTGTAAATTCAGCTTTCACCTGCATTTCCTACCAGTCTTCGTGTAGTTGCCACACACAATATCCTTTTAGGAACAGTTACGTGAATGAGGTATCAACTTCACATACTACAGCTACTGTGTTTCTACTGTCTCTAAACATCCATGCAAAGTGGCCATTCCTTACACATTTCTCTACACATTTCCCTACACTCCCTTTTTAATGCATAACAACTTTGGAATCTGAGTAGTGGTAAATACTACCAAATCTACCACAGATCTTGCTGTTGGTTTTGATAGTGGATATAGTTTTTCCAGGTTTGTTACTGTATCTAGAAGTAACATTTAATTCACTCTCATCCCTAATTCTTTCCCCTTCACCTCTATCTACACATGCTATATCTCTATCATTTCTTGTGCCCTGCCTTTCCATCTCTTTCATGAAAAAAAATTGGATTCTTCCACAATTTTTGCATTCTCTGTGGCACCTCTTAGACTGGGATTCTTCACTGCCCATAGTCTCTCTTCCATTTTTCTGCTTCTACAATGGGTTACTTGTAGGTTACAAAGGACTGAGATGGTCAGTCATGACTCCAAACTGACACTTTGATGATTCATGTAAACTTGACAAAATTTCACCTGCTGATTACCCAATTTTTTGGGTTTGGGCATACCACTTATGTCTGATCATATCTTTGTGGACTTCCTTGACCTATCATATCTCAAATCTTTTTTATGCCTTTTTGTAAACATCCAGAATTGATTGATTAGCTTGATCCATGGCTATTTGTAGATATTTGAACAATCTTTGTCCCTCTTTCTCAAGGGCACTAAGTAATAACACTTTGGTCCTTATTACGACCCTGGCAGTTTAATGACTGCCAGGGTAGCAGTGGCAGACGGACCGCCGCCAATGTCGCAGTCCACAAGACAGTCTGGCAGTGCTGGTGTTCCTAATCCTCCAGGGCAGCACTGCACGTAGAACCCCCCTGGGTATTACAACCTCATCAATCCGACAGCGGTTTAAAGGTGGTAACCCAGCCATGAAAGGGCTGGCAGAGACGGGATGCAGGGGGGTCCTCCAGTGCCCATGCCCTTGGCATGGGCACTGCAGGGGCCCCATAGGCAGCCCCGTCACAAAGTTAAGTGTCTGCTTTGCAGACAGTGAACTTTTCTATGGGTACTGTTGCACCATACGCACCACAGCATTGCTGCTGGCTCTATTACAAGCCGGAGACAATGCTGTAGGCCGTTTCCCAATGGTCCAGCTGGAAACTCGCAATGGGGCTGGCGGGGAGGCAGCCGCACTGACGGCAACCTACCCTTCGTGACTTTGGCGGACGGGCTTTTCAGTCTGCCAAAGTCATAATGACCTCCTTTATTTCTATTTGAACGAACTTCCACCCCATGCATGGCCTCCAGATAGTTCTCAAACATATCCTCCCATTCTTCCCATTGAATTGGTGGGTTGCCAGGTTGTGAAAAAAACATAGGTGGTGGTATTATGACTGGTGACTCTATGTTCAGTCTACAGTGGTCTGAAGCAATAGAAAACAACAGAGATATCGGTTGGCTAGCATCAAATGCACTGTGACCTTTTCAGTTTTCTTTTGTATTGTTTTTTTCTACACCAAAAACTATAAATAAAACTTTAATAAAAAATATGTTTTGATAGTTTGCCAAGGAAGGTGAAATGGCTTTGTCTGTTGTAGTCCTTTTTTTTAACCAGACATTGTTGTGGGGTGTTTTATATGCATTTGAGACCACTCCTAATGTGCTTTCCTTTAATAATCCAGTGCAATATTGAAGACATTATCAGTAGCTTTTTGTTTTTGAGATGTCCTTTTGTATCTGCGAGAAGGATACCTTAATGCAGTGCCATTGGCGCTCTTTAGTAGATCACAGTGGATAACTGAGCACCCGTTGGATCACATGAGGATTAAGGAGCATGGTGAGAAATGTGCGAGGCAGGACACTTACTGACAGAGCAAAGGCTGGGACATTGAAATGCCTACACATTGTTGATCGAGACCGCCCCATATACACAACCTGCGGTGACTGCACCTCTGTGATGATGCTCTTCCCAGGGTGCACAAGTGCCACTGTGCACAAGAAGTTGTCACTGGTCGCTTATGACTGATAAAAGGTATGTGTTTGAGCAGGGTTGATGGCTTTGTGCTGCACCGCAAAACAAAGTCCTGGGTGAGGGCTTCCAGGCTCATGTCAGGGCCAATAAGATAACATTCAGATTTTCTACAGCAGGGATGGGTAGAAAATCATGATCTTATGAAAAACTGGATACCAAACCGGGGATGGTCAAAACGGAGTTACCAGTACCATCTCCGATTGCTCTCTTTTCACTTTCAACATTAGCCTCTGAATCAATGAAAACTATGGGAATGCAGAATTGTGAGCACCTCCCCAGTGCTGCAGAAATGCATCCACTGCCTTTCCCTCCAGCTCTTGCCTCCAACTGTAAAACCTGCTCAGTTAAGCATTCGCCCTGTTTGTAAACAAATCCACCAATAATGGTCCACATCTGTTGTTCAACCCTCTGAACAGCTCCTTGTTCAACATCCAATTGCTGAAATCTTTCAATTGTCTTGAATTCCAATCTGCTAACATTTTGTTCATCCCTGGAATGTACTGGGCTTGACCTGTAATCTCCCTGTTCGTACAAAATTGCCAAGAATCCTTTGCCAAATCTAATAATGCCTTTGATCGAGGCCCCCCAACTTGTTTACATATCTCACTGCAGACAACTTGTCCATCCTTAACAAAACACATTTGGCCTGATTCCTTATAAACCTCTATATCGCAAAGGACCCTTCTAATAGTTCCAGATAACTGATGTGCATCTCTTTCTCATGCACTTTCCACTACCCTCCTGTTGCCAGTGTACCACATCTTGCTCCCCAACCCTGAAGACTGGCATCCGATTCTATTATTATATCCGGAATGTTGCCAAAAATAGCCCTTCCATTCCATGCTTCCAAATTCGTCACCCACCACTCCAATTCTTCCTTCGTCTCTGCATCCAATTGTAACTTCTGAGAATAACTCACACCCCTACGTAGATATCTGGCTTTCAACCTCTGCAGAGCCCGATAATGTAAAGGAGCTGGAAAAAACGCCTGTATTGATGCTGACAGCAGACCTAGCATTCTGGCAATATGACGTAAAATAATCCAATCGCACATCAACATTTTCCTCCCTGCGAATCTTTTTCACCTTCTCCAATGGTAATTTCAACACACATTCCAACGTCCAAATCTGAAAGCCCAAAAACCCCATTTCCTGAGTTGGATTCAGACAGGACTTGTCTCTGTTCCCTACAAATCCAAGATCCTCCAAAATGTGTGTCACTAGTTCTGTATGCTCCTATTCCATGCTCCCTGACATTAAGAAGATGTTGTCTAAATACACTATTAATCAAACCCCTCTTGACCGCAGCCAAGTTACAATCGGTTTCATCACTTTGGTGAAACACCGAGGTGCTGAGGTCAAACCAAATGAAGACTCTTGAATCTCCACATCACCCCTTCCCAATGGAATCTCAAAAAATCTCTCTGTTCCACCAAGCTGGAACTGTCAAATACGCATCCTTCAAGTCTATACGCATCAACCAATCTCCCTTCCTTAACGGGTCTCTCAACATATGAATCCCTTCCATCTTGAAGTGGATGTACTGAACCCAATTGTTCAATTCCTTTAAGTTTATCACTGGTGTCATCCTTTTGTCTTTCTTTTCCAACAAAAACATATTACAACCTAGCACCAGATCATTAGCTTTTTCTACAGCCTCCTTCTTTTGAGGTCCCTCTTCATCTTGATCTACCAATCTCGCTTCTTCCTTTGAGAACCTGTGGGGTCTTGGCCACCTTCTCTGCACTGGACTCTCTACAAAACCTATCCAATAACCCTTTACAGTCTGTAACACCCCTGTATCTGTTGTTCTCTTTCCATCCATCTAAAAAATGGGCGAGTATGCTGCCCAATTTTATTTGAATACACAAAGGGTCTTTTCTTAAACATACCTTGTTGCCTTGCCCTCCTTTCTCCTCTGGATCGTCCTCTTCCCCTCTGCCTCTGGGATAGAAACGCATTGTTAGAAATCCTGAGGGTGTATATCCAAGGGAAAAAAACACCAGCGTGATCCCAAGTCCGCAGTTGGGAAATCAACCCCAAATTCTCCTAGCCCCACCAAAAAACTTTTTGATATCCTTCTGCACTTTGTGTATTGAGTTAAAGGCACCAGCATATTTTGCCATCTCTTTCACAAACTCCTCACCAAATAACATGCCTTTCGCCTCCTGACCTGTTTGTTTACTTACTAGCTCTGCCAGCTTCTGGTCAATTTTCATTAGGAAGCCTTTTCTGCATTCAGCACACAAAGCAGCATTAGTATTTCCCAAGAAACATACTGCTCGCTGCACCCACTGCCGTAGCTACAATACATCAACAGCAGTTTCTTTCAAATATGCCTCCTCACACATATCAAAAATGTTTTTTACTGGTCCCAATATATCAAACAGATGATCCTGGCAACCTTTTAACCCCTTATCCAAACCTCTTCTGAAGTCTCTTCCTGGCTTGTTTTTGAATGATAACATCTTTGCATCTAATTCAGGAGAATAAGCCACCTTATTTACCAAAGACGGCCTTGGTCACTCAGACCGAAGTCTTGTTCTATCCTCCTTAGGCATTTCCAATATTCTACATATTTAGCCACATGCTGTTGCGGAACCCATTGTGGAGACAAAGGATGTTGTATGGAGTGTGGATCAAACATATAATCCCCCTAGGGAACCCTCACTTATTCCTTTTCTCCTGAATCTTTCTTTCCCTTTCTTCGTCATCCATGTCCTCCAAATCTGAAAGGCACCATATTACAGTATCTCCACTACCCGAAGAGACTTTACAGGCCAACGTTCTGTGTTCCCTTTTTCTGTCTTTTATATGCTTTTCATTCAACTCCAAATAGGTTTCCCTCTGAATTTCCTTTAGACCATAATGTCCATCTTAACTTCTTTATATTTTTGTAAATGTTCTCTTTTCTGGGTCTCTTTACCCCCTTTATTCCCAACTTTCTCCATTGATCAAAACTGTTCATCCTCAGTTTTATTCCCAAACTTTGATTCTAATATTTCAACTCAATCATCTATTTTTTTCCTAACTGGCTTTCTAATGCAGAAACCGCCTTATTGATACAGTTCTGAACTTCATCCTCTAAACTCATCTCAGAAGTACTATTACTCTTCATACTTACGCCTATTAACAATTAAATTAAATTCAATAACCAACAACCTTCTCCAAATAATTAATTCAGTTCAAAATCCAAATATTGACACTACAAATACCAGTGTTCCTTTTGTCATCTGCCTCACACAACGCTGACCCCAAGCTGACAGAAATTATGATCTGTTTGTACGGCTGCCCTAATTTAATCTGCAAACTGTATTTTAATACTGATTCAAAATGGCCGCCCATTATTTCCTTTGTACTGTGGCTGCAGTCGTTCATTCAGAAGAGCTAATCCAGTGTAAGGTGAGCATCACAGTTATACTGTTGAACTATTTGTTGTCTATGTTTATTTATTTAGGAAACACTATAAAAGAATCTCTCTGTTCTGAATGTGTATCACTATAACTCAACCTAATGCTTATATTTGACGTAACTGATTTTACTTATTCTTCATGCTCGACAAGCATACTCAACTTGCAATCCAATAAAAAAATTCTAGCTATCGTGTCAAGAATTGTCAAATCTATTAAGGACACGGAGGCGAGGATTACGCTTCTCTTTCTTTACTGTCAATTAAACAGCAGCCAATGAGTTTACAGAAAATCAAAAACTACAACTCCCAGGAACACCTGTAGTCTGGCCTGACCAATCCCAGGCTAGCTCCCCACTATAAGAGTCACCATAACAATAGTCCTTCCTCTTTCTTTGCGTCAGACGACCATTTCTCCATAACTTTCATCAACTTGCAGCAGCACATGCTGTCCAACAACCGACAGTGGCAAGATCCCGAATCATCATCCGTCCGAAGTATCACTCACCTTTATTACCTGCACCTAAGAATAAAGGAAATGTACCAATAATACCATTTGGAAATGAATGAATCTTAAAGGGGGGGGTAAAAACTTTGAGATTTATAAACACATCTCACCATAACAAGTATAAATCTTTAAAAATTAACACTTAATAAACTCACAGTGTTCAGCATAAGGGTGGGATAATCCTTGCCTCCGTGTCCTTAATAGAATTGAAAATTCTTGACGCGATAGCTATAATTTTTTTAATTCTATGCTTCGGATTATGCTAGTTCAAAGCCGTTCTACCACTGTTGACGCTATATCAACAATAGGCTTATGATAAAATATCTTAAACGTACTGTCTGAAGACCAATCTGCTGCTGCCATGATATCTTCCAATCTAGAGCCAGCTCCAAGAGACTTAGAGCCATAGCTCCTTGATCCTTTGGCTATTGAGTGCCAAAAATAGAAGTGTCTATACCAGCTTCCCCCAAAAGCCACTTAACCCATCTAGCTAAAGTAGCTGCTGAAACAGGACCATAAGGTTTTTGCAGAGAAATCAACAGTTGACCCCCTACATCTCTGCGACATTCCCGTGTACAACTTTAATAAGCCTTCAAACATTGTACAACACATAACTTCTGATTATGGGGAAAAGCAGGATACGAAATACATTTAGTTGCAGTTTTTGTATGTTTAGAAATTGTGAATGAAACTCTGGAGGGAGTAAGAACTCTACCTGTCAAGTCCAATTCTCTCACGTCCGATACACGTCTACACGAGATTAGACACAAAAAAGAACAGTAAGTTTGGCAGATAACTGTTTACGTGACAAATTGCCATTACACGGCCAAGACCTGATAAAACGAAAGACAACATCCACGTCCCACCGAACCGAATATCACGTTTGAGGAGGATTAACCATCCAAATACCCCGAAGGATTTTAGAAATCAAAGGATGCTCCCCAATTGGTTTACCGTCCACATGCGGATGACCCGCTGAAATTGCAGATCTGAAATTATTAACAGTTCTGTAGGCGAGACCTTGAGTTGCCAATTCCGAGAGAAAATTAGCAATCATGGAAATCTGGGCCCCCAAGGGATCAATACTGTGTTCACTGCACCAACCCACTCATCTCTTCCAGGAGGCTTCATAACGTTTATAAGTGGAGGGAGCCCAGGACTGAGACAGGAAGAACATAGCTTCTCCTGAAACTCCCGGCATTTGCCAACGTCTCCGGAAAGTCTCCAAGCCATGAGGCTCAACTGGCCTTGTACTACTGAGGATGGGGAAGACTCAAGGGGTCCATTAGCAACGACAGCAGCAATGGAAGAAGAACAGGGGGTGCACATGATAGGGATATCGTGACTGGAAACCAAGCTTGAGCTTTCCAGAGAGGTGTCACTAAAATGATCTCACTAGTTGTCTTTTAACCTGAGCAAGGACTCTCTGAATCATTGAGAATGGGGGAAAAGCATAAAGAAGATCCTGGGATCAGTCCTGAAGGAATGCATCCGAGCCCATCGCTAAAGTGTCTGGCTTCCAACTGAACCGAGGCAGTTGGGAATTGAGACGTGATGCAAAAAGATCTATTGAGCAGGGACCCCATCTCTCTGTAAGGTTCTGAAAAATCGATTGGTGAAGCTTTCAATTGCTGCCGTCCCTCAGAAAACGAGAGTTCCAATCCGCCACCACATTGGAGTGACCTGGAATGTACTCCGCTATCACATGAATCTGGTTCTGCAAACAATAATGCCAAAACTCCTTGGCAATCTCCGCCAGCATGCGAGATCTGGTCCCGTCCAGTCGATTCATATATCTCACTGCTGAGATGTTTATTCGCAGTAGAATGCAACAACAGGCTTTGTTGGGGGAGAGCGAGCAAATCGCAAAGGCTCCCGCTAGCAACTCCATACAATTGATGTGAAGACTCAACTCCTCCAAGGACCACCGTCCTCCCGCCTCCACCGAGCCACAACGAGCTCCCCAACCCCACTGGCTGGCATCCGATTCTATTACAATCTCTGGCGAGGACGCAAAAATTACCCTGCTGTTCCATGCTTCCATATGGTTCAGCCACCAGACAATCTCCATTTTGTCTTCTGTTCCGTATAAGCCAGACCCTTGCAGAGATGCACGATCTTTAGAAGTTGAAGAGCCCGATAATGTAACAGGCCTAGAAAAATCGCCCGAATTGACAAAGCAAGAAGCCCCACAAATCGTTCTAAAATCAGTAATGATATTCGGAGAGGCAAGGGCTTTCCGTAACTCTCTCTTGATCGAGGTCCGTTTCGCCAACGGTAACCTTAGTTGGGCCTACACAGAATCCACCTGAAAACCTAAGAATTCTATACATTGCAAGGGGAGTGTCACTGACTTCTCGCTGTTGATCAAGAATCCAAGATCCTGGAGGATTTGTATCGCCCAGGTCAGATGAAGCAAGGCTAAGTCCTTGGACTGGGCCATGATTGACATATCGTCGAGATAAATGAGGAGGCGAACGCCTCGTTCTCAAAGGAGTTGCCCTACGGGGCATAGCAGCTTGGTGAAACACCAAGGGGCAGAAGATAGACCAAAGGTCAGAACACTGAATTCGTACCCCTGGTGTCTCCAAAGAAACTGCAGAAAGCGTCAGTGCGGACAGAAAATTGGTACCGTTAAGTAGGCGTCTTTTAGATCTAGACGCACTAACCAATCTCCTTCTTGCAGCAGATCTTGTAATAGATGGATAAATGGCGATAGACTATCCAAGAATTGAAATCTTTAAAATTTAATACTAGGCGAAAACCTCCTCTCTTCTTTTGCACGAGGAAAATAGTGGTGACAAAACCGGTTAGATGTGGTTCTGAGCGGACTATTGCATGTTTGTGAAGAAGATCTTTGATTTCTGCGTCTATAAAAGCACTCCCTGTTTAGGGAAAAAAGGAGAGGTAGAGGTGGATGATTTTGAACTGGGGTGGAATAAAATTCCAGTCTGTAACCCTGTACCGTTTGTAGAACCCAGGTATCTTGTTTAATACGCCCCCATGCTTGGACATGACTCTCCAATCTCCCCCCAAGGGTTACCTCTGTAAAGGGAATAATTCTCACCTGAGGCGGAGGAGGCTTGATTGCGTTCAGACTCCTTTCCTCTAAAACTACGATCTCAGCCTCTTCTGGCCCTGGATGGGTAAAATCCTGAGGAGGACTGGTAGTAGACTCGGCCTTTAGGGACGTAGTTGGTGGAGGTCTGCTGAAAGCCCCGGCTTGACACTCGGCCCCGATAGCATCCGGCCCTGGTAAAAAGGCCACCACTGAACAGCTGTTTCATCAAAGACTGGGCCTTATCTAGAGCTGTAAAGGTAGATACGTATATACCCAGGTCCTTAACGAATTTGTCTCCGAAAAGGAGTCCATTAGCCAGGAATCCTGGTTCAGTATGACCAAGCTCTGCCAATTTGGGGTCGATGCGCATAAGAAAAGACTTTCTGCACTCTGTGGACATGGCACAGGTCGCGTTTCCCAGGAGACAGATGGCTCTCTGTGCCCATTCAAGAACGGCCACAAGATCCAAAGGCTTACTGGTCTGTTTAGCTTGGACCACTAATTTCAAAGGTTTTGTAATGGGGCCTGAAGGATCCAACTTTTTGTCCTGGCAACCTTTCCTGGCATGATCAAGCCCTTTCTTGGGGTGTTTTGTGAACTTCTTCAAGAAGGTATCTACACTGGTGTCAAGTTCAGGAGTGTCAGCCACCTTCCCAAGCAGAGAGGGTGGTGGACATTCGGAACGCAAAGTGCTGCGCATATCTTTGTCAAAACCTCTGCGCAGTCTATCCTGCACATAGTGGGCCACTTCCACACATGGAACCCATTCTGTAGACTGGGGGTGAATAATGTTCTCAGGGTCAAACAGTAAATTTATTTGTGTGTCCGCCTCATCAAGGGCATGATGAGATTTATGTTTGCGTTTACCCGGTTGCTTGGGTTCAGAGCACTCCGAATCCGAATGAGAATCAGAAGATTGCGGAAGTTCCTTGTGTGAACTTGATGGCGGTGAAAATATGTCAGAAGCGGCAGAGAAACCAGGACCATATTTGTGATCTTTAAGGACTGCAGTTGCCATCTGTGAAAGAATTTCTGCTGAGGATAACGAGCCGAAGGATGCTCTGTGGTTAAAACCACCTTCCTCAGATTGAGGTTCTCTAATCCTTGACCCAGATGGTGGAGGTCCCATCAACTCTCTTTGCCCATATCTGACCAGGAGCATTGTAAAAGGTTTTAATGCTTTAATTAAAGCTTGATTAACTGAATCTTGTACATGGTGGCCAAGGGCCTGAACCAATCTTTCCTCCATTTGTTCTGGGAAGGGTCCTTCAACTTCTTCCTGATAGTATTTATCCTCCTCAGCAAAATAAGCCATGGTGGGATGCACAGAAGGAGTTCAAGGGGGGAGGAAAGCCCCTACAGGTCAAATAAGGGCAGAATAATCTGTCCTAAATTTCACTGAGACACTGTCTCAATGGGGCCCAATATTGTGTGGAGGGAGCACCTGTATCACTCTCCTAGGCAAGGCTTTATACCGTTTTTGCGCCCCGTCGGTCGTTTCAGGGGCAGTAAATACACTTGATAAGCTTGAGTGCAGCACACAACGGAAATCCGATTCAAGATCGGAATCTCCAGCCGTGCGCATGCGCGAGGAACAAACCAGTAAAAATAGAGAGCGAACAGCTCTCAAGGCAGCGCTCGGAAGGCCTCCAAAGGAGGCCTGGAATTCCTTTGCCGGAGTCACTGACATGCCGCACGCATCAAGAAAGAGGGGAAAACCTCACGCTCGCGTGGACGTGACTCCAATACTGTGCACAATGAACTCGCAACGCGCGATCGGGTAGAGGAACACCCTCCGATCGAGCAGGCGGCTCAACATGAGTTGGGCAGGACCGCGAAGCGTGTCCTTAAAAGCGAGCACTGCTCAGCTCCGCTCCCGCTCCACGGGCCGATTTGCATACAGTAACAGTTACCAAGAAACAAGATATAGAATAATGAAAAAAGAAACTTATCTTCGGCTGCGCAGCAGCAAAGAAAGAGGAATGATTTTTGTTATGGTGACTCTTATAGTGGGGAGCTAGCCTGGATTGGTCAGGCCGGACTACAGGTGTTCCTGGGAGTTGTAGTTTTTGATTTTCTGTAAATTCATTGGCTGCTGTTTAATTGATAGTAAAGAAAGAGAAGCATAATCCGAAGCATCCGGTCCTGACATAGAATCAACTACTGCAGAATCAACCCACGCCCCTCCATAGAGAGCATTTAAAATTTGCTTCCCCACGCGCTTTACCACGTGCTTCATCCACCTTTATTTCACCCAAGTGCAAACCAAAGCTACTCGTCCTCTTAGGTGTTCATTTAAATATCGCCTTCTTCACATGCTTCCTCACATGTCTGAATGTCATGAAATCTGGGTTCTCCGTTTTCCAAACTCAACATATTCCTAATGCGAAAAAACACTTTCACGTAAATTAATCCCTCATCAAGTTTATTTCCACACACTTCCCCTAAACTGCCATTGTCTAAGCAGCCTTCCCAGGCTTAACGCTTCAACAGTAAGTACGCTAGAGGCAAACGTTAAATATACTTCAAAACACCACTTCTTCTATTATAGTTCAAAATGAATGTGCATTCTTTCATTCCACGTAAAATGACTTTCCATCACAGATCATTCAATTCAAAACTCGAACTGGGCACAGACTAAATTCAGAGATTAAACATCAGTACTTATCTTGTTAGTGAGCAGCGAAAAAAGAAGGAAGATGGCCGCCTGACCTGGGTTATAATGGAGTAGAATGTTTAGGGATTTGTATTCTAAGTTCTATATGTTTGCTTTGAGTTTCTGCTGTGAATTGGCAATACAGAGGACGTGCATAACATCGGCCTCTGTGCCTTGCCATAAAATCCTGTGTGTGCTGATCGAATACACACAGTATTATCCACTCACCTTGTGATCTGCACCTAGCCTTGGCTTCTGGATATGGTACCTCCTCCTGGGTGCTAAACGGGGCGGGCTGTAACTCTTCGCCAAGTTGTGCTGTAATTAAACAACCTAACTTGACTGGGAATGATGAGTTTATTCAGCAGTGACCCTGATCGTGGTCTTTCTCTGCCAGCCAGCTGTCAGCTACCTCATGGTTGAAAACCACCCTCAAGAAAACAAATTAATATAATGTGAAACATAAGATAAGGACATCCTGAGAGCTGGCTCTCTGCATGTTAAGTATAACAAAGAGTAATTCAGATATTGGAGGATGGCTTCTTATGACTTGGAAAGCTAAATACTTGTTAGTGCTTTATTTTTTAATTATCTAAGCATGCCTGTGCATCCTTGGACTAGGTTCCATTCACTGCTGTTCTGGGTTCAGCACAATATATTCCAGGGAAACCTCGTGCCTTAAGGAAATTAGTCTTTGCCACCAGGGTTAACCTGAGATCCCTAATCACACAAAAAAAGTCATCCCAAGCTCCTTTGATTGAGTATTGGCTTAAATAAAGTATATAGAATTAAAGGTTTCTAACATTTTTATGTGAAAGAAATCTGCACAACAAAAACGTTTTTAAAAATATGGGAACATTTTCCTGAGATAGATTGAGATGTTTTAATAATAGTATGTGTTATTCCAGCAATTCCTTAAGGATATGTGAAATGCTATTTTGTAGTTTATGATGATGAATGTTGTTATATATCTTTCTATTCCAAAAGGATATTGGATAAATGCATGTGTACAGTGACGTGACTAGCATTTGCTCCTGTTTTTGTTCTTATAATGATGATTCTTCACCCAATTAGAAAAAAAAGAATAATTATCCTGTTAAAGTAGGCAGCATTGCATTGGTCCAGTGCAAAAAAGCACTGTTGCATCCTGTTATTTATTTTTGAGAAGTACAATAAACACAGCAGACAGTGCGCATTACAAGGGTACTGGGCAGGGGGACCCCTGCACTGCCCATTCCATGGGCATGGTCTGTGAAGGGGCCCCCCTGTGGGCCCCTGCACCTGTTCACCGCCATGAAAAGGCTGGTGAGAACCAGGTTGTCATCAGCAGTGCTGTCCTGGCTGATTGCATTCTGCAGCTACCGTCAGCCTGTCGGGATCACCAATCCCGGCATCGACGGCGTTACCCTGGCTCTCGGACTGCCAGGGTCGTAAAGTGACAGTCGGACCGCGACAGCATTAGCGGTCCAGACCGCCACCGCAAATCTGGTAGTCTGGTGACTGCCAGACTAGTAATTAGGCCCTAAGGGGCAGATTTATGGAAAGTGGCGCTGCACCAAGTGCAGCGCCACTTTCCCTGCGCCCCTTAGAACCCCCCTACCACCACCATGTGTGCGCTGCATTTAAAACACAGTGCACCATGGCGCAGGGTAGGGGCCAATAGTGTCATCTTTCATGACGCTATTGATGCACTCTGCAGGAGTAGCGCCAAAATATTGGCGCTACTCTTGCAGAGTACATAGGGACCCATTATAAAGAATGGAAAGCACTTTTAACGCCTGCTCTTGAGCATAGATTTCCTTATGCCTGGTGCAGGCATAATGTAGCGCAAAGGTTACAGAGTGGCGCAATGCATGCATTGCGCCACTCTGTAAATACAGCACGGGGATTTTGGCCTTGTTGGTCCACATTAAAGTTTAAAAAAATTAAGTTAAAGTGGCGCAAGGTAGCGCTAGGAGCCTATAAATACGCCCCCTAAATTCTAACGGTTTTCTCTATTTTCAAGTAAATCAATTAAGTCTTAATGTTTTATGAAGCATGTTTTTTCACTTTAAATTCCACCCATTTTAACAAATGACTATATTTTTCTGTTATAAATATGGCACCATGTCTACTTGCCACTGGGAGCAAAATGCCTACTGTTTGTAAACAAAACACTTTGACATGGGATGAAATTTAAATGGCGAGTTATATGGAAAACATATAAAAATAAAGTGAACTCTTCAGTTGAATGTTCTCCCTTTTCCAAGTGGTACATTTACACACAGCAGGCATCTTGCAGATAGCGGCTGGTGGACATACTGGCATATTTAAAACTGAAAAATACAGCTATTTTTTATCGGAAACTTTTAAGGAGCAGGAAAATGTGCCATCAAGTGCCAAAAAATGTTTCTTATTATGAACATTTTTCTGCACTTTAAATTTCTCCCATTTAAATAAATAGCTGTATGTTAGCGTTGTACATGTATGTCCTGTGCCACAAACACATACAACACAGGCTGTCAGTCACATATATATATATATATATATATATATATATATATATATATATATATATATATATATATATATATATATTATATTTATATATATGTGTGTGTGTGTATACATATATATATATATATATATATCCCATTCATTCACACAGATGTTCATACATCCCCACAGACCACACACTGATGCACCAGGCAGCCCTGTCATAAGACCCCTAGTCATGGTATTTAGGCCCATATTTATACTTTTTTGTGCCACATTTGCGTCATTTGTTGATGCAAAAGCAGCGCAAACTTAGAGAATACAATTGTATTTTGTACGTTTGTGCCGCTTTTGCTCCAAAACTGACACAAATGCGGCGCAAAAAAGTATAAAAATGGGCCTCGGTGTCAGACTCCATGGTCATTAGGTTTAAAGTCAAGGAAGCTGGGCGAGGGGTGTCTGGTAACAGTGCACAAGTTGCTTGGCCTTCAGTAGCTCACAATGATTTTCAGTGATCAGAAGTAGCTCTCATTACAGAAAAGGTTGGGTATCCCTGAGGTAGAGCTATCCTTTGCAAACGTAACTTACTGTGTTCTGCACTGCAGATAAAGTGTCCCTAAATATACCTCAGAAACAAGAAATCAGTTGCTTCGTTTATTGTGTGAAGTGTTTATATTGTAGTGAAAGTAAGTATGCTGCTGTGATGTCACCAGACTTGGCTGCATTGCTTTCACAGGTAGTTGCCACTTTGTGGTCTCGTGGAGTTAATGCTGTGGGGTTAATTTTTTCAATGGAACCGATACAAATGACTGTAGACCCACAAAAGAAGTTACAGAGACTCCCTCAGTATCCTGTGAAGCCTGAAGTAGAGAAAGGGATTTGCCTAATAATAGCTCATTTATCCTCGTAATAGTTGATTTAAATTAAGCAAGGTCTGCCTCTTCTCTTTCCAAAAGATCTCTTAGAAGATCTACAAGAAACCTCACTCTCACCATGGAAGGCATATACCATCTTGGACAACCACTTCATGCTCTTCTGTTAGAGATTATTCTCCATATCTAATGGACACTCTACCTGCAAGAGTCTTGGTAGAACAATTATCTCACTACATTCAATGAAGTCCGGATATGAGGTGCGGTAAAGTTAACTATCGCAAAGCCCACCACCACAACCTCAACATAGGTCATATTTGAAACTTTGCACCACAAAAACTCTTCATTGCCCTTACCTCAGTTGCTCCCAGGTCTACTGTAACCAGCTAGGAAGATGTTCTAAACACCTACATCCTTAAGGCCTTCTCGCATGAGGCTCTTGGAAAAAATACAAACCACTGGATCAGGTCCCTCTATTCCTTAGACAGGACCGTGCTTGGGATGCTGTTATTGTGGCTGCCATGGGAAAATAACAGACGGTAGCTCTTACTTCTTCTGTTCCACCAGATAAAGAGAGCAAGACAATGGATTCTATTGATAGGAAAATGTGTGGAACATCTGCATCCATCTTGAAAGCAGCAAGTGTGCTACAGATCTTTTGGGGAGGTACAATCAATTCCTCTGGGATTTTCTTCAACATTTTTGCAGCAAACTACCCAAAGAAGATAAGCAGGCTTTCCCAGAAGTTCTTAACGAAGGTATGCTGGTATCTAACCAAGTTATTGTAGCAGCAGCAGACACTCAATAGGCTGCTAGAGGCTAGAAGGACATGGGTATTCTAATAGTATCTGTACTAGACGCATCTCATGGCTTAGGCTGATCAGCAAAAAAAACAAAACCTCAGCAGAGAATTCTAAATTTACCCTTTTTAGTACCAAATAAATTGATTTACACACATATGACAAACTGTCACATATGAAAACAGAGGTGCAGACCTTAAAATTGGTTGGCTGGAAAAGAGAAAATAATTCAAGAGAAGATACAGGCCTTATGATATGTGCTATTTCCCTCAGAGAATTCTGCTCCTGCTGGAAAACCTCCACAAAACAATGACTTCCCTCTTCCTGTTTCTCTGTCACTTACCCCAGTAGGAGGAAGCATAACCAAATATTTTCAAGACTGGGTGAAAATAACCAAGACAAATGGGTCTTGAATATTGTTCTGACTGGTTGTACGACGGAATGCTGACTGACAAAACAACGGGTGCCTAAACAACGAGGTCGGAACACCGACCTCGTTGTTACTACTAATGCCTTTACCACGAATGCCTTAACAACGATATTTCGTTGTAAAGGCATTCCTGGTAAAGTCATTAGTAACAGGCACCCATTGATCCTGCATGCCTCACCCCACCCCCCCCAACCCCACCCCAAAACCTAAAACCCCTGACCCCCCACCCCCTCCCCAAAACCAAAAATGCCCCACCCCCCAACCCCACCCCAAAACCTAAAACCCTGACCCCCCACCCCCTCCCCAAAACCAAAAACGCCCCACACCCCCAACCCCACCCCAAAACCTAAAACCCCGACCCCCCACCCTCTCTCCAAAACCAAAAATGCCCCACCCCTCCAACCCCACCCCAAAACCTAAAACCGCGACCCCAATCCCCTCCCCAAAACCTAAAACGCCCCACCCCACCCCCCAACCCCACCCCAAAACCTAAAACCCCGACCCCCCCACCCCCTCCCCAAAACCTAAAACGCCCCACCCCCCAACCCCACCCCAAAACCTAAAACTCCGACCCCCCACCCCCTCCCCAAAACCAAAAACGCCCCACCCCCCAACCCCACCCCAAAACCTAAAACCCCCGACCCCCCACCCCCTCCCCAAAACCAAAAACGCCCCACCCCCAACCCCACCCCAAAACCTAAAACCCCCAACCCCCCACCCCCTCCCCAAAACCTAAAACCCCCCACTTACCTGAGTCGTCGCCTCGTCATCTGCGTCGTCCTCCTCAGCCAACTCCCTTGTTTGTACCTTAACCATGCATGTTCGTTATTCAGGACATGCGTGGTTAAGGCACAAAATAACGAAGTTGTGGTTAAAGAAAGCGTTGTTCCGCTTTCGTTAACCAGGACTTCGTTATAAAAAAGTCGGCATAAAGGATGTTTCCCGTTCTGGTTGTACGACGGAATGCCGACTGACAAAACAACGGGTACCTAAACAACGAGGTCGGAACACCGACCTCGTTGTTACTACTAATGCCTTTACCACGAATGCCTTAACAACGATATTTCGTTGTAAAGGCATTCCTGGTAAAGTTATTAGTAACAGGCACCCATTGATCCTGCATGCCTCACCCCACCCCCCCCAACCCCGCCCCAAAACCTAAAACCCCCGACCCCCTCCCCAAAACCAAGAACGCCCCACCCCCCCAACCCCACCACAAAACCTAAATCCCCCGACCCCCCACCCCCCTCCCCAAAACCCAAAACGCCCCACCCCCCAACCCCACCCCAAAACCTAAAACCCCCCTCCCCAAAACCAAAAACGCCCCACCCCCCCAACCCCACCCCAAAACCTAAAACGCCCCACCCCCCCAACCCCACCCCAAAACCTAAAACCCCGACCCCCCACCGCCTCCCCAAAACCAAAAACGCCCCCACCCCCCCAAAACCTAAAACCCCGACCCCCCACCCACTCCCCAAAACCAAAAACGCCCCACCCCCAACCCCACCCCAAAACCTAAAACCCCCTCCCCAAAACCTAAAACCACCCACTTACCTAAGTCGTCGCCTCGTCATCTGCGTCGTCCTCCTCAGCCGACTCCCTTGTTTGTACCTTAACCATGCATGTTCGTTGTTCAGGACATGCGTGGTTAAGGCACAAAATAACGAAGTCATGGTTAAAGAAAGCGTTGTTCCGCTTTCGTTAACCAGGACTTCGTTATAAAAAAGTCGGCATAAAGGATGTTTCCCGTTCTGGTTGTACGACGGAATGCCGACTGACAAAACAACGGGTGCCTAAACAACGAGGTCGGAACACCGACCTCGTTGTTACTACTAACGCCTTTACCACAAATGCCTTAACAACGATATTTCATTGTAAAGGCAAGGCATTCCTGGTAAAGTCATTAGTAACAGGCACCCATTGATCCTGCATGCCTCTCCCCACCCCCCCAACCCCACCCCAAAACCTAAAACCCACGACCCCCCACCCCCTCCCCAAAACCAAAAATGGCCCACCCCCCAAACCCACCCCAAAACCTAAAACCCCGACCCCCACCCCCTCCCCAAAAGCAAAAACGCCCCACCCCCCAACCCCACCCCAAAACCTAAAACCCCCAACCCCCCACCCCCTCCCCAAAACCAAAAACGCCCCACCCCCCCAACCCCACCCCAAAACCTAAAACGCCCCACCCCAAAACCTAAAACCCCGACCCCCCACCCCCTCCCCAAAACCTAAAACGCCCCACCCCCCCAACTCCACCCCAAAACCAAAAACCCCCGACCCTCCACCCCTCCCCAAAACCAAAAACACCCCACCCCCCCAAACCCACCCCAAAACCTAAAACCCCCCACCCCCTCCCCAAAACCAAAAACGCCCCACCCCCCAACCCCACCCCAAAACCTAAAACTCCCGACCCCCCTCCCCAAAACCTAAAACCCCCCACTTACCTGAGTCGTCGCCTCGTCATCTGCGTCGTCCTCCTCAGCCGACTCCCTTGTTTGTACCTTAACCATGCATGTTCGTTGTTCAGGACATGCGTGGTTAAGGCACAAAATAACGAAGTCGTGGTTAAAGAAAGCGTTGTTCCGCTTTCGTTAACCAGGACTTCCTTATAAAAAAGTCGGCATAAACGATGTTTCCCGTTTTGGTTGTACGACGGAATGACGATTGACAAAACAATGGGTGCCTAAACAACGAGGTCGGAACACCGACCTCGTTGTTACTACTAATGCCTTTACCACGGATGCCTTAACAACGATATTTCGTTGTAAAGGCATTCCTGGTAAAGTCATTAGTAACAGGCACCCATTGATCCTGCATGCCTCACCCCACCCCCCAACCCCACCCCAAAACCTAAAACCCTGACCCCCCACCCCCTCCCCAAAACTAAAAACGCCCCACCCCCCCAACCCCACCCCAAAACCTAAAACCCCCGACCCCCAACCCCCTCCCCAAAACCAAAAACGCCCCACCCCCCAACCCCACCCCAAAACCTAAAACTCCCGACCCCCCTCCCCAAAACCTAAAACCCCCCACTTACCTGAGTCGTCGCCTCGTCATCTGCGTCGTCCTCCTCAGCCGACTCCCTCGTTTGTACCTTAACCATGCATGTTCGTTGTTCAGGACATGCGTGGTTAAGGCACAAAATAACGAAGTCGTGGTTAAAGAAAGCGTTGTCCGCTTTCGTTAACCAGGACTTCCTTATAAAAAAGTTGGCATAAAGGATGTTTCCCGTTCTGGTTGTACGACGGAATGACGATTGACAAAACAACGGGTGCCTAAACAACGAGGTCGGAACACCGACCTCGTTGTTACTACTAATGCCTTTACCACGGATGCCTTAACAACGATATTTCGTTGTAAAGGCATTCCTGGTAAAGTCATTAGTAACAGGCACCCATTGATCCTGCATGCCTCACCCCACCCCCCCAACCCCACCCCAAAACCTAAAACCCCGATCCCCCACCCCCTCCCCAAAACCAAAAACGCCCAACCCCACCCCAAAACCTAAAACCCCCGACCCCCAACCCCCTCCCCAAAACCAAAAACGCCCCACCCCCCAACCCCACCCCAAAACCTAAAACCCCCGACCCCCCACCCCCTCCCCAAAACCAAAAACGCCCCACCACCCCAACCCCACCCCAAAACCTAAAACACCGACCACCAACGCCCTCCCCAAAACCTAAAACGCCCCACCCCCCCAACCCCACCCCAAAACCTAAAACCCCGACCCCCCCAACCCCTACCCTCCCCAAAACCTAAAACGCCCCACCCCCCCAACCCCACCCCAAAACCTAAAACCCCCGACCCCCCTCCCCAAAACCAAAAACGCCCCTCCCCCCCAACCCCACCCCAAAACCTAAAACCCCTAACCCCCACCCCCTCCCCAAAACCAAAAACGCCCCACCCCCCAACCCCACCCCAAAACCTAAAACCCCCGACCCCCCACCCCCTCCCCAAAACCTAAAACCCCCCACTTACCTGAGTCGTTGCCTCGTCCTCCTCAGCCGATTCCCTTGTTTGTACCTTAACCATGCATGTTCGTTGTTCAGGACATGCGTGGTTAAGGCACAAAATAACGAAGTCGTGGTTAAAGAAAGCGTTGTTCCGCTTTCGTTAACCAGGACTTCGTTATAAAAAAGTAGGCATAAAGGATGTTTCCCGTTCTGGTTGTACGACGGAATGCCGACTGACAAAACAACGGGTGCCTAAACAACGAGGTCGGATCACCGACCTCGTTGTTACTACTAATGCCTTTACCACGAATGCCTTAACAACAATATTTTGTTGTAAAGGCATTCCTGGTAAAGTCATTAGTAACAGGCACCCATTGATCCTGCATGCCTCACCCCACCCCACCCCCCCCCAACCCCACCCCAAAACCTAAAACCTCCGACCCCCCACCCCCTCCCCAAAACCAAAAACGCCCCACCCCCCAACCCCACCCCAAAACCTAAAACCCCTGACCCCCAACCCCCTCCCCAAAAACAAAAACGCCCCACCCCCCAACCCCACCCCAAAACCTAAAACCCCCGACCCCCCACCCCCTCCCCAAAACCTAAAACACCCCACCCCCCCAACCCCACCCCAAAACCTAAAACCCTGACCCCCAACCCCCTACCCAAAACCTAAAACGCCCCACCCTCCCAACCCCACCCCAAAACCTAAAACCCCGACCCCCCACCCCCTCAACCCCACCCCAAAACCTAAAACCCCTGACCCCCCACCCCCTCCCCAAAACCAAAAACGCCCCACCCCCCAACGCCACCCCAAAACCTAAAATCCCGACCCCCCACCCCCTCCCCAAACCCTAAAACGCCCCACCCCCCAACCCCACCCCAAAACCTAAAACCCCGACCCCCCACCCCTCCCCAAAACCTAAAACGCCCCACCCCCCCAACCCCACCCCAAAACCTAAAACCCCCAACCCCCCACCCCCTCCCCAAAACCAAAAACGCCCCACCCCCCCAAAACCTAAAACCCCCGACCCCCCACCCCCTCCCCAAAACCAAAAACGCCCCACCCCCCAACCCCACCCCAAAACCTAAAACCCCCGACCCCTCACCCCCTCCCCAAAACCTAAAACGCCCCACCCCCCCAACCCCACCCTAAAACCCCGACCCCCCACCCCCTCCCCAAAACCAAAAACGCCCCACCTCCCCAACCCCACCCCAAAACCTAAAACCGCGACACTTCCACCCCCTCCCCTCCCCAAAACCTAAAACGCCCCACCCCCCCAACCCCACCCCAAAACCTAAAACCCCCGACCCCCCACCCCCTCCCCAAAACCAAAAACGCCCCACCCCCCCAACCCCACCCCAAAACCTAAAACCCCCGACCCCCCAACCCCTCCCCAAAACCAAAAACGCCCCACCCCCCAACCCTACCCCAAAACCTAAAACCCCCGACCCCCCACCCCCTCCCCAAAACCTAAAACCCCCCACTTACCTGAGTCGTTGCCTCCTCATCTGCGTCGTGCTCCTCAGCCGACTCCCTTGTTTGTACCTTAACCATGCATGTTCGTTGTTCAGGACATGTGTGGTTAAGGCACAAAATAACGAAGTCGTGGTTAAAGAAAGCGTTGTTCCGCTTCTGTTAACCAGGACTTCGTTATAAAAAAGTCGGCATAAAGGATGTTTCTCGTTCTGGTTGTACGACGGAATGCCGACTGACAAAACAACGGGTGCCTAAACAACGAGATCGGAACACCGACCTCTTTGTTACTACTAATGCCTTTACCACGAATGCCTTAACAACAATATTTTGTTGTAAAGGCATTCCTGGTAAAGTCATTAGTAACAAGGCACCCATTGATCCTGCATGCCTCACCCCACCCCCCCAACCCCACCCCAAAACCTAAAACCCCGACCCCCCTCCCCAAAACCAAAAACGCCCCTCCCCCCAACCCCACCCCAAAACCTAAAACCCCTGACCCCCCACCCCCCAACCCCACCCCAAAACCTATAACCCCCGACCCCCCCACCCCCTCCCCAAAACCAAAAACACCCCACCCCCCAACCCCACCCCAAAACCTAAAACCCTGACCCCCAACCCCCTCCCCAAAACCTAAAACGCCCCACCCCCCCAACCCCACCCCAAAACCTAAAACCCCGACCCCCCCACCCCCTCCCCAAAACCTAAAACGCCCCAACCCCACCCCAAAACCTAAAACCCCCGACCCCCCACCCCCTACCCAAAACCAAAAACGCCCCACCCCCCCAACACCACCCCAAAACCTAAAACCCCGACCCCCCCACCCCCTCCCCAAAACCTAAAACGCCCCACTCCCCCAACCCCACCCCAAAACCTAAAACCCCGACCCCCCACCCCCTCCCCAAAACCAAAAACGCCCCACTCCAAAACCTAAAACCCCCGGCCCCCCACCCCCTCCCCAAAACCAAAAACGCCCCACCCCCCCAACCCCACCCCAAAACCTAAAACCCCGACCCCTCACCCCCTCCCCAAAACCTAAAACCCCCCACTTACCTGAGTCGTCGCCTCGTCATCTGCGTCGTCCTCCTCAGCCGACTCCCTTGTTTGTACCTTAACCATGCATGTTCGTTGTTCAGGACATGCGTGGTTAAGGCACAAAATAACGAAGTCGTGGTTAAAGAAAGCGTTGTTCCGCTTTCGTTAACCAGGACTTTGTTATAAAAAAGTCGGCATAAAGGATGTTTCCCGTTCTGACTGAATACTCTTTATTGTTCAAGACCCCTCCTTCTTCAATATCACCAGCCAGAACATCAGCTTATCAGCTAGATCTGTTAAAAAAAGGAAGTCAACATATTGCTAAAGAAACATGTGGTGGAGGAGGCTCTATTTCACCAAAACTAATTGGGAATGTATTCCTAGTACTTTCTAGTTCCAAGAGTCCTTCTGTAATACTCTATGCAGAAACCAATCCCGACTGAAATATGTAAGTCGACGTTTTGACCCTTCTCTATGCTGGGCCAAATCACTGCTCCATAATGGGTCTTCTTCAGGACTAAATGATGGGAGTCCCTAAAAATCATATCAGAAAAATTCTGATCAAACTACTAAACATATTGAACATGTCACCTATGCTACTCTTCGATTTCAAGATATACTTACCCTATAATCTCTTTTAACCCCATCACTGATTAGGAATTCCTACTTGCCGAGCAGATGAATCTAGAAAAATAAACCAAATCGCCCAAATCAAACAACACATTGGGCAATCTATACGTCCAAGATGCTCTCATGAAGACCAAACTCACCTTCAATCGAAAGGAACCTTGCCTATTTATGTTTGTTTCAAAATTCTTCCATAGGTACCACTCCAGAGCACTCCTTCAAATCAATCTAAAATATACCACAAACAACACATTACCAAAATAAATCATAAAATCTTAACCACTAACATCATACAAATATACTTTCCAAAAACCAAAACACCTTATATTCTATCACTTCTTAAAAAAACATACAAAATATTTAAAAAATGTGGCAACTCCCATTAACTTCCTATATGTTATATTCATAGATTCCTCTCCCAATCATGGAAGTTCACACCAATCAATCCTTTACGGATTATTCTAAACAATGAGAACAGAGCGAACAGACTCAGAGTAACTGTCTTTTGAGGAGTAAATAAAACTCGAGTCATACGGCAGATTGTTAGGTCAAAGAAAACCGTCTCACACATACAAATGACTAAGTGAAAATACCAATCCCCCATTCTCGCCCAGTCCTTAAACAATGTACCTCTATGTCAAAATGCGTTTCTCCTTCGGAAGTGTATCCGATTGCTATGCAAACAAACTGCAGCGTCTCGGAAGGCGCGATTTTATATTTACCTGGCAAGCGTAATCAAGCGTGACCTCCCCGTGAGTTTCGAAAGAGCCATGGGCTTCCCGCCGCGCTCCTTAAACAATTAAAAAATCTAAGCCAACAGCTCTCAAAGCCTTCGATTAGCAAAATCACTCGACATCACCATTCATCTCGCTTTTCAAAACCATGTCCGAAAGGATTAATAGACGGATAACAAAACACACGCTCATTCTTATGGGCAAACAAAGTAACCATCAAAACTAAACCTAATATCATATCCTAACGGCACTGCAAGTGCCATCACTAATCCAATCTTCCACAGAACTCATTCATTAAAAACAGCCAAATATAAAATACTAAATTCATCCACTTTCATATTCTACAGCCCATATTTAACATCCAAAATCTTTTATACATTGTGCAATGAAACATATCCATTCACCAAACAGTATTATACTACTCCAGACTAAAATAATGGATTCAAACAATCCCAACAACTATATGGAAGTATCCCAGTAGTATCTAGGTGGATGGAGAGCTCATTCATTTATGAACCCACTCCTTATCATATGTCATAAAAATTAAACATTGAAAATATCCTGCTCAGCCAAACCTCCATACCAGGAAAATGTTCTCCAAATTCAATTCCATTTCCCAATGGACTCAACCATTGGCCAAATTAGCTGTTTGTCTAGCAATTTCCTCGTTCCAGATGATTCAGAAAAAGTAGTGTACCTCCTGGGTCCACTACGGCCTCTCGTGGAGTATTTGCCTCTTGTATCTTGCTTCTAATAATTTTCCAATAGATATGGATAGGTCTGTTTTTTGTCATAAAGACTGATATCTCTGGCCAGTTTATTAAGTTTAAACATCTGGGTATTGGTATCAAAATCCTTCATACTCCTATCAAGGCGATCAAGCGCCTCTTTAGCATTAACTAAAGCCTTGTTCTCTATGATCTGCTTTTTCAATTCAGTGATCTTCAAAAGTTTCTGCACGTCCTCCAATGCTGTTTCTACTCCCAACACCATCCAGTGTCGTGAGCAATTATTAGCTACAAAGCTGAATCCTTCCTTAAATTTTGGGTTAGCTACAAAAATTGCTGGTTCATTCCTCACTTGTAGTCCCATAGGGATGGTGTTGGATTGTAAATGCTTGGTTAGTGAGTGTCCATGTAACCGAGTACACACCAATTTTTTCTCCAGTCTTTCTAATTTATTTATCTTCTCATTTAATGATAAATCAATGGTTGACGGGGAATTCCCAAGGAACTCCATACCCGTTTGACCTTGAATAAGCCTATTAATGTAATCTTCACTATATGACAAATTCTCCCTATCTGAAGCCATATTGTAATCCAGATTAGGATTCAACCCTGAAAAACATTCACACTATTCAGACCAACATCCCTTCGCAGACCATGGTCTGCTCAAAGAGTACTTATAAACCACAGAGGGTAACCCATAAACCCAAAAGGGCTGGATGGAGATCAATTATCAAAGACAACAGTGCCCTCCTAGGAGGACAAAAAATCATTCACACACATCATAAATATATCATAAAAATCACATAGGTGAACATACAGGAGAGCCAGCGGCTGCAGGAGGAACAATATTTGGGCTTCAGGGAAGAACTCAAGTCCATCAACACCACACTGGGCACCATTGTAGGGGTGCAGAAGGACCTTGTTAACACCAGGAGGGACACTGTGGCACAACAAGGGTCCCCTGACACTAGCCTGGACGATGAACTGCCCACCACCTCCGCCGGCGCTAGTGGACAGGAGGCACCGCCACAGGACCACGACACCAGCACCCCACCCCCTGCAGATGGAGAACCACCCTGCAAGCGGTCCCTGAGATCCAGGACAAAGACAGAGAACAATGCCAAGACCCCCACCAAGAAATGAGACCACCCTGAATGTCATCCTTCTGTCCCACTTTGTCACCCTGTCCATCCTTAAACTGCCCTAGCTCCACTTCCTATGCCCCTTTGGACAATGCACCTGTGAGACAAATAACTGGACTCTGCCATCGACATTCCTCCACCATCACCCCTGACCATTTTACAACCCCTCCACTATTTAGCACTTAAATAAACACCCTTGAATCACAAAACAATCTGGAGTCAGTCTGTGCTTTCACAAATGTGTATTTGCAATAACTGAGGAAAATAGCAATGTCCATTCTATTGTCAACATACCTATGTCACACAGCTCTAGTCAATGAGGTAACATAGCAGAGGTCGCACAGTAGGACCCACATCTGTGAAATGGAAAGGCAAAGTGACAAGTCAGGGTCCATACACTGGGTAAAGTGACAGACAGATGATAGGTCTAACAATTTTATCAGATGTAGGAGGCAGTGATGTCTTCTTACTTGTGTTTCACTGGAAGTATTGCTGGATCACGTTGTTTCTGTTGTCCATGTCCTCTTCTTCTGCCTCCTCTTCTTCACTGTCCACTGGCTCCACAGCTGCCACAAGACCTCCTTCTGGACCATCCTCTTGCAGAAAAGGCACCTGTTGTCGCAAAGCCACGTTGTGCAGCATACAGCAGGTCATGATGATCTGGCACACCTTCTTTGATGAGTAGTAGAGAGAACCACCTGTCATATGGAGGCACCGGAACCTGGCCTTCAGGAGGCCGAAGGTCCTTTCTATCACTCTCCTAGTACACCCATGTGCCTCATTGTAGCATTCCTCTGCCCTTGTCCTGGGATTTCTCACTGGGGTCAGTAGCCATGACAGGTTGGGGTAACCAGAGTCACCTGCAAATGTCGAGGGAAATCTGTTAGACACACACTTACCCTTAGGGACAACCCCAGACCCAGACAACTATTAACAGGGTATAGGGTCCTTGTCCTCACCTATTAGCCACACACGGTGCCGCTGGACTTGCCCCATTACATAAGGAATGCTGCTATTCCTCAGAATGTAAGCATCATGCACTGAGCCAGGAAACTTGGCGTTCACATGGGAGATGTACTGGTCGGCCAAACACACTATCTGCACATTCATTGAATGGTAGCTCTTCCGGTTTCTTTACACCTGTTCACTCCTGCTGGGGGGACCAAGGCCACATGTGTTCCATCAATGGCACCTATGATGTTGGGGATATGTCCCAGGGCATAGAAGTCACCTTTCACTGTAGGCAAATCCTCCACCTGAGGGAACACGATGTAGCTGCACATGTGTTTCAGCAGGGCAGACAACACTCTGGACAACACGTTGGAGAACATAGGCTGGGACTTCCCTGATGCTATGGCCACTGTTGTTTGAAAAGACCCACTTGCCAGTAAATGGAGTACTGACAGGACCTGCATTAGAGGGGGTATTCCTGTGGGATGGCGGATAGCTGACATCAGGTATGGCTCCAACTGGGCACACAGTTCCTGGATTGTGGCACAATCAAGTCTGTAGGTGACAATTACATGTCTCTCTTCCATTGTCGACAGGTCCATCAGCGGTCTGTACATTGGAGGATGCCGCCATCTCCTCACCTGCCCCAGCGGACGTGCCCTATGGATGAGAACAGCGAGCGCAGAGTCAGCCAACACTGAGGTAGTAAAAAAACAATTTTATTGCACACATTTGTCAATACGCTATGTGCCTGTCTCTGTGTATATGCAAGGCCTATATATTTGTGACGCATTGAAAATTAATGCCATGTGGCCCCCTGAAATGGCGGCTGCCTGACCTGTAATGTGGGACAATGGGATATGAGGTAACTGCGCTGGCGTTGTACACCGTCGCGGTAGGCGGTCGAAGACCGCAGCGCAATCCTGCATTGGTTAACAGGAACCAATGATGATGTATGCCGGCGGTGACGGTACGCACCGCCGCGGACATGACCGCCATTTTCTGTCTGTTCACTCACCTGATACCTGATCTTCTACAGGAGAGGACCTACACTGCAAGTGCTGCTGTGACCTCAGTCTGGAAGCGACGGGAAAGGGCCCCTGCCTTCACTTCGGAGGAGTTGGATAAACTAGTGATGGGGTCCTCCCCCAGTACATGCTACTCCATGGTCCTCCAGACAAACAGGTGAGTACACCGTGAGGATGCTGTATAGGCAATGCCTGTTTGGAGTGGTGTGGATGGAAGATACGGGGGAGATGAGGCCTGCAGGATCGGACGTGAGTGTATGTGCGTCAGGGCAAGGGTGGGAATGTGGGACAATGACTGTGACGGTCCGGAACGTTAAAGTTTTACATTTTCCCCTGTACTATTCCTCTAGGTCAGAAGAAGGAGATTTGGCGTGCCATCGCCAAGGACGTCTGGACCCTCGGGGTCCACCACAGACGGAGAACCCACTGCCGTAAAAGATGGGAGGACATTCGCCGCTGGAGCAAGAAGACGGCAGAGGCCCAGCTGGGGATGGCCTCTCAACGTGGGAGGGGTGCCCGTCGCACCATGACCCCCCTGATGTTCCGGATCCAGGCTGTGGCGTATCTGGAGTTGGATGGGCGCTTGAGGGCATCACAGCAGCCACAAGGGGGTGAGTACCGTCACATCCATCTGACTCTGCGCGCATTGGAGGTGTCTGGGTGGGGGAGCTGGGCAGTGGGTTCCCCTAGGCTAGGGCGAGCTTTGTAGGCAAGGACCCTTTGTGAGGCAGGCTAAGTGGCACTCCATCCCCACCAGTGGTAAGAGCCATCTACACCTAGTCAGGCTCCTGTGACTTCCATGTGTGCAGCAGTCGGGCATAGGCCAGTGTTAATCCCTGTGATTAATTAGGGAACTCTAAGTGCATGGCGTAGTGCAGAGGGCTGCTGTGTCTGTAAATGCCATCCAGGGTGTAGAGAGGCAGTTGCAACAGACAAATGCATGCCTGGAGGACATTCCTTCTGGCCAGGCAGCCCAACAGAGAGCATTTCAGGCTCTGGCCTCAGCACTAATGGCAGCCATTGTCCCTGTGTCCAGCCTCCCCCCTCCAACTTCCTCCACCCTCCCTGTCACGTCTCCACTCACACCTGCATGCACTACATCTTCAGCCACTACCTCCATCACCAGCATGCCCATCACCACACACCGCTCACGTGCACTCACCACCCCCACTACCATTCACACATCCCCTGTGTTCTATCCCAGTGTGTCTGTGAGCCCTCCTCCCAAACTACACAAACGCAGTCACACACCCACCCAACAGCCATCTACCTCACGACAGCCTCCAGCCCATGCGCCTTCACCCAAAGTCAGCATACGAACACCTCCTACAACCACTACCTCTTCCTCCACTCCCAAACCCCCTCCATCTACCCGCCCCAGTGTGTCAAAAAAGCTTTTCCTCTCAAATGTTGACCTCTTCCCTACACCTCCACCCCCGTCCGTCCCCTAGGGCCCACCTTTCCAGGTCCCAACCCAGTACCTCAGCCACCACATCACCGGGCACAGTGGTGCCAGCAATATCTAGATTCTGGAGTGCGCCAAGCAATAGGGCTTCCAGTGTCCCAAGGAGCGAGTCCAAGGACATTCCCCCACCTCCAAAGCAGAATAAGTTGCCCACATCCTGGAGGGAGAAGGCCAAAACACCTGTTACCAAGGGCTCAGCAAAGACAATAGTTGGGAGTGGCAAGACAGCTGCGCCACCATCCAAGGTAGGGAAGGGCCTGAAGTCAATGTCGCCGCCAACCTGCACGGCGGACAAGTCCGCCACCGGCACCGCCACATGCACCGCCGCCATGTGCACCGCCGCCATGTGCACCGCCGCCAGCACCCTAGATACTGCACCATTCAGCAGCACTGCAGTCTGTGAGCCTGCCACCAGCACTGCCGCTACTGACACCGCCGCCAGCACCGCGATCAGTGAGCCCGCCGCCAGCACCACCGCTACTCACACCGCCGCCAGCACCGCAGTCTGTGAGCCCACCACCAGCACCGCCGCTACTGACACCGGCGCCAGCACGGCAGTCAGTGAGCCAGCCACCAGCACGGCTGTCAGTGAGCCAGCCACCAGCACGGCTGTCAGTGAGCCAGCCACCTGCACGGCAGTCAGTGAGGCCGCCATCAGCACCGCCGGCCCAATGACCGCCGCAAGTACCGCCGCCCCAATGACAGCGGTCACGCGACATCCTGAGCTAGTGGCACCACCTCAGACATGGCTGCCATTCCCTGTGGTAATTCGTATGAGGCTGGTGGTCAGTTCCAGGGGCCTGGGCAGCTTCGATGTTGCCCCACCGTCAGTGGAGTGTCACATCCACTACCTCAGTCCTTGGCAGGATGAAGCACTCTGGGCACAAAGCCCCCTCCAGAACCAGTGGAGAAAGGCATCCACTACCTCAGTCCTTGGCAGGATGAAGCACTCTGGGCACAAAGCCTTCTCCAGAACTAGTGGAGAAAGGCATCCACTACCTCAGTCCTTGGCAGGATGAAGCTCTCTGGGCACAAAGCCCCCTCCAGAACCAGTGGAGATTCACATCCACTACCTCAGTCCTTGGTAGGATGAAGCACTCTGGGCACAAAGCTCCCTCCAGAACCAGTGGAGAAAGGCATCCACTACCTCAGTCCTTGGCAGGATGAAGCACTCTGGGCACAAAGCCCCATCCAGAACCAGTGGAGAAAGGCATCCACCTGAGAGACCGTGGCTTTGCACTCCCCAGGATACAGCAGTGGGCAAACCACCCACTGGAGAGACTTGAGAGACTATGGCTTTGCACTCCCCAGGATAAAGCAGTGGGCAAACCACCCACTGGAGAGACTTGAGAGACTGTGGCATTGCACTCCCCAGGATACATCAATGGGCATGGAGCCCCCTCGTGGAGCTGGTGTCGTGCACTCATCCGGCTGAGGTGTCCCCCCTTCCCTTCCCCCTGAGGTGCCTGTTTTATTTCGATCTGATGCCCCTGCAGTGTTCTCTCTGTTTTGATCGGGTATCGAGTGTGGGCCTCGCCCATGCATTTTAGGCCCAGTGGTCCACGGACTATATAGATGCAGTACCTGGACTTGAATTCTTGGTGTACATATTTGTTTATAGTGTATATAAATTTTTGACTAATGGATGTTTATTGATTACAATAGTTACAATCATTTCCTTTTGTCCTTGCGATCTTCCAGGGGGGTTGGGGGGTGTAAATGTAATGTTTCAGTATGTATTGTTGTGTGTGTTGTTGTGGGTGAGGGTGGGGGTGGGGGTGTTGCGTGTTCCTCTTTTCCATCCCCCTCCCCTGTGTTGTAGGTGCAGTACTCACCGTGATCGTCGCCGCCGCCGATCGTACTCCTAGTAGAGGAGCAGGAAGACTATCGCAGGGAGTATTTGGAGTTCAGGCCCCATGGCATCCTGGTTCCTCGTGCGCTGTGTAGAGGTGAGTGTTTTTCCTTCCAAGTCCTGTTTCCGCTGTGTTTTTGTTCGCGTTGAATCCGCCCCAGAAAAGGTGGCAGATTGGCCTGTCATAATAGTGTGGGCGGTACATTGTCTTTCGCCTGTCTGTTGGCGGTGACCGCCATGCTGTTTGTGTGTACCGCCGTGGCGGTCGGAGTGTTAAAGTGGCTGTCTATGTTGGCAGTATCCGCCATGGTCATAATTCCATTTTTTTTTTCACCGGCCTGTTGGCGGTTTTAACGCCACTTTACCACCGACCACCAGGGTTGTAATGAGGGCCACAATCTCTTCTAGGGTCAATGACATCGTTTATGCAGATCACACTGCAACAACAGTATCTGGAGGATCAGTGAAACCAGTTCTCAGGCAGCTAGGAACAGCCACTAACTCCTTCAAATTGTGTACTCAGTCTATTCCACGGTAGTCCAGGACCAAAAATGTAATGGAGGAGATGCCATTCCATCAAGCTCTCCCAGTTCAGAAGCTAGTCAAAGATGACTCTCTCCAAAGATGGGGTGCTCACAGGAACCATTTGAAGATTTAAGGTGTGTGATCAAAAAATGAAAATACCCACCACATCATCCTTCTAGAATTGAGAGCAGTTCACCTGGCCCTAAAGTCATTCCTACCTTAGAGTAGGACAAACTCCCTCTTAATTCAAACAGACAATACAACAACACTGTGTTACCTGAACAAACAGGGAGGTACACCCTCCAGACTGCTATCCCTCGAATCCCAGGAATGCTCTTTTGATCGATTTTTCAAGTGAATTTCTCTTCACATTTTCTCCAACCCCCTTCTTTCTGGCAGTATTAACCAAACTGTAAAAATTCAAAACAAAAATGATAATGATAGTGCAGGAATGGCCTTATCAGTGGTGATTCACAGATTTTCTTCACCTCTCTGAGTTTCCACACAAGAGACTGCCATGCAGACAGGACCTCCTTTGGCAAGTCTGTGGGCCAGATTCTGCATCCCAATCTTCCATTACCTCTTTGCTTCTGAAGTCTTGCAATATGGTCAACTAAACTTACCACAAGACTGTATGGACATTTTAAAAGAGACCAAACGTCAGTCCAATAGAAAATATTATGCTTTTAAATGGAAGAGATTTGTATTTGTTGTGTACAGATCTACAACCTATATACATGTCAAGAAGCTATGATATTACACTACCAACTTCACCTGCAAGATCTAATTTACAATTTTCATCTCTCAAGGTACACCTTGCAGCTATAACTGTCTATACGAAATTTCCTTCACAAACCTCCATGTTTAAAATACCTGTAGTTAAGGATTTTTGGAAGGCTTTAAGGAATTTTACCGTCCATTTACGTCTCCTTCTCCTCCATGGGAACTTAACATTGCTTAAACTAAATTATTGGGACCCCATTTGAACCCATTTGTAACGCCTCTTTAAGGTACCTTACATGGAAAGCAGATTTTTAGTTGCTATTAATTCAGTGCACAGTGTTAGTGAAATCCAAGCATTGTGTGCAACTGAGGAATAGATAGTATTTCACAGTAATAGATTAAAAATGAGAACCCCTCCTGGTTTTCATCCTAAAGTAGTATCGGACTTTCACATTAATAAAACAATTTCCTTACCTACAATTTGTCCTAATGAAGCAACTCCAACAGAGAGATCCCTGCATTCCCTTGCTGTATCAAGAGTTTGGAAATTCTAAAGATGTAAAACAATTTGATAGGCTGTATATAAATTATGGACCAACAAGAACAGGTTTACCTTTTCCAAAGTAGTACCATTTCAAAACGAATAGCTTCTTTTATAGTTTTTGCATACCAGTTGGTGAAAAAGTACTTACGTGGTAGACCTAAATCTCACTCCACTCTACAAAGAGGCTACAATAGGGGGAGGGGATATTGTCTCTTTTCTGTTTCTTTTGACTCTTCTGGTTTTTCTTTTCTGTTTTCCAATCGATCTATGTTTCTTCCAATGCCTCGACCTCGTTTTCTTTCTCTCCCTCTCATTTAGTCAATTTAGTAATTTTAAAGAGAAATCTAAGTTTTGTCCAATTTTGTCACCTGGTAATAAAATTGACATTTTTTCAGAGTTAATATTGGAGGATTTGGAAAGGCTACAGAAGACTAGGCATCATGGGCAACAAGAGAACTTAACTAAGGGTGAGCGGATGGCACTAAAAAACTTACTGGATAATAACAACATTATAATCAAGGCAGCTGATAAAGGTGGAAACATTGTGATTCTCAACACACATACTTATATGGCGGAGGCATACAGACAGTTGAATGATGAATCAAATTATAAAAAACTTGATCATAATTCTATCAACCGAACGACTCACCAACTTCAGTCAAAGTTGGATGATTGGCATCAACAATCACTTTTGAATTTGGATGAATACAAATTTTTGAAAAAGGAAAATCCTACTATACCTACAATTTACTTTCTACCAAAAATACACAAATCCTTAACGGCACCACCAGGTAGACCAATAGTTTCTGCATGTGACTCACTTTATGAAAGAATATCTGACTATGTGGATTTCTATTTGGCACCCATTGTAATGACTCTGAGCTCATATATCAAGGACTCAGGGGACTTATTGAGGGTTTTATCGAACATAAATTGGATTGATGAATATTTACTGGTCAACATTGATGTAATGTCTTTATACACATCCATTAATCATGAAATTGGACTAAAAGCTTGTGAATATTTTTTAAGGCAAAGAAGTATTACGGAATTTGAGCATTCTAAAATGTTACTCTCAATGATAGAATTAAGTCTTAAAAATAATATATTTATATTCAATCATGAAATTTATCAACAATTGTGTGGGACAGCAATGGGCATTTCACTCTCTCCCCAAATTATGCCTACCTAACAATGGGTTGGTGGGAGAGGGAAATATCTTGGGGCAAAGATAATTATGTATTTATGGAGAAAATTGCATTGTGGGTACGGTTTATTGATGACCTTTTTATCATCTGGCATGGGTCACATGATGATTTTCTAGTATACTTTGACAAATTAAATAAGAATGACATAGGGTTACAATTCACATGTGAAATAAGTAAATCCTCAATTAACTTCTTGGATATCACTATTTCTGTTGAGAATAACAAATTAGAGACAACAGTTTTTCATAAGGAAACTTCAATCAATAGTATTTTACATGGCAATAGTTTTCATCCTAAACTTTTGCTGAAAAGTATACCATACGGTGAGCTGATTAGGATGCGTAGAAATTGTTCTAATGAAAAGGAGATGCAGTTAAAATACAAGGAGACTATACAAAGGTTTAAACAAAGAGATTATAATCAAACAATCCTGCACAAGAACTTATAAAGAATAAAATGATTACCCGTGATGAGGTACTATTTTCAAAACAATTTAACACAAGACAACTGAAATCAGATGAAAACAATGTTAGAATGGTAATGGACTATACTAAGGAAAGTGGCTTAATAAGAAATATTTTGTGTAAACATGGGCAGGTTATACGTAGAGATCCGGATCTGGATCCTAAAATATGTTCAGGGCCACTGATTACATATCGGAAGGCTTCGTCAATAAAAGATTGAATAGTAAGAAGTCACTTCTCATTAAAAAGCCAACAAAATTGGCTAACAGCACAACAACTTGGATTTGTTAAATGCAATAGCTGTATAGCTTGCAAAATTGGTAAGTCAATGAAAGTAGTGAAATTGTTCAATGGAGTGGAAATGAATATTAAACACCGAAAAACTTGTAATACTAGATTTACAGTTTATGTGATTGAATGCCCTTGTGGCTTAAAATATGTAGGCAGTACAATTTGCACACATTAGAGCAATTTTACATAATGACTTTGCGCATGCTATAGCCAAACACTTTCAAAAGCATGAAACGAGCAGTTGGAAGATGTTAAGATATTTTGGAATAGACCATATTCCTGAACATGAAAGAGGGGGTAATAGAGTTAAAAAATTGAGACAACTCGAGCCCAGATATATCATTTTAATGAGAACAAGAATTCCTCTTGGATTGAATAACGAGGAACTTTTTGTCCATTTATAAATATACAAATAAGTGGGTGATGAATACATACATGATTTATTAGCATCATTTTTTGTGCCATGAATATACTATGATACCAACAATCGATTTTGTAAATAAATGCATTTTTCCCTGGCTTTAATATTATGCTTATAGTTGCCTCATCCCAAGAATTAGGCACATTCTCCCCTTCAGAAAAAAAACTTGATTGATCTCTTCTGCTAAAACTGGCACCAACTCTGAATTCAGAGTGACATAAATTTCATTTGGTAGAGTATCAGGACCAGCCTTTTTAAATTTCTTAATTACACCCAATACCTTCTCCTCTGTTATCTTTACTGCCAAGGCCTGCCTTGCCTTATCTTGTAGAAAGGGGACCACAGCTTTCTCCAGATATTTCTCTTTTGAATCCTCCAATACCTGACAATTCTCTGTATGTAAGGTTTGAAAGAAAGAGGTAAAAACCTGCTCCATCTCCCTTTCGTCAGTAGCCATGTTATGGGTTTCGTCATTGTAAATGGCCCCAATGGCGTTTCTAGACTGCTCCACTTTCAACTTACAAGCTAGTAGCTTACCACATCCCTCCCCATATTTGTAGTGGGCAATTTTGCTTGCCTCCTGTTTTTCCTTCAGTTTAAGTTCCAAGTGGTCTGCTAAATTAATTCAGGTATCTGTTCCACTATGACCACATTTCCTTTAAGTGTATTTGCTATGAGGAAGTAATCAATCAGTGAGGAGTGACTATACTGTTTGTTATAAAAAGAAAACCTAGGGCGCACCCCTCCTTTTAGTCTCCAGATATCAATCAAACCAATATCTGCCATCAACTGACTCACCCAGGTTCTCATTTTAGGTGAGTTTACTGTGGGTCTCCTAGATGACTTGTCTAAAACGGGGTCGGTTAATACATTAAAACCCCCCCTAAGATAATTGGAAGATTAACCTCTAGCAGATGGCTATATAGCTCTTGTAATGGAGTTGGGTCATAGAAATTGGGGCCATAATATCCCACTAAAGCCAGGCAAGTACCATTGAGTCTTGCTTTTAAAATTAACCACCTTCTATTAGGGTCAATTATCAGGTCGCCCAACACAGTTTTCTTTTAGAGAATCCCAATCCCCTTATTGCAGCATAATTGGTCTGTCCAGGCAAACTGGTCTATACAGTTTTGCTTTTTCACAATATCCTCCCACTCCACCTTTAGTAAGTGAGTCTTATGTAAGAGGATCACCTCCTCACTAATTAACTTCAGATATTTAAACATTCTCAGCCACTTGCTTTGCACCCTCAGGCCATTAACATTCCATGAGAAAACCTCTAAGGGGGTTGATATAGATTTAGCCATAATTCACTATGTGAGAGCTGTGCTTATCTGGGCTCTCAAATACATTTTCCATAACAAAAACAACAAATGGGGACCTACTTTTTTGCTTTCTCCCAAATGCTCCTACTCCCTGTGTTTTACTTTTATAAAACTCACTGTGTTCCCTAATCCCCTCTCCCCACTCTGGGGAACCCCCCATCTATTCATTAGGTGAAAGCTGCTGATTTCACCTTTATGAGCTCTTTATCCCTGGATGGGGTCAACTCAAGCCCTTACTGGACTTTATTTGCTCCACTAGGGTGCTTACTTCATTAGGATCCTAAATGTTATACATCCTATTCTTCCACATCACTTTCAGGGTGACCAGAAATTGCATCTGTGCTGTAGCTCCTAGTGAGCGAAGATCCTGGATAAACATTCCCAGCTCCCATTGCTTATTCTGTGTGGCTCTAGAGATGTCTGATCTAAAACAAAATGACCGATCCCCGTTTGGGAATTTGTCTACTTTAAGTGCCTCTGTTAGTATCTTTTCCTTTATGGAATAAATTTTAAAATGTATTATTATTCTTCTGGGATTTTTTCTGCCTTCGTGCTTCTTAAAGGGGTCTCTATTAGGGGTCTACTAATATTCAGTAGTCTACAAATGGAATAAACTATTTTATCAAACCTAACACAAAGTTCTTAATGTTACCCCATTCCAAACCATCTGGTACATTTAACAGCCTCAAATTATTTCTCCTCATATTGTTTTCTAGAATCTAAAGTTTGTCACGCATATCCTTTTTGCCCATTTGTAATTCTTGTAATTCTTTACAATTCAACTCCAACGCTCTATTCAGTTCTTTCACCTTCATCTCAATTTCTCCAATCCTGTTCATCAGGGCATTAATTTTTATATCCATAGCCTCACACGACTCTTTGATTTTTCCTGATTTTTTTCTGAAACTGCAAATTTCCCTCTAATCTCTTCTGCTAGTTTCATAAGTAAATTTTGTAGGCTAGTTTGTTCTTCCTGCAGTAGGTGGATGGGGGAAATTATTTGGGTCTCAGCCATATTGTGAGTGTCTTGGGGGAATAAGGTATTGTGGACCAGAGCTTAAAATCTATTTACGGACTCGAAAGTCCCAAGCTCACTGGGAGGACTAATGCCACAACTGGCCTGCATTATTTTACCTTCTTCCTTTCCCCACTCCTGCTGCACTTAAAAGAAAGATCTTAATGAAGGTGTGATCTTAATCTTAGTCCTTTCTGAATTTTCTCCTTTCTGATTGGTGCCCACATCCTTTTTCCTTGATACAACACTCTGACCCAAACACTCCACACAGCCCCTTAAGGAATGAGGTTTAGCAACTTTCACTAGATGGGATATGCATCCTGATTCTCTCATAATAGTCCTCACTACTTGGCTCTTCAACACATATTTTTTCAGTGGCAGTTCTGTTAAAGCATGTCCCCCTGCTTCTGCCCTCAGCTTCAGCACAAATGCAGGTTGTTCCTTAACTGAGGAGGCCAATTTATTCCTAAACTTATGCTGCTCTGTTTGAATACTTTTCGTCCAGGACCTCTTGTGGGAGTCAGTCATATACCACTCGGGGCAATACTTCCTTGCTCTCCGCTCCCTCGCCGCCTCTTTCCCCAGATCTGGTATTTCCCAGCTTGCCTTAGCTCCTTCCACACAGTTTGCAGTCACATTGTCTCTCCTGCAGGTACTGCCGCTTCCCAGAACATCCCGGAAGGAGATGCAGGCTGAGGCATGTCGATCTCGGTGGAGCTCCAACGCAGCCCTCGTCCACAGCCTCACACCACCGGGCCGTTCGTGGCATGCTCTCAAGCAACCTCCCAACAGCCAACTCCACTGCTCAAGCATACGAGCCACCCGATGGTAAAAGCAACAGTTTCTAATTTTCTAACCGTGCTGCATGTCGCAATTTCGTACCCTAGTAGGAGGCCTGCCCTCTTGTTGCCATCCAGGGATTGAGCTCTAACCAGCTTCACGTAGTTGGATGCTATGTTTCCTCAAACCACAAGAATCTTGTTTGCTGTTCAATGCAATACCCCTAGAATTTAAAGCAGTCTGTATAAAGAAGTTTCAGGGGGAACTAGGCAGTTTCATCTGGGCTCAAAGAGGGGCAAGAATTGCACAGTGAAAGCTTTGCAGGAAAAGAATTCAGGGAAGAATCGCGAGCCCCAATTTGTACAGATATTGTCTAGCTTTTCAACTAAAAAACATAAGAGTTCTTCTAAATAGGTTTACCTTCCCCACTCCCTCTCTTCAGTGCTCTGACAAGTTCTTTATCTAAGGAGGTGGACCATTTTGTAAACAAATTCGGCCATCCAAGGTACTTTAAAAAGGTTAAATTTAAAAGTTTAGAAGCAGCGTGCAGAACCTGGTACAGTGTTAGGCGAATACTGGGAATATCTTACTACAGTAATTTTGCCCCTGTTTGGGATTCTACAGGAACCCTGGAGTGTCTTGAAGATAAATGAGCTATTCCATTGAGGGAGAAAGGATTTCTTAAGTGGGGACAAGTTAGGTCAGGCAGTGCTTTATGCCCGTGTTTTTTTTTCCTAGATAGAACTAGGGAAGTTTTATCCAAGTTCAAATATCATCAGTTGGCGAGTTGGGCAAAAGTCTCTTTCAAGCACGAAAAATTATTCAGTATCTGGGAAGAGAATTTACAAGGAAGCATTCCTAGATGTAAGCAGGATTCATTGTGGTATTGGATGCTGATAGATCCAGGGGAGGAAGAGTTCAGCTTGCCAATGGAGATCTGGGAATATCTTACTGCCGTCGAGGGATTTTACAACTTTATGGCAAGTATCAATATCTATGCTTTGGAAAGTCTGTAAATCTGCACTGTTCAGAAGAAATCATCTTTTCACAATACATAGAGCATATTGGACACCTGAAAAAATTGGCAACATTGAGTGGGCATGAAATAAGGAGGTTCCCAAAGTGCGATGAAGAAGTAGCAGACGACATTCATATGTTCTGGCAGTGTCCCACGATCCAGCTCTTCTGGCAAGAGCATGGTAAGGAGATTCTAGAAGTCATGGGATTAGAAGTGGATGTAAGCCTTCTTAGGGTAATCTTTGGTGTCTTGGAGGTTGAAGAGCTTACACTAAAAATGAGAAAGTCACAGAAATACCTACTCTTTATATTATTACTCTTAGCATGATGGGAAATATGCATGAGGTGGGTGCTCCCTCCCCCCCAACACTAACACAGTTGACCAGCTCTGTAGCAAAGATAAACAAATTAGCTAGAAACACTTCTTTTTCAGAAAGAACAACATTTTGGGAACCATGGGAAAGAAGGTATGGTCCATAATGAGAAAGGGAATGTCCTTTGATTAAGTGTCTATGCCGATAGCTGTGCTAATGGTAGACTGAGCAGAGGACTATCATAGAAGGTGTTTGCTTTACTGCCTTTGCTGGTTGGGCAAGAGTAGCTTGTGAGCCATGCCGAGATGGGTGGGGATGGTGTTTACCCCTTTGGGAGGAACCACACATCCGTTTTCAATAGTGCTTAGTGCTCCCATAGCCTACGCCAGACACAAATAGGAACACATAAAAATACGCAATTGAGTCTCATTGGTGGGTGCTCATCTTCAGCAGTTATGGCCTTCAAGCTCAAGGGCACGTCTTTTGCTTTGGTAGTGACAACAGTACATGCTGCACATCTGGCAGCGGCAGTAGCAGTCCTTCAGAGGCACTGCAGGAGTGTTGGGTGGCACGCCATTGTTATTGCTACTGATTTGTTATGCAGCTCACCACATGTACCACATTCTGAGAGACTGGATGACCTCTCACAACACTGGTCAGCACAGGCTTGACTCCTGATGGCAGTCTGGTAGTTCTGGGTCCTCCACACTCCAAGATCACAGCTGAACTTTTCTGATGGGCAACCTCTTTTCCTGCAGGGCCAGATACTCTCCTTCCTTCTCCTAGGAGGTACATAGGCAGGCTTCTCGCTGCTAGGCAGACCAACCGCTTCTCCAGGAAGTTAAAGAGGTGTTGTTATCTACCCTCTGGGACACTGGCTGTAATGCAGAAACCAACATTGACTTCACAGCAGCTCTTCAAGTATTTTGCAAAGCACTCCCACCATGCAAATAAGAAGTTGGAGCTGTGGCAAAATGGAGTAGCTTGGGCCTCTTTCAAATGTAATTTTATGGTTGTAATGCAGACACAGCCTTTGCACAAGGGGATGGTCTCGCAGCAGGTATTGATGGTGCTAGCTTCAAACTGTAGTATCCAAAATATGGGCATAATGAAGTGTGAAGTCTCTGCACCTGGATGTCATGAGTCCTCCCATTGTATCAATCAGAAGGGAGACAAAAGGCCAGGCCCTAACTGAAAACTTTTAACAGCCTTATTTTGTGCCATGCTACTTGGGGAAATCCACAGTGGATCCCAATGATCCCGGCAATCATATTCACAATTCACAAGGAACCTAGCCACAATATGAGTGGCACACATCCACCATGTGTTCACTTACATGACACTCACAGAGAATGTCAATGGATGAGTCTTGGTGTGAAATGGAAATGCAAGTTTACACAAGTGGGGGCAGGCACAGAAAACAGGTATGTTCAGAGTTAATCTGCAAAAGGTATGCTGCCACCAACACTTCATTTTAACAACCAAAGGCATGGGCAGTAGTCAAATGAGGGCATGCTTCATTTGACCTCCTTGTTTACAGAAGATATTCTGGACCTTGGCATTACTACAGACAGGCCTAGGCCTCTGCGCATATGCTAAATTATCATACTAGCTGGGTCACTAAAATCTCAGGAACCCAGTTTCAAAAACAATCTGGTCACTCATGGGAGGATTAATGCTCTTATACCATGCAGCGAGCATTCGCGGAACAAAACCCACCCTACCATGGGAGATCATCTAGCTGCAAGGGCTTCCACCAATCCAGTTCAACCGAGAACCTCTCATCTGGTTCTAAACAATAGCTTCCTTACTTTCCTCACCATGCGTGCCACTCTGGTGGGATGAAATTGCATGGGTCATCTAAGCAAGCAGTAAAGCATAATCAGGGCCAAATAAGTGCTACATATTATAGAGAATGGGAATGATATTAATTTCAGGGCATCTCCACAGAAGTGGCTCGCCCTTATGAATGTTGTGGCTCCATCCTCCTTTTTTACTGTTCATTTTATTATATCAATAGTGAATATTAGACTTTTATATAGCAAATAATAGGCTATTAGTCACTATCAGTACAATAAAAATACCATCTTTTCCTGCAGTTTGAGGCAGTGAATCGGCATTTAGAAGCACTTGCACCTGCCATCAGGCAAATTGTCCAGGACTGGCAAAGTCTCACCCAAGAGATCAGGCGTCGAACACACCGAGGTTTCTCCCAATCTGTGACACTTTGCAGCATCAGCTGTAAAAGGTAACACCAGACACTTTAGCTGCAGTCCTGTAGCGCCCAGAGCTAATTGTCAATCAAGGTGTCAACGCTCCCCCCCATCTCATCCCAGACACACTGCTGCAAACACAAGGAAGGGTGAGAACACCACACTATGACTGCAGAGGAGAATATGGATGCTGGAGGCAGCAGGAAGGGTAAAATCAAATTTTCTGAGAGGGACCTGGAGGTCCTCACTGTGGAATGTGTGGCCAACATGGACAAGCTGTTTGGAAAGGCTTCTTTTTCTGTCCCTGACTCCCAGAAAAACAAAATCTGTAAGGACATTCAGGAGAAAGTGAATGCCCCGGGATTCACACTGAGAACCATCCCTGAGCTGCTCAAGAGGTGGTATGACCTGCGCTCCAGGGCAAAGGAGAGTCTGGCCAGCAGGATGGTTGAAGGGCCTGCAACTGGAGAGAGACCATCCACCCAACCCCCACCATCTGCCATGGAGCGCCTCATTGAGGGCACACTTGAACCTTCCAGTGTCTCAGGAGTTGGAGAGATAGACACCTCACTCCCAGCAGCCACCAGCCAGAGTAAGTGACGTACCTGTATGTTGTTTGTACACCACCCAGTTAGGCAAACCACAACAGAGAACACAAAGATTGGACTACTCCAGTCAGTTGTTTCAATCACCCATCCAGTTCATCTTGGGAGCTGCAGTGCACTCCATTCCCATGATGTATTGTATGCCAATGGCCGCAAGTAACAATCTGCTACAACTCCTGCAGCACATACACACCAATCACAAAATCACAACATAGTTGTGTCCAAAACTGTAACATTTATTCATACAAGATGTGTGCTGCATATGTGTCCAACAGACCCCAGCTCTGATGATACAGATATTGCAGCAGCTACAGATTAACAGATGGAGCCAACAATAACACCGTCACCTGGCCCATCCACCTCCACACCAACATCATGGAGACGTAGGACCACACCACTGGCCAGCTTCCAGACAGTGAGAGCGAGCACTGCTTCTCAGAAGACAATGCAGGAGCTGACCAAAATCCAGGCAGCATGGCCACAGTTTCCACTACGCCAGTTGCAGCAAGTACAGACACATATGGTGGTTTGGAAAGGGCTATAATCAGAACTCAGCACCTGCAAAATAAATAAAAAAAAACAATGGTGTGATCAGGGAGCTGCAATGCCTCACCAAAACTGTTGAGAAGGGTCAGGAGTGCTGGACCATTGCAATGGAGAGGGAGCACAGGCGGCAGCACCTGCGCCTTAGACCACTGATGGCCAGATTTGATGCCCACACATGTGCAGTGAACCGGCTGGTCAATGCCACCTCCATCCTGGCCAACGTGCAATCAGCATTCAGACAGAAATGTCACATTGCTGCCAGGATGTTGCCAGGGGCCTTGTGCAGGTGACAACGGCTCTTGAAACTTTCCAGACCAACATTTTCAACCTGCCAGCCAACCCACCACTCCCTGGGAGAGAGGATGGGTCAAGCATAAGTGGGGTGTCTGCCCTGGACACCTGTGCCACCATGAATGTTCCCCAACAACAGTCAGACACTAATATGTCTGCAGCCCCTGGGCACATTGTGACTGGAAAGAGGATTACAGGAAGGGGACGCAAGAAATAGGCAGACACAGCACAATACATGTTGTTATGTTTTTGCACGCGTGGCTTTTTTTGTTTCTACATATTTGTTTTTGTAAAAATGTTGACCCCTGAATTATAGGTGGCAATCACTTTGTGCACCAAGCACTAAGCCAAGTATTAGTTATCTTATTGACAACATGACATGTCATGCCTTACCTCAGAAGTAGTTGTTGGTGATGTCTTTCGTGTAACCCTTCCTTCCGCTGCATGGCTGCCATCCTGTTGTCCCTGTATTTGCTGTTTTTCATCATCTGAATCATCATCTGATTCAGGTTCAATGGTGATATCCTGTATTCCCCTCTGCATTGCTATATTGTACAACATGGCACAGGTTGCAATTATCTTGCAGCATGTTTGTGGCCTCTATAGTAGTGATCCTCCTGTCTTATGGATAATCCTGAAGCGAGATTTCAAGATGCCAAATGTCTGCTCAATAACTGAGTGTGTTGCTTTGTGTATTGCCTGGTTGTATCGTCGCTCACTTGGTGTCTGGGCAATCAGGTAAGGGGTAAGGATCCATGGACTTAAGGCATATGCACTGTCACCTTTGGGGCATGGTTGGGGAAGTTATTAGACTAGTTGACACATACATTTCTGACTAGTGTGTGCAATGAGTATGTGGTAAACTTACCAAGCAGGAATCCATGACCAAATTCCCCCTGTGCCAGTCGATTGTAAATTCCACTGTGGCGGAACATGAATGAGCTGTGTGTGCTGCCTGGCTAACTGGCCACAAGGTTTGTGATGACACAGGAGGTGTGCTGCCTGGGTACCTGGCCACAAGTCTTTTGATGACACAGGAGGTGTCACACATCACCTGCACATTCAGGGAATGTGTGCTTTTTCTGTTCCTATATATGTATTCTGTTGCTGAAGGGGGGCATATGGCAATATGTGTTCCGTCCATGCAGCCAACTGCATTGGGTAACTGTGCCATCCTATAGAAATTCAATTTTGTGTGCTGCAATATTTGTGGGATATTTGAGAAAAAGATATATTGGGGCAGCTTAGCAACCATTACATCAAGAAATCTTTGGAGGAACCTAGATAATGGGTGTTGTGACACCCCGCCACTGCTATACCTGCAATTGGGGAGGTATGAGGTTGCTTCACATTGTAGGGGCCTGTAACTGGGGCTGTCTATCATCCATCAGGTCAAGTATGATCTGGCTACACTATTAAGGCCCTATGATATTGTTGATACGTTATCACAATATTCTTACCTGGAATGTACGTGGGATGGGATCCTACACAAACGGCATAGAATATTGGCCCAATTGAATCGCCGTAAAACACTTATATGCTTACTTACAGGAAACACATCTCACCACTGACGAGGCGGCGAAACTCCGCAAAAAATGGCGGGAACAACTAATACACACATCATACTCTGCATTTGCCAGAGGAACAGTTGTATGGCTACGAGCTGGGGTCCCCTTTGAAGTACTGGAGACGAAGATAGATGCAGAAGGCAGGTACACCCTGATCAGAGGTGACCTAGATGGGAAACCGGTAGTGCTAGGCAGCATTTACGCTCCAAATAGCGGTCAGGACGCCTTCCTAGAACGCCTATCATTGGTACTCGCACAATGGGAACACATCCCCTGGCTAATAGGTGGGGACTTTAATGCAGTGCTAAATATCACTCTAGATCGCTCTACTCCCCCACTATCGGGTACTAATGCGCAAAGACAAGCGGAGGCACTACGAAACTGGTTACATAGCTGGACATTTACATATATATGGTGGGCCAGGAATGCAGAGATGAGAGAATACTCCTTCTATTTCCACCCACACGGAGTGCACATGAGACTATATCATGTTCTATGTACCGCCTCTCTACAGACACAGATGACTCATGCCACATACCTAGGGAAAACACTTTCAGACCATAACCCATTAGAATTGACTATGATGTGGGGTAGAATATCTACACCGATCCCAACATGGCGCTTGCAGCCATCGCTACTCGAAGATGCGGTGTTAAAAGAGGAAATAGCCGGGGTAATAACCAACTTCTTCATCGACAACACTCATACCGTGGCGTCCCCATTAGTGGAATGGGAGGCGTTCAAAGTGGCGGTAAGAGGAGCGGTGATGGGGGCAGCGTCAGGAGCATGGGTAGTAATATCAAGGGAGCTAAAACAAGTAGAAGACAGACTAGGGCCCCTAGAAAAGGAGGCGGTATTGCAACCCCCCCAAGTACAACAACTACACGAAGCCAGGGCCGGGGATGCAGAGTTGCTTGAACGCCTACGAAAAATTGACTATACAAAATACAGGGAACGTACACACAGTGAAGGAGACGGAGCAGGTACACTCTTGGTACACCTTATAAAAGAAGAACCATCCCCTACCCCAATTTTACACATTAAAAGACCACAACAAAATGACATAACTACTCAATTAGAGATCAACGCGGCATTTCAAGATTACTACATAACTCTATATTCTGCCCCACCAGAGCCAGATCGGGAACGCCTCAGCTCCTTTCTAACTGGCATTGAGCTCCCGACACTCAATGATGAAGCCAAACAAATCCTAGGAGCACAGATAACTCAGGGGGAGATACGGGCGGCCATGAAAGATATGGCGCGTAACAAATCAGCAGGATCAGACGGACTACCAGCCAAATTTTATTCCTTGTATAGCTCTAAATTAGCCCCTCAATTGGAAAAATTATACTATGCCTCGCTGAAGGTAGGACACCTCCCAGATACTACTAAACAAGCAATAGTGACCTCATTGTTAAAGCCCTGGATGACTGCAACAGATATTTACTCCTATAGGCCTTTATCCCTCCTGAACACAGAATATGAAATACTAGCAAAAATATTAGCGCAAAGGCTCCTTAACTTTATAAGCAACCTGATACATACACACAGATCAATGTGGATTTGTGCCATCTCGCAATACTTCCTTAAATATACTCAGGCTATGATAGACTATGCCAGAGAGATACCCCCAAGTGGGTTGTATCTCATTAGATCTACGCCAAGCATTTGACTCCTTAAACTGGGACTATATGTTCGAAGTGCTGAAAAGATTTGGGCTTCCCCATGAATACATACTTTGGGTCCGATTCCTTTATGCTGCTCCGACAGCAAGAGCGCGCACAGGGAAGAACATTTCAAACTCCTATCATATTCATAGAGGTACTAGACAGGGATGCCCACTGTCTCCCCTGATGTTTATCTTAGCGGTGGAACCTTTGGTGCACCGATTGAGAAAAGATGGTGAGTCCTGGGGAATCGGAGTGGGGAGAGTAATGCACTCAGTATCACTGTATGCAGATGACATTATCCTATATGAGAGAAACCTTGGTCATAACCCAGGCACTGCTGCGCAAATATTTCATGATTTTGCACCATTGTCAGGGCTGGTCATCAATTATGACAAATCCGTAGCATTCTCCTTCCATGAAGCGGATATAGGAGACACAGTAGACTTTGGTGATAAGCAGGTGCGAGTAGCCACAGATACCTTTTGATACCTAGGTATACAGATTTACCGAACCCCACTGGACTTACTGGAAGGCAACTTACGGAGAGCGATGACCTCACTCAAGCCACAGATTCAGTTCTGGATAACATTACCAATATCCATTGCAGGTCGACTAGCATTGGCCAAAATGGTGATGCTACCCATGTCTTTTATTACTTTATGAATCTACCAGTGAAAGTGCCCGATATCGATTTTAAAGCACTCCACTCTATGCTGCATGAACTTATTTGGGTGCGAGGAAGGCGCCAAATCAGTTTGGTAAAACTACAAATGCCTGTGAACTGGGGGTGCATGAGCGCACCTGATTTTAAGGCCACCTGTGTGGCGAGCCAACTACAATGGCTTGCATACTGGCTAGCCGGACGAAATTTGCAAGAAATAGAGTTCACTCAGGCAATGTTCGATGAGGGACGTCTCCACTCCCTGATCTGTCCTGGGCCCCCCACCCCGGAGAACATACCACTTTTGCTACGAGTGGCTTTGCAATATTGGAAACTTGCGCTAAAATATAAAGCTAGTACGGTTCCCTATGCCCCTAATATCCCGCTGCTGGGACTCCCTGTTGGTACAGGACATTATCCCAAAGCCGAATACTCAAATGGACACAAGAAGGAGTAGACACGATTGGGATGCCATTCAAAGATCATCACTTACTTACGCATACGGATTTCGCACATGAACACAACCTACCAACCTCGCTATTCTTGCTACATGCAAATATAATACATTACGTAAAAAACACTGGGCCCCAGATGGCATAGAACCCCCTACACATGACCTCACACATATTGGGTATACCACAGGACACGGGAAACACTTAATAAAATGGCTATATCAGGGACTTAGAACACATTTACTACAACCCCTGACAGCGCAAACATTTTTATGGGAGACTGACGTAGGTAGAGAACTATCGGATAAAGAGTGGTCTTCCATCCTGGTATACCCCAGCCAAGTGTCCCGTAACACTAGATTTAAGTTTATACAATATGCTCTATTGCATAGAGCGTACCTCACACCACGTAAACTACATATATTATACCCCACATTATCATCAACATGTCCTAGATGTGGGATGGAGGAGGCAGAACTGCTACACATGCTTTGGAGCTGTCATAATATCTCCCAGTATTGGCACGGAGTGGGTACTGTTTTGGAAAAGGTGACAGGGAGCAATGTGTGGCGGTCTGCAGAGGTATGTCTACTTGGGCTGTTTCCCCACACAAAAAAAGGAAGAGTGCCCTCTTGGTTGGCAGACTTGCCACTTTTATTGGCAAAGTGCCTATTGACTAGGCGCTGGAAGGCCACATTGGCACCCTCTGTAGCGCAATGGAGTATGGAAGTGCTGGAATGGGAAAGAGCTGAGAGTGCAGCCATAAGACGAGAGGAGAGTAGAGAACTGAGAAAGTTACTGATGGCTCTAAACTGGGATGAGATGCTAGATGATTTTAAAGCGGCATGTGAGGAAGAAGGGGCCCAGTTACAAATGTAGTATTGTCCATGCTAAGCTACTATATGGGGTAAGGCCCAACTGCCGCTGCTGATAATTTGCTAATAGCAAAATAGTGCCATTATAAAGATGCCACCAGGCACAGATGTTCAATGAGTTCACTCCTGTGCTATAACTGAATAATGGCCTTGCGATAACGACAAATGACTAAATTGATAACTTGCCATTGCTCAGTTTACCCCATGAGAGAAAGATGTCAAAACAGAAGGTGGAGGGAAGAGAGAAATGTTTAATGTTGCATGTTTCAAAGTATTAAGTAGAACACAAATTCATTTGATACGACATACTATGACAAATAAGTACTATATACCTAAATGGTAGTTAGCAATAGACGCTGACATAATACTTAGAAACAAGTTTGTATACTAAACTGCATAATGTTATTCCGAGACATCATGATAAAATTGCTATGTATTATATACTATATGCCATGCCATTCTAAATTATAGTATAAGCTACTGTATGACTTATACTAAAATCAATAAAAATGTATTTAAAAAAAATATATGATCTGGCTAGCCAGTCTTTATCTGTCTATTATCTCCTCCTCTGTCATGTTAAATAGCGTGACCCTCACCCTAAAACTCCTCTTCTGTCTCCTCCTCCTCCTCCTGTTTCTCAGGATCTGGATCCTCATCCGCCTTGTTAGGATGTATAATGCCGCCATTCTGGATGAGCCAGATGCATTTTGGGCCTCTTTTTCTAGTTTGCACATGGTTACCAGCTGCTTCAGGTTGAGGATAATTGCATTTCTTAAATGGGCTTTTTTTGCTCAGTCACTAATTGCGATTTTTACTACATTTAGGGCCATATGTACGAAAGCTTTTTCCCATAGACACAGAATGGGTAAAATCCTTTCGTACATCTGGCCTTTATTTCCGATTCGTAAATAAGGAATCGATAACACTGCTTTCCTATTTTAGCGATTTCTTAAATGTGATTCCTACAGTGTAGAAATCGCATTTTGCAAATGGCTTTTAAGCATTAGTACATGCCGAATGTGGATTTTGCATTTCTTAACGGACCAAAATAGCGATTCGGTCCGTTAAGAAATGCAAAATCGTTTCGTACATCTGGCCCATAGTGAATTGTATAGGGAGTTAAAAGTAAGTTAAAAAGGCTCTCAAATGTGTATTTCTCTGTGTATGTGAACTGTTTCATGAGTGAAAGTGTGTGAAACTGAGTGACTGGGAGTTAGTGAAAATAGGTGAGAGTGCTCGACAATGAGTATATTTGTGAGTGCGAATGAGCGAAGTGAGACTTCGTGAGGGTGAGACTATGAGACTGAAAGAATGGGTGACCACAAGTGAGTGTGAGTGAGAGTGACAAAATGAGTCACTGCTAAGGAATGGGTGAGAATGGATGTGATGTTGTGACCCGCTCCTCATGCACCCTGTGTGGTTCCTCTCTGCAAATGTGTGACTTCAACTCTCGCAAGATTTGGTGGCCAACTTGGATCTGGTCCTATAAGTACTGCACCCCCTTTCCCAGGCTTCTGCTTAGCTTTAAGCCTTCCGAGAAAAAAGGGTTCCCAGCTCCCGTCCTCCTGCTTTAGCATACCTGCACTAACCTGATCAGTTTTGCACTTGAAACCGTGATTTGTAACTCTATGGAGAAATAGGGAAGTATTGGTCATTATCAAAAAGTAAATTGGAGGAGTGTTCAATGAGATCAATGTTTTTTCAGATGATGTAGTACAAGATGTTTGAGCTGTAATTCAACTCTTGTTTATGTTATTTAGCCTTGCTATGTGTACATAACAAAGTATCAACCTGGGACTTCCAGAAGAAAGAGGCAAATCGAGACATGACTTTGAGCCTGAGTAACTGGAAACTCAAAGTCATTCATCATATCTTCTTCTCTCATCCCAAACCACTTTTCCCCTGGATGTTAACCACCAACACCTTCTTTCTAACATGTTTGCTGAGGGTAAATGTGAAGGAGATTGCAAGGAGTTTATTCAGTCTTGCAGAGCCTGGTATTCAGATAAGTGTAAGTTGACATGTTCGGTAGTGCGAGAGAATGAGAGGGAGGAAGTGTGAGTTAGAATGAGTACGAGTGAGAATAAGTGTGTGTGAGTGAATGTAAGCGAGCATGAGTTAGTAAGAATGTGTCTGTATGTGTTACATTTGCAAGTCTACTTCTGGCGTACTGGAGGTAATTCTTAACTTACTGAGACACTCATTATAAAATGCGGGCATATTGTAGGTACTTCTTGACAAAAGGTTACCAGTGGAAAAATGCTGGCACTGGCATATTAGAGGTAATTCATGGCAGAAGAGGCACCATGGCAAAATGCTGGTGCTGACATACTGGTCTCAGGACTCGCAAGACAACATGCTGGTATAGGAATACAGGACATAAAGCTTGATGCTCGAGGTACCCTGGGTATAATGCTGGAGCAAGCCACTGGAGATTATTAAAGGCAAGTGGAGCACCCATAGCAACATGTTTGTGGTGGCATACTAGAGGCAATTCTTGGCACTAGGAGGAACATAACATATCGCCCTGATCTATTAGAAGTAACTTTTGACTTGTGGGTTACCCATGCTATATCATTTTAATGAACGCCACAATTCTGGTGCTGGCACTTTTTGAGTCATTCTTGAAGAAGGCACTTGGGCGTATGAGGTGGTTTAAAATTTACTATTTGACCCCAATTCTTTTCACACTTTTCTTGGGGAGATCCCCCAAAACTCTCCTCGAAAAAGCCAGGCTTGCTCACCTCACTCACTAGCTGTAACTTGGAGCACGTATTACTCTCAATCACTTGTAAAGCTCACCAGCTGCCACTGCATCTCTACTGTGTATTCCACACAAGGTAGCGTGCAAATGCTGTAGAAAACAAATGCAAATAGGAACAGCCATTATCTTGAGGAAAAAGCAACATAATTGATGCATTCTGTCCAAAGAAGAAAGTGATTTATTAAAGGTACTTCATGGTCTGGAAAAATGATCCAAAGGAAGAATTCAGATCCGTTCTGAATTTGAAACTGTTCAAGAAATGAAAAAAAATAGAATTCTGTAAGGTAGCTCACTATTTAAAGCAGGCAGATTGGATGTTTACAGTGGAGCTTCAGGCTACGTACTTTCATATCTCACTCACAAGGAAACACAGAACTTTGCTGAGATGCATAATGGGTGGCTAAAACTAGAAGTACAACGTGTTGCCATATAGCGTGGAGTCAGCGCCCAGATAATTCTCTAAATGTATGGCAGTTGTAGCAGCTTTTCTGAGGAAATAGAAAATATTCTTTTACCCATATCTAGAGGATTGGCTTATCAAGGCCAACATTCCAGCGAAGGTTCAACAGGATTTTCTGACGAAAGGCGCTGCCCTGAATCAACAAGGTCTCCACACCAACCTTGCCAGATCCATTTTGATGAATGGTAAAACCACAGCAATACCTAGGAACAATCTTCGATACAAAACAAGGAAAAGTGTTGCCTGTTGAGAGAGGGTGTCACATACATATCAAAAGTGCCTTCGTATACTCCTGTCACAAAGACAGCACAGCATATTTCCTCCCTCCTAGGGTCAATAGCTTCTTGAATCTTCATCATCCACAATGCCAGGCTCCAAATGAGACTTCTGCGACCAAGTCTGGAGGATCAGGGGAACCAGAAGAAAGACAGTGGGACGGCAATGTTCAGCTAACAACAGTAGAAAAGAGGGCTCACCATCAGGGCAGTCCATGTGTCAGATATGCATAACACCCAAGCGGGCATAGTAAGAACACCCTACAACGAAAATCACAAGTTGATTATCACTGACAACATTCTAAAAGACTTCTTTAAAGGGTTGGGATTTGCCTAGATAGATTCATTTGTAGAGCTCAGAATGCAAAATGCTCTGACTCCACCTTCATACTTACAGAATCGATCTCTCAGGACAATGGGGGTCATTCTGACCCGGCGGGCGGCGGTTGCCGCCCACCTGGAGGGAACCGCCATTTCGCCGCCCCTCGGTCAAAAGACTGCTGGGGCCATTCCAACTTTCCCGCTGGGCCGGCGGGAAAGGGGCCTGCAACACTGAAGCCGGCTCCGAATGGAGCCGGCGGTGTTGCAGGTGTGCGACGGGTGCAGTTGTACCCGTCGCGCTTTTCACTGTCTGCTAGGCAGACAGTGAAAAGCATGCTGGGGCCCTGTTAGGCCCCAGGACACCCGTTCCCGCCATCCTGTTCCTGGCGGTAAAGACCGCCAGAAACAGGCTGGCGGTAAGGGGGTCGGAATCCCCATGGCGGCGCTGCTTGCAGCGCCGCCATTGCGGATTCGCCCAGCCGGGGGAAATCCGGCGGGAAACCGCCAGACCCGGTTTTCTGACCGTGGCTTTACCGCCGCGGTCAGAATGGGCAAGGAAGCACCGCCAGCCTGTTGGCGGTGCTTCCGTCACCCGCGGCCCTGGCGGTCTATGACTGCCAGGGTCGGAATGAGGGCCAATGTCTTTTTGACGTACTGGTCAGGAAAATGTCTGTGCACTTTTCCACAGATCTTTCTGATACCATCAGTTCTAATCAAGCTATGTTACTCCAAATTAATCCATATTGCTCTAGAATGTCCTGACAGTGGTTGTAAAGCATCTACGTCAGGAAGTACCAAGACAGACAGAGAGTACTGTATCCCAACTCTAACAACTGGTTTCATTTGCCACTGGTGTCCTGGGACCCCCATACTGCAGACCTCCCTATGGGAAACCAAACACCCTTTTTTAGCACTTGACTTTCAGGGTAGGAGGGAAAAGTAGTCTACGGTTTTCTCAGGAGAGGTGCTGTGGATTGGAGATGTAGAACTCAGTATTATAACAATCAACCCTCACTGATCTGCTGTCTGTAAAGTGCCTTTTAGCTTTCTCCTCCATAGCTCTTGCACTGGGCTTGTGAAATCTCCTGCAAACAAATAATACAATCTTAAAAGGGGCTCTGAGCTCACCAACTACTTACCTTTATTTACCATTGGTTGGCTCCCATGTCACTTTTATTTCCTTGCGTCCTATTGGGCAGCATTCCCGTCTTGCCTCCAGCTTCAGTCTTTGTCCTTGCCCTTGAGCATGGACTAAGTACAGCTTCCTGTGTCCAGTGTCCTTCTACTGGCTGCTGGCCCCTGCAGGTACTCTTTCTACATTTTCGGCCTCCAATCTTAGGGAGTACATGCCATAGCAGTCCCTCTCCTTCATCCCACTCTCCTCAAAGTGTCTGTGGTGTTAACTCCACCCCCTCCTGGGCTGCCCTGCTCCCTCTCTCATTTGGTTCACCTCCCTCCACCCTCTCTCTATTGAGTAACCATCGTCCTCCTCCCACTCTCCATGGTGGTAAATCTCCCACTCTCTCTCCTTTCACCGTCAATTCTTTTAAACTGATAGAGCGGTCCGTAGTAATAATTTACCTGTGTTCGGACGCTCTTTAGGCCGATGAATCTTTTGACTTAGTGGGAACTCTCTGTACTCTTAATCAATCAATTTCATTAAAATCAATAATCAATAACGAACATAAGCAATACCTTGTTCGACATAACACTTGACAATTAATCCAGAATACATTTCGGCGAACCCTGACCTTTCAGTCAGGAATAACCACACCAGTTTATTCAAAGTTAGTGAATTTTATTTCCCTATATTAACAAAGCTAGCACGATATAAATGTGTCTCAACACCAAATGATAAACGTAAATGAACATTAATAGCTGTCCATAACGGCGAAACAGGTGCAATCTATGTAGCATTTGAATCACAAGGCATTCGATGATAGCAATGCAAATCACTAATACGATAATCTGTAATGAACTAATTGCATACATTTAGTCAGCATAACAAGATCTCAAATTGCATCGTGCGACATATGGAATCCTCGTCTAACCTCAAATTAGCATCGGCATGTGGGACTTCATGCAAAAACAATTTAGCCACATTAATTTAGAAAAACTCCTAACTAGGGATCTTATCAAAATCAGCAGTTGGTTACCTAAAAGAAACACAATGCAATTTTACAATTTTCCTTTCATATTTGCCAATTACGATCAGCATACAAGGAAGTCTTCGTCTCACAGGTACCGTTCTTCGGTCAGCATGGGTACCGTTTCTCGATCAGCATGGGACGGGGCAAAGGGGCAGGGGTGGACGGGGCAATTGCCTCACGGCGGCAAAGTAAAACTACTACTTCATGCAAAGGGACAAATCAAAGTTAAAGTCTCTAGGGCAGGAATCCTTTAAAAGTCTCTTTCTCTCGATTAGAGAAAGCATCAAAGTCTCTCAAAATGGCGTCGCAGCAAAGTGGGCCATAATAGCTACGAAGTCTACAAAATGGCGGGATGTCCAATAATGGAGAGATGATAGCGCAATGGCAATCATAGCGCGTAATGGCTGTAATGGCTACCTTCTTCTCGTGCACCTGGGTTTTTATAGACAACAGTTCGAATCCAGTAGGGTCTTCCATTGGAGGGTTCATAGGTTAGCTTCAAATTGTCCAATCAAAAACGACAGTTCTCAAGCTTTTACTTAAGCATACATTATCCTTGGAGATGGGTACGCAAGTTGCAACATTGTCTACCAATTAGCTCACTTTCAGAGCCTCCATTGTCCGCACCTGCAAATCGACCTTGAAGTAAAGAGAAAATATGCCAGTCTGGCACGAAACCTTAAGATAAGCATGTGAACAGTTTCTGTGGAAAAGTACAGCTTCAAGCAAAAATACACGTTTATTAGCACAGTGGAAAAATACGAGCATCTAAACCGTGAGACCAGGCAACTAGGCCAAAGCCTCCGCTAAAGTAATGCTAAGCTAAAGCATTTCAAACAAACAAATCGTAGCACACGTTTATGATTATGTCGGATTAGTGCAATTCTAATACACCACGTTATATAAGGCACGCGTATAAATGATGGCAAACTACTCTGAGGGCACATTTTGTCAATCTTACAATACGTACATACGTACGTACAATCTTTATTAGTTCGGTTAAAGTCACACATGATTATTTCAGCACTACGTTTAAGCGTTAATAAATCAAAACCTTCATTTTCTGCTTCATCAATCCCTCCTCTGATGACTACTTGTCATCACACAAATCATGCCCACAAATTTTATCCCATTAAAATTCTGTTAGTTCCCTTTTTCCTTTTAGTTCCCCTAGTTTGTGCTTTGTATTCTTCTGCCATTCTTTTCATAATTTTCTCTTCTTTTCTTCTCTTAATTCTTTCCACAATCATTATTATTCCCCTTTTTATTCCCCAAATTCCAAACACACAAATTATTACTATTAATATTCCTTCTATTATTTTCAATAATATTCCATTCCAAATTCCCCCAATCCAATGTCCCACTGAAACAAGTCCCTTTCCAACCTTCTCCCACACTCCTGGTTCTTTCAATTCCTTCAAATCTGCACTCTCTTTTGTTAGATTAGCAAGCATAGTTTTTATTTTCACACTATTGTCGGGTATATAGGTACAACAGTGTCGTGCACCAAGCATTTTGCAAACGCCTCCATCCTTTGCTAAAAGAATGTCTAAAGCAAGCCTATTTTGAAGAGTCATAGCTCTTTCCGCTGCAAGTTCAGCATCTATCAGGATTATAGCACCTGAAAACTTTGTCAACATGTTATCCACTATAGTAGACAACTTTCGTATCTTGATGGAATTCAACACAACTCCCAATGAAGGAATCATGGCTCCAAATATATCTCCTACCACAGCAGCTGCGGTCTCTCTTTTCTGGATACGATGGGATCCAGATGTCTTTTGAATCATCGATACGTCATCCAGTTGATAAACCTTTGGGAACACTATACCCAAATAACATCTCCCCCACCATCCCTTTGGAAGACGATAATAGGCATTATACCCACAAATGTAATATACACCTGGAATGACAGGGTCAAGTCCGTTCATCATGAATGTCCATTTGGCCTTAAAAATAAACGTATGTTTACACTCACTCGCTCCTACAAAAATATTGTCATAATAAGATTCACCTCGATATATACAAAATTTCCCTACATGCCAAGCATCTAAAGCTATTTTCCCTTGTGTCTTTATAGCAGCAAAATCATAATTATCTACTGAAGTCCTCTTATGTAGCTCTTTTTCTAATTTCGCCTTCATTTGTGCCCTTCTATCATCTGTGCGATCTAAAAAGCTTATTTCTACAGCAGAGACTGAGCAAGTAAGGTTCTCCCTATGAGCATGAGCCGTTTCAAAAGGTTGCATTGGCTCGAAAAATTCCCTCATTATTTTAGCATCCCAATCTTTAGCAGTCTGGCTTAGCTGCGCTATTATAGGAACATAAGCAAAGGTAACATCATAATTCGAGTAAAAATACTGTATGTTAGTTTGACCATAAAACCTAGACATTACTATACTACATGTAATCCCATATGTAAGAGGCATGTGGTGATAAGTTACCCCTTCCTTTACTGATGTCGGTATCTGTGTACACACATAACAATCTTTCGCATCCATAGTCTCAACATACTCTGTTAGCAAGCGATAGAAAACGTTATACGAAAGCTCTTTCTTATCGTGTAAGAGCCTCTCATCCAATGCTCGTCTTTTCAATGGGGTTAGTTCAGTGACAGTAACAGGAGCAAAAGTAGAAGCCTCAATATTCTCACTCTCACCCTTTCCATGCATTCCAAGCACAATTGCCATTATTATTATTACACATGTAATTACCAAGCCTATACACACATATTTACAATATTTCTTTCTATTATTTTGCGAAGCGTACCTAGTCATGATCTGTATAGAATCAGAGAGCTAGAAGCACCTATAAATGAAACTATTTAGCTATTCAGTTACAAAGCTGAACGAGCGCAATGTTCACACCGTCTTCTTCAAAAGGCCAGTCACTTATCGGTTAGCAGCATTTGTCTCAATTCGGCAATAACTCAGTCTTTATCTGTTTAGCAAGTCTCATCCGGTTTAGCAATGTCTCAGCTGGTTGTTTCTTTCACGTTAGATTGTAGCAAGCAATATCATTTACTATTCTTTCAATCGACAGAGTCTATGAAACTTTTCTTTTCTATTGGTATCTCTTCTTCTTCTTCGTTCTCGATGCTTAGAGATACAAACTCGTCAGTCCAATCGTCATTGACTGCATATGCCCATTCAGGACCGGAATATCTCCTGTTTGGTATCCTTTTCCTTTTCAATTTTGCTTCTCTTTTCGACTCTGCCTCGCTGGCACTTTCCTCTTTTGTCAAGTCTTTTTCCTCACTTGACGATTGTTCCACGACAGTCACTTCCTTTCTTTTCTCTTTCACTTTTGGTCTTCCTCCTTCGTTCAAACTTTCTTTACCCCTTTCTTTTATTGGTGAGATACTTAGTCTTCTCTTTGCACCGTGTCCATTTGATGGACCTGCAATCTTTTCTGTGGAAGCTTGAACCTTTTCGTTCTGTTCTGCCTCGTTCCCTCCTTCTGGGGAATCAATCACGTTCTCTTTTTCTTTTTCTGTATCGTCTGCTTCTGGGAAAGCCCTCCTCTGATCAGGCTCTCCTGCCTTTTCACCCTTTTCGAGCCCTTCGTCACCGTTATTTTCTTCAGGCTCTTTATCACTTTCAGCTGCTTCAGGCTCCTTGTCACCTTCAGCTGCTTCAGGCTTTTTGCTACCCTCAGCTGCTTCAGGTTGTTTGTCACCTTCAGCTTCTGCGTCGCTGTCTGAACTTTCTCCTTGGTCTCCCCCAAGCGAGTTGGTGTCTTCGTCGTCAGAGAATATCTCTTTTTCTCCAGTTTCTGCCTGTTCGCTTTCAGTTCGGTTCTGTTCTGTCTCAGCACTCAGCACTGCTTTGTCAGGCACTGGTAGTTTCAGCGCTTCAACTTCCTCATTTGTGGGACACAACACCTTCTTTGTGTGACTGGCGTGAATCCAGTTGGGAACCCCCGCACACTTCACAGCGGTAGTTGTCGTCAGGATCACTTGAAAAGGGCCTTTCCAACGGGGTTCCAGACACGACTTTCTCACGTGCTTCTTTACCACGACCCAGTCACCTGCTTTCAGTGCGTGTCCTGGACCTTGTATCGGTGGCAAGGTGGTCGCTTCCACCTGGTGAGAGAAAGAGCGAACCACGTCAGCCAGACCCTTGCAGTAGTCTAACACCATATCATCTGTAATATTCAAAAGCGCGTTTGCGGGAACTGCAGGAAGTCTCATAGCCCTGCCCATGAGAATTTCGTGCGGAGACAATCCGGTCTTTCTATCAGGGGTGTTCCTCATTGACATTAGCACTAAGGGCAATGCGTCAGGCCATTTCAAATTTGTCGATGCACATATTTTCGCCATTCTTGATTTCAGTGTACCATTCATTTGCTCCACCAGTCCTGAGGCTTCAGGGCGATAGCTACAGTGCAGCTTTTGCTCAATGTTCAGCGCTTCGCAAAGTAACTTTATCACCTCATTATTGAAGTGACTTCCCCTATCTGATTCTAAAGAGATCGGGAATCCGAAACGTGGTATTAACTCTCTTAACAATAGCTTCGCAACTGTAAGGCTGTCATTTCTACGTGTGGGGTATGCCTCAATCCAGTGACTAAAAATGCACACAATCACCAACACATATTTCAGACCTCCATGCACAGGCATCTCAATGAAGTCCATCTGCATTCGACTAAATGGCCCTCTTGCCCTACCAATGTGACTCGCGTTCACAACCGTTCCCTTTCCTGGGTTCATCTGCTGGCAAGTGACACATCGATGGCAAACTGCTTCTGCAGCTTGACGAAATCTGGGGTTAAACCAATCAGTTTTGAACAATCTTATCATGGCATCTCTCCCTAGGTGAGCCTGCCCATGATAGAACCGCGCAAGCTGTGATAGACTGTTTGGCAAAACAAATTTTCCCTCATGTGAAACCCATAACTCGTCTTGTCTCTTTATACATTGTGATTTAATCCAGGAATCTCTTTCATCCTCCCTGACATTATTTTGTAATGCTTTTAGTTCATCTATTGTATCTACGACCTTCAAGGCAAATGCTTCAGCTGGTTCGAGTTCTGGCTCATTTATCGTATTCCAATCATCCCTGAGTAATATACAGTTCAAGGCACAAAATCTTGCGACTTGATCCGCATATGCATTTCCCAGAGAAACATAGTCCTGTCCTTTCGTATGAGCACTACACTTTACCACTGCAACTTCAGCTGGCACTTGAATGGCGTGTAACAATTCCCTTATCCTCTCCCCGTTCTTCACTGGGGATCCTGAAGAAGTCAGGAACCCTCTCTGTGACCATAGTTGTCCAAAGTCATGCACAATCCCAAACCCGTATTGACTTTCCGTGTAAATGGTGACTTTCATCAATGCAGACAGTTGACATGCTCTTGTAAGGGCTACAAGTTCTGCTACTTGTGCAGAATAGACTCCTTGAAGCCATCCCGCTTCCAAGACCCCTGTTACAGTACATACAGCATATCCTGCTTTCAAAATCCCCATCCCGTCTCTTAGACATGAACCATCAACAAAAAGAATTTGGTCATTCTCATCAAGTTTAGTATCCTTGATGTCCGGTCGAGGTTTTGTGCAAAATTCAGTCACCTGAAGGCAGTCATGCTCGACGTCTTCAGCGTTCTCAATTTCGGCATTTTCTCCAGGAAGCAAGGTTGCTGGATTCAACGTAGTGCACCTTTTCAGCTGCACATTCGGTGAGCCCAGAATTATCGTTTCATACCTTGTGAGTCTTGCTCCAGTCATGTGTTGCGTTCGGGAGCGGGTCAAAAGTATCTCAACTGAGTGAGGGACCATGACTGTTACTGGGTGTCCCATCACTATTCCTTCACTCTGAGTGAGGCTGATACCAACTGCTGCTACGGCGCGCAAACACCCTGGGAGTGCTGCTGCGACCGGATCCAAAGTAGCTGAAAAATACGCTACTGGTCTGTTTACGCCACCATGGGCTTGGGTCAAGACAGACAGAGAACATGCATCACGTTCATGACAAAACAATGTGAAAGGCTTCGTGTAATCAGGCATACCTAAAGCTGGAGCCCTGCACATGCATTCTTTCAATTCAACAAAAGCATCCATCTCATCTCCTTTCAGCTCAATTTGATCCAAGGCATCCTTCTGGGTCAATTTCAGTAGAGGCTTTGCTAGAGTCGAGAAGTTGGGAATCCACTGGCGACAGTACCCCACCATTCCCAAAAATTTCCTCACTTCCCTCCTCGTCTTTGGTGGACTCATTTGAAGTACACTTGTTATTCTTTCCTTCATTATTCTCCGTGACCCTTTCTCTATTTGGTGACCCAAGTATTTCACTTTCTTCTGACAGAACTGTAATTTGGAAGGAGACACCTTATGTCCATTCCTTCCCAAATGATTCAACAGAGCAATGGTATCGGCTGTGCAGCCACTTTCTGTCTTTGATGCAACCAGTAAGTCATCAATGTACTGTACTAGGGTTGACTCGAACGGCAATTCTAATGCTTCCAAATCTTTCTTTAGAATCTGATTGAAGATTGACGGTGACTCAGAAAACCCTTGAGGAATTCGACACCAACTGTATACTCTGTCCAGGAATTTGAAACAAAAGAGGAATTGGCTGTCCTCATGAAGAGGCACAGAAAAGAACGCTTGTGACAAATCGATGACTGAGAACCACTCAGCATCGCAAGGGACCTGGAACATTATCACAGCTGGATTCGGTACTACTGGGCAGCATTTGACTATGATGTCGTTTATTTTTCTCAAGTCCTGCACAAGTCGGACCTTTCCACTCGGCTTTATTAGTCCCCTTATTGGTGAATTACATGGACTGCTTAACACTTCTTTCAGTACCCCCTGCTTTACAAATTCGTCAATGAGTTGAGCAACTTTCATGAGGGTATCTTGTGGCATGTGGTATTGTGGGGTCTGGGGAAAGATTGCATTGGGCTTTACAGCCACTTTCACTGGTTCCACTCCTTTCATCAATCCCACCTCTTTCCCTGTCATATCCCACACTTCCCTTCCGACTGTTTCCCGTAATTCAGCTGGGATGTCTTCTTCAGTTATCATCGGGAAAAGGCAAATCAGAGGATACTCTTCATCTACAGTTTCCATCTCATCCCCCTCTACACTGTCCTCTTCTTCCCCATCACTGCTCGTCTGTATTGTTATTCCTTCGTTTGAACACATGATCGAACAACCCAATTTGCACAATAGGTCTCTCCCTAACAGTGCTATCGGGCTTGAGTCACATACCACGAACTGATGTACCCCTTGATAGTTACCGATGCTGACTGGTACCGGATCTGTAATTGGGTTCGTCAGATGTCTGTTTGCTACTCCCACCACTTGAACTGTCCTCCCTGAGAGTGGCAAATTTGGTACTTCACTGCTCTTAACAGTTGAACGTGTGGCTCCTGTATCAACCAAGAATGAGACACGATGACCCATTACTCTTCCCTCTACGTACGGACCCCTTTGATCAACTTCCAAGGATGCCGCAAGCACACAATCTCCTTCTTCTCCTGAACTTTCACTCTCCCATACGTTGTTTATTCCACTCTCACTGTGTAATGGGAACTGTTGTACGGTGCCATTTGTACTCATTACCTGACCCGATACCTGTGGAGGAACCATCACTTGCTGCTGACTCATTGGTGCCATGGGTATTTGCATTTGCTGATTAGGTACCATAGGTAACTGCTGTTGCATTGGCTGCATTTGCATCATCTGCATACGAGGCATCTGCATCTGCTGCGGCTGCATAGGTTGCAATCCCTGCAACTGATTTACAGTCTGAAAATTTGGGCTTGGACCTCTAATTTTCGGTCCCCTCATTGTCTGAAATGCATTGACATCATTGTTTTGCTGACCAACACCTGCCCCTGCACCTGCTCCTTCCTGCACCACCATTGGGCACTCGCGTTTCCAATGACCTACGATTCCGCACACGTGACACGGCATCACCTTCTTCATTGCCTGCACACCCGTCACAACAGTGTTCAAATCCGGACCATTATACACAAAACCTCCTCTGCCTCTGCCTCTGGCCTGTGGCTGAAATGCCATGTTTCCCTGCAACTGCAGCTGCGGTTGCGGTACCTGCTGTTGGAACCCTCGCATCCCTTGCAAACCCTGCAAACCTTGCAAACCTGTTTGAGCTGCCTTAAGCTGCATCATCATCACCTTCTCTTTCAACTTTTTCTGTTTCACTTCGATTTCGTCGCTACAGTATTTAGCATAATTCAACACCTCATCAATCGGTTTCGATTGCCAACAAATCAAATGCGACTTTATCATCTGACTTATCTCTGGCCTCAGCCCTTCCACAAATCTGAAGACAAAATGGAGCATGTCCTTCGCCTCTATTGTTTCCGTGCCACTGTAATTCTTGAACGCCTTCAACAACCTCTCATAGTAACTATGAATCCATTCTTTAGTCTCTTGGGCAGTTCGATCAATCTTCTGCCAATCCACGTTTTTCGCGGGTACCTTCGTTTTCAAATGCTCAATCACCTTATAGTACAAGCTCATCACCATAGGTGATGGTGCGCCCGTCTCCCTGTCTCTCTCTGGTTCACTTGTCGGCCAACCTACAGCTCTTTTGCAATCCTCCCACAAATCTGCCGGAACCACAATCTCAAACAGTGTTCAGGTCTTCCCAGAGACACTTTGCAAGCTTCACAAACCTGTCAGTCTGTTGATACCATTCAATCGGTTTCTCTCTCAGTTTGGGAAAATCGTCCGTAAAAGACTGAATATCGCTTCTGTGCCATGGTACATGTACTAATTTTCCCCCTGCTGTCTCCCTCATTGGTAACATTGTTACTGTATCACTACTCTGCGGTCTTTTCTCATTGTGCTCTGTAGCACTGTCCCTCCTCTTTTCCTTCCTCTTTACCCACCTGCTTTCCCATTTGTCTAAGCACCTCCACACTTGTGCACTCTGCAGCAATTCTCTAAGGTGCGTCTTCATGCCTGCTGACCTCATGTGTTCAAAATCTGTGGTCCCAAAATCTAACCTGTAGCTCCTGCTCAAGTGTTTCATCTTGTCTATGTCAACCCCGTTTCTGTCAGCTGCTTCTTGCAGACTCTTATGTACCTTGTTCACTTCCTTCGTAATCCTGGGACATAGATACCTCAGCTCTTCTTCCGTGTAGGACTCTAACCTGTTCACACCCATGGTCCCTTCCACCAATTCTTGTGCTTCCATGTTCAACCTGACCCTATTCATATAGTCTTCTCCTTTCCCACTGGCTGAATTTTGTGTGGAGTTTAGACTGTTGAACCATTGTGTCAACTGTTGCGCATTCACCCCCATCAGCGTGGCGTTCACATCGACTGCCATCGATGGTTGAGGCAACTTTTCAGTGTTCGATGTTAAGGGTATTATCAGTGGGGGGCTCGACCTCACCAGTGTTGACTGAGCACATATAGGACTAAACTCCATCAAGGATCCGGGTCCATTGGGTTGAGCCGCTATCGGAGTTATCCCTGGAGTGTTTTCTATGCACCTTCTTTCTGTCCCACTCTGCAGCATTGGTCCCTGACCGCTCATACCTAAGTTAGGCTGACTATACAGAGGTACCGGTGGACCTACAGTAATGGGTAGTGATATCGCGTCTGGGTTCTGTCCATTTCCCATTTTCTGTGGCATATTCATGCCCACACCATGGGTCATCATTGCCGGCATGCCCATCTGACTCCCCGTCATCTGAGCATGTGCGTTTCCTCCCTGCATCTGCTTCTGGGGCAGCATAAACTGAGTTAATTCAGCTTGTCCCATTGTTTGGTTGTAACCATTCTGTCCTCCCCTTACGGTCGGTTCTAGAATTGTTCCTCCACTGTTGTCACTACTGTAGTACCCTGGCATCTGCGGCTGATAATTTCCTGCTGGTTTCAACACGGGCACGTCTGGATATATTCTCCTAACCTGCGGTATCTGCGGGGTGAACAGCAGACTCGGGTCCTTTGGTCCCGATGATGCTCCTGAACTCTGGGTTTCACTGTTCTGTACCGATGCCGGAGGGGCAGAACTGGTACTTGGACCTTGTCCATTCTCTGCATAAGGCGGTGGACGGTCGTTCAGCAATTGCATTATTAGCTCCTCATCCTCTAACTCCTCTTCTCTTCTCAACTTTTCCTTGTCCTCTCTATCCTTGGAACACTTCCTGTCTGTCTTACAGGTGGCTTTCTTACCTGTCTCCTCTCCTTCCTTAGTAATTGCGGGGAACAATTTTATCCCCTGCAATACATCTGACCTCCACACCTTCTGTGCATTATCCCACCTAGCGTCCGCTAGTGTCTTTTCTACCTTCCTCATTCTGGTCTCGAACTTCTTTTGCTGTTGCTGTCTGGCCATTAGTTCCCAAATCGCTAGAGCCTCAAACTGTGCTGGCCTTGGAGGCACCTTCATGTCGTACATCGTGAATCTCAAATTCTCTAGAATCCTTATATTGAATGTCCCATGTATCGGGAACGCTACGCTCCCATGTTTCTCTGTCAACTTGTGCCATTGCTTTAGCCAAAGGCACGGAGCTACCCCCTTCTCTTCCATTACAATGTAAGCTGGTGTACCCTCGGGCGGCGTCTCCTCTCCTACGCTCGCTTTAATGTAAGACTCCCCCTTCATCGCGCTCCTGAATGCTTTAAAGAATTTCATTTTCTCGTCCTTTTATTTCACAAAGTTTGTAATCAATAGGTGACTTTAATTCCCGGAATACTCTTCACCTGCCTTTCCCCTTCCAAACGAGTCCCACGGACTGCGTCCAATCCGTGCGCGACCCTTCTCTGCAACCAACCTATCCCAGCGCGGCTCCTAGTGACGTCACACTCACACACACTGCGGCTGACAAAGCCTCGCGGCTAGTCCTCCTTCACTCACCTCTTCTCGTAACAACTTTTTGCATGTATCGCGAGCTACCAAAAATAAAACAGATCTGTCGGTTTACTACAGGAAGGGTAACACAGTCGCTTCAGGACCTCAGGGACCTTTCACTAGCCTCGGCCGCTATTCCGTCTTTCTCAGTCCCCACATTCGCAAGCAAATCTGACCCGCAGATCTACTCTCAACTTGTCAATGATCTATTCTAGTGCACTTAGAATCTTGTCAAAGCCCGAAGTCGAAGTTTCTTTCACTCCCTAACACACGTACCGACTCGTTGACCACGCCCGATCAACCTACTAAACCGCCCAGACCACAACATGGATCAACATACTCCGGAGTCTCTTGACCTCGCAGGGCCCGTCCCAACAACAACAACCACGTGGACCTTTTTATGCACAAAGCGCCACATGCACATGAAGTTCGACGACTTCCCTACTCTCACACTCGGAGTCGCACATCCGCTATCTCTATGAAGTTCGACGACTTCTCTACTTCTACACTCGGAGTCGCACCTCCGCTATCTCTATGAAGTTCGACGACTTCTCTACTTCTACACTCGGAGTCGCATCTCCGCTATCCTCTAAAAGAAAAAAAAAAAAAATCCCTCGCAACCTTTTCACACACCCTGCGGCAATAAGCTGTGCAAGCGCAAAACCCTAACTTCACTCATACCATCACTAGTACCGCCAACGCTGATTCCACACCTCCGTTCTCTCCATTCGCAAGCTCTGAGATCCCGGGAAAGTCGCGGTGGACCTAGCCCATCATCATTCTGTCAATCTGTTTTACCCAAGAAAAATCTAATTCAACTTCTCGGATGGGGTCTCAAAATGCGTAACCGTTAATTCAACACCATGTACTTTAAGAGTACAAGGTCCCAAAAGACGAAACCGTCCTCTGCTACCATCTACTGATAGAGCGGTCCGTAGTAATAATTTACCTGTGTTCGGACGCTCTTTAGGCCGATGAATCTTTTGACTTAGTGGGAACTCTCTGTACTCTTAATCAATCAATTTCATTAAAATCAATAATCAATAACGAACATAAGCAATACCTTGTTCGACATAACACTTGACAATTAATCCAGAATACATTTCGGCGAACCCTGACCTTTCAGTCAGGAATAACCACACCAGTTTATTCAAAGTTAGTGAATTTTATTTCCCTATATTAACAAAGCTAGCACGATATAAATGTGTCTCAACACCAAATGATAAACGTAAATGAACATTAATAGCTGTCCATAACGGCGAAACAGGTGCAATCTATGTAGCATTTGAATCACAAGGCATTCGATGATAGCAATGCAAATCACTAATACGATAATCTGTAATGAACTAATTGCATACATTTAGTCAGCATAACAAGATCTCAAATTGCATCGTGCGACATATGGAATCCTCGTCTAACCTCAAATTAGCATCGGCATGTGGGACTTCATGCAAAAACAATTTAGCCACATTAATTTAGAAAAACTCCTAACTAGGGATCTTATCAAAATCAGCAGTTGGTTACCTAAAAGAAACACAATGCAATTTTACAATTTTCCTTTCATATTTACCAATTACGATCAGCATACAAGGAAGTCTTCGTCTCACAGGTACCGTTCTTCGGTCAGCATGGGTACCGTTTCTCGATCAGCATGGGACGGGGCAAAGGGGCAGGGGTGGACGGGGCAATTGCCTCACGGCGGCAAAGTAAAACTACTACTTCATGCAAAGGGACAAATCAAAGTTAAAGTCTCTAGGGCAGGAATCCTTTAAAAGTCTCTTTCTCTCGATTAGAGAAAGCATCAAAGTCTCTCAAAATGGCGTCGCAGCAAAGTGGGCCATAATAGCTACGAAGTCTACAAAATGGCGGGATGTCCAATAATGGAGAGATGATAGCGCAATGGCAATCATAGCGCGTAATGGCTGTAATTGCTACCTTCTTCTCGTGCACCTGGGTTTTTATAGACAACAGTTCGAATCCAGTAGGGTCTTCCATTGGAGGGTTCATAGGTTAGCTTCAAATTGTCCAATCAAAAACGACAGTTCTCAAGCTTTTACTTAAGCATACATTATCCTTGGAGATGGGTACGCAAGTTGCAACATTGTCTACCAATTAGCTCACTTTCAGAGCCTCCATTGTCCGCACCTGCAAATCGACCTTGAAGTAAAGAGAAAATATGCTAGTCTGGCACGAAACCTTAAGATAAGCATGTGAACAGTTTCTGTGGAAAAGTACAGCTTCAAGCAAAAATACACGTTTATTAGCACAGTGGAAAAATACGAGCATCTAAACCGTGAGACCAGGCAACTAGGCCAAAGCCTCCGCTAAAGTAATGCTAAGCTAAAGCATTTCAAACAAACAAATCGTAGCACACGTTTATGATTATGTCGAATTAGTGCAATTCTAATACACCACGTTATATAAGGCACGCGTATAAATGATGGCAAACTACTCTGAGGGCACATTTTGTCCCCGTACAATCTTTATTAGTTCGGTTAAAGTCACACATGATTATTTCAGCACTACGTTTAAGCGTTAATAAATCAAAACCTTCATTTTCTGCTTCATCAAAACCATTCCCCTACCATCGTTCTTTTTGACCCACCCTGCTGCTTCCCGCTGCACATTCTTTGATCTCCATCTTCCTCCCTCTTGTTGTTTGCCATCCCTAAACCCCCCAATCTGTTTTAATGCATGCTGCACAGCAGTGCGGGCAGAGGTGCAGCTTGTAAAGTAAAATAAAACAAGTGTTATTGTGTAGTCAACACTGGCCGCTCCATAGTGCTCTGGTTTTATTTAGCTTGAGACATTTTGTACAGCAGCCCACGCTGGTGTGCAACGTCTTTAGAAACATTTCAAAAGTGAAATAGCTTGTGCATAGCTATTTTGCTTTGTTAATGTTTTTTGAAGATATTGCACAGCAGCGCAGTCTGCTGTGCAACATGGCTCAACGTAGACAAACAAAGCGCTATGACATGGTCAACGCTAGTCACGCCAATGCGCTTTGTTTTTATTTACTTTGAGCCATGTTGCACAGCAGCTGCAACAACTTTAAAAAAAACATTGACAATGCCAAAAAGTCCTGCATAGGCAAAATGTATTGGCTTCGCCAAAGCTTGTTTAATGTAAAGGAACAGTACTTTTTTTGTGCAATTTACTAAATTTTAGGTACAAATTATTAAATATAAAGAATGATGGGTTGACATGCCCAGGATGACACCCCTATTACTAAAAGATCAGGCTTACAGTCTTGTGAGGGTGTCACTATAAAAATAAGAGAAAGCATGCAAGTGCGGAGACAGTGCAACTCAATATTCAATGTGTTTCAAGATAGTTCCTCCCTTCTTAACATAAGAAAGCATATGCAATGATTTACTGTCATGAATACACGACAATAACATTTTCAGTATTCGAACGATTTCTGTCTTATAGTCTTTCTTCCACCTCGAGCAGACCTTTGAACAGGTCTGCACGCCAAATTTTGAAGGTTTGAATTAGCATCCCAGATGTCTCTGTGGCAACTTCGCCCAAAGATGGCTCTTTGAATTGGCCGCTGATGCTGCTGGTAAAATGTATTTTCGTTTTTCTTTATTGTCCTTAAAAAAATGAGCTTTTTTTCTTTACGGCCACACATATTCTCTAGAACTCTAGATGCCATACCACCAGGTGTGGGGCACCAGTGTACCACGTGTGACGTTGTGCAGAGCACAGTCATGCTTCGCCCAAAGTTATTCTCGCTGCTTGGCCACTGCACTGCTCCTTGCACCGGTGTGGAAGTCGGCTGCTGTTTGCTTTCTCCCACCTGTCTCTACCTCAGCCTTTTCCATAGTTCAAGGCGATGGAAACAGACTACTTTCGCTCTTACGCTTCCCGAGACTTGGGATCAGGAGTGCTGGAAGCACTCCACATGAGCTCAATGGCTTGTTGATCCTCTGGGTCACTAGCCCGCCCTAGTAGAATTCAGATAGCATTGTAGAGCATGGCGAGCTCCAACAAGAGTGTTCGCTGAGACCCCTGGTGCTGCCTAGAGAGTTTTGGAGGTCCCATTGGAGGCCTGGAGTGATGCAAGATAGTCTGCTTTCTGTTTGGCTAGTCCCAAAGAGCAATGCTATCCCAGGAAATAATTACTGAACCACTGGATGTCTAATATACCTTTCTTGTGCGGTGGGCTCAGTGACCCACTTGGAAGTCCTTTTTTGAGCGGGCCACACAATATATTGTGGTATTCTTAATTGTCAAGTTACAGGAAATAACAAGTCCAAATAGTGTTTGTTAAATGCTTACTGCAATTGTAGAGGAAGATATAAGGATATTCTAATTCAGAAGAAAGCTAGCGTGAAGGACACAAGCGAAGCAAAACCAACTCGAATCTCGCAGGAAGTGGGATTTGGATACAGCGACATCTTGGATAGACATTGTATAAAAGGATTCTGAAGTCAGAGTTTCATAAGGCCATATGTACGAACACATTTTCCCATTGAAACAGAATGGGAAAAACCCTTTGCTACATCTGGCCCATAGTTTCCTAAAACAATGAATGCTTGGTAGTCATCTGAAAATCATCATGGAACCAGTAACTTACGTTAGGAGTGTTGGATTGGAACTTTTGACTTCTGTTTTATGTTTGCACTATCTTGCTACGCCGATCTTTTTCACAATCATTGCCATTTTCAATACATTGTATATTTGTACCTAATCTGTGTGCACAGTGTTTTCTATTATGTTTTTGATGTTTTGAACATTCATATTCTGCACTTTGTGTCTCTCCTATTTCATCTTCGATTTTATATTCCATAATTTTGTCCCCTGGATTTTTAAGAATGGAATTTACGTATGTGCATTGAACCCTTTTGTAAGTACATAAGAGCCTTAGGCAAACACTACACGACAAGGATTTTCAAGAGAACAAATAATAACCATTGTTTTCCTAAATCTTTAGTGAGAATATTGCATTAAGGTCTAGAGAAAAAAGGCTGAGTTAGAGGACTTGTTACTTGAGGCAATTAGGTAAAAGGATTGCATATGATTTGAATGTTGCTAGTTTCATTTTCTAATCTGGTACTGTTTCATTGCAGATACAATTAAGCAGATTCCCAAGGAAATGTGATGAGTCCTGCATCCGTTTTTTCTCTCTCTTCCCGTTTCTCTTTTCCCCACTGAATGGGTTGCTGTGATTTGTGTTACAGTTAGAAATCATGGCCTCTCTGTGGAGGTAAATAGGATTAACTTCATAGTACTACTGCAGAAAGATAACGGAAATTCATGAGTACAGCACACTACTGGTCATGTCACTGAACCTTATTGGCCAATTGACACAGGGTTTCATTTGGATCCTGGATGCATGCTGTATCCACCAGAAGCATTTCCCGACCCTCTGACTTCTAGTTTCTTCAGATTTTCTAGAGCTGCCTTTCAACTCCTCTCCCTCCTGTGAAGGAGACTTTGGACCTGCCCTCATGCCCTTTAGATCCTGATATCCTGATTTTACAAGGTTCTTTTACAGGCCCACACTTAACTGCCTCCTTCTAGCAACAGGGAGCACCAAGGACCCCCATGGTCTTCTCTCCTATCTGGGGTCCTGGTGATCTCCATGGCATGGGGTCTTTCCTGAGCAGCACTGCAAAGCCATCAAGTAAGGTTACACTGCCAACCTACGCTCCCCCCCCAACTCCTTCTTGACCACTTGCAGGGTACCTTGTTGTCCAACAAGAGTTGTGCGGTTCCCCTCCAGGGGTATCAACCGCAGGAGTAGTCTACAGAAGTCCAAGGGGACCCTATTCTTCATAGTCCCCATCAAGTCCAACATCTTTTGTTCCCCAGAGGAAGGGGAGGCTGCTGCCACTGGTTCTGGATGCAAGCGTCCAAGAAAGTCCTAGAAAGTACAACTACAGAGCGCCCATCTACTTCAGATTGGAATTCGTCCACAAAGGGTATGTTCTTACCTCTTGTTTTCCAGTTTCCTTCTCTTCTAAGTTTTTCCTTTATGAAGGGTTTAAAAGTGGAATTGGAGAGTTTTAGAATGTCAGTGTCTCTACCCAAACCAGAGATGTTGTATCTTCCCCCACCAGCAACTAACTAACACTTGCTAGGAGCAGGCCACTGGCAGGTCAGCTTCCTCTCAAAGCATGATGAAACGTTTCTAGATGGCAGAATACATTCTTGGTCATGATTTGTAACACCTCTCACCTGGGCCTTTGCCCACGCCAACTACCACTGCAAACAGGTTACTTCCCTTCAAGACATAGAAATGGAGCCCCTGGTGTGACTGGTGCAAGAGGTCTGCCTGCCTCATTTGTCACTGTGAGAAAGGTATGCCCAGGCTCTCCAGTGAGGTGATATTTAATGGCCAATGGATATTTCTCCCCTACACTCCCCTTCCAGGAAAAGACCTAATACCCTTCAAATAGATCTGATTTCTGGGGAAGGCTTTGATCTATCTCCCGGCCAGCAGAGTAACTAATTTGACCAAGCAAGGTTATTCAGTGCCCAAATCTTATTAAGGGCTGACTCAGGAAAGCAGTGCAAAACTGAAAGTGTATGGATGAGTGCAAATAAGGTCAAATTAATATTATATTTTTTCTTGGAAACTTTACGAACTTAGAAAAAGTTATTTTTACCATTTCTCTGTGTTGACCCAATATAGTTAATATTTTGTGCAGTTTTCATCCACAGTGTGAATATAGCAAAGCACTACAGACTCACAGTAAAGTACTCCAGATTAACACTTTAGTGAAAAGGAAATGTGGGATGTTTCTTTTAGGTTGTCCATTGACAGGCCATAATCAATTTACTGATGGTGTCTTCTGCAAGAGGATACCTTTGTGCAGATAACAGGCTGAGTTACACAGTGGCCACACTCGCTCAGCCGCACATGTAAGCAAACATATTTGCATATGTTTTCACACGTAAGAGACACAGAGACTCTTACCCCAGCTGCACAATGGTGGGCCTTATTTAAAAAATTTGGGTGTTGGCAGCTAGAATTGATGTTCATGTTAGCAGATGTTTGCTATGAGTGAGACTCAATAACTGAGACTCCTTTTAAATCAGAGATCCAAAAAACATGTGGTCCAAAATCAAAAAATCTAGCGGCTCCCACAGTGGTATCTGGGTTACTCCCGATGTGTTTAAGACCATACTTGAGGCTTCCATGCAGACCAAATTCCCTTTCCGGGCTCGAGGGCCAAACCTGCCATTCTACTGTGACATCATTCAACGTGGTCACATGACTCCTGAGTTCGTGCAATATGGACCTCTGAAATTACCTCCACTGTGTGCAGAGGTTTTAACAAAAAGACCTTGTATGACATCCTCATGTTCTTTTAAGTGGAAAATATTTGCCTGTGATGACAATGGTACAATGTAAAGCTAATGTCTTGTCAAGATTAGGCTATATTACCGTATTTCCTGTCCCTTACTAAATCTAAGCTGCAATTCTTTTTCATGAAAGCTTATCCTGTGACTATATATATATATATATATATATATATATATATATATATATATATATATATAGATAGATAGATAGATAGATAGATAGATAGATAGATAGATAGATAGATAGATAGATAGATATATGAATGTGGTATTTGTATAGTGTTAACCCAGTCTAAAGACAGCAAGACAGCATGGCACATTTTACAGGGTCAAAGGCAAGCGTGCAGTCAACAACTAATAGAGGATGTAGGTGGAATCTGGGAGGAGAAGTGTATTATTGCTGTATCGTGATGTAGTGTTCTTTAAAGATGTTCAGCTTCAGGTCTTTCATAAATTGTTTACACTGCATATAGTGATGTCCTTTTAAAAGACCCTTTTTTACCATACCAGAAGCTCCTTCTTTATGTCACAAGTGGAGGGTTATAAAAAAATGCTCCTTCTAATTCAAAAATCTCCCACTTCATGAGAACTTAATTTACTTTTATCAAAGCACTTGCTTCTCCATTTCAGCCAATATGTAAAGCCCATTGCGGTTAGTGAGACGTACACTGTATTTCATTTCAACAGAGTAGGGATTACAATTTATCTATGGTTCCTTCCCAAAGTAGACTCAGAGTTTCACACTCAACAGACCATCTCATTACTAGTCTTTTTTTTAGTTATCCTTCACTCCTTGCTGAAGGATTTCTCCATTCTCTGGCAGTGAAGCGAGTCTTCCATTTCTATCTTTACAGCACTTAATATATAAGAAAATCTGATCACATTCCTGTAGCTGTAGAGCAGCAACGGCTGCTTCAACGCAATGGAAAATATAAAGATACGACTTGGAAGTCCATCTATAGCTTTGCTAAATAGGGTTTTTTAGACTTGGGATACAAGATCAGATAACACAACTTAAAATAGGGAATCTAAAGGGCTGGGACACATCATTTGAAGACCTAAGCTTTGTTTCGCATGTATATATCACTAAATAAATTCACGTGAAAATAGTCAAACAGGATCTTGGACAGATCATCTCTTAACCACTACATGGCTGTACTCTTTCCTCCAAACTCTCAGCTGGACATCTTCGACCAGGCGCAGAGGAACCTGCTTCCAGGAAAGACCCATGAGATCTGCTGCAGCCACAAGGACCGTTCAAAAAGAGAGGGATAGGGGGGTATTGTGGTCCAGTGTATATCCCCCAGTGAAGCTATAGAAAAATATCAATACACTGTTCCAGTAGAGAGGAAGGAAAACACATAGGGAGGTCCTAAATTTTAGGAGCAAACAACCTCAAACATCCAAAAGGATGTCATGCTTCATCATCGGTACAGCTCCTCGTCAGACCGGCGCTGCAATGTCTGACGGGCTCCACCCCAGATGGGGGGGCTCTTTGCCGGAGATCTTTTACAATGATGGCGCCGTGATCCCAGGATTGTGTGGGGGGAGAAGAAAACAGGAGATCAAAGTGAAAAATGGTTAAAATTGGCTCTCACAACCTCCAATGGGTAAATAATTTATTGAACCAGTTGGAAGGTAGGGACCAAGATTAAAAGAAGAAGTGTAGTCAAACGAGTGAAATAGAAATAATGATCAATCACTCTATTGGAATCTAAGAGTGGGAGGGAGGTAGGCCAGTTTTCAAACCACCCTTTTCATGGGTCAACATGTTTCGCATCCTAGCGGCCCATACGGGTCCATTGATGCTTCGTCAGGACCAAGTTGACTATCTATGTCTCCTAATCAAGAGGGACTAATGTGTCTTCTTAATCAGAATACCAGTATTACAGGTAGCTGAAAAAATATGAAACAAGCATCAGATCACTTACATTAGTCAGGTGCATATGTTTCCTAACTAAAGCCCACCCCCATTAGGGGAATGTGCTCCATAGGACCACGCAAACCAATGGTCGGGCGCAGTTGTAAGTCCGGGTTCGTGCGTCACACAACCCGGGTCCGGGTTGTGTGTCTGGGCAAAGCAGAGGGAATCCTCCCCACACTCCAGGTGCAGTGCCCCTGCAAATCACATCCAATCTCCAGTTAGTTCTGTATGCAGATGTAAAGTGCAGCTGAATTTTTCTGAGGAAATGTGTCTTGTCCTTCTAGACATCAGACAAAAAGTTGAGAAAAGCCTTGAGGCAGAAAGGTTACATGACCAGAGGAGAAAAATAGAAAGGGACAAATGCCCACAAACAAGGAGTACGCAGAGTGGCGAGAGTAAAGAGCCCAGGCAAAAGGACATTGTAATAAATAATGGAACTCATCAGCAACAAGCTCTAGAAAAAACAATCAATACAAGGCCCAAAATGGCAAAAACACACATGATTTACAAACAAAGGAAAGTAGACCAATGAGGGTCAAACATCAACATGCTAGTTAGATGAGTATAAGTCTTGGGGTGCACATGCTAGAAGGAATATCTAGAACTCACTGCTAAGAAAGTGAAATTGTTTCAACTAATACAAGCAATAAAAAAGGCCTTCACAAATCTAATTGCAATTTTTTGAATGTGGGTCCACTGACCCATTCATCTGAAAGTTCCACTGCTCAAGGTAAACCCAGAATTCTAAGGCTAAGTTCTTGAGCGCTGAGAATGTGCTTGTGTTAGTATGTAGTACATGTGTATCTGAATAAGCCAGAATTATACATGCCAGGGAGTTCCATTTGGAAGCCTCTGGCCTTGGCACGTGTATAACAGATGTGGGGTTGCTTTCCACAGACAGCAGAAGTGTAGTGTTGACATTTCTGAGATGGGAGAAGGATCACCAGACACTGAAGTGAGGAAAGAGTAGAAGAGATTTTCCTTAGAATTTGTTTAGGTCCTTTCAGATTCAGTAGGCCATTAATTAGCCTTTCTGTACTGTCAGATGGTGATTGGAATGTGGAGAAGTGTGAGGACTTCAGTATCAGTTGTCAAGGATTTAGGGTTTCTTTAAAGGGGAGCAGATCTTTAACTTTTCCTGATCTCTATCAGAAGTGGTCGTAAATAGCCAGGATTCAGCCTGATCACACCTCTTTTGTACCTCTGTGGTTTGTGTTCCACCTTGAAACTGTCTCGGTGTGAAGAACATCACTTGAGATAAAGGCTGGGTCAAGAAGATTGCCTAGTGGAGACACATGAAATAGAAATCGTCCCAAACCGGTTCAGTGAAGGCAGGTTTGGAGCCACATCGTCTGCCTGCCAAAACCATATAAAAGTAGTAACTTCTAACATGCTTCTTGTTGCAGTTCTACACTCTCTTTGACCGAGGAGGGAGTATTCTTGGAAGTTATCAAAAAATACTGGGCGACCAAGGGTTGGTGTCTGCCTGACAGCTAACTCCATGTTGTGAGGAAACCAGTGCTTTAAATGGAAAAATAGAAGTGCAGGTACTCTGCACCAGAGTACCTGCTTGTTTCTGAGAAGTGCCGGTACTCTCCAATTAAAAGTATTACATTTTTCTTGAGATGTGCCGGTACTCTCCCTCTCAAAATAAAAAAGTGCCGGTACTCAGTACCGGACAGTACCGGACAGTACCGGCCCATTTAAAGCACTGGAGGAAACATCATCTGGAGTGTGATCTGAAGAGGAGTTGAAGAAAGTCTTGCAGGAGGAGTTGAGAAAAGAATAGACCTAAGTAACTGAGAGTGGTATAGTTATCTGTTCAAGAGAGACTCACCATAAAATTGTACTGACAAGATCTTGGAGCTGATCTTGGGCAGCTTTATCAAATGAGCCGTGGCACTGCTGAAGTGTGTTGGGTGGTCTCCTTGCATTATTCCTGTCATTGCCATCAAGGCACCAGGAGCTGTGTGCCTTATTAGTAGGCCTGAGTTAAGCCAGGATAGGTGTCTGGTTGTGGCACCTGCTGTGTCTGTGTGCCTAAGAACATAGACTGTGACACTGACAATCTCAGCTGTGTAGTCTCAACCAGTTCCCCAGAAGTAAAGACTACCAAACCTGAGATGACCCTGGTTGCCCCTTAATGAGAAGAAAACCCTGCATTGTCTAGAAATGCCAAGAGCTACCTTGATCGGGAAATTTGAGGCCGTCACTTTGTAGCATTAGGTGCCGAAGATAGTGACTTGCCGCTAAGGCTCCAACAAACTCGGTGTCCCATCAGGTGGGTACTGTCACATCACTGAAGACTTCCTGGAAGTCTGTTGCCATGTTCAGAATACCGTACCGGGAGAAAAGGACTGCCACATGTCTCTGCCCGGGAAGGACCCAGGGCAGCAGACCTCAAGAGACTCACTGGAGTTCCAAGATTAAGCCTCCTGAATCGTTTGGACCCGCCCACATTGACAACATTGACAACCAGAGGTCAGCCACCTCCAGAAGCACATTCTCCTGCCCTGGACTTCTGAAGGACCTGCTGCAGAGCGGGTAGCTGCTCACATCCAGTGGGACTTCTGTGTGCCATGCAGGCAGGCCCCACCTGTGGCCGGTGAACACTGCTACTGTGATCCCCGTGCAGTTCCAACCAAGAATAGGTGACAGACTGCAATGAGCCCCATATCCTAGAGAATGTGAGCCTGATTCACAAACTACATTTTGTACTTCAACTTACTACAAAACGGAATTTACAAACCTACCAATCGAAAATCCCACTTCCACTTCTCCTGTCTTTTGTAGGGGGAACTCTCCCACATATACATTTACTACTTAGTAGTAAGTGTGGGAAGGATCAGAGGAAGTAGGTGGGAATTGGGGATTATCTATTGTAGTAAAGAGGGGGTTTATGGAGGTGTAAGGAAGGGTTTAATGAGGAACAGACACCCACCCACAAAAGATTAAGCTTATTGTTATTTACAAACTACACCTCTAAAGTTACTACAGCCAAAAGTATCCAAACTGTAGCTAATGTACTCCAGCTCAGACATGGAAGTGTGTTGAGCGTTTTCCAGCAAAATACTTGGCCAGCTACTGGTACTGCAACACCCTCCCATGGAAAATAATGGAAGAATGGACTTAAAATAAAACCCAATAGGAAATTCTGTTAAAATCAATTAATTTACCTTGACTTTGCAAAAAAACAAACATATATATATATATATATATATATATATATATATATATATATATATATATGTATATATCAATAATATACATACAAATATATATATATATAACATATAAAACTATTGTAATAACTTTGTATGTACAAATCAATGTAACTTTATTTTTTTATTTTTTTAAAATTATTTAATTCATTTCTATTCAAAGCTTTTAGAGATTTTAATACATAATTATTAAATATACATATTTACTTTATGTTGGAGGTTTTTTAAATAATATGTCAAAATAAATCTTTAACAAATTAATTTTAATATAATTTAATATATTTAATTAAAATAATAATAATGTAGCATTTGTTTATTTTTTTCTGCAATTTAAAATCAATATGTAAAATTAATTTGCATTAAGATGTATCATAAAATATTTTTACCACTGTTTTTTATTTTTGCCAAACTTGTTTCCCTTCCCTGTGCTTTAGGGACATCTTTGTGCCCCAATAGCAGACAACTCCACTTATATGTGAAAAGTTACTTATAGCAACATTACACTTGTAAATTAGGCTCCTCCTTTTGAAGTCAGATGTTGGAAACATGTAAGACTCTACTTTGTAGGTTTTGTAGTTACTTTAAACTTGGAAATGGTGAATAGCCAAATGCAGTAAAGTTACTACAAAGTGTAAGAGTAAATTTAGATATGTAGATTTACTTATGTGTAAATATACCTTTGTGAATACGCTCTGTGTGTGTTAAAAGAAGTGGGAAGGGGCATACTCCATTTTATTAGAAGGAATGCAAGGAACCCTGAGACAGCGGGAGAAGTGCCTAGAGGGAGCAGACCTACTTTGACTAACCTAAGACTCATATCTGTAAATCTGGTATTCCTACTTGATTGTAGTATGTAATATTTCTGCTTGATATGTAATAAAGTACTTACCTTTCATACTTCCATAAAGAGAAGCATTGGGCTGAAAATTGACCTCAGTACGCTGCTGAGGGTGGTGTTGAGTGCAGAGACCATGTACCCCACATTAACCTCCCTGTGCATCTTGAGACTCCTCTTCATTGCTGCTTCTGAAAGTCAAGTACTAAATTGGTTGTACTTGGCCCAGTTTGCAGAACCATATTAGACCCGGCCCTGGGACAGTAGAGGCAAAGGCCCCTAGACTAAACCTCTTTAGTCCAGTAACCCCTGCCTGGCTGGTGGTCTCCAGAATGTGGATCTTACAGCCTATATACACTTGTGTGCATTAATAATCAGTTTATTAAAAGCGTCTCTGACTCCATTACACAAGGAAATGTCTCCAACATTGGATCCTTTACATGTTCACATGCTTGAATCATTCCCTGTCGTCTGGCTGAAAATCCCCGGTATTTTAAATATCATGATACAGTGCAAAGTATGGGCCCTCATTATGACCCCGGCAGACAGCGGTAAGCTGGTGGTAACACCGCCAACAGGCTGGTGGTGTACCGCCAATGTATTATGACCGTGGTGCATTAGCCACGGCCATACCGCCGGCCCCTGCAACATACCGCCAGGCTTCTGCCTGGGGATTATGAGTCCCCAACCGCCAGCCTGTCCATGGTGGTAAACACCGCCATGGAAAGGCTGGCGGTAACGGGGACTTGGGGTGCCCCTGCACTGCCCATGCACTTGGCAAGGGCAGTGCAGGGGCCCCCAGGCACAGCCCCATCGTGCATTTCACTGCCCGACTTTCGGGCAGTGAAATGAGTGACAGGTGCTGCTGCACCTGCTGCACATCAACATTGCTGCCGGCTACAATGTTCATGTGACTTTTCCGCTGGGCCAGCGGACGGAACCGCTGTTTCCATCCGCTGGCCGAAAGGAAAAGTCAAAATAGGGAGCCACATATAACGCCAGCACCGAAGTCATAATGAGGGCCTTAGTCTATTTCAGGGGGATGCCATTAGCCCATAGAAAGCGAGCCGATGTGAGGATGCTCCTAAGGCAAGCCCCTTTACTCTTGTCCCTACTCGGATTGCGCTAGGCGCTAGTCATGTTGGTTATTTTTCTCTAGCTGGGGGCTTGCATATTTCCTATTCCCCTAAGGAGCTTTACAGTCTACGTTTAGGACCCTATGGCAAAGGTTTGAGCCTGTCCCATTTTTATTTCTTGCCCATTTTGTGTATTGATCTCTGCCGGGACCTGGCTCAGTTGGCGGTAACCTTGATTGTGCTTCTGCAAAGTCCTAGGGTTCTACTGAACCTCTAGATATTACAGCTGCCATAATCAGTGTATATTTGCCTCATAAAATGCCCTTCACATCCTTGGCGTGCTGTGGGAGGAGGAGCTTGAGGTGCCCTTTCATGCTGAAAAATAGATGACAGATACCCCCAGATGCTGCTTTGGTAATTCTCAAAGGCTACACTTTGTTACATCGTGATAGAGTGGAGAAAAGAGAATGAGATGTGGTCATTGTGTTTAAAAAGGGTGTTTAATGTGTTATTTTTGAGATGCCAGATCTGAAGGCGAGTGAAGCATCGGGCTTCTGTCTCTCAGTATTGGCTAGTGTGTCCTGAGCGGGTGCTTTAATTTATCGCCCACCAGGCTATGCTGGGAAGTTCATTTTTTCCTTGGACTAAAGTCTCTTGAAATATCTCCTGAAATCTTCTAGCTTTACAGTCCTGGGTGACTTGAATCTTCATTTAGATAACATTTCTGTGATTCGAATGAAGCTTTTTTCTTGAGAGCATGGCTTTGTGGAATTTGAGACAACTTGTACATCTGTCTACTCATAACACCAGCCTTATTCTCAACTCCATCTTTTCTAATGCCCAGGTGTTGGTCATAGATTTTAAGATGATTAATTAGTCAGTTCATTTCATCATCTTCTTTTTATGGAAGATTGACATTGCCCCTGCTTCTAGAAGGCTGTTACCTTGTGTTCCCTACAAGAATTGGGCTAAAACTTTGAGCTCTGATGTGGGTCTATTCTTACAAACCATGCGGAGATTAAGTGGTGACATAAAGGTTTATTCCAACTCCATTAACTCCTGGCTACTACAAATGGCGAAATCGGTTGCACCTATTAACGCTTGGAAATCAGCCCATCATACCAGTAGACTCTTGTCTGCCCCATGGTTTAATGACAAACTCAGGGCTTTTTGCAAGTACTCTAAGACATTAGAAAGTGTGTGGAGAAATGAATATCTCCACTCTGACAAAGGCTACTACAAAATAAACTTTGAACTGCCATAATGGTGCCATTAAGAAAGCTCAGGCTTCCGAATGACTATGTAGTCGCAATTCCAATTTGAGATTCAGTAATAAGTTACAGAATCGCTAATTGGAATTCATATATACCAAAATGCATGATCCATCATGGCGCATGATACATCTGGCCTGATGTACCTAATTGTGACATTTGTCATACTTTTTCTCCTAAAACCCTAAAAAACAGCAAAAGGAGGTTGGCATTGTATCTGATGGTGAAGGAGAATGTTCGTCCTAAAAAAGATGCCTACTCTTCAAGGGAAGATTCAGTGAAAAGTGCTCCTCCAAGCACTTCCGCAAACAGAAGCACAACAAAGGAGACCCCTCTTCTACTAGTAAACATGGGAAACATTCCTCCAAGGAATCTTTGTTTGAATCAAAGTCAATGGAGCAACCTGCTTTGAAAAAGAAAAAAACTGTAAAAATACAGTTTTCAGATACAATGTTGATGACAAGACCTTCGACGAAGATGTCAATTTAATCGACGAGGACTCAGTCGATGACGAGACTATCACCAGCTACATTACTTTCTATGTCGACGACGGACTCATCAATGACAAGTTTGCAATTTCAACAGTCGTGACCACTACATCGTCAACCACACTGTCAACTCCATCAACAGTCTTGATGGTGCAGTCAGCGGCAGCAACAGCATCAATGGTCTTGCTGGTGCCATCGACAATGTTGTCAATGCCGATCTTGGTGATTGCAGTTTTAAACGAACATGCCACATTTTTATCATAAAAGGTGCCATCATTGATGCCAACTCAGATTTTACAATCTGATCAGGAGGAACAGGATAATGACTGTGCCTCGCCTGCAAATAGTTCAACACAATTAAATATGAAATACGTCCCTGACTTGAAAGGTGACAAGGAGGAAAATTAAGGTTATTCTGAATATGGCTATCAACATGATAGACGTGATAGACAAGACCTTGTCTTTTCACAGTCTTATAGATCACCTAAATAATACAGGTAGCCAGACAGTTCAAATGCCTATGGCTTTCTTAACTATGTTTTAACTATAGGACTACATGGGACAACCACCGAAGTCTATAATGGCAATGCCAATTTTGGATTTTTTATGGTCAGAATGCCTTAAGCTCATGAAAACTCTGGCCATGGTTCCTGCAGTGATACCTCATCTGTGGAAGAAGTGTAAAGGCCCTGCTTACGTGCTTGCTGAGCCAGACTCAGTTATCTCTTCAGCGTCCCAACAAAGAACCAAAAGTTTGATAACTCCATCTTTTGGTCCTCCAGATAGAGATAGTAAGCATATAAATAATTTGGGTAAAAGCATCTCATCTATGGAAGCGACCTCTATCAAGTCTGCTAATGCTTTGACGATACTAAGGCAATATGATTGTCGTAATATTGCGTAGAACTTATTCCTGAAGATAAAAGGGAGGTAGCAAGTGCTATTCTTAAGGAAGGAAGACTCACTTTTTCTTTTGTTATTGATGTTGCAATGTATGCCTTGAATAAAGGTTTTTGAAAGGTACTTGCAGGTATGGTCTTAAGAAGACAAGATTGGGTGAAGTCCACCAACGTTCGTCCTGAGATGCAATCAAACATTTTAGGTATGCCTTTTGATGGTCTTACTTTTTTTGGCAAACATGTGAATGAGGCCCTTCAAGGCCTCAAAATAGATACAGATACAGCCAAGGCTTTGGACCTTTTGCAATTTCAAAATAAATATGAGTGTTTTAATTTTCAGGGTTCAATAATATCTCAAAATTTCAACCATTGTTGAATCAATGTTCATACTATCCTCAGGACATGGTCAAGCATATTCCTGTAGCTGTAACCAGAGACAGACCTGTTTAAGCTCGTCTGGAAGAAAGAGAGGTTGCTCTTTATTTTTTTTTTAAATATCTTTATTCACATTTTTTAAGATACCTGCAGTATCCAGTAAGTATCTTGCAAAACATTGTGATGTATTAATGCAACTTTGTGCCCCTCAACTAGAAGTATACAAAATATTAATATGCAGCTTTGAGTGGGGAGTATTTAAGTTCAGATGGATAATAACATTAAGACGTAATGAGGTGAGAGTGGTAATATCACTAAACCATATTGTTTTTCGTTTTATTATCTAAGACCCTGGGTTGAGACTCAATCACCCTGATTTTCTCTTTCCAATTCATCAGAGTCCTCTGAGGCAGAAGGGGAGTCCAGCTCCATCCTATCTTCCCCCTCACTCCTTCCTGTCCCCTCCCTCCTGCCCTATTCACCAGGACACTCCAACTCTCCAGGTCTCTATCAGCACGTTTGCATGTTTGGTGTTAAGTACGCCCTGTATAAGTAGTAAAACTGTGTTTGTTTGAATCTGACGTTACTTGCAACCTCCTGTACTAATGCCCTAGCTGTGTAACATTCTCCACCTTGAAGTGGTGAGTCAAGTTCCCCATCCCATCTTGTCCTCAGAGATTCCAGATCAGTTAATCTATCTATCCTCTTTAAGGGCAGCTTGCAGTCTGGAATAAGTCCTTTTTTGGAGCCGGGATCTAGGATCACCTGTAGCGTCCTTGATTCACTGGGCTTATCTGGGAATGTTGGCCAAATTTTGCATATTATTCGGGTTAAAGCTGTATATTATAAAAACTGTCCTGGGGCTAATCCAAACTGGGTTCTAGCCTCTTCAGCCACCAGAAAAGTACTGTTCAAATACATATCTCCAGTCATACTGCATCCCCCTTCCACCCAATGCACCAGCTCCATGGATTCTCGTATTAACTTGAAGGGGCATAGCCACCAAATTGGTAAACATTTGGCATAAGGGGCATGCTTCAATACTTCCTTAACCTCTGATTCCCATGCCCGGGCAATCTGTGTAACTATGAAACAGGTGACTGGCGGTAGCCTTCGGCCTCTCATGAGTAGCCTGGGAAAAGTCTTGACTTCTATCATTCTCAATAGCAACACCTTTTCCCAGTTGGGTTCAGTGTCACACCACAACGCTGTATATTGTAATAATCCCACCAAATAATATAATTGAAGGTCTGGTAATCCCATTCATGTCCAATTTAAGAACCTCCAACCTGACTCTACTGCGTTTCCCTGTCCAAACTAAGGACATCAGTGACCTGTCCAAAGATCGAATGAGGGTCTGTGGTAGCTCACACATCGAATTCTGCATGACTTATAGATACCTAGGTAATTAGACCATTTTATTCAATGCTACACTGCTAATTGCCATGAGAGGCAATCTTTTACATAACCCCATTGAGGCATCAAGTCCACGCAGGACTCTTCCCATGTTTAAATCATACTGTTGCTTCCTGTTATGATTGATCTGCTTTCCTAAATAATGGAAATGATGCAGTTGCAACTGCAATCCTAGTGCTGGGAGTTCTCCCTCTTCTCTACCTACCAATGAAGCTAGCGGGAATAGCACTGTCTTGCATGGGTTGACTTTCAGCCCCAATAGTTCTCCAAAGTTGGCCATGAGCTGCATGAGTATCGGAAGCGAGTGGCCAGGATCCATCAAGTACATTAAAGTGTCCTCAGCATGTAGAGACACCACATGTGTTGTAGTCCCCACCTGTATGCCATATGCACTCAGCTCTGATCGAAGATGGATTGCCAGTGGCTCCATAGCGAGCATAAACAGGAGTGGTGACAGGGAGCATCCCTGTCTTGTTCCCCTCTCAATAGGAAACAAAGGAGATACCACATGCCTCAAACGCACTCTAGCGTCGGGTTCTGTGTATGATAGTTGTGCCCAGGACAAAAATTCTGGCCGAAGCCCATTTGTCTTAGTACCTCCCACAAGTAAGCCCATGATAAGGTGTTGAACACCTTTTGAATATCTAATGCCACTAGCGTCACTTGCATCTCATGACCTGTCGTTTCATGTAAGATGTGTGACACTTTGGTCAGTAGTAGAGAGGTCGCTCTTAGGGCCAGATGTAGCAAAACTTGGTTTTGCGACTCGGAAATTGCGACTCCGAGCGACTCGCAATTTCCGAGTCGCAAAACCATATGCAGAAAGGTGTCTCAGACACCTTTTGCGAGTCGCTATGGGGTCGCAAAGACCCACCTCATTAATATTAATGAGGTGGGTCGCAAATTGCGGCCCCATAGCGACTATGGGCACTCACTGATATGGAGGCCTGCTGTAGTCAGCAGACCTCCATGTCCGTGACTGCTTGTAAATAAAGCAGTTTTTTTTTTTTTTCAAGTGTAGCCCGTTTTCCTTAAAGAAAAACAAGCTGCACTTAAAAAAAAATCTGAAACCTTTTGTTTCGGAATTTTTTCAGGGCAGGTAGTGGTCCCTTGGACCACTACCTGCCCTGAAAAAATAATATGGGGTCCAGTCACAAAGGGGAAGGGGTCCCATGGGGACCCCTTTCCGTTTGCGAGTGGGTTACCATCCACTTCAAGTGGATGGTAACTGTGACTCTACGCGGTCGCAAATGGAGTTGCATACCACTGCGACTCGCAAATAGGAAGGGAACACCCCTTCCTATTTGCGACTCTGAAATGAATTTTGCGAGTCGGTACCGACTCGCAATATGCATTTCTGAATAGCAAACTCCGGTTTGTGATTCGCAAACGGCGATTTTTGCCGTTTGCGAGTCGCAAACTGGTTGCTACATCTGGCCCTCAATCACATACTAATGACAATCAAAAGAGAGCTTGACTCTCTATTTGTAACCCACTTCCATCTCCTACTTTACAACTCAGTGGGGATTTCTCAGTTGACTCCTGCTTGGGAGAGTATTACTTCACACAAATGGGTGTGGCAGATTGTTCTTTCAGGTCATACACTGGAGTTCATTCAGAGACCTTCTGTAACCCCACCCAAGAACAACATCATCTCCATTTCCAAGAGCTTCAAAGAGAAAGTTTTCTGCTCTTATTCAAAGGGGGCAAAATAAGTTATCCTCACATCACAAAGAAACCAAGAAGACGGGTTAGTGGAGACCAGTCCTGGATCTCAGACAGCTACGAACACTTGAACAAGCAGTCTTTCCAGATGTCTATTCTACAGGAAATCCTCCTGATGATGCAAGAAACGTTTATGACCTCCTTGGACCTTTAGGATGCATATTTCCACATGCCTCGTCATTAAAAACACAGAAAATACCACAAATTTTTGGTAGTGGAACAACATTAGGCACTCCCTTTTGGACTCAAATCTCCTTGAATATTTACAAAATGTCTTGTTCCAGTAATAACCTTCTTCAGATGAGCAGATAATCAGGTGTTCCCATACATCAACAACTGGCTTGTCAAAGCAACATCAAGGGAGGGGGGCGAGAAAATCTATGACAGCCTGTATCAACCTGTTAAAAAAAAACAGGCATCATGTTGAACAGGGAAAAATCATCATTTGAACTTCAAACAAGGATCCAGTTCTTACGTTCTTAGGTGCATTAATCAACACGCATCTGGGAAAAGCCTTTCTTTTTCAGGAAAGGGTGAAAAAGTTACAGGCTGTGGCAAGAAACATGTCTAAAAAAGCAGTTGGTAACAGGGAGACAATACAAATCTCTGTTGGGTCTAATATCTTCATGCATACCCTTGATTCTCTTTAGCAGACTTCACATGAGGTCTCTTCAGCAAGAACTGGTCTTGCAATGGAAATAAGTCAAAGGGTCCTGGGAAGGTACAGTACAAGTTACAAGGAGTCAGAAGCAGGCACTGCTATAGTGGATGCTTCCAACAAATATGAATACATGACTTTCTTTCCTACCTGTACCAAACAAGATGATACTTACAATGGATGCTTCCATGGACGGATAGGGAATTCATGTGCAAGAGCTTTCAACTAGAGGCCTATGTTCCGATGCAGAAAAGAAACTTCACATCAGTCTGTTGGAAGTCCGTGCAATATGTCTAGGCCTGCAAGCATTACTTCCCAGACTAACAAGTCAATCAGTCCTTGTAAGAACTGGCAATACAACAGCAATGTTCTACATACGCAAGCAAGGAGGTTCACGGTCCAGCTCACTCTTGGAAGAGGCTTAGCTGCTGTGGAATTCTCACAAGATAAACATCATGGTGGAACATCTCCCAGGTTGCCAGACCGATCAAGCAGATACACTCGTCAACAGCTTTCAGATTGTCACAGTGAGAACTAGACCGAAAGCAGGTGAACTACATCTTCAATCAATGGGGTCGCCTCTTGATCGTTCTGTTTGATACTCCAAGCAAATGCCTGTGCTCCACAAGCAGGTTTTTGCATCCAGGCATAATGGGCAATGCTCTTTTAATCAGTTTGTCCAAGATGTTTACCTGTGACTTTCATCATTTTACCCTGATCCCCAGGGTGTTGAAGAAGGTGAAGACAAATCATTGCACTCTGATCTTCATTGCTCAGTGGGGCCATGCCAGTATTGGTACAGTGATCTGATGCAGTTGTCATCACGTCCAGCCATTCCTCTGAACATGCATCCCAGGATTCTTTCCAAACATCACAGAGAGATTCTCTATCACAATCCCAAGTCACTGCACTTGACAGCATGATACCTGACCACCTAGAGTTTGGCCATTTCATCTCTTGCAAGAATGTAGAAATATTTTGGTACAGGCTTGAGCACCAGCAACCACAAAGACCTACAATGCAAAGTGGAAGCGTTTCTGTATACAGTGTAGGAATAATAGTGATCATGCACTGAGAATAAAACCTCTTCCAATCCTTCCATATTTATTGAGTCTAGCGAATAGTGGACGTAAATACTCTTCAGTCGGGTCCATCTGACTGCAATCTCAAGATTAGGGCTAACCAAATGGTCAGTCTCTTCTTTGTTCTCACAAAAAACATAAAGCAATTCATGACAGGAATCTTTAGAGCATTTCCACCACTTCAACATTAATACTGTCCTCAGTAAATGTATGCTGTCTCCTTTCAGACCTATACATAAGGCACATTTAAAATGTGTCTCATGGAAAACAGCGCTTATTCTGGCTTTGACATCTGCAAATGAAAAATTTATGAATTATAAATAAACACAATTAAATGTAATAGACAGCAATAAAAATAATAATGGAATAATCAACAAATATAAAACAAATAATAAATATACAATTAATTTAAAGAAATGTATTAAATATGCTTATAAATGAAAAATTATTTAAAATAATGAATTAAAATAATAATGAATCAATTAATTCATTACAGAATTGGCAATTAAATATTTAATAAGCATAAACATATTTAAAAAATCATTTTTTTAACTGAAATAACTTCCAGCCTAGTTCCCTACAAACTCAACAACCCAAAACTCAATTATAATTTGATAATTAAACTACAGAAAAATTAAACTACACATTAAAAATCACAAAATACACTTAAATATTTTGACTAGCAATAAATTAAATAAAAAAGGAAGTATGAACTCTGTGCAGTTCCCAAGTTTTAAGTGGAGGGTGGAGCTCCTTTATATGGAACACTCTACAACACCACCAAAACATTAAAAATGCCCACCTCAAATGTCTGTTTTTCTAGCTGAGTTTTTAAGGATATGATTACCAAACTGCCATCCATGCTGAGTGACAAAGGGCCAGATTTAGATCTCGGCGGCAGAGTTACTCCATCACAATGGTGATGGATATCCTGTGATCCAAAATCTAAATCCAATTGTTTTCAGGTGGATTTAGATTTCGGGGAACAGATATCAATCACCGTTATGATGGAGTATGCCCCTCCACCGAGATCTACATCAGGCCCAGAATCCTTGCCGTTTTTGGAGCATAGTCTTTCAGTATAGGATTAGCTAGTGCCAACAACTTCAAGCTGAAAAATGACAAACGCCTTTTAGCACTCCAGGCACCGTATTACAGTTTTGGATTGAGAAAATACCATGCAAGCCAACCAGGGAAGCAGCCCATGACATATGTATTTCACTCCTATAAGAGGTTGTCAGAGAGACCTAACTTTATCCAGACACAAGGGAGCACCAAGTGTAAGGCAAATTGTAACCCTTGCACTGAGTGTAAGTCAAATTGTAACTCTTTCAAGCTTATGCCGGGTTACCCCTTCTGTTTGAACAAAGCTATGTCTCTCTGATGAGCTCATGCCACAGTCTAAGACTACAGTGTGGACTCAGTATCTTCCTCCATTGACGTGGGATCCCTAATTAAAATTCTCTAACCCACCACCAAAAGTAAACAAGCATTTGCAATGCACTAGGGTCTCGCATTTCTCGGAGTTACAGCTATTCACAGTTGTAAACTCCCAACCGGATTTTTCTTTCATTAAAAGAAAAAAACAGCGCGATCGCGCTGCTACAGTTCACATGTAATAATACCTATCAGCAAAAGTGCAAAAGTGCAATTATGAACGTAACCGGCAAAAGTGCAATTAACTGTGTAACAAGGTCGATAGTATGCGAAGCGCTCGATTTCTGCCCAGCGAGATCGTGCTGCGAAAATAGAGAAAAAGTAGTCCACAAACCCAGCGAGCCTCGCATGTTTTCTGTACTTGTACTTGGAAGCGGATTCTAACAGGCAAGCCAACTTGCCAATGAAAGACACTGGACAGTGCTCTGAGCCCTTTTCTAATACCTATAGCGTCTCGTTAGTGATACGCATGCGCGAGCGCATGCGACGCAGGCTCGGCCTTAAAAATATAAAGCTTAATAATTAAAAGAAAAGTAAATTTAAAAAAATTAAAAGGGGCCGGCTGCAATTTGCTGCCTGAAGGCCATGTGCAGCAGGGGTTGGCCGGCCACACAGGGTGGACACATGGCTTGGCCACAGGCCCTGCCCTGTGGCCAAACTGTGCTGCACAGCGGGGTTCAACCCTTTGTAGCTGTTTGTGCACAGGGCCTGGCAAAAGTCCAGGCTTTCCATCCAACTCCCACTGTACACAGCCAAAAGAACTTTCATAGAAGTTATATGAAGCATATTACATAAAAAACAAGAAAATCACAGAAAGAATGGTAGCTAAAGTGAAGTTATAGTTAGAGTTGGTAATTGTTCATTAATGTATATATTTTTAAAAAAACTTAAAATGCACTTAAAAATACCACAGGCAGTGAATTTATGATTAAAAAGCCAAACCTAAAAAACAGTGAACATTTTCAGTTATAGTTTGTTCTGCAAACCTTAACTTGCTCAACAGACATGTAAGCCTTAACTCAGACAATAGTCATGCAAACCATAACTCGTACACCATATGCAATGCTAATATCCTCAAAATATTTATTCCAATAAGTAACAACAACTAAAACCACAGCACCATTAAAATGTCAAGACATGAATCAGTAAATAGTACTGTATTCTTAGTCATCACATTATTAATGAAGTAATCTCACCTACACAGGCATTGTATTTGGTGTGCAAATTATGGTTTGCACAGCCTTTGGGTGAATTATTGGTTGTACAGCTAACCATAACTAGCAGATTTCAGTGGTTTTTAGGTCTCGCTACAGACCTCTTCAGCAGTTGGTTGCAGAGCTATTGCTTCCAGTACATTTCATGTACTTAAGAAGGACTATGGGTCAGTCCCTTGCTCGTAATTGAATGGTTGTTTGTCTGTTTCAGGCCTCTGCTCTTTATTTGGTTATTTTCTTCCCTATTATTGTGTTTCTCTCACCCTGGAACATTTTTGGCCTTACAGTGCTTTGAATTAATCTGATGTATTCTTCCACCTGATTTAAGTTCTCTTTTTTACCTTTCGGCACTCAATGGGCATGCATATCTTTCCTTGGTCTCAACAGAGTGCACTTGTTCTTCCTGATATTCCATTCCCACTGCTTTCTTTTTCTCTGCTTTTCCCCACCTATGACCATTGCGTCACTTACCCAGTGCCCCTCATCACACATGTACTCGTTTTACCACCTTCTTCCATTCATTACCGGTCCCAGTTACCGCTTTTACATATTTTTTCAGTAGAGCACCTTATTTTATTTTTATTTACATTCCCATGTACTTTTTTTTACCTTTACTTCTCTATTATAAAACAGAAAATTAAAAATGACTGATTGTGTGTCACAATGCATTCATACACATGCACACGCATTATCAGTCTCTTTGAAATAGCTTCTTGTGCCCTCCTGCAACATGACACATGCTGGCACATCTCAGGTCTTCCTGGAATGAGTTTTCTTTAATCTCCACTCATGCACCCACATGTATGGACATGCATTGTGATGCATGAATCATTATGCAATGGTAACAATTTTGGCACTAGCTAATACTGAAGCAAACAGGCATTGTCAAGGCCAATGCTTTGGCCTTTTCCAGACAAGGCCTATGGGCTTTGTGAATACTTGTTAGGTTTTGTTTTATGAACATAAATTTACTTTACCAGTGAATAGATAGACAGATAGTACTGCTTTCTTTAGCATACTCATAAAACGCTCAAAAGTCAGTTGGCCAGCAGCCACATTGGTGTACTCTTTTGATGCTTTATATTCAGATGCTCCAAAAATTATTTGAATTCTCGACTGTTAAAAGGTGGGCCATTATCAGACTTCAAAATGGCTGGAACACCCCATGTTGCAAAGATGCCATCTAGTCTCTCAATGACTTGTTCACAAGTTGTGGATGAGAGATCTTCAACTAAAGAAAAACGTGAGTAGTCGTCCACAGTTACCATCAGGTAAGGTCAATTATTGAGTGGATCGAAAAAGTCAATGGCTATTCTCTCCCATGCATGCCTAGGGAGTTCAGACATGTTCAGAGTGGGTTGAGTAACATTTGTAAAAAGGATGTTGCATAGATGACAGGCCTTGAGTTCCTTTTCAACCCTCTCATCTAAATACGGAAACCAAGCTTGGTCTCAGACGTCTTTTTGTAGAAACGATACCATGGTGTCCTTTGTGAGCACTTCAATTATTTTCTGTTGCAGAGTCTCCAGAATTAGGATTCTCGACCCTCACAGTATGACTCCTGCCTGAGTTATGGACAGTTCATCTTTGAAATATTTGTGTTTTTGATATTCACCATCATTGGTGAGAGATAGAGTGTGCCTGTTATATCACTGATGTGTAATTATGGGCCTGATTTAGACCTTGTTGGTAATAGTCCCACCATTGATTCTCCGTTGGATTTCCCGTCTGCCGCCTTGGCAGGCCACCCGCTCTATTATTAGATGTTGGCGGGTCCATAGATGAAAGACCACAGACGAATCGCCGTCACCTCCATGAATCTCCACCCGCGTTGATGGAGCCATAGGCAAAAGCGGCTGGTGGCAGGACTCAAGCCACTTTTACCGCTGAGTCAATCACAATGTGCCTTCCTGCCGGCACAGCTGTGGTGGCTAAACCTCTACACCTGAGTTGGCAGATTAGAAGGGATAAGAGGACAAAACTCAACTTTTTATGAGTTTTCTCATTTCCTGCCACTATAAACCAGGTAATACAAGTCGTGCTGTTCCTGCTGTTTCTGGACCAAGACGAAAATCATCCCCGTCATTCCCGAATAGAAGGTAAGCCTCTGCATTACCTGCCTTCCTCTGAACTGTCACTGTACATTAGTACTGGACTTGTGCATGTTTAACAGATACTTGCAAGCAATAGTACAAAGATGTGCGAAGCATATGTCTTTACTGTCATAGTTAGGAAAAGGTTTAAAAACACACCTCTATATGTCAGAAACACTTGCCAATCTGTTACTAACTGCCTTCATGGCAATGAACACCTACACAAAAAGTCACATCAATCCCAACTCGAAATGTGTCCATTCAGGTGTGTGCAATAATTTTCTTTAACTATCATATTATATACGTAAACAGTATACCCAATAGGAGCTACAAAATCCAAGATAACATAGCAATTGCACTATAAAATGCTACAAGTGGGTGTACACAGAATGTAGAATGAATTTTATCTCTAAACTGCAAACATGTCAGAGATGTATTAAGGTCATGTGTCCCTTTGGTTTGTGCAATTTATGACAAACACTAAGAGGGTCATTCTGACCCGGGCGGGCGGCGGTCGCTGCCCGCCTGGCGGGAACCGCCAAATGGCCGCCCCGCGGTCAAAAGACCGCGGGGCCATTCTGACTTTCCCGCTGGGTCGGCGGGCGCCCGCCAAGGGAGCACCCGCCGGCCCAGCGGGAAAGGGCCTGCAACACAGAAGCCGGCTCCGAATGGAGCTGGCGGTGTTGCAGGTGTGCGACGGGTGCAGACAGTGAAAATCATGCTGGGGCCCTGTTAGGGGGCCCCTGCAATGCCCATGCCAGTGGCATGGGCATTGCAGGGGCCCCCAGGGGCCCCACGACACCCATTCCCGCCATCCTGTTCCTGGCGGTAAAAACCGCCAGAAACAGGCTGGCGGGAAAGGGGTCGGAATCCCAAGCAGCGCCGCCATGGAGGTTCAGCCCAGCCAGGGGAAATCCGGCGGGAAACCGCCGGATCCTCTTTTCTGACCGCGGCTTTACCGCCGCGGTCAGAATGGGCAATGAAGCACCGCCAGCCTGTTGGCGGTGCTTCCGTTGCCGGTGGCCCTGGCGGTCCAAGACCGCCAGGGTCGGAATGACCCCCTAAATGTCATTTAACTTTAAAGGGTCAGGGTCCCTGTGTAATACATACGTGTATATTATAGACACATCATGTTAAAATCAACACATATGCATTCTCCAGTCATAAAACATGAAACACATATAATTTTGGTGTAAGTGTCCAGTAACATGATGAATGCTTGTACCAAAATTAACATGTCTATCACAAATGTACAACACTAATGCATGCATTCCAAAAATATTTAAAAAATAAAACATGTGCTTGTCACTGTCACATATGAGAGTAAGTGCATGGCACACACATTGGCAGAAACAATATCATCAGCAAATAATTATTAACTATAAAAAAAAAAAAAATGAAATGCAATAGGGTCTCGCATTTCTCCAAGTTAGCGCTATTAGCAGTTGTAAACTCCCAACCGGATTGCCACATTAAATGGAAAAAAACAGCGCAATTGCGCTGCTACAGTTCACTCATAGTGAAACCTATCGGCAAAAGTGCAATTATCTACGTAACCGGCAAAAGTGCAATTAACTATGTAACAGAGTCGATGTGATGCAAAGCGCTCGACTTCTGCCAAGCGAGATCACACTGCGAAAAAAAGAGAAAAAGCAGTCCACAAACCTGATTGGAAACACCAAGCCTTGCATGTTTTCAATACTTGGTTGCTGCGCTCGATGAGGGCTAACCACCGGAAAAGGCATGACGTATGCGTGCCTTCCACTAATGAAAGCAAGCAGATTTTAACAGACAAGCCCACGAACCAATGAAAGACACTGATGTGACATGGACGGGGCTCCAAGCCCTTTTCTAACTCCTAAAGCGTCTCGCAAGCGAAATGCATGTGCAAGCGCATGCGACGCAGGCTAGACCCTAAAAATAGGGCCAGGATAAAGGTCTGTCTAATAAAATGTTTTTATGAAAATTCGATAAATGTCTCTAAATCAAAATTCATAATAAATGTAACAAAGGGTCAAAGTCCAAATACCCCAGGCCGGGGTTGCATGCCCAGAACTTGCCTCCTATGCGCACTACCAAAATCAACCTTCCCCAAAAGGGGCGTCAGTGGGGCAGAGATCAAGCACCTCGGTAATCTTACTTAAAGAGGGAGGTGGGTTTGGATTTGGGAGGTGGTGAGTTTGGAAGGGGTGGGGTGGTGTGAGATATGATGTGGAAAGGGTAGGTTGGGGTGTGGAAGGGATGGGAAGATGTTTGGGAAAGCTGGATTTACGTTTGGGAGGGGTGGTTTGGGATGTGAAAGGGGTCAGAGCCATTGCAAAGAGAATGTCTTCCATGGGAAAATATGTCGGATGGTTGGCAGGGAGTTTGAGTTGGGACGTAGAGGTAGTGGTGGTGTCTGATGCGCATGTGTCTATTGATGGTGCTGGTGTCTGTGGGTCTGTCGTATGTAGTGTACGTGTTGGTTTGTGTCTCTTACTGGGTGTCTGTTGTATGAGTTAGTGGATGTCGTGTCTGCAGGTGTGGTGGTGGTGGGTGTGGATTTTGGTGTTGTGATGGTTGTGGTGTCTGGTTATGTTTGTGGTGGTGGTGGTGAGGGGTGTGGTGTCTGTATGTTTGTGTGTGTGTCTGTGTTTCTTGCTGTGTTTGTGTTTATGTGTGAGTGTGCTGCTTGTGTGTGTTTGAGTGGGTGCATACAAAGGAGTGAGAGTGCTTTGTATAGGGCTGGTAAGAGGATTTGGGATGGGGAATGGGTGGGATTTGTAACAGGAGGTTGGGATGGTTAGGAGGCTGCGCTCATTGAGGAGTCCAGACCCTGGAATGACCTCTGTTGGCCAGACAAGGCAGTGTGAATAAAAGCCAGGTAAGCTAGTATCTGTGTCATCTGCCCACTAAGCCCATGGATAGCATTCAGTAGTCCAGTGTGGCCTACAGAGATAGTCCACAATAGGTCAAAAGCCTACCCAATGAGTGCAGCCTGGAAGACAGGGGCAGGGGGAGGTGCCTGCAGCAAAAGTGATTCCACTCCTTTTAGGGGGTGGCTACGTTCAACCGGGGGGAGCAAGAGGGAGGCTGGAGATGGAAGCATGGGTTGCAGACAATGATGCAGGTGGAATTGTCGCACTAGGGTCTGCCACCACTAGGGACTGGTCTTCTGCAGAGGCCTTTGAATATGATGTAGAGTCGCTGGTGCCCTCCATGCCAGTTCCCTCACCCTTGGTGGCACTGGGTCCCTCGGTGTTGGTGGTGTCTGCACCGGTACCGTAGTGCTTAGCTTCTTCCCCTCTGACATGTCCACTGTCACCTTCACCTTGCCCAGATGATGCTGAAAACAGAGGTACAAAAGTTTGAGTGTATTTGTACAAATAGAATTGAATATGAACTTAGCTTACAAAACATTTGCCAAGTCTACATATTAAACCAGCTTCAAGGCTCTCAAACTTGGCTTCATTATCATCAGTATCTCATGCATGTAGGGAAGAATTCCACAAACCATTTACTCACAGTCTATAAATTCCCCATGCTAGCTCCCATATCATTTATGCCTTTTGTCTCTCATCTACTTTTATTTCTCTGCTTGACAATCGGCTTTGATAGCATGAGTAAATGCATTGTCCTCGATACATTCCTAACTCACTTCAATACAGAGCAAAAACATATCCACATTTCCAAAAGAGTCCTGTTTTGGGCCTAATATTGACTTATCAAGATGAGATACTCCAACATCTGTGTGATGTAACCTTCCATCTTCAAATGTCCTTTTATATATCATTCACATTTGTGAAGGACTAAGGCTTCATGACAATCTGCTACTGTCTACATGAACTGACTTGAATCTTGCTTTTGAAACATATTTCTAACATATTTCAGATAAAGAATGATGCCATTGTACACGTTTCCAATCCTTTTGGAGCAGATGTTCATGATCATAATGTCATTTTAATAACTCACCAATGTGAAGTCTGAAACATCAACTGTATCATAAGTACTTACTATGCCATGTCAGCAGTAATAGATCCTATGTAACCTACTCGCATTTGTGAAGGAGCATCACACCTGACCCAGTCCTCAAATGGGGCATGTTTGGTACAAATGTCCCTCATAACATGGAAAAAATGCAGGTACCCCTTTTTCCTCAAAACAATACTTGGCTTGTGATGAGAAAGTTAGGGACAACCTTTAGCACAAATAAATACACCAAACACAGCATCAGACACCATCTGAAAAAGTTACACCTCCAGAAATCCTCACCTGCTTTGGATTTGTGTCAACTGTCATGTTGATGCCAAACAACATCACTGTAAATTTAAAACGTTAAACAACAAAAATAGCTACATACAATCACTCACCCCTTGGTGTGGCTGTTGGGCCCTCAACTGCCCATCAAGCTCCAGGTAAGCCATCGCAAGGATGCAAATCATTAGTGGGGGTCAGGGTACGTGCATACGCTTGCCTCTTAGGGAGGCCTGGCCGAGCTGGATATAGATTGACTTTCTGGTCCAGAGTTGGAGGACCTCCTACCTCTTCCTGCAATGCAGACTGCGCTGCTTATATACCCCTAGTGTCCACACTTTCTTGGTGATGGCCTTCCATATGTCCCACTTTTGATTGGCATTGACCTGTGTGGATGAGAAAAAATAACAACAAAAGAGATTTTGAGTGATTTGTTTTGTCTGTAGTGGTGTGACACAATTTTGTTGCATCTCTCACATGCATTCCCAAACCAGTCAGTACAAATTATTTTCAAACATGTAAAATTTTGTGGGAAATACTACTTTGCAGTGATCTGTTGAGTACCCTCAACACTTTCTATCATCCCATGTTACCAATCTAGGCCACAAACATCATCTAGGCCAAGGCTAGGAAACTTCACCTCTAGTGGGACCTACTCCTGATTAATCTAAATCATTGTGAGCTAGTAAAGGCCAAACAACCTGTACATTATTTGCAACTCTTGCACGGCTACATTGGCTTCATGCCTAATCTTCTAAGAACCACATACTATGGTTTGCACCACATACAGTGACTAAGGGCAATATGTAAGGGTTGCTATGTGTCAGTGAGAGCATGGTGTTTGGTGATGCATGAACTACTGTGTGTAGTAATAGGACATACTTGTATGGATGATTGAAAGCCTGCGTCATTTGGACTGGCAGCACAGGAAGTACCTTTCCCCATATGCAATACTATGACATGTTTGAAACATATCAATACTCTTATTTCAAATTATTGGATGTAATTTCATCTGACAGAACAGCATCAGACAACTCCACAACTTTGAAGATTCTTCTTGTACTTTACATTTCACTCATTTCCCACGTGGGCTGTGTGTTGTCACTTATACTTGTGCTAATGTGTCTAGTAGTCACTGGAAGTAAGCGGCCTGCAGTTTGTCTAATGAAATCTGGAATTGTGAATAACATGAACTGAAGATTTGGTTTATTCTTTCATGTAACTTTTCATTTCAATGTACAGACATTTCTAACATTGTCAAACAACATTATGTACCCAGCTAAATCATTCAGTTCACTCCACTCCACACATGAACAAAAAGGGACAAATTAGCCTGTGTACAAAGGAGGAACAAGATATTTTGAGAAACATTTCTCACTCAAACATGTACTTGTTCCTCTGGGTTCCTATGCAGCTGGCTGTACAGGGACAGGACCTCCTTGGTGAGGAGCTCCCACTCCTCAGGGGAGATGGCAGGGGCCCTGTCACTTGCCTTCCCTGGCATCCTAGCTTCCAGAGGTTGGTAACAGCAGTAACATTTGAGGATGTGTGTTGACTGTAGTATTAGGAAGCAAGTGAGCTTATTTCCTGGTGCCTCATACAAGCACATGGTGTATGCACTCCACGGCAGAGACTGAGACTGCCATTGGCTTTCAGGCGTAGCTGTCACACATGTTAGTCTATGGCAGTGCCTGTCGTCGGTTGTTCCGCATACTACACGGTCAATGTCTGCCGACGGCCATCCAGTAGCCAATGTCTTGACAGCAAGGTCAGGCACCCGCCATTTTAGTATGTGAAGCTGTGTATTTTTAAATTGTTTGTGCATCACTAGCATTCAAAATGATTGCTACTTTGTATACAAATCTCAAATACATGCAATATTTTGTTTGCCAAAATATGACACACTAAAAAGTGAACAGTTACAGTGTTTGTTAGTGCTGCAGTGTATGTTATACTTCCGTTGCTGGTAACTGTAAAAAATAACAATAATAATAATGTGCAAATAATGCATTTCTGTTGACGGTAATTGTAAAAATAATAATCATAATGATAATAATAATAATATGCAAATAATACATTTCAAAAGATTTTTTTACACATTTTTAACTTAATGTCAGACGTAACAAAATTAGATTTGAAGTAGCAAAAATGTTTTAAAATTATGAGAACCTATATGACACAATAAGATCACTAATCTAACCAAGACAGAAGATGTGTGTTGATTGTGAAACTCTTGTGTGACAATTTTATTTGATAGTTTGTTTTCCTTACATGCAGACATATGAACCCATGGATGGGTAGAAGAAGGTAATCCTCATGTTTTTAGACTGTTCTCAGACCTTGCCACCATGGAGGAAAGGGACATAAAAAATGTTCAGATTAAATAGGCAACTTATACTGGACTTGTGTCAGCAGCTGGAGCCTGATCTCCTGCCTCACAATAGGGATGCAACACCAATAACACCAATAGTGAAACTCGTAGCAGTATTTTATTTTGTGTCCACTGGCTCTTTTCAGTACACTGTGGCAGTATCTGGAGGCATGTCACAGCCAACTTTCAGTGGTGTGATGCAAGAAGTCCTTGCTTCAATGGTGAGACACATCAACAGCTTCATCCTGTTTCTAAAAGCTCAGTATTGGCTAATGTGCAAGGAGAATTTTATGATTTGGATGGCCTGCCACATGTGGATGGAGCAATTGATGGCACACATATTGGCTTGGTGCCATCACATGCCAGGGAAAAGGTTACCACAATCAAAAGAACTTCCATTTCATCAATGTGTAAGTTGGCTGCTTACTGGAATTATACATCTCAAGTGTAGGTGCCTGCTTTCCTGGGTCAACACATGATTCCTTTGTACTACAGAACAGCAGCATACCCCTGCAAATGTCACAACGTGAACCTGAGAGGGCCTGGCTTGTTGGTAAGTACAATATGAATTGAGGATCATTTGCTTTAATCCTAGTTTAGGAAGTTACAATGGCTTGATATGATTATAACCTATCCATTTGTTGCTTCCATGTAGGAGACTCAGCGTATCCTAATCAGCCATGGTTGTTGGCACCGCTGAGGAGTCCAACAACACCAGGGGAAGTCTGCTTTAATGAGGCCGATGGAAGAACATGGGGGCCATTGGAGCAGGCTTTTGGGCTCCTGAAGGCCAGATTTCGATGTGTGGACAAGACTGTTGGAGCCCTCCTCTACTCACCCTATAAGGTTTGCCAAAAGACATTAGCTTGCTGCATGCTGCAAAGCATCACCCTTTGACGGGACATCCCACTTATCGCAGAAGATGAAGACTGTGAAGAGCCACCTGGTGAGGATGTTATAATGCCCAATGAAGATGACAGCGGTAAAAAGGAAGGAATTGTCCTATGTTACGATGTCATTGACCGCTTCTTCACCTGAGCTTAAGTGTACTCTTACATTTTGTAACATCCAATGTCAGAACAACTTGTGATGTACTCAACATTTCAGTCTGTCATGGCAATTTGGTAGGAATGGTCAGTTCAGTCAAGTCTAAGGCAACGATGTTTGTAGATCAAAGTTTCCCTACTTTAACTACTGTGTTTGTTGACATAGATTAACTGTACTTGTGCTAAGTAAATGTGTCCTCCTAACTTTCATTTGAGTCAAATTTAATACGTGAAATCATTAATTTTCCCTTGTTAATCTTTGTTAGGACCCTTCACCATGTCATCTTCATTTGGACTTTTCAAAGTTGTGACATTTGCAGTGATATGTTGCTGCTGGAAAGTACAAAGGGAGCATGGGTTGATTCTGGGACAGATATTCACTTTGAGTGGACAGGACTTGTACAGAAACAACTTGTACTGTGTTTGAACAGACATTCTTGATATTGTATCAGACCTGTTTTCTGTTGAATGTTGCCACCAAGGGAATGTGTGCTGCTTAACCTGCTCTATCTGCATGTATATGTCAAACCATAGTATACTGGTCTCCCTTCACATTGGCTAAATCTTTAATTTGTGTTCAGTGTAGGACGCTGTTGATGTGTCTCCTCATAGTTGAAAGAATGTTTTTAGCACACCACTGAATGGTGTTTTTGACTTTGTACCAGATACTGCCACAGTGTCCTCAATGGTCATGTGGCCTCAATTTGTGTTACTGCTGTTAATGTAGATTATTGGTGTTATTGATGTAGGATTCTGATTGTGAGGGTAAGAAGTCTGGCTCCAGCTGAAGTCATGATTAAATAATAATTTGCCTATTTAATTTGAATTTATTAAACATTTTCTTTCTTCCATGGTGTCAAGGATCTGGGTTGCTGAAAAAAACAATGGTAATACATAAACTTTATTGTCATTTTATTTTTCAGCTACTCTATGGTATTTTTTCAGCGGGCGATGCTCCTCTGCTTTCATGGAGGAGAGACTCCTGGTTGTGGTGCTCCTAAGATTCGGTCAAAGGTAGCCTGGGTGACAATGATGCCAGTGGCCTCACTTTGCTGTCCCACTGATTCCCTCCCACAACCCTTACCCTCACTACCCTGTGTCCTTGAGGTAGTGTGGCCCATCCCACTGGGTCCTGGCACAACTGGTGGTTGCTCAACAGTAGCCAGGACTGCAGGGCACAAGATTGGAGTTGTGTTACTCTGGACACAGGAAGTAGAGATATTCACAGGCTGAATTGTTGTAGCAGCTGGGGTGGGAGGTGTATGTGTGAGTCAAGATTGATTCACTGGGGCTGTCTGCCCAGATAGACCAGATGGAGCAGGCATCCCCTGATCATCCAGACTTGCATGAGTGGCATCCTCACTGAAGGATTGATCCTGGCCTCGAGTGGCAGTGTCTACGGTTGCAGACAGTGGTCCACTGGCCCTGGTTGTTGGTCCAAATATGAATTACAAAGAAACACATTCAAAGTCTGTATTGTACCTCAAATGTGTCTTCAGCCAAACATGAAGCAACCTAAAAAAAGAAAATAATATAATTAATGAGATGTTTAGGCCTTTCTGTGATTTTGTAACTTTTTTCATGCAGGTTAATGTACACAGATGCACACTCCAGTAGCAATGATGGAGAGATGTCCTGAACTGTAAAATGTTATTTAGAAAGTGTATATAACATGTACCAGGAATGCAACACAGTAGAGAGGAGATTCGAGAGCTGAGCCTTTTCAAGGCCCAGCAGTCTCAAAAACAAACTTTGGCACAACTTATTAGATTAAATTGCATTGGTCATCATGTGGACACTGCAAAGTAAATTGTGTGTTAGTACTACTTCTAATCAGCATGCCACAGAACATGATTAGAAACCTTTGAATACACTAGCTATGATTTATGCAAACAAGTAGATCAATTCAACGGACAACATACTGGATCAACACAGCATATGAAATTTTGATACATATTATGAAATGGTGAATGCCGACTACATAAAGCTTTAACATTTGTGCATATGTGAAGGGAAAGGAAGGTTGGGCAACATCACATTGCACTATTGTTTTGCAGAGACAAACGCAGGGCATCATGGCAGTTGTAGTCATTTGTAAACATTATTGTCAATACTTGTATAAAAGGGAGTAACATAGCATTATGATTTAACACAGTGAAAATAAAAACACATTTACGACATGTAGTCACATGTATAATGTGAAGAGGTTAACATACCACTTACTAGCACTATACCTTCGTGTGCATATGGATGGAGTTTGGAACCTGTTTTTTGAAGTACAACAACAATGATCTTCATCAATTCCAGTCTGGCTTTCGGTAAGGACTGGGTAATGTAGAGCAATGCCTAAATTTGGTCTGATACTCAACAAATACACATTTGTTTGGCACGGCCCACTGTACCTGGCCTTTATGGACCTCTCCACGATTGTGTGAATCGAACTAACCCGATGATGATGCTATTGGACCTGGTGTGGAACTACTTGTAGTTAACTTTCTGCACATGCTGCATGTAGATCTCGCAGCTAAAGTGCTTCTGAATGCCTACTCAGATATGACCACAGAATGTCCTCTTAAACGAGAGGTGTCTGTCAGGATTGCATAATGGCCCTGTTGCTTTTCATGATCTATATAAATAAATTATGTTCTGAATTGATCTTGATTCCCATGGATACCCCTAGCACTGCCCACATCCAGGTCCCTGCCTTGGTATATGCTGACAACACTGTTTTACTGGCGCATATACCCAATGCGTTACGGTTGCTGGTTGACCGCTTTGTCTCTATAGTGAGCAGTTTAGACTTAATTACTAATTTTGGGAAATCCCACATAATGGTGTGTGAACCAGGTAAAAGTAATATCCCCAGGCTCACACCAAAGGGTCAGTCCTTGAGTAGTTTGAATGACTTCAGTTGTTTATGTATTATTTATAACTTAAAGGGCTCCTGGCAGCCTCAGTTGATTCAAGCATGGCTTGAACTTAGTAGAGCAGCTGGAGCAATCTTCCTCGAGGATGGGGAAAAGGAACAACTCTCCCCCTCTTAAATATTTATAATTCACAGTGCATCTTTGTTGCTATGTATGGGGCAGTGACTTGGGGTTATCGTAATAATCTACCCCTTCAAACTGGAGAAATTCGTACTTGTCAGAAGATGTTGCAGGTACCTCTGTTCACTTAAAGCTTCAGCATGCTTTCGGAGCTCAACTTAAAATATATAATGGACAAAGTGAATCTGGCCCCTTTGCCGTTGTGGTTTAGTGTGTTATCGAATCCTACGGCGTCTCTATGCATAGACATAATATTGGATTGTCTCAGTCTAGATAAGGCCTGATCTATTCCCTGGTTAAATTATATCTCTAAAACCTTTTGCACATTAGGGATGATGGATTTATTTACATCCCCAGCGGCTATCCAAACAAATGACAAGCTGAAAGTAAAGTAAAAGTTCCTTAAATACAGTACTGCTTGAAGGATGAATTCTGAACTATGCTAAGTGTTGGTTTTATATTTTTATATGTCATTTGGAACTTCTAAACCCACACTTTATTTGTCTGTACCTCTTAGGAACTGGGAAAGGTTTCATTTCAGAGCAGGCTTCTGGGGCACTAGTAGCCCTTTTGGAGGCCTAGTCCTGCTTTGCCCGTGTGATGGCCAGGGGAAGCAGTCATTGTTACATTTCATGTTTTTCTATTATGTTTTTTAATCTCCATTTCAGATATTTCCTCAAACCTTTGTTAATCAAGCTGGGGCACCACAAATTCAGAGAAGCGCCTTTCCTATTACAATTGTTGAACAGCTGTGAAATATGCCTGAGAGTAAGCTCCTTCCTCCAAGCCGCTGTGAAATGCAGAAAGTCAATGGAGGGGTAGCTTGGGATATTGCCACTTTTATTTTTATACTGTCTATGTACAGAATTTGTTAAGGGTATTTGCTGGTGATTTTATGAGATGCCAGGTCTATTAGCCAATATTATGTTGTTTTACCTTAATATTTCCATGTATAACACATGCGTTTGTCAAGACCTGTTGCCAATCCTCCTTGTAAATATGGTTGTGATTAATAATGTTGCTATAATGTGTCATTTCGAACTATAACTGACTCAGCTACAAGTTATATTGTGAAATTGTTTTAAACTGTTTCAGATTCTCTTTTATGGTTATAATTGGGCCGAGTAAAGATTTTATGATGATGATGATGGAGTACAACAATCTACACTGAGATACAGAAAAGGACTAGGCAAATGCAAGGGGTGATCCATAAAGAACAACATACAATCTGGCAACACATATTGGTCATTGTTAAATAGATTGTAACAACCGTAATTCTACTGATTTGGCTAGCACAAGGTATTTTGGAAAATGAAGTTTCAATATATATGTTTTGATAAATGTCTAGAAACATTCTAAACAGCTAAGTTAAGGGCAAGGACTCCATTTGTGATTAGTGATACATACATAGGTGGGATTACCAGTCTCCACTCCACCAGGGATTCCAGTCAAGCCTTCAGGATGTAGGTTCTGCAAGACCTTCTCCTCTCTGGGAAAGATTTGTAATGGGGGTTGGAAAACCACCACCCGCCCTCTGGGCCTCACCAGGTAATACTTGGAGGCCAGGGACGAACTCTTCCCGCAGGTCACTCTACCTCTTCCTAATTTTCTCCTGTATGCGCAGATTGTTAGATACAACATTCACTCTGTTCACATTTCTGTCCCACATTTGCCTTTTCTGGGATATGTTAGTATTTTGTACTTCTGCCACAATTGTGGCTCTACTTTAATAATTTAATCCAACATAACTGTACATTTTTCCACTGTAAAATGTGGGTTCCTACTCCCTGCAATAGTGATCAGAAAACAAATATACTAGTGTCCCTACAGTGATTTGAAAAATAATGAAAAAACGAAAAAGTGAAAAAACAGGTAGAATAGAAAAAAGAAAATAGCCTGGCTGTTCAGTGGCAAGGTTGTCCTCAGAATGGAGGTCAGTGGTGGAATGGCAAAGGATCATTAGTGTGTTTTGCAAGTGTTCCCAATCGTCCAATCTACATCAGGGGTGGGATGCTAACATCCATCCAATAGCCACAGCCATAGTACAATGCTAAACGAGTCCCACGATGGACTCTCGCCATCATCGGACCGCCGCTGGTACACTGCCAGCAGGACTGTGTTATCGAAATATGGTTGGCACAATGCCGCTGTCCCAACAGCAATGGAGTGCTACTCGCCAGCATTGGAGCCCAACACGTCGGCAGCAGGGTACAGCTAGCGCAACGGAGTACACTCCATCGACTCTGGCCACAGCTGAACCGCCACTGATCTAACTACGGCAGTCGGAACACCATCAGCTTAATGGAGTACTTGGGACTGCTGTCGCGGCGGACTGGTGGTAATACTGTAAATATCTAAATCAGGTTCTATGTCTTTTAACTTCAGCATGTCTCTATCAGGATCCATGGCAGTGATAGGGCTAATGAGATAGCAGCTGGCGTATTTGATTTTACAATGAAATTAATGTACGCTTCAGCCGTCTTGGATGGAGTACCTTGACATGGCATAGGCACTCTGGAAACGTAGTTCTGGCATAGGCACTCTGGAAACGTAGTCAGCAGGATTTTGATCCTTTCCTGGATGATGCACAATGGTATAATTGTACTTTTGCAATGGTAGTCCTCATCGTTCAATACGAGGAGGCATCTTCACCTTTGGATTGCTAAAGATAGTCATTAAAGCTTGCTGACCAGTTACCAGAGTAAAAGGCTTCCCTTACAGGAATAGATGGAAATGTTCACAAGCTCATACCACGGCTTGACCTTTTCAGGTTGTGAGTAAGCATGTTGTGTTTGGGACAAAGCTCTAAAGCATATGCAGTAACATGCCTTTGACCACTTGGTTGTCTAATATGAAGTGACAAGATAGTGCCTAACCCAACTGGGATAGCATCAGCAACAACCTTTATGAAGCTTCGAATTTAATATACCATTTTCAGCAGTGTTTTCAATGGCTTGTTTGAATGTCTTTCATATTCTAGTGACCACCGAAATGAAAAAATGTTCTTCATCAACTCTCGTGATGGAGCACGTCAGTGGGAAAGCCTTATATGTATCTTGAGCAGTAACTGCAATCCCAAAAAAAGAATGTACCATAGAAACATCTTGTGGGAGGATCAGCATTTGATAGTGCTTGTGCCTTCGCAGGATCGGGTAGCATAACTCCATCAGAAAAGATATGGCAAAATAATTTTAACTTTGCCTTGTGGAACTCACATTTGTTTCCATTAAGAGTTCCATTAAGAGATAAACCTGTATCAGTAAGTAAACAACATACTTGTGTGAGAGAAGAAGAAGCCTTTCATTATCGACAGTGGTGCAGCTACTTAAAGTCATAAAAGTGCAAAAGCATCCATCAATATAAAATTCATAAAAACTTTACAATGTCACAATTGTCCAGTAGCATAAACACCCTACAAATAATATGATAAAAATGAGTAAATATATAGATAAAATAAATAAATATAGCATTTATCATACACATTCAAACTATTAAAATCATAATTTCTATCCCCTGAGCATTTTCCTCAATCTGAGGGCTCCTGACAAAAACCTCACCACTTCATGACAAACTAGATGCTCAAGAGCATCTGCAGATATATCAGGGCAGATTTTAATAGCACAAACTGTTTCCCTTTTAGCAGTGGCACTATAAACCATTGTCGTAAGGTGCCAACATGACCACAGAAAAATATAAAATGTAAACTATCCAGTGGCAAGAAGTTGTCGCATGAACACGGGCCATGCTCCTCTACTCTGCAATAGCCAATAGGAAAGGCAAAAAGCCAGTGAACTAAGTTAAACCTTAAGGATATCCCAGTTTTTGTCAGCATATGTGCTCTCACTGACGGTTTTGTGCTTTGACTCGCCTCTCCCTCTGCCAATTTATGGTTGTAAAAAAGTTTCTTGAAGCCCTTTAGATCTTCCTTAACAATGGCCCTTGAGTTATCAAAAAGCTGTGGAGGGCCCAGGGTGTATAAGGTAGTCTTAACATAAGTGAGCCATGGAATACAATTTGTATTACTGGTGAAGTTCTAAATAAGGATTCACCCTTATCCTAAGCCACCTCACTACAAAGCCAGAGCCATCAGGTCCACAATGTAACCCATTCCAACTTCTTCATGTAACAAGTTTGAGGGAACTCCCTGGGGAACTGCTACCAGTCTACGCAGAAAGCTATTTTCCACTATCTGTAGTTCTGTAATGAAGCTCCCTTAAAAAATTTAGGGGGTCATTACGACTTCGGCGGTCTTTTTGCAAGACCGCCGAGGGATCGCCGTGCGGAAGACCGCCTGTGCAGGCGGTTTGCCACTCGGCGTATTATGACTGTTGGCTGCTCTCCGTCGTTATTTCGACGGAGAGCCGCCAACAGTCATACTTGCGGGCGGCGGGGAAGTGGAGGTTGCTCCACCTCCACCGCCACGCCAACAGAACACCGCCCAGCAAATCACGTCCTGTGATTCGCCGTGGCGGTGTTCTGTTGGCAGTGTGGTGTCGGCGGAGCTGCCCCCATGGCTCCCGTCCCCTCCCGGAGGATCGACGGACCAGGTAAGTCGATCGTCCGTTAGGGGAGGTGGGTGGGGGGGTGTTGTGTGTTGTGTGCGTGCATGGGGGTGTGTGTGTGTGTATGTAGAGGGGGTGTGTGAGTGCGTGAATGCTTGCGGGGGTGTTGTGTGTATGGGGATGTGTGCGTGTATGTTTGAATGTGGGTGTGCGTGTGTGTGTGGATGTAGGCATGTATGTCGGGGTGTGTGCGTGTGTGTGTTGGTGGTGCCTGCATGCGTGTCGGGTGTGTGTGTGTAATGTTATGTTGGGGGTCGGGGTGGGGAGGGGGGCCCTGCCACCTTTGGGGGGTGGCAGGGGTAGTGGGGAGTGTAGGTGAGGGAGTCGGGGTGGGAGTGGGGGGTGGGGGAGACCCCTATCAGTGCCAGGGAAGGAATTACCTGGCACTGATAGTGCTTACCGCCATGGATTTCATGGCGGTTCAAACCGCTGGAAATCCACAGCGCTAAGCCAGGTCCAAATACCGCTGGCGGTATACGGATGGCCGCAGGGCTGGAGACCCAGGTCTCCAGCCCGGCGGGCGGGACGGAGAACCGGCGGATGACCATGGCGGTAACCGCCATGGTCATAATACACCAAGGTAAGACCGCCAGCCTGTTGGCGGTCTTACTGCCGGTTCTCCGCCATCCGCCAGGGTTGTAATGACCCCCTTAGTGTATTCCTATCAATACTTAGATTTCTGAGCTTTCCCGAAAGTTTCAACCTGTTCACTCTGTCGAAAGATGATATGAGGTCCATAAATGGCAAAAAAGTTTACCCCTCTTGGCTAGTGTGTGCTTCCCGATAATCAGCTGTAGATGAATGCATTGGTCAACAGTCCCCCTACCTGCCCTGAACCCATTTTGGAGGTTAGATTATGTTCCAGCCACTCCTTTAATCTTGCTAAGAATTTTAGAGTCTATTTGTAGAGTCTATTAGCGAAATTGGCTGATAACATTGGGGCTCCACTCTTGAACTCTTTTTAGAAATTTGAACTATAGTTGAACCTGACCAAGATGGTATAAGGCCGGTAGAACCAATGACATTAAATAACCTGGTTAGCATGTTTGACCAAAATGAAGGGTCTGCTTTGTGTACATCTGCAGGGAGACCATCCGGGCCAGGAGCTTTAATACTGGGTTTGGGCGGAGTTCGTGGAGTTCCCAGAAGTGACCAAAAAAGTTGCCGTGCTACGCAGAGCTCTGCAAGTGGCAGAGTGCATTAGGTCACTGTTCATGCTGATTTTTAGCATCAGGTGTTTGTGTAGGGTTGAAAAAGTGGCACAAATGGCACCACACCCAAAAGGGAGCTGCTTCTTTTCTGCCACTCGAGTAGATTTTCCACTTGAGCTGCACCATCCTCAACGTGAACGGAAGGTTTCTCAATGCGAGCGATAGCCAGCATCCGCAACCACCCCTGTTGAGAAATCTTGCTGGAAAGTGGTCTGAGTAAGATTTTCCTTGCTCAGGCTCGCCATTTTAATGTTGGCAAGCGCGAACAAGGAAAAAAACTCTGCTAAGCTGAGTTTTTCCAAACTCCACACTCTAAGCGGAGCGCGGAGTGGAAAAAACACCACAAACTCCGCGAGCAGAGCAGAGTTCACCACCCACCCCTACTTTATACTTGAAATGGATACGATTGACTCATAAACCTCCTTTTCTTCACTTAATAAAGAAAAGTGTTCCCTAAGGGGTCCGTGAGAGGTATTAAAAACCCCGCTGTATTCCTATACATAGCCTGATAATGTCTGATCCACATGTCAGAAGAGATAGTGCTGTCCATGACTTCAGACCTGGCGCAATAAACACTGGCCTGTTCACTATCTCCCAAAACTTTGTGCTGTTGCATAAAACACATCTGCGCGAGGTCATTCCAAGCCTGACTCCCAAGTTCTTTTATCCATGCTTCTATTACAGATTTATAGGCCTTCCTGCACTTATTTATCCTGGACCTATCTTTTGGGTTTTGTTTTGGGGCCATCCTCAAATTTTTATGGGCTTCTGAGCAATTTTTGTCAAACCATTTCTCCCCCTCCAAATTACTGCTTCGCATTGTAATTGAGAGGATTTTCCTGACCTGCAAAGCCTATTGAAAGTGTTCACTACGTCAACTTCTCGAGTGCCCTCATCTAAATAAGCATTGATATCTTGTTCCTTTGTCACTAGAAGATTTTCCATGAAGGATTCCGGGACCACCTTACTCCACTTAAGTGTTTGTGCCTGGCCCCTAGGGATGATTTTGGAATTCCTTGGGCCAGAGCCAGAAACAATCCCCACCTCAAGCCCCTGTTCCATTTCCAAAAAGAGGGGATTATGGTCACTAAAGTGAATCCACTCAATCTTCATCTTCAAAACCTAGTGGGCCACCGGAGCTGAGGCAAAAATAAACTCAATAACTGACTCATTATAACTCCCCGTAAATGAAGGGACCCGTGGGCTTCACCCTCAGTCACCTGGTCTATAAGGTGCAAATGCTAGCAGCTTAAAGGTCTTCCGGTGCCTCCCCTTGTGCTGAGTGTTCAAAGTGGGTTGCAGGTGTCCCGTTCATAACTTAATTAATCATTGTTTAAACAGGATTGAGGGCACAAATGAACATTAAAGTCACCCATGACAATCACAAAATAAATGGCTCTTTGACACACATCATATTCTTCCCAAAAACATTTTAAACAAGATAAATGTTCTGTGGTTTCCCCCCTCACAAAAGAGTTATAGAAGTTTACAATCAACAGGGTTTGATCCGATTAAAAAACAAGCTGTACAGCCAGAAGAAAACTCAATCCTGATGCTACTTGGGAGGGACTACAAGGGACTTTCAAAGAATCTAAATTCAGTGACCCCCTTTCACTCTGCCTGAGTTTGAGGGTACCACTGGACTGGAAAAGGAGGATAACCAGTCCGGATGCTAGGAATTGTCAACCACCCAAGTTACTTGCATCGCTAGTATATGCTGCCCTGTAACTATCTTCAATCACCTCTCATCTTAATTTTTACTGTTCAGCCACATGTGAGAGCTTTATCGTGCTCCTTCTGTGTAGCTCCAAAAAATAAAATGTCATCACTATAATTAAACGCATTTACAACAGGCTGTTTGATACGTCAAATGATGTCTTCGAAAAGTTCTGCAGCCGATGACATACCAAAACTAAGGGCCTGATTTAGAGTTTGACGGATGGGGTTACTCCATCACAAACGTGACGGACATCCCACCCACTGTATTACAATGCCATCATCTCCTATAGGCATCGTAATACAGCGGATGGGCTATCTGTCACGTTTGTGATGGAGTAACCCATCCGCCAAACTCTAAATCAGGCCGTAAGTCTTTTGTATAAAAACAGACCAACATGTGTAGAAAAGGTTGTAATATACCTGCAATTTCTTTTTAGTTTCAACTGAGGATAACCTTTATTTAAATCAAGCAGAGAGAAGACCTTTGCACCATCCAATTGCATTATCATATAGGCAATGTGTGGACCTCAATGTCGTTCTCATTCAATGCATGTCAACGCATATGCGTACAGCTCCTTCACTGTCCTTTTTGGACGCTACCACTATGAGAGAGACCCATGGTGTTAGACTAGTAGAACCCTTAATAATGTCCTGTTTGAGTAACGATTCAATTTCACTTTCAACAGCTTCTTGTAAATGAAAAGCACTTTGCCTATGTCTCTGAGCAATAGGATGGACATCCTCATAAATATACAGCTTTACTTTCATTGTCATAAGCTTTCCTAAACCAGGAAAGAACAAAGAGTGTTGGCTTACATGGACAGGTACTAGCACCTTCATTTTCTTGTGTTTCACTGTTACAAAAAATGAACCTTGACTTTTTATGGACGTCGATATAGCCCATGTATGCATGTTGGTTTTTGATGGCGTAAGCCACGTTAATGGAGATAATTCATTGTATTTCTCTTCGGGCATGTTTATCGATGCACCAATGTCGATAATGAAAGGCATTGAACAACCATTTATTTACAATGTAGTCTTTGGACAGGTTTTGTATGATATTGGTATTTTGCCATGTTGACTCTTTTTTGACTGACATTTTTCTTCATAAGCAGCCAATCCAACATGCACATGTTTCTCTGAGGTAAACATTGAGATCTTCCTCATTTTTACTTGATATTGAGGTGGAAGAACTGTTTAATTATGATTTAGATGATGATCGACTTCGTTCAGTGCAAATTCGCCTCAACTGATGTTGTTGCTTGGCTTTGTGGACGTGTGTCGAGCATTGCTTCTGGAATGTTCTGGTGGCCCTTTTGTCTTCTTGCCATGACACACTTACTTTCCTCTTCACTTTAAAAAGCGTCACAAAATGGTTCTCTTTCCCACAACTGTTATGTATCTGTCCAATGGCAGGACATTTGCCTTTGTGGGGAAACAAAAATCCACATCTAAAACATAACTTCTTTTTATGTGTAGACAGCACTTTATGTCCTTCATTCTTTTGCGTTGGCTTACTTTTCACACTCATGACTGCTCCAATCTGGGCACCCCCGACCTCATGTCAACAGCTTGTCGTACAGCAAGCTCTTCAACTGTGCAGCAATTGACACTTGCTCCAGACTAAGGGGCAGATTTATGAAAAGCACCACTTTTCTTGCACCCCTCAGCACCCCTTAACGCTACCATGTGAGTGCCATATTTAATATACGGCGCACCATGGCGGTAGTAAGGGAACTAGCGTCAGTATTGTTTTGCGCTAGTTTGGCGCTTTGCAGGATAAAGGGTCAAAATTTCTGACGCTAAAGCTGCAAAGCACCCAGAGGACCATTGTAACCAATGGGGGCCTCCTTTTAACCCCTGCTCTGAGCAGGTGTTAAAAGTGCCGAAAAAAATGTTGTAAAGAAATCTCTTACATTTCTTTGCACCATTTTTTTCAGCCCCCCCAAACTAGCGAATGGCCCCTTTGCATACATTATGCCTGCACCAAAGGGTTCCAAAGTGGCGCAAAGCATGCATTGTGCCACTTTGTAAATTTGGCGGTGCGATTTTGGCCTTGTTGGGCCACATTAGTGTAAAGAAATTATGCTAATGTGGTGCAAGGAGGTGCTAGGGGCTCTTAAATCTGCCTCTAAGAGTTTCTCTCAGCATCCATATCCTGAACGAATCTGACAAGCATCCATCAATAACTATAAGACTCATAGGCCCTCATTACAACCCTGGCGGTAAATGCCGCTGACCGCCGTGCTGACAGCTGCCAACATACCGTGACAGCGGTGGTATACCGTTACGGGTTTTATGACCCACACAGAGAAATCCGCCACTATACAGACACCCACACCAGTCCTCTAGACCAAAGGTCAGTGATAAACTGGCGGTACCAAAACCCACACCGTCACGCCAACAGAAATACACCCACAGCATCAGGACCCACGAATCACTGCGGCGGTCATTCAACCGCCGTAAACCATTGGCGGTACACACGACCGTGCTCAAAATACACACACACTTACAAAACACCACCACATTGGACAATTCAATCTATACACACCTGACACACATACACACATCACACCCACACACCCAATCCAATATAAAACACCCACCCACATTACCCACAACCCTTTACGACGAAAAAAATATATTGCCAACTGAGAGAGAGACAAGCCAGGAGCACCCACTGAATCTGAGCCACTTAACACCATCACCCATACACCGTCCACGCACGTCATAGCACACACCATAACACATCACCCCACACACCCTCACACATACCACTCACACTACACCCATGGCACCACAAAGACACCCCAGGTTCCCAGAGGAGGAGCTAAGGGTCATGGTGGAGGAAATCATCCGGGTAGAGCTACTGCTATTCAGATCACAGGTGCAGCAGACCTCCATTGCAAGGAAGATGGAGCTATGGCGCAGGATCGTGGACAGGGTCAACGCCGTGGGATAGCACCCCAGAACAAGGAATTACATCAGGAAGAGGTGGAACAACCTACGGGGGAAGGCAAATTCCGTGGTAGCAAGACACCAGGTAGCCGTACAGAGGACTGGCGGAGGACCCCCACCTCCTCCCCCACAAATAACAACATGGGAGGAGCAAGTCTTGGTGATCATGCATCCTTAGGGCCTCGCAGGAGTAGCAGGAGGACTGGACTCTGGTAAGTCAAATCTTTACTACTATATCCCCACCATACCTGCATGCCATCACAAACTCCTACCCCTACCCTCACCCCCATCACTCCACCACCTCACATATACCCTACTATCACAACCCACCCCTCCCAATACCAAGCCCTGCATGCAACAACAATGCATGGACACCCATCACAGACCTGCATGGACACCCATCACCACAGCATGCACACTAGTGACAATCACCTAGCCAAACCAATAACATCTCACACAACCCAAACATGCCTTGCTAATAACAACCATAGAGGGAAACATATCCATGCACAAGATGGCACACACGGATACAATAACACTGCATTTACATCCCCACAGGACCCCCACTCACCGTCACCGGAGAGGAGGTGCCACCAACATCCAGTCCTACCACAGAAGAGGCCCACAGTGATGACAGCAGCTCTGCATCCCTGGATCACGATGACCAACCTGTCCCATCAGGCACCTCTGGACAGTCAGTTACCCTGCCACAGTCCCAACCCTCCACAGAGCCTTCCCCCTCAGGAATAACACCAGCACAGCACCCACCCAGCGGGCCCATACCTCTGTGCTCAGGACACGTCAATCAGCAATGTGTCCACCACTACACGGACCCCAGGCAACCCCACAAGCCCAAGACAATCAGAGACATGGGGTCAGTGGCAGTGGGCACACAGTTCAGGGGACAGAGGCACAGGACAACAGGGAAGTTGGGAGGACTGCTGTGCTACTGGGGAAGGACAGGCCCAGGAAACCCACTCTCCACGAGGCACTTGCAGGGATCCTGGGAGCATACCACCATTCCCAGGAGACCATGGGCCAGATACTGTACAAGCTGCAGGAGTCCCAGCGGCTCCATGAGGGACAGTACCTGGGGATCAGGGAGGACCTCAAAGACATCCACACCCCCCTGTTCACCATTGCAGGGGTGCCGCCAGACATGGCCAACACCACGAGGGAGGCAGTGGCACACCAATGGGCCCCTGACACTAGCCAAACCAATGAACAGCCGTCCACCTCTGCCGGCGTGAGTGGACAGGAGGCCCCACCACAGGACTAACAGGCCACCACCACCCCATCCCCTACAGAAGGAGAACCACCATGCAAAAGGTCCCTGCAATCCAGACAGAAGCCAGAGACTATTGCCAAGACCCCCGCCAGGAAATTAGACTCTCCTGATTGCCACCCTTGTGTCCCACTCTGTCACCCTGTCCACCTTGAACTGCCATTGCTCCACTTCCAATGCCCCTTTGGACAATGCACCTGTGATACAAATAGACTGGACTCTACCCTGGACTTGCCTCTATCAGCAACCCAGGCCATTGCAATACCCCCTCCACTTATTAGCACATAAATAAACACCCTTGGAACAAATACAAGTATGGAGTCTGTCAAATGATTGAAATATGTATTAGTTTAATAAGCTGTAAACATTGCAATTCAAATGTACAGTTATATATACATAGGTATGACCTGTAGTGGGCAGTAGTAAACACACCAGGAGCTAGAGTGGGGCACAGAGATCTGAAAACAGAGATGCCAAAGAGTACGGTAAGTGGCCATAGACATAGGGAAATCAGGCTGCCATGTTCAATGTCTAACACAAAACTGCAATGGAAAGTGAAGTTACAGTGTCATACCTGTGTGTCACTGGAAGTACTGTTGAATGAGTGAACTTCTGTTGTCCACATCTTCTTCCTCTGCCTCCTCTTCCTCACTGTCCACAGGCTCCACCGCTGCCACAAGACCATCTTCAGGCTCATCTTCCTGCAGAAAAGGCACCTGGCTCCTCAAGGCCAGGTTGTGCAACATGCAACATGCAAAGATAATCTGACACACCTTCTTGGGTGAGTAGTACAGGGATCCACCTGTCAGATGGAGGCACCGGAATCTGGCCTTCAGGAGGCCGAAGATTCTTTCAATTATCCTCCTTGTTCACCCATGTTCACCCATGTGCCTCATTGTAACGTTCCGCTGCCCTTGTCCTGGCATTCCTCACTGGGGTCAGTAGCCATGAGAGGTTGGGGTAACCAGAGTCACCTGCAAATATCGAGGGATACTTTTTAGACACACACACTCACCCTTAGGGACAACCCCACACCCAGATACCTACATCAACTGGGTGGGGACCATTGGCTTACCTATTAGCCACTCCCGGTGCCTCTGGAGTTGAGACATCACATATGGAATGCTGCTATTCCTCAAGATAAAGGCATCATGCACAGAGCCAGGATACTTGGCATTCACATGGGAGATGTACTGGTCCGCCAAACACACCATCTGCACATTCAGAGAGAAAAAGCTTTTTCTATTTCTGAACACTTGTTCATTTCTCCGGTGGGAGACAAATGCTATATGTGTACCATCAGTGGCTCCAATGATGTTGGGGATATGTGACAGGGCATAAAAGTCAGCCTTCACAGTGGCCAAATCCTCCACCTGGGGGAATACGATGTAGCTGCGCATGTGTTTCAGCAGGGCAGACAACACTTTGGTCAACACATTGGAGAACATTGGCTGAGTCATCCCTGATGCCATGGCCACTGTTGCTTGGGATGAACCACTTGCCAGGAAATGGAGCACTGACAGGACCTGCACAAGAGGGGGGATACCTGTGGGCTGGCGGATAGCTGAAATAAGGTCTGGCTCCAATTGGGCACACAGTTCTTGGATTGTGGCCCTATCAAGTCTATAGGTCAGGATAATGTGTCTGTCCTCCATTGTCGCCAGATCCACCAGGGGTCTGTACACGGGGGGATGGCTCCATCTCATATTCATCCTCACCGGTTGAACTCTAGGGTGGAAAACGGTGAGCAGAGGGTCATATTCATACATATGTGAAAGTAAAAATGCATTTCTTCCTTTACAGAAACAGTACGTGAATTCGAGAGTCAGTTGATGTGCCAATGTCTGCTGTGACGCAGTAAGGTGCCATGGCCTGTGCCCACCTGAAATGGCGGCTGCCTGACCTGTGAGGAGGGACAAGTGGAAATGAGGTAATTCCGCTGGCGTTGTGCGCCGTTGCGGTCGGCAGTCGATGACCACCGCACAACTTCGCATTGGTTATCATTGGGCCGTATAGGTTCCAGGAGCCAATGGCGATGTACGCTGGCGGTGACAGTACGCACTGCCGCGGACGTGACTGCCATTTTCTATCTGCTCACTCACTTGCTACCTGACCTTCAACAGGAGAGGACCTACACTGCAAGTGCTGCTGTGACCTGTGTCTGGAAGCGACAATGGCTCTGGTGTCTTGTGAAAGGGCCCCCGCCCTCACTTCGGAGGAGTTGGAGAGACTAGTGGATGGGGTCCTACCCCAGTACACTTTACTCTATGGTCCTCCAGACAAACAGGTGAGTACACTGTGAGCATGATGCGTGAGCCATGAATTTATGGAGAGCTGTGTGTGTAAGCCTCGTGTGGGGGGGGCTGAGGAGCCCTGGGCAGAGCGCTGCATGTATGGTGGTCAATGTCTGTGCGTAAGGGGATGGGAGGGATATGGTGGGCCATGAGTATGACAGTCCGGACGGTATGATTAATCCCATTTCTGCAGTTTTTTTCCTGCAGGTCGGTGCCCATCAGAAAAAGGGTATTTGGCGTGCCATCACCAAAGAGGTGCGGACCCTGGGGGTCTTTGACAGGCGGAGCACCCACTGTCGCAAACTGTGGGAGGACCTGCACCTCTGGGCAAGGAAGACGGCGGAGGCCTAGATGGGGCTGGCCTCCCAACGAGGAAGGGGTGCCCGTCGTACCCTGACCCCCCTGATGTTCCGCATCCTGGCGGTGGCTTACCCGGAGTTGGATGGGCGCTTGAAGGCATCACAGCAGCCACAAGGGAGTGAGTACAGATTTAGAATCTTGACTTTGTGCGCGTTAAGGTTGTACCTGGGTGGGGGATGTGGGCTGTGAGTGCCCCTAGGCCTGGGCGAACATGGCAGGGTAGGCCCCTTGTTGGTCAGGCTCTGAAGCACTCCAACCCCAATAGTGTTAGTGGGCATCTACTACTGGACAGAGTCCTGTTGGCTTCAGGTGTGCAGCTAATGGCGTTAGGCATTCTACCCCATGGGCTGGTGACTAGCTTTGCAACTGGTAGCCCATGGCCTAGTGCATAGGGCTGATCCCTGTGTGTTGTTTACGCCAACGGTAGTGTTGTTGCTGGCATTGACCAACTGTATCCTCTGTCTCTCCCCCCCTTTTTGTTTTGTCACCCTATCTTGTGTGCATTAGCATCATCTGGCTGAGGAGCGGAGGCACCGGCGACGGAGGGAGCTGCATCCCACATGGGCCTGGAGGCCAAATCCACCAATGATGAGGGCACCATTGGGACGGAGGGCGAGGGGGGGACACTACAGACAGCGACTCCTCCTCCGATGGAAGCTCCCTGGCGGTGGCGGACACCTTTGTGCCCACCCCAACAACAGGTACAGCTCCCACCCCCGTACCAGCACCGCCCTCCCAGCAGCCCCTCAGCGTGTTTCCCTTGCCCGCTCACCCAGGAGGGTCGGCATCTCCTTCTCCCCAGGCACCTCCGGCCCTGCCCCAGTCAGCCCTGCTGCCCTCAGTGAGGAGGCTATTGACCTCCTGAGATCACTCACTGTTGGGTAGTCAACCATACTGAATGCCAACCAGGGTGACGAAAGGCATTTGCAACAAACAAATGCATAACTGGAGGGCATTCATTCTGGCGTGGTGGCCCAACAGAGAGCATTTCAGGTTGTGGCCTCCGCACTGATGGCAGCCATTGTCCCTGTCTCCAGCCTCCCCCCACCAACTTCCTCTACCCAGTCCCAATCCTCTCAACCCCAACCTATCCCAAGCACACCTTCAGACCAACATTCACCCAAATCAACACACAGAAGTGGCTCAGGCAAACAGAAGCTCCACATTTCATCTCACAGGCACTCACACAGGCACTATCCCCATGCAGACACACCAACAATCACCGCCTCCACTGTGTCCCCCTCCTCTTCCTCGTCCACCTCTCTCCCAGTAGCATCTCCACTCACACCTGCATACACTACATCCTCATCCACTACCTCCATCATCAGCACGCCTATCACTACACACCCCTCACTGGCAGTCACCACCCCCACATCCATGCACACGTCCCTTGTGTCCTCTCCCACTGTGTCTGTGACCCCTCCTCCCAAAGTACAGAAAGACAAGCACACACCCACCCAACAGCCATCCACCTCGCAACAGCATCCAGCTCAAGCACCTGAACGCAAACACAGCAGACTGACACCTCCTACAAGTACTCCCTCTTCCTCCACTCCCAAACCTTCACCCTTTTCCTGCCCTAATGTCCCTAAGAAGCTTTTCCTAGCCAACATTGACCTCTTCCCTACCCCTACCCCCATCCTTCACCTCTGGCCAGGGTGGCCAAACCCAGCCCGGCACCTCAAACACCAAGTCCACGTCCGCTGTGGTTTCTGCAGCTGTCAGAGGCTCTAAGGAGGCACCTGTCAGCCCAGCCAGTGTGCTACCAACACCTGCCAAGGCCAAGAAGGTTCCGCCGCCTGGCATGGGCAAGAAGGGGACAGCATCCAGCAAGTAGAAGGAGCCACAACCACCAACCAAGGCCACTACAAAGACTCCAGCTGGCAGACCCAAGGAGGCACCACCATCTGCTAAGGGCAGGAAGGGGCACTGAACACCAGCCAGTGCACTTCAGCCGTCCGAGGCTGCAGGTGAAGGCCTGGTGGCTACCAGCACAACCGCCAGCACCGCCACCTGCACCGCCACCTGCACCACCACAAGCACTGCCGCTAGCACCGTCACCTGCACCGCCACCTGCACCGCCACCTGCACCGCCGCAAGTAGCACCTCTGCCAGCAGCAGCAGCCCCAGCCTGCAGCCATCAAAGGCTGCAGGGGAAGGGCTGGAGCCTCCCCCCACCACTGCCAGCACCCCCACAGCAGCAGCACTACCACCACTGTGCAGCCGTAGCTGCTGGCGGATGGACTGTAGTCCTGCTTCCATGGAGTGTTATGCATCCTGCCCACTGCAAATCTCGTGGGTCTGACACCCAGGTGAGGGACTGTGACCTGGCACTCCCCAAGTGCTGCATCACTGGGCACACAGCCCCCTCCAGAACCAGTGGAAGAAGACATCCACTCACCCTATCCTTGGCAGGATGAAGCACACTGGGCACAAAGCCCCCTCCAGAACCAGTGGAAGAAGGCATCCACTCATCCTATCCTTGGCAGGATGAAGCACACTGGGCACAAAGCCCCCTCCAGAACCAGTGGAAGAAGGCATCCACTCACCCTATCCTTGGCGGGATGAAGCACACTGGGCACACAGCCCCCTCCAGAACCAGTGGAAGAAGGCATCCACTTGAGAAGACTGTGACCTTGCACTCCCCAGTATCAAGCAGTGGGCAAACCACCCCCTTGAGAGACTGTGCACTCCCCAGGAGTAAGCAGTGGGCAAACCACCCACTAGAGAGACCGTGGCTGTGCACTCCCTAGGAGCAAGCAGTTGGCAAACCACCCACTAGAGAGACTGTGGCCTTGCATTCCACAGGAGCAAGCAGTGGGCAAACCACCCACTAGAGATACTGTGGATTTGCACTCCCCAGGACCAAGCAGTCGGTACTGAGCCCCCTCCAGGAGCAGTGGCGTTGTACCATCTTCCGGCTGAGGTGCCCCCCCTTCCCTGTCCCCCTGAGGTGCCTATGTTTTTTCAACCTGATGCCCCTGCAGTGTTCTCTCCGTATTGAGGCAGGAGTCAAGTTTGAGCTTGGCCTATGTGTTTTGGCCCAGTAGGCCACTGACAATTTTTGTGTGGACATTGTTCCTCCTTTTGTATATATTGTATATATTGAACATACTGTTTATTTCTTTATGAACGTATTTCTCAAAATTTCTAATATTACACTCATTTGACTCCATTCCTTTTGTCCTTGCGTTATTCCTGAGGGTTACAGGGTGTATATGTAATGTTGTTGCATGTGTTTGTGTGTATGGTGCTGGGGGTAAGGGGGGGTGGGGGTGTTGCATGTGTGTGTCACTCTCTTTTTCCTCCCTCCTCCCTTGTGTGCTAGGTGCAGTACTCACCGTGGTCGTCGTCGCCGGCATTGCTCCTGGTAGATGAGCAGATATACCAGCATGGGGAAGACCTGCAGCTCGGGCTCCGTGGCGTCCTGGTTCTTCCTTGAGTGTCAAGAGGTGAGTGGTTTCCCGTCAGAGTACTGTTTCTGCAGTGCTTTTGATAGCGTTGGATCGGCCCTGGAAAAGCTGGCAGATGGGCGGGTTGTTATGGAGTGGGCAGTACATTGTCTGCCGCCTGGCTGTTGGAGGTTACCGCCGAGGTGTTTGTTGCTACCGCTGTGGCTGTCGGAGTGTTAAAGTGGCTGTATGTATTGGTGGTTTCTGCCATGGTCATGATTCCATTGTTTTTACCGCCTGCCTGTTGGTGGTGTTACCGCTGCTTTAACACCGACCGCCAGGGTTATAATGAGGGCCATAGTTCATTCATCATTAAATTCATTGAATTTACAGTGCTTAATAAGTGCATCGAGTCTCTCCACAATTAATTAATGGTTTTACCAACTTTTTGGCATGTTAGACAGAAAATATATCTTTCATAATCAACATTTGGTACTAGATTGAATTTGAGATTCAACACTGTTTTAATCTGATGGTATGTGACTTCTCCGCCAGTTCTCAGCATTTTCTTTATGACTTCTTTTGCACCATCACGATCAAGAGTTTTGAGATATTTGATAATCTTCCTGTTATCGGTCACTCCAAGTCCATCACTAAAATCTTCAAATATCTCTATGCAAGCAGTCCATCTATCGCCAATATTTAGCTTTTTGGCTGTTTCGAAAGGTGGTGGCGGTTGTTTCAGGAAGGTAGCAGCAGGGTAGACCAGTGTGGAAATTGCTGATGTTGAGAATAGCAGGCTCTCTAACGCTGTTGGTAGTCATGTTTATGCAAACCTCCTCTAAGGTCCTTTGACGTGCTGGCCTCAGGATCGCCCTTAACATTACTTCGAACTGTGGCTTCTTTCTTAGCTCCCATCTGAAAAAATGTGCTATTCTTAAAGTCGCTTTTGGCTCTTTATTCTTTGTAGGCCTATAAAGTTGTTCTGAGACCCACACTGCAACTTTGTGAGAAAACCGCTTTGGGTATGGACAGCTCTGTAAGCACAACCTTCAGCGCTTCTCCTTCAACCACTTCACCGAGTGCTGTGGTACAATAACTCTCTTTAGTGGATTTGGTGAGTCATTTATTTCTTCTTTTCTAAACATCAGTTTCCACTTCTTGACACCTGGTTGATCTCTGCCTTGCAGCACTTCTGTTCGCAGCATTATTTAGCAAATTATGATTATCTTTGACTGCACTTTGTAAACCAGGTTGTATCCGCCTTCAGTGTTAATGCTCTGCATGATGTACAATTTTATCTTGCATGGCAGCGGGGTACTTTTATGTACGGCCTGACCGGCAGGTTCTCAGCCAACAAGGTGTAGATTCTTTGCAATGCTTGCATCGTCTTAAACTGCTTCACAGCGGCTGAAGATGCACTTTGACTCTGTACTTTGACAGCGACACACGAGGCATGCACAAGAAGTTTGCTTGGACCACAGCAAACTCTCTAGGAGAGCACGATCATTCTTCAGGTTACTTACTCCATATCTCTTTTCAGTTGTAGCATCCTCCACAGCCTAGGTACCCGCCAATGACTATGCCACACACAGAGCTGAATATTGTAAATCTTTATTCTTCTGTGTGTAACTGCGAACTCAACATTCTAAACCAAGCTTTTATTGTATTCTGCTTTACCCACTATGTCACCCTTCTACAGAGTCCATTCAGAGCCAAAAGGGTTCTATCATAGAACATGCAAAGCACTACAGATGCATTTCGATCTAAAATGTAACATGAAAGGAAAGATTTGCATTTCATGTTATCACCTGTAATTTTGTGTAGTTGAGGCATAAAAGTACACACATTTCACACACCTTTAACTATAGAAATGTCACCTAAACCATAAGATGCCAATATAGGACCATATTACATCTAAACCATAAGATGCCAAAATAGGACCATATTACACAAGTATTTTTGTTATATGAAATGATTTATTAATTAATTCTATTACTTTTTAGAAAGATTTAGAACATTTAAGTGTCATCCATCTACTATTCTTTGTTTGCCTGAGACTGCAGATATGTCCTCAGTGTTTTGAGAAATGTGTGTTTTTGTTGGGGGTAAGGTGTTAATATTTAGAATTTTTTTTCGGCAGCACTGGGTATTATTATAAGTCAATTTTTAAATATAAAGCACATCACAAGGAAATTTAAAACATGCATTCTAAAATGTTTTTTCTTTTGTAGTTCATTGACGCCACAGAGTAGGTTGAACATGACATATAAAAGGAAAAAAATAAACTGCAATGTCGGACCATGTAATATTTTGCTGACAGGGTTCTGAGTTACAGTGTTTATTTGCGCACACTGGGGAGCATTCTTTGGTAGATGCTTACATCAGGGATGGGCGTGCAAAGAGTTAGCTTGTCAGAGGTGCTGATTAATGGTCTAAGAGAAGCACTGTCGTTGGGAAAGTGTTTTTTTCAAAATGATGTTTAACTTTGTTAACTTTTTATTCCTTTAGGGAAGCTAAATATCCTCAAAATGAATTCTGTGAAGTTCATTACTGGAAATAATTCACCCTTTGCCTACTTTTATGTGATATACGAGCTTTGAAACCACTGGCAAACATTCACTAAGAAGACTTCCAATGTAATACATATTTTACACAGTGGAGGGTGCCACTGTGTGGGAAAAGTGTTTTATTTTACTAATAACTTTGGTGCCATTTGACAAGTTCTCACGAAACTTTCCAAAACAAAAGTTCATCCACATTGGCTCCTTCGTGAAAAGCGGCACCAAGAAAATGGTGGGTGGGAGGGTTTCCTAAAATGCAATTTTTCATGCTAATTCACATAGGAAACACTGCTCTCTGATACAGAACAAACAGCTCCACTTAATTACACTACATTTAGCAAACAGTTAGAACTTTACTCAGAAAGCATGCTGTTTGTCATTTGGTGTAAATCCATTTAGTGGTTTTTGAGAACTTAGCACTTAAAGAAGGGCTTTGTATTAAGGGTTAACTTCACAAAAAGTTAGGTGTATCTGGTCTATTGGTTCAATGGAAATCCTGCAGTACCACGCAATTTATAAATTAGCCACTTGCGATTGGTCAAGGGGGCTTTTCTCCTGCCAAACATTGTGGTGCCGCAGATCTGAAATGTACTGATTCTCTGGCCGCAACTTGAACAAAATGTTGCATCCGCCATTATAAAATTCAGAGACTTGGTCCATGAATAAGATTTGAAAAGGGCATGTAGGGGTGCAGGGTGAGCACATTCTGACCACAAGGCCCAAGTGGTGGGGTTCCACTGAGACTCCTGTTATAATAATCATATATTTTCTCTTCTAGGCACCCTCCTTCTCAATTATGTACGAGGGTTATTTAGGAATAAGTGTCAAATATAAATGCATATTAATTCATGTTGTTATTGATAGCAACATCATAATTAAATCTGCTTGAAAACTTTCATATTTTTCTGTAAGGATCAGATTTTCTTTTCAAGTGAATACGCTTTCATAGAATCTGACAACTTCACTTCTCATTAAGCAATAGACAAGATTTTGTTGTGTAGCCATTTTAGTTATAGCTTCATACACATTATTTTAGCAAACTAGGCCTGCCGTGGTGCACTTCAACCTAGACTTATTTTATTCAGCTTTGTTTTATTATTTTAACAATAGCCACATCTGCGGTCTTGTTTTATTTTCCCTATCTAGCTGTTCTTTGCTTAGGCCAGCACTGCATTCTTAAACAAGACATTTCTTTCACTCTGTACTTTTCTCAAGGCTGCAGTAAGATAACTTGCCGGCAAACGTGGTATGCTCTGTCTCTAATGTTCACAGAAACATACACACTGTTAAATGGGAATCCTTTCTTGGAATACCAGCTGTTTTATTATAAAAACACTAATTTGACCCAAGTACATTAGAGGGAGATTCCAGCCAGATTACACGACTGTATGCTGATTGCTGAATGCTTCTCTGCAGCTGCTTATGTAGACTACAGGCCTCTTGCTCAGGTATAAGGGATGTTGTCTTCCCAGGGGAACCTGAAGGGCAGAACTAGAGCTTAACATGCTCTAACATGGCCTAGGTAGAAGCTATTTTAATGATTCTAGTGACAATATGGTAGCGTGTCACCTGTGGTGGGTTCAGACTCAGTCCCCCACTGTGGAAGTGATTCGGCCGCCCAAATCCAGTAGTCTCATTAGGATAATGAGAGTGTACGCAACAGTTTCACAGAAAGTAAGTTGGGCCTTTCACCTTATTTTTTATACCAAAAAGGTTCAACAATGTTCAGATGAAACATGTAAACTAAGAACGGAGAATAGCACAGTAGGGAGTAATTTTGTACCAGAGATTCGAGGCGCCAGGGCCATACAGAGCCATAATCACCTTCCTTTGCTGGAGGCTACAGTGAAGCACATCTAGCTTTAACTTGGTGGACTTTTCTGCCTGCCTGCCAGTGTACACTAGAATAACAGACATTGTTACTTTGCTGACAAGTGCTTCTATTGTTCAGAAGAAGTATGTGGGTGTGAATCATCACAGAAGCTCAAAGTATCCCACTTTTGGTAAAAAACTTAGCTATGTTAGCTGAAAGTCAGGTGAGGTGGGAAATATCAATATTTGTACGCCATATGATATAACAACGTTGCAATATTTTGTATTGTTCACCCTACTGATTACCATCAAGCCACTATTTTAATTGTTTTTTATTGTAGTTATTTTTCACATTATATTTGCTTGGACAGGGTTTTGATTTTAAATAATTATTGAAAAATGATTTCTGGTACACTTGTTTTCTTGAGTGTGCATTTCCATGATGAAAGAGGGCTTGGGTTAAATTAACTAGCCCCGTGATATGCCACAGAATTGATCTCTATCTATAAGGCATCTCATTTAAGTACTGCTCAGTGGGTTGGTTGTGTTTTATCTGTCTTCCTGTCTTGAATTTGCAGATTGATAAAGTCCTTGGTGCCAGGGTTTGTAGAAAGCATATTACTGGGCTGTGTTGTTGGCAGAAATCCAGAAAAAGTATTGTGATGCCATGAGCAGGGCTCAGTCTTCTAGATATTTGAGTAATTTTGGATGATACACCCAAGATACCAGTTCTTATTGTTACACACAGAGCTCCTCCAATCCCAGCCAATTATGAACCCTATTGTGGCTTAGGTGATCTGTTAAGATACCAAGAACATCAAGCATCTTTGGTGGATAACTATCCCATGTAGTTCAGAATGTTAGACTGGGTCTCTTGAGCAATAAAGGGCCCACCTGGGCCATATTTGCTGGTTATACACAGTATCCTGACATAGCAATTCTGGCAGCTGCAGACGTTAGACATTTATTGAACCAAGTAGTAGTGTCCGTTTATAGGCAACTTCAACAGTAATCAACTGCTACAGGAGCATTTGTTCCTAGCCCTGCACAGCAAACGCATTCTGTGGTGCAGGCAATTAGTCCACAGACTATTAATACCATAATGTGCAAAGCGCCAGCAAACAAGACAAAATTCCTTTTTGGATCACTCAAAAACTAAACATCCTATTAGGGGTAGAAGTATGGGATGGAGGGGTGGGGAGAAGCGGGCATGGTTGCATTGCCCAAAAACTGATTGTTTCCTTCTTTTTTATTATTCTCAGTTATGAAGACACAGCTTATAATCACAACAGCATGCATGTCCGCCCAGTAGAACATTTCTGTACTCCGTCACACACAATGCACAATCGCATTGGTGTTGGGGTGGTTTCCCACATGGTTTCCAGAAATAAGTAAACAGCCATGTATTTCATGCTGGCTCCACTAAAAACTATAGGGTCACCACCATCCTTCTTCATAAAGGAATCCCCTAGCCCAAGAATACACTCACACCTTAGTGGCACACAGGACCAGTTCCGAATCAATTCATTTTTTTATGCTGGCTTCTGATATGAGGGCAGTTGGGGTCAACAACTTACAATGGGGCATCTTGGAGCACACACCATTAAAGATTGTAATTGCGAGCTCCAGCATTGTAGAGGCTCTCTGCCTGGCATATCACAAATATGAAACTTGGCCCTCTCCTACAAAAACAATGAAATTTTACTTTGAAATGAATACACACTGGGTTGACTCTCCTTGGTGTCATGGGAGGCGAGTAAGGGCACCCTGTGTGGCAGGGTGAAAGACTTCCTTTGCAGGGAAGAAGTAAGGATAGACCAGGATACATTGTAGTTAGAAACAAAGCTGCTGGAACTAGAACATCAAAGTGCTTGAGGGGGGTGGAAGGGGTGGAGTCCTGAGCCATTTGGAGGCAGTCCGCAAGGTCCTTTGACAACTGTATCTAAACAAAGAAAATAGGCTATAGCAAGCAGTAACCAAAAGGATCTATGAAGTGAGCAACAAAGTGGGAAAGCTCTTGTAATTGCTCACCACTAGGTATATATCAATGAGACTGGTCCCAAGAGCTGATCCCCGCTAGCACACTGATTGCCAATCCATCAGAAAATGCTCCAGTCTGTGATAGTTATTGAATCACACTGAATTCCAAACAGTAGCACTCAGTACTCATCACGGATCTCACTCTACCCACCCTTTAAGGGCCCAACAGGGATAACTGGAGACTCCCATTCCCGAAGGCAAGATCATTGGAGTCATGAATGTCAGCAAGACACCCGACCTTTTGACTTCCCAATAGAATATTAATATAGATATGAATCTATACTGGCTCCGCATATGCTATCAAAGTATTCAGAAGCAAGTTGAATAGGGTCTTTGCCACCAAAAATCAATTTGCGCAATATAGGTCTCATCCTCAATTCTGGCCGACCCCTTGATATATGCAATTCATTTTGCCCAATTTCCCTTACTAAGAAAGAAGCAAAAAATCTTAACAAAAGTCTTTGCAACAATACTCCTTGAAATTATTTAATCTCTGACCCACCAAGACCAATGTGAATTGATGCTGGCCTTAGCCACTAGACACTGCATACACAGACTTCATGTCACAGGATTTGACTCTGAGGGCTCCCACAGCCCTTCTTCGCATTCATCAACTTTGAAGAGACATTTGATACCATGGATTCATCTTTCCTACTTAGTGTGTTGAAATGGGGGATTTAGGTGCCTGATTCAGATCATATGTTAGAATCCTTTATGCTAAACCAGGGGCACATATGAAGGTCAATGGAATCCTTCCCAAGCTCTTCCCAGTTAGTGGGGGCACAGGGAAGGGGTGTCCTTTGTCCCCCTTATTATTCACTATGGCGTTGGAGCCATTGGAGACATGGGTTTAGTGGACACACAGCTACAGAGGATCCCTGGAATGTACAGGAAAGAAGATCTCATCAACTGATAAATGGACAACGTCTTCCTCTACATGTGCAACCCTCAATATATCAGTCTCTGTTTAATGCACATTCTCAAGCTCTATAGCGAGGCTTCCGGCTTAAAAGTAAGCTGGTCAAAGTCCACATTTGTCCTGATTAGGACTGACCTGGCAGAGGCAGACTGGAGTTCCCACCTCACCTCATCTAGTAAGAGTTCTAAATACCTCTGGGTTCATAGGCCTCAGATCCAAAACTAACTTGGAGCCTTAACCTTCATCTACTCACATGCAGGACCCACAGGAAGATGGCCATATGGTCAGACCTGCCCTTGAACACCCTGGGTTGCTTGACACTGTAAAACATGACTATGCTACCCAGTGCCTTATATGCTGTAGAAATTCCCCTCTCCCTATCCTATCCAAATGATTTATAGATTTTCACGCTGAGGCATGCAAATTCAACTGGGCCAGCTGATCTCTATGCAGGAATGGACAAATGCATACAGTCTGCTGTTGACAGAGGTATGGGGATGGCGGACATGGAGCTTTACTACTGTGTCTCCCACATAATAGAGCTAAATGACTAACTCTTTGGAGGGCTTGATGGTTCTGCATATCATTCCGAACTTACAACAAAAGGCTGAGAAGGAATATTGGGGCTTATATATGGCAATCCGGTACCTGACTCGCTGCCCCAGGTTAAGCAAGTAGTACTTCAAAGTAGTTCTCCAATGCTGGAGGATGGCACTGAGATTGGTGTATTGCGATAAGATGCCAACATTACAGATACTTCTCTGGGTGGGTACTTGGCTTAAGCAGTGCACACAATTATCAGGCTTTTGGAGGTAGGACCATATCGACATTTCCAGACTGGGTGATCTATGGTCAGACAGCTGCATGAAATTCTTCTTGGAGCTGCTGGAAGGGTATATACTTAATAGGCAGCAGTTCTACTGGGAGAGACCGAATAATTACATTAGAAGTAAAAATGGTTATGGGCCCACTGAGTAAACAGGGAATCTCATGCATCTACAAAGCTTTAGGTCTTCAAGAGGAAATGGGGAAAATGTGGCTGGGTCATTGGACAATTGTGAATGGGAGGAGGGCAAAATGGCCCGCAGTGAATTGTTATTTGAGCTAAACTACATCTGATTCAGTGTAATATTTTACACTGTGCTTAGTTCACCCAACAAAGGTTGTGGCACATGCGTCATATTATGTCCCCCAAATGCTTTCAATGAAGTTATGAGAGAAATTTCTTTCCTGTTTCTGGGGGTGTCAAGTGATATCTCAGTTCCTGACTAGGGTGTTCATTACCTTATCAGAGGTGCTGGCGAGCCTGGTCAGTCCCTCACCCAAGCTGTCCCTCCTAGAGTAACTGGAATACTTTGGGAATAATGGGCATCAAACTCTGGTGAGGAATGGAACTGTGTTGGCAAAACAAGGCATTGCAATATTTTGGAGATCGAACTTCACCCACTGTTTGGTGATTTCTTTAAGGCAAAGGTGAAGAAAGCATTTATTTGGCAAACGGCTACCTTACAAGCACCAAAAAATATGGGGCAATGGTGCACACAATATAACATGCTCTGAGTATTATTTACAGGGAGCGGACATTTTGTATCCGTGAGCTAAGCTTGTTAGTTGTAAGAAAAATAAAATCAATATAGGGCATGATTTAGATATTGGCAGATGGTTACTCCGCCATAACAGTGATGGATATCCCGTCCACTGAAATCTAAATTCCATAGGATATAATGAGATTTAGATTTCAGGGGAAGGGATATCTGTCACCGTTGTGACAGAGTAAGATCTTCCGCCAGTATCTAAATCAGGCCCGTAATTTGGCTCTAAAAACAGTTATTGATTGACCTAAGTTCCTATACTTCCTTAGAAAATGAAGATCCATGTTTAGATGCAGAAAATCTTGGGGAGCTATTTTGTTTTCCTCAATATTGACATCAATAAATTTGTCGATCAAACATCCCAAGAAAATATATATAATCCCACACAATGGGAGGATTTTCAAGCCCAACCTACAAACAGTCCTAGAATTTTCTAGAAAAGATTTCAATATTTTATAAAGACGATAGGTCTGATCTGGCTTTCTTTAATTATTCTCAAGAGCCTGAAAAATTTAAAGCAATCTTGATCACGAATCAAAGATTTATTTATTCCAAGCTGTTTATTTGCTCACTTACAGAACATGGTGATGCATATTGGAAAGAAATTATAAATGAAAAAAAGTGTGTGGTGAACCAAATTTTGGCAAGTTAAGGTCATTGATAACTTGTTGCGAACATGCATGTCTCCCAAAGAAACATTATTTCTAACCAAGACGATACAGCAGACAGCATACATGAGTGTTCCATTTTCTAGAGATTTAAAGACACCATCAATTGCAAAAATTAATCTTACAAACTTTTCAGGCTGCAAATAGCAGGGAAACATCTTCTGATAATTAATTAACTGAAATAATGCAGATTGGAACATATAATTTAATTATGTTCATCTAAGATGGAATAGCTCCATGGCAAATAAATAATGATTAGGCCCGAGGGAAATTTTAATTACACCTGCTTAATAGGTGTATTTTTATCAATTTCGTGTTATAAATTTATGTGAAATTACTGATATTATGCCACGTTGCACAATTTCAGTGAGAACTTTTAACACAAGATGTGCCTTTTGGGTAATTTTTGAACACGAGTGTCACTTCGGATATATTTTTTACCAGAGTAGCCTGTTTGGGTAATTATTAAGCATGAAAGTACAAATCTGAACGTGAGAAGTAGTGTTTTGAATGTGAGCAGCAGTTTGTTTGGGAGAGCTGTCAACACACTTTTCAGGTAGATTTTTTGCCCAAGTGGACTGTTTGGGTAATTTTTGAGTGCAAAACTGCACTTTTGATGTGAGCAGCACTATTCTGAATGCGAGTAAACAGGATTAAACTCAAACTAACATTTTCAAGACAAATATTTACCTTCAGGTAATTGTTTGAGTGTGAGATGCATTTCATGTAATTCTATGTGATTTTGCATAATTTTGTGTTAATTTTACGTATCTACGCCTCTGCAAATTGCACAAGATTTGTAGACCCATAATACTGATGTATATATGGATGGATTCTGATCTCAAGCTCGTAGTCCGTTAGCAAACATGCTCGACTTAATATAATATATTTCCCTCCATGATCGTAACAATATATAGTGTTAGCAAGTTATAACAAAGGTGGTTTCTCATTCCAGTTTGAACTTTGTGAAAGAACACCTGTCAAAGCTTAGGAAAACATGGGTGGAAATTATTTTCTTCTTAGGTCACATCCCATAAAGAATAACGATTTGTGCATCCCCTAATACATGCTTCTATTCAAGAGGATCAAGCATATTCTACAAGAGAAGTGACAGAAAAAATTGGAGAGACTGACAAACAATTCGAAGTACTTTTCAAAGTGTTGATAATGGTTTTCAAACACTCTCAAAATGAATATACACACTTTCAATCAATATTTCTTCTTTTCTCAATCTTTTAAAACAAGATTTAAATCTCTTGCCACAAGGCCATTTTTAAATGGGAGCAATTACACAATTAAAATGGACATTACATACTTTAAAAATGAGTAAAGTGCTGTGGCAGCTCATAAGTGAATCTGCTGTATTATGTCCCTATAATTTGATGATGGAAAAGATAACAATTGTAGAAAAAGAAGCATCATGCACTCCTTTATCGAAAGACCAGATAGAAAGCACCCAGTCTCTGTGCAGAAGACCCATAGCGTGTGTGGTTCTTATAAACAGTAATCTCCCTGCCAATCACTGCTTTTCATTTTTATGGTTGTCAGAAACACACATTCATAGATAATGAAAAATTACACAACACGTTTCATCAGCATGTCTTGAAATCTCCTTTTCAGCTTAGTTGCTGGGCAAATGATAATCCCCTATTAATTAGCACATCTGTAAGAACTCACTTCTCTGTAATTCTATCACATTGCACAGGGCTTGTAACCCTTTGAAGTCTGAGTTTGTTCGTAAATTACTTGCAGCTCCTGTTTCATTCATTTCTTCTTATCATAAACTTCTAGGAAATGGCTTGTATCTAATTAGAACAAATGAAAACTGATGTGGGTTAACTATGATTTTATTTATGTGTTAACTGTTCAATAAAACAGTAAAATCTTGTGGCGTTACATTTTATCTTCCTTCAAAGAAGGTGTCTAAAATTGAACAAGCGTGTTGCAATTCTGACACAGAAAGGTGTATCATTAACCACTGGAGCACTAACTTTTGCTGTACGAACAGAGTAGTCGGCTTCAGATGTTTTACCAACTTCTGAAAACTCAATTCCCAACACGTTTTGCTGACTAGTTACACACCTTGCATCCAATACAACAAGCATAAGTCATGTTTTTAAAACCATCACATCTAGCTTACTGGGTTGCTTTAAGACTATTCTGGATGCATGCTTTACTTCTTCAGTTTGTTGTTTTCAAATTTGTTTCGCCTAATTTAAACTACACTTCTAATAGTTGGCTGCACAATTAGTATTTCTTTTTAATAAAGAAATAAAGCCAGCATGAGTGCTAAGATAAATGGAGGTGCCCTTTCCCCACTGATCAACAGTGTTGTATAGCAGTGGCATTTTAATTTGAAGGAGATTCATTGAACAGGATAAGTAAAAAGTGGTCTCTGCCATTTTATACATTTCAAGCTCCTCAAGTGAGACCTGCATTTAGTCCTTGACTTGCTTTGAAACAGTTTATGTGGACGTCACCATGGAACAACCACCAATAACAGCCCTTGACATGGCTGATGTAATGGGATTAAATCAATGTGAGTGCATCAAACATATTGTACTGCACTGTAGTTACCGATCTTTAGAGAAGCTATTTATGACCAAACACCAAAGCCAACACCAGTACCATCACCACCCATGACGAGTCTGGTAAGAATCAGAATCAGATCAGCAACAGGGTTTGCCATTTCAGATTAGATCAGCATTGTCATACAAAGTGCATCAGTTTCATCTTTAAAGTCAACTTGTCTCTGTGGACATATTCATTTGGAGCCTCTATACAAATTGTTTGCACTTCACCCTTAGCATTACCAGTGAAACCCTTTTCAGTTGTGATTTTGAAAAGCTCACTTTTAGAGAAACATATGATAAACCCATCATCATCCGGAGAAAATTAATGAATATGCATCGAAATCTGAAAATGTTTGGCCTTTTTTGTTTTCATAACAAGAAACTCGTCATAGTTTTTAAATGGAGTGAAACTAAATGAAACAGATTGCATCTTTTTCAATCTTTTTTATTTGTTTTTTTCTTATTTGTATTAATTGTACATAGCAACAATAGCTAAGACAGAAAGATATAAGAGCCTAGATTTGTTCATTTATCATTGCGCACAGACACATATGGGCCCATTCACAAAGGTAAACTTAGACCTGAAGTCCAAGTTTAGATCTGAAATGTAAGGGCCCAATTCACAAAGATCAGTTCTAAGATCATCTTTGTGAATTGGGCCCAGATATATGTATTCATGGTATGTACTTTAACACCATTTTGGGGATGACATAATTATCAGACAGGTTTTACTCTTCATAGCTCCCGTCTTGAATTAAATCTGTGACTTATTTAGGTAAACGTGTGATATAAAAATGCATATTTATTCATGTTGCTACTCATTGCAATGTGAAAGTCTGATTGAATATATATATATATATATATATATATATATATATATATATATATATATATCTTTCTGTGTGGATCATATTCGTTTTCGCAGTGAAGCTAATTTCAGTTCTTGTTTATTGTTTTTCAACAAAAGGTAATGTTTTAAATAATATGAGGAGGTAAAAGGATGCCAGGGCCTTTCTGCTAATTGTTTATTCTGAAAATGTTCAACAGTGTTCAGATACATTATATAAACTAAGAGCAGAGTGTAATAAGGTTGAAAGGGACTGTGAGAAATTGGGTTGTTGGTTGACTGGCATGTGAGCCCTGGTCAAGCAGCAGCTACAATCCTTGTCAGGACAAGGCACATGCAAATCACAAATAAACTTGTGCTCAACCCCCTGGTAGGTTGGCACAGAGAAGTCAGGCTTAACTTAGAGGCAATGTGTGACACTTCAAACAATAAAACAGTGAACACACCAATAAAATGTATTCCACATTATATTAAAAAACAGAGCAAAATTTAATATATAAAACAAGACCAAAACAAAACTCCAATCAGCAGAACCGGAGTTCTCAATTTTTCAAGATTTTAGTGAAAATAGAACCAAAAGTACAAAGCACCAACTTGGGATATCTGGTTGCATTGGAGCCGGGTCAAAGTCACACTTTCAGACCAACTGCAATGGAGTGAAGGTCAGATACAGTAACCAGGTTAGGCCTGCTGAAGTTTATCTTCTCAAGTCCATGCCAAGAGTGCTGTTTGCATTAAGGAGGGCTACGAGGTGCAGGGAGAGTGTCGCGGAAGACTGTTGGTGTAGAGTGAAGAGCTGACCAGATGTTCAGGCGAGGCTGGAGCTTCACGTTGGTGGTTCCTGCAAGCGATCAATGCTTGAGCACGAACAGTTAGACTGGCGGAGCTTTACACTGAATCACTGTGTGAGTGGCGAGGTGTCAGTGCGAACGGGCACAGTCACAGTCTCAAAGGGCCCAAAAGCTTGACTTCAGCTCACTGAGCCACACCAAGGTTCCAAGATTTAAGGGACACCATTTAGGGGACATGAACTCACTGCACCTGAAACCAGGTTCTGGTGCTGTATTTTGGGGAGTTTTTTATATCCCTGAGGCTCAGATCTGGCCAGCAAACTAGCCCTTTGAAGTGCACAGGTGTCCTGTCTTCCTGGGCCTGGCTCCAGACTAACTACAGGGTGTGTGCGGCCCTTTGTGTGGAGACAGGACTCAGCCTATTTAAGTATATGTGGGTTTGGACCCAGCTTTTCCCTCCCATCCTACCACCTATGGCCCATTCAGTCGCACCTAAGCTTCCCATTATGTGTGGCTGTGTAGGAGAAATACACAAAGCCCAACTGTCAGCTAAACCTCTACACATGACCCAGCTGCAGGCACCAAATGGCTAAGGCAGGAAAATGCCAAATTTCTAAAAGTGGCATTTGAAGAATTGCAATACTACATTGGACTCACCTCTACCCCCACCTCCCACAGCCTGGCACCTTCATAGCAGATGAGGCATTATGCTTGTAGAATGTCAGAATTTCCCCTGAAAAGTTGCATACCATTCTAAAGAGCCTGCTTTTTGTTTGTAGCTTTGTGCTAGACCTCCATACCTCAATCAGTGTCACTTAATCTTGTAAGTATCTGTGCACCTCTGACATCTGTAGTCTTGGATAAGGCGTTACAGTCCAAGGTATCATTAGATCTTAAGGCAATAAACGGGGCCTAATATATACCATGTGTTTCATGTCTATGTTCCAAGTTTTGCATAATTTGCTCCATGGCCCCTACATTCCACAGCCTTTGGAGCCAATCTTCACTGGTTGGCGAAGATTGTTTGTTCAATTTCACCACTGTGACCTGTGTTGCCACAGTCAGAGCTAGTGTGAGTTGTTTGACTCTAAGTTACTTGTAATAAAGTTTTACAGGATGAGGAGCACCTAGCAAAATTACACTGGGATCTTGGACTATGGGCGTATAAAGGTGTTTTTAAATCTGTCAGTATTGCATTTCAATATCTCTTTAGCTTGCTACATTCCCATAAGAGGTGTGTCAAGTTTCTGGGTCGCTGCAGCTGTCCCATGTACCTTCCCGCCATTTGTCCCATTTTGCTACTTTTTATGGTGTCTATACCAATAGTGTACTAATTTGCACTGTGTGCCTTCACTCTGGCATCCCCTTGCGGATGTGTACATTCTGTAGTAGATCTTTATTCATTCTTTGACTGTTAAGGTCTTTCCTAGTTTCCTTGTCCATCTCTTGGGTCGGCTTCACATTAGTGGTCTGGCTGTCATTTAGGAATTTATATATGGTGGAAAGTGTGTGCTTTGTGGAGTGAGCCTCCATGACTGATTTTTTCAAATGATGGTAAGAGCCTGGATGCCCCAGATTTGTTGTTTGAATGGAGAACCCAGTGACGGACTTGAAGATAGGCAAAATGCCTGTTCTCATATAGCTGATATTGATGTGTTAGGTCTTCAAACAATTGCACATGACCATTTTTAAAAAAGAAACAGCCCCATTAGATGTGTACAGTGCCTTCATTTTGTGTATGCTAGAGCATCCACAGCGGCAGAAATATCTGGGTTAAAATATATAGGTATAAACAGTGAGGATTAGGTAGAAAGGACCCTTCTTGTCACCACGCCAGCCCATGCTTTCAACATGGCATTTGTAATCAGTCAAAAGTATAGACCCCATCTCCTATATATACATTGTAGCAAAGGTATTTGCCAAGTGGGTACCATGGCTATCACATGGTCTATACTACTCCATTGCTTCTCAGTTTCAGTTTTAACCCACTCTATAAATAGGCTATTCTGTTTTACGTTTAAACCTGTAATAAAAGATAAAACCCAATTGAAAGGGAAACAGTTCTCATCAGTGTAAACACATAAACACTGATAAACACCTGTGCAGCCACAAACAAAAATGCCATTCAAGGAAAAGAAAGTGAAAGAGAAGGAATCATTTGTATTTCTTTCTGTAGGGGCCTTCAAAATGCAACTTTTTTTATACAAATGAGCAGCAAGAAAAAGTGGTCTAAGATTATTCTGCTTAACTTTTTTGTTTAGGGGGTATCAATAAAAATGTTTATTTTTTCCAGTTTTGTATACTTGGATTAAATGTGCAGGGTTTAGAAACATGTTTTAGATTTCTTCTAATAATTGCATAAACTGTACAGAATCTGGGAGAATATCAGAATATTAAAATCAAATTTGATCTTTTGGCAGTATTTAATTCTGTCAATGATTAGTGAAATTCCTAGGTCATAAAAATCTTAGCCAATATGTACTATAACATTTACCCACAGATACAGAATTAGTAAAACCCTTTAATACATCTTCCCTCCTTTCTAACAAGTCAACATTGATAACAGGTCACCTACCAAACACCCCAGGCTTTAAACATTAATTGCAAGGTGTAGGGACAGGTACCTCGGAAAATAGTGTTTTACCATGCTCATGGGATTGTGGTGAAGATGTGGCACAAGACTTTCTACATACCAACAAAATTCATAGATGCAAGGTGTTTCATTTTTATGAGTGATACTATCAGCTAACCCTGGCTTTTTACCTAACTGCACTTTACTGCTGGAGTTTTAGAGCACACAGGTACAATGCTGTAAAGAAATGGCTCCCTGTTGCAGTTACCCCCCACTTTTTGCCTGATACTGATGCTGACTTGACTGAGAAGTGTGCTGGGACCCTGCTAACCAGGCCCCAGCACCAGTGTTCTTTCACCTAAAATGTACGATTGTTTCCACAATTGGCACAACCCTGGCACCTAGGTAAGTCCCTTGTAACTGGTACCACTGGTACCAAGGGCCCTGATGCCAGGGAAGGTCTCTAAGGGCTGCAGCATGTCTTATGCCACCCTAGGGACCCCTCACTCAGCACAGACACACTGCTTGCCAGCTTGTGTGTGCTGGTGGGGAGAAAATGACTAAATCGACATGGCACTCCCCTCAGGGTGCCATGCCAACCTCCCACTGCCTGTGGCATAGGTAAGTCACCCCTCTAGTAGGCCTTACAGCCCTAAGGCAGGGTGCACTATACCACAGGTGAGGGCATAGGTGCATGAGCACTATGCCCCTACAGTGTCTAAGCAAAACCTTAAACATTGTAAGTGCAGGGTAGCCATAAGAGTATATGGGCTGGGAGTCTGTCAAAAACGAACTCCACAGCTCCATAATGGCTACACTGAATACTGGGAAGTTTGGTATCAAACTTCTCAGAATAATAAACCCACACTGATGCCAGTGTTGGATTTATTAAAAAATGCACACAGAGTGCATCTTAGAGATGCACCCTGTATTTCACCCAATTGTTCAGTGCAGGACTGACTGGTCTGTGCCAGCCTGCTGCTGAGAGACGAGTTTCTGACCCCATGCGGTGAGAGCCTTTTTGCTCTCTGAGGACAGAAACAAAGCCTGCTCTGGGAAGAGGTGCTTCACACCTCCCCCCTGCAGGAACTGTAACACCTAGCAGTGAGCTTCAAAGGCTCAAGCTTCGTGTTACAATGCCCCAGGGCACTCCAGCTAGTGGAGATGCCCGCCCCCTGGACACAGCCCCCACTTTTGGCGGCAAGTCCAGGAGAGATAATGAGAAAAACAAGGAGGAGTCACTGGCCAGTCAGGACAGCCCCTAAGGTGTCCTGAGCTGAGGTGACTCTGACTTTTAGAAATCTTCCATCTTGCAGATGGAGGATTCCCCCAATAGGAACAGGGATGTGACCCCCTCCCCTCAGGGAGGAAGCACAAAGAGGGTGTAGCCACCCTAAAGGACAGTAGCCATTGGCTACTGCCCTCCCAGACCTAAACACACCCCTAAATTCAGTATTTAGGGGCTCCCCAGAACCTAGGAACTCAGATTCCTGCAACTTACAGAAGAAGAGGACTGCTGTGCTGAAAAACCCTGCAGAGAAGAAGAAGACACCAACTGCTTTGGCCCCAGCCCTACCGGCCTGTCTCCCTCCTTCAGAAGAAACCTGCTCCAGCGACGCTTTCCCTGGGACCAGCGACCTCTGAATCCTCAGAGGACTGCCCTGCTTCAAGAGGAACAAGAAACTCCCGAGGACAGCGGACCTGCTCCAAAAAGACTGCAACTTTGTTACAGAGGAGCAGATTTAAAGACCCCTGCAATCCCCGCAAGAAGCGTGAGACTTGCAACACTGCACCCGGCGACCCCGACTCGACTGGTGGAGAAACAACACCTCAGGGAGGACCCTCCGGCGACTCCGAGACTGTGAGTAACCAAAGTTGTCCCCCCTGAGCCCCCACAGCGACGGCTGCAGAGGGAATCCCGAGGCTCCCCCTGACCGCAACTGCTTGACTCTAAAATCCCGACGGCTGGAAAAGACCCTGCACCCGCAGCCCCCAGCACCTGAAGGATCGGAACTTCAGTGCAGGAGTGACCCCCAGGAGGCCCTCTCCCTTGCCCAGGTGGTGGCTACCCCGAGGAGTCCCCCCCTTGCCTGCCTGCACCGCTGAAGAGACCCCTTGGTCTCCCATTGAAATCCATTGGAAACCCGCCGCTTGTTTGCACACTGCACCCGGCCGCCCCCGCGCTGCTGAGGGTGTACTTTCTGTGTGGACTTGTGTCCCCCCCGGTGCCCTACAAACCCCCCCTGGTCTGCCCTCCGAAGACGCGGGTACTTACCTGCTGGCAGACTGGAACCGGGGCACCCCCTTCTCTCCATTGAAGCCTATGCGTTTTGGGCACCACTTTGAACTCTGCACCTGACCGGCCCTGAGCTGCTGGTGTGGTGACTTTGGGGTTGCTCTGAACCCCCAACGGTGGGCTACCTTGGACCCCAATCTTAACCCCGTAGGGGGTTTACTTACCTGCAAAAACTAACATTACTTTACCTCCCCCAGGGACTGTGAAAATTGCACTGTGTCCACTTTAAAACAGCTTATTGTGTTTTATGTAAAAAGTATATATGCTACTGTGATTATTCAAAGTTCCTAAAGTACTTACCTGCAATACCTTTCAAATGAGATATTACATGTAGAATTTGAACCTGTGGTTCTTAAAATAAACTAAGAAAAGATATTTTTCTATAACAAAACCTATTGTCTGGATTTGTCTCTGAGTGTGTGTTCCTCATTTATTGCCTGTGTGTATGTACAACAAATGCTTAACACTACTCCTTTGATAAGCCTACTGCTCGACCACACTACCACAAAATAGAGCATTAGTATTATCTCTTTTTGCCACTATCTTACCTCTAAGGGGAACCCTTGGACTCTGTGCATGCTATTCCTTACTTTGAAATAGCACATACAGAGCCAACTTCCTACATTGGTGGATCAGCGGTGGGGTACAAGACTTTCCATTTGCTGGACTACTCAGCCAATACCTGATCACACGACAAATTCCAAAAATTTTCATTAGAAATTGATTTTTGCAATTTGAGCTATTTTTCTAAATTCTTAAAAGTCCTGCTAGGGCCTTGTGTTAGTCCCTGTTTAGCATTTCCTTTTAGAGTTTAAAAGTTTTTGTGAAAGTTTGAATTAGAACCTAGAACTAGTTTTAGATTCTTAAAAGTATTCCAACTTTTAGAAGCATAATGTCTAATACAGAGATGAATGTGGTGGAACTCGACACCACCCCTTACCTCCATCTTAAGATGAGGGAGCTAAGGTCACTCTGTAAAATAAAGAAAATAACAATGGGCCCCAGACCTTCCAAACTACAGCTCCAGGAGCTTTTGGCAGAGTTTGAAAAGGCCAACCCCTCTGAGGATGACAACCCAGAGGATGATGATAGTGAACTGGAGGAGAATTCCCCCCTTCCAGTCCTAACTAGGGAACCCAGGGACCCTCAATCTCTGATTCCAACTGTGATAGTCAGAGATGCTGCTTCCCTCACAGGAGGGGCCAGCACTTCTGAAATCACTGAGGATAGCCTCAGTGAAGAGGACCTCCTGTTAGCCAGGATGGCCAAAAGATTGGCTTTGGAAAGACAGATCCTAGCCATAGAAAGGGAAAGACAAGAGATGGGCCTAGGTCCCATCAGTGGTGGCAGCAACATAAATAGGGTCAGAGATTCTCCTGACATGTTGAAAATCCCAAAAGGGATTGTAACTAAATATGAAGATGGTGATGACATCACCAAATGGTTCACAGCTTTTGAGAGGGCTTGTGCAACCAGAAAAGTAAACAGATCTCACTGGGGTGCTCTCCTTTGGGAAATGTTCACTGGAAAGTGTAGGGATAGACTCCTCACACTCTCTGGAAAAGATGCAGAATCTTATGACCTCATGAAGGGAACCCTGATTGAGGGTTTGGGATTCTCCACTGAGGAGTATAGAATTAGATTCAGGGGGCTCAAAAATCCTCGAGCCAGACCTGGATTGATTTTGTAGACTACTCAGTGAAAACACTGGATGGTTGGGTAACTGGAAATGAAGTGCATGACTATGTTGGGCTTTATAATTTGTTTATGAAAGAACACATTTTAAGTAACTGCTTCAATGAAAAGTTGCATCAGTATCTGGTAGACCTAGGTCCAATTTCTCCCCAAGAATTGGGAAAGAAGGCAGACCACTGGGTCAAGACTAGGGTAACCAAAACTTCCACTGGGGGTGACCAAAAGAAAGGGGTTACAAAACCTCCTCAGGAGAAAGTGGGTGACACTAGAAACAAAGAAAAAGAGTCCTCTGTAGGCCCCCAAAAACCAGACCAAGTGGGTGGGCCCCGAGACACAACCCAAAACAAAGGTTGGTACCAGGGTAAGAACTGGGATGCCACTAAGGCATGGTGCCATAACTGTAGACAGACAGGGCACCACACCAAGGACACTTCTTGTCCCAAAAACAAACCCCCTAGCAAAATCCCAGGGGTGACCAGTGTAGCCATTGGGGATGACTCCTCAGATGAGGAGGTCTTCATAGCCTTCAACTGGAAAAAGGGCCCAACAGGTGAGTTGGAGATTCCAGAGGGAAGTAGACACTTCCACCACCTACTGGTGAATGGAATCCCAGCCACTGCCCTGAGAGACACTTGTGCCAGTCACACTATTGTGCATGACAGGCTGGTGTTCTCAAACCAGTACATCCCAGGTGAGACTGCAAGAGTAAGAGTTAGCCCAGAAAGGGTCACTGATAGGCCTGTGGCTTTTGTGCCCATAGAAGTGGGTGGGACTTTTAGCTGGAGAAGGGTGGTAGTCAGTACAGACCTCCCCCTTGATTGTCTCCTTGGAAATGACTATCCAGAGGTTAGTCAGAGCCCAAGAGAGGAACTGGTCCAGTGCCAGTCCTCTCCCAAGGATTCTGGAGCTCCTGCCCCTACAGTAACTGCAAGCAGGCCCCAGACGAAAAAGATAAGAAAACAGTGTAGGAAGGGTGGACAACCTTTAGCCAAGGTTCCAGCAAGCCAAGGAGATTCTGCTCCAGTAGGGGAGAACTCCAAAAGTGGCACTGATAAAGTCCAACCTGACCCACAAGAAGTCCTGCCTAGTCAGGCAACTGTTAAGCCTGAGTGGGTGGCTCCTCAGCTAACAGAAGAAAGAGTGAAAGAAGGGTGTTTACTACAAGATGTGGTAACCCCCCACTCTAATACAGCAGACAGGCACCCTGAACCCAAAGAAGCCTGTAACTTAGCCCCTTCCCTTGTAGGTGAAGAGCTAAAGGTGTGGTTCTGGGCACTGACAGCTGTCAGTGGCCTCTGCTGGGTGTTAGCCTTTATGGCTGCACTATCCTTGGCATGGTGGTCTGACCCCATGCCAAATAGCAAGTTAGGCCCCCTGACCCTGTTGGTCATGGTGGGGTTACTCCAGCTCTGGGTAACCTCTTTGGGTAAGCTAGGGGTGACCCTGGCTAAGATAAGATTAGCAGAGGTGGATACCTCTAACCCCAAAATAGAGAGAATGGGTGGAGACATTAAAGAGACAGACTAGAGGCAATTCAGACTAGGTCCTATCATTGTGGAAGTGGGTCAGTTCCCCAGAGGGAATGACCTGAACATGAGGATGTAAGGCAGAGTAGGCCCTGCAACAAACCAGCCTATTTCCTCTACTCTTCCTCGCCTGACAGACTAGGAAGACTCTCCCAGCTTTGGCTGAGTCTCCTGGCCTCTGGGCTGGGGGGGGGGGGCTTGTGTAAAGAAATGGCTCCCTGTTGCAGTTACCCCCCACTTTTTTCCTGATACTGATGCTGACTTGACTGAGAAGTGTGCTGGGACCCTGCTAACCAGGCCCCAGCACCAGTGTTCTTTCACCTAAAATGTACGATTGTTTCCACAATTGGCACAACCCTGGCACCTAGGTAAGTCCCTTGTAACTGGTACCACTGGTACCAAGGGCCCTGATGCCAGGGAAGGTCTCTAAGGGCTGCAGCATGTCTTATGCCACCCTAGGGACCCCTCACTCAGCACAAACACACTGCTTGCCAGCTTGTGTGTGCTGGTGGGGAAAAAAATGACTAAATCGACATGGCACTCCCCTCAGGGTGCCATGCCAACCTCCCACTGCCTGTGGCATAGGTAAGTCACCCCTCTAGTAGGCCTTACAGCCCTAAGGCAGGGTGCACTATACCACAGGTGAGGGCATAGGTGCATGAGCACTATGCCCCTACAGTGTCTAAGCAAAACCTTAAACATTGTAAGTGCAGGGTAGCCATAAGAGTATATGGGCTGGGAGTCTGTCAAAAACGAACTCCACAGCTCCATAATGACTACACTGAATACTGGGAAGTTTGGTATCACACTTCTCAGAATAATAAACCCACACTGATGCCAGTGTTGGATTTATTAAAAAATGCACACAGAGTGCATCTTAGAGATGCACCCTGTATTTTACCCAATTGTTCAGTGCAGGACTGACTGGTCTGTGCCAGCCTGCTGCTGAGAGACGAGTTTCTGACCCCATGCGGTGAGAGTCTTTGTGCTCTCTGAGGACAGAAACAAAGCCTGCTCTGGGTGGAGGTGCTTCACACCTCCCCCCTGCAGGAACTGTAACACCTAGCAGTGAGCTTCAAAGGCTCAAGCTTCGTGTTACAATGCCCCAGGGCACTCCAGCTAGTGGAGATGCCCACCCCCTGGACACAGCCCCCACTTTTGGCGGCAAGTCCAGGAGAGATAATGAGAAAAACAAGGAGGAGTCACTGGCCAGTCAGGACAGCCCCTAAGGTGTCCTGAGCTGAGGTGACTCGGACTTTTAGAAATCTTCCATCTTGCAGATGGAGGATTCCCCCAATAGGAACAGGGATGTGACCCCCTCCCCTCAGGGAGGAGGCACAAAGAGGGTGTAGCCACCCTAAAGGACAGTAGCCATTGGCTACTGCCCTCCCAGACCTAAACACACCCCTAAATTCAGTATTTAGGGGCTCCCCAGAACCTAGGAACTCAGATTCCTGCAACTTACAGAAGAAGAGGACTGCTGTGCTGAAAAACCCTGCAGAGAAGAAGAAGACACCAACTGCTTTGGCCCCAGCCCTACCGGCCTGTCTCCCGCCTTCAGAAGAAACCTGCTCCAGCTACGCTTTCCCTGCGACCAGCGACCTCTGAATCCTCAGAGGACTGCCCTGCTTCAAGAGGAACAAGAAACTCCCGAGGACAGCGGACCTGCTCCAAAAAGACTGCAACTTTGTTACAGAGGAGCAGATTTAAAGACCCCTTCAATCCCCGCAAGAAGCGTGAGACTTGCAACACTGCACCCGGCGACCCCGACTCGACTGGTGGAGAAACAACATCTCAGGGAGGACCCTCCGGCGACTCCGAGACTGTGAATAACCAAAGTTGTCCCCCCTGGGCCCTCACAGCGACGGCTGCAGAGGGAATCCCGAGGCTCCCCCTGACCGCGACTACCTGACTCTAAAATCCCGACGGCTGGAAAAGACCCTGCACCCGCAGCCCCCAGCACCTGAAGGATCGGAACTTCAGTGCATGAGTGACCCCCAGGAGGCCCTCTCCCTTGCCCAGGTGGTGGCTACCCCGAGGAGTCCCCCCCTTGCCTGCCTGCACCGCTGAAGAGACCCCTTGGTCTCCCATTGAAATCCATTGGAAACCCGACGCTTGTTTGCACACTGCACCCGGCCGCCCCCGCGCTGCTGAGGGTGTACTTTCTGTGTGGACTTGTGTCCCCCCCAGTGCCCTACAAACCCCCCCTGGTCTGCCCTCCGAAGACGCAGGTACTTACCTGCTGGCAGACTGGAACCGGGGCACCCCCTTCTCTCCATTGAAGCCTATGCGTTTTGGGCACCACTTTGAACTCTGCACCTGACCGGCCCTGAGCTGCTGGTGTGGTGACTTTGGGGTTGCTCTGAACCCCCAACGGTGGGCTACCTTGGACCCCAATCTTAACCCCGTAGGTGGTTTACTTACCTGCAAAAACTAACATTACTTTACCTCCCCCAGGAACTGTGAAAATTGCACTGTGTCCACTTTTAAAACAGCTTATTGTGTTTTATGTAAAAAGTATATATGCTACTGTGATTATTCAAAGTTCCTAAAGTACTTACCTGCAATACCTTTCAAATGAGATATTACATGTAGAATTTGAACCTGTGGTTCTTAAAATAAACTAAGAAAATATATTTTTCTATAACAAAACCTATTGGCTGGATTTGTCTCTGAGTGTGTGTTCCTCATTTATTGCCTGTGTGTATGTACAACAAATGCTTAACACTACTCCTTTGATAAGCCTACTGCTCGACCACACTACCACAAAATAGAGCATTAGTATTATCTCTTTTTGCCACTATCTTACCTCTAAGGGGAACCCTTGGACTCTGTGCATGCTATTCCTTACTTTGAAATAGCACATACAGAGCCAACTTCCTACATTGGTGGATCAGCGGTGGGGTACAAGACTTTCCATTTGCTGGACTACTCAGCCAATACCTGATCACACGACAAATTCCAAAAATTTTGATTAGAAATTGATTTTTGCAATTTGAGCTATTTTTCTAAATTCTTAAAAGTCCTGCTAGGGCCTTGTGTTAGTCCCTGTTTAGCATTTCCTTTTAGAGTTTAAAAGTTTTTGTGAAAGTTTGAATTAGAACCTAGAACTAGTTTTAGATTCTTAAAAGTATTCCAACTTTTAGAAGCATAATGTCTAATACAGAGATGAATGTGGTGGAACTCGACACCACCCCTTACCTCCATCTTAAGATGAGGGAGCTAAGGTCACTCTGTAAAATAAAGAAAATAACAATGGGCCCCAGACCTTCCAAACTACAGCTCCAGGAGCTTTTGGCAGAGTTTGAAAAGGCCAACCCCTCTGAGGATGACAACCCAGAGGATGATGATAGTGAACTGGAGGAGAATTCCCCCCTTCCAGTCCTAACTAGGGAACCCAGGGACCCTCAATCTCTGATTCCAACTGTGATAGTCAGAGATGCTGCTTCCCTCACAGGAGGGGCCAGCACTTCTGAAATCACTGAGGATAGCCTCAGTGAAGAGGACCTCCTGTTAGCCAGGATGGCCAAAAGATTGGCTTTGGAAAGACAGATCCTAGCCATAGAAAGGGAAAGACAAGAGATGGGCCTAGGTCCCATCAGTGGTGGCAGCAACATAAATAGGGTCAGAGATTCTCCTGACATGTTGAAAATCCCAAAAGGGATTGTAACTAAATATGAAGATGGTGATGACATCACCAAATGGTTCACAGCTTTTGAGAGGGCTTGTGCAACCAGAAAAGTAAACAGATCTCACTGGGGTGCTCTCCTTTGGGAAATGTTCACTGGAAAGTGTAGGGATAGACTCCTCACACTCTCTGGAAAAGATGCAGAATCTTATGACCTCATGAAGGGAACCCTGATTGAGGGTTTGGGATTCTCCACTGAGGAGTATAGAATTAGATTCAGGGGGCTCAAAAATCCTCGAGCCAGACCTGGATTGATTTTGTAGACTACTCAGTGAAAACACTGGATGGTTGGGTAACTGGAAATGAAGTGCATGACTATGTTGGGCTTTATAATTTGTTTATGAAAGAACACATTTTAAGTAACTGCTTCAATGAAAAGTTGCATCAGTATCTGGTAGACCTAGGTCCAATTTCTCCCCAAGAATTGGGAAAGAAGGCAGACCACTGGGTCAAGACTAGGGTAACCAAAACTTCCACTGGGGGTGACCAAAAGAAAGGGGTTACAAAACCTCCTCAGGAGAAAGTGGGTGACACTAGAAACAAAGAAAAAGAGTCCTCTGTAGGCCCCCAAAAACCAGACCAAGTGGGTGGGCCCCGAGACACAACCCAAAACAAAGGTTGGTACCAGGGTAAGAACTGGGATGCCACTAAGGCATGGTGCCATAACTGTAGACAGACAGGGCACCACACCAAGGACACTTCTTGTCCCAAAAACAAACCCCCTAGCAAAATCCCAGGGGTGACCAGTGTAGCCATTGGGGATGACTCCTCAGATGAGGAGGTCTTCATAGCCTTCAACTGGAAAAAGGGCCCAACAGGTGAGTTGGAGATTCCAGAGGGAAGTAGACACTTCCACCACCTACTGGTGAATGGAATCCCAGCCACTGCCCTGAGAGACACTTGTGCCAGTCACACTATTGTGCATGACAGGCTGGTGTTCTCAAACCAGTACATCCCAGGTGAGACTGCAAGAGTAAGAGTTAGCCCAGAAAGGGTCACTGATAGGCCTGTGGCTTTTGTGCCCATAGAAGTGGGTGGGACTTTTAGCTGGAGAAGGGTGGTAGTCAGTACAGACCTCCCCCTTGATTGTCTCCTTGGAAATGACTATCCAGAGGTTAGTCAGAGCCCAAGAGAGGAACTGGTCCAGTGCCAGTCCTCTCCCAAGGATTCTGGAGCTCCTGCCCCTACAGTAACTGCAAGCAGGCCCCAGACGAAAAAGATAAGAAAACAGTGTAGGAAGGGTGGACAACCTTTAGCCAAGGTTCCAGCAAGCCAAGGAGATTCTGCTCCAGTAGGGGAGAACTCCAAAAGTGGCACTGATAAAGTCCAACCTGACCCACAAGAAGTCCTGCCTAGTCAGGCAACTGTTAAGCCTGAGTGGGTGGCTCCTCAGCTAACAGAAGAAAGAGTGAAAGAAGGGTGTTTACTACAAGATGTGGTAACCCCCCACTCTAATACAGCAGACAGGCACCCTGAACCCAAAGAAGCCTGTAACTTAGCCCCTTCCCTTGTAGGTGAAGAGCTAAAGGTGTGGTTCTGGGCACTGACAGCTGTCAGTGGCCTCTGCTGGGTGTTAGCCTTTATGGCTGCACTATCCTTGGCATGGTGGTCTGACCCCATGCCAAATAGCAAGTTAGGCCCCCTGACCCTGTTGGTCATGGTGGGGTTACTCCAGCTCTGGGTAACCTCTTTGGGTAAGCTAGGGGTGACCCTGGCTAAGATAAGATTAGCAGAGGTGGATACCTCTAACCCCAAAATAGAGAGAATGGGTGGAGACATTAAAGAGACAGACTAGAGGCAATTCAGACTAGGTCCTATCATTGTGGAAGTGGGTCAGTTCCCCAGAGGGAATGACCTGAACATGAGGATGTAAGGCAGAGTAGGCCCTGCAACAAACCAGCCTATTTCCTCTACTCTTCCTCGCCTGACAGACTAGGAAGACTCTCCCAGCTTTGGCTGAGTCTCCTGGCCTCTGGGCTGGGGGGGGGGGGCTTGTGTAAAGAAATGGCTCCCTGTTGCAGTTACCCCCCACTTTTTTCCTGATACTGATGCTGACTTGACTGAGAAGTGTGCTGGGACCCTGCTAACCAGGCCCCAGCACCAGTGTTCTTTCACCTAAAATGTACGATTGTTTCCACAATTGGCACAACCCTGGCACCTAGGTAAGTCCCTTGTAACTGGTACCACTGGTACCAAGGGCCCTGATGCCAGGGAAGGTCTCTAAGGGCTGCAGCATGTCTTATGCCACCCTAGGGACCCCTCACTCAGCACAAACACACTGCTTGCCAGCTTGTGTGTGCTGGTGGGGAAAAAAATGACTAAATCGACATGGCACTCCCCTTAGGGTGCCATGCCAACCTCCCACTGCCTGTGGCATAGGTAAGTCACCCCTCTAGTAGGCCTTACAGCCCTAAGGCAGGGTGCACTATACCACAGGTGAGGGCATAGGTGCATGAGCACTATGCCCCTACAGTGTCTAAGCAAAACCTTAAACATTGTAAGTGCAGGGTAGCCATAAGAGTATATGGGCTGGGAGTCTGTCAAAAACGAACTCCACAGCTCCATAATGACTACACTGAATACTGGGAAGTTTGGTATCACACTTCTCAGAATAATAAACCCACACTGATGCCAGTGTTGGATTTATTAAAAAATGCACACAGAGTGCATCTTAGAGATGCACCCTGTATTTTACCCAATTGTTCAGTGCAGGACTGACTGGTCTGTGCCAGCCTGCTGCTGAGAGACGAGTTTCTGACCCCATGCGGTGAGAGTCTTTGTGCTCTCTGAGGACAGAAACAAAGCCTGCTCTGGGTGGAGGTGCTTCACACCTCCCCCCTGCAGGAACTGTAACACCTAGCAGTGAGCTTCAAAGGCTCAAGCTTCGTGTTACAATGCCCCAGGGCACTCCAGCTAGTGGAGATGCCCACCCCCTGGACACAGCCCCCACTTTTGGCGGCAAGTCCAGGAGAGATAATGAGAAAAACAAGGAGGAGTCACTGGCCAGTCAGGACAGCCCCTAAGGTGTCCTGAGCTGAGGTGACTCGGACTTTTAGAAATCTTCCATCTTGCAGATGGAGGATTCCCCCAATAGGAACAGGGATGTGACCCCCTCCCCTCAGGGAGGAGGCACAAAGAGGGTGTAGCCACCCTAAAGGACAGTAGCCATTGGCTACTGCCCTCCCAGACCTAAACACACCCCTAAATTCAGTATTTAGGGGCTCCCCAGAACCTAGGAACTCAGATTCCTGCAACTTACAGAAGAAGAGGACTGCTGTGCTGAAAAACCCTGCAGAGAAGAAGAAGACACCAACTGCTTTGGCCCCAGCCCTACCGGCCTGTCTCCCGCCTTCAGAAGAAACCTGCTCCAGCTACGCTTTCCCTGCGACCAGCGACCTCTGAATCCTCAGAGGACTGCCCTGCTTCAAGAGGAACAAGAAACTCCCGAGGACAGCGGACCTGCTCCAAAAAGACTGCAACTTTGTTACAGAGGAGCAGATTTAAAGACCCCTTCAATCCCCGCAAGAAGCGTGAGACTTGCAACACTGCACCCGGCGACCCCGACTCGACTGGTGGAGAAACAACATCTCAGGGAGGACCCTCCGGCGACTCCGAGACTGTGAATAACCAAAGTTGTCCCCCCTGGGCCCTCACAGCGACGGCTGCAGAGGGAATCCCGAGGCTCCCCCTGACCGCGACTACCTGACTCTAAAATCCCGACGGCTGGAAAAGACCCTGCACCCGCAGCCCCCAGCACCTGAAGGATCGGAACTTCAGTGCATGAGTGACCCCCAGGAGGCCCTCTCCCTTGCCCAGGTGGTGGCTACCCCGAGGAGTCCCCCCCTTGCCTGCCTGCACCGCTGAAGAGACCCCTTGGTCTCCCATTGAAATCCATTGGAAACCCGACGCTTGTTTGCACACTGCACCCGGCCGCCCCCGCGCTGCTGAGGGTGTACTTTCTGTGTGGACTTGTGTCCCCCCCAGTGCCCTACAAACCCCCCCTGGTCTGCCCTCCGAAGACGCAGGTACTTACCTGCTGGCAGACTGGAACCGGGGCACCCCCTTCTCTCCATTGAAGCCTATGCGTTTTGGGCACCACTTTGAACTCTGCACCTGACCGGCCCTGAGCTGCTGGTGTGGTGACTTTGGGGTTGCTCTGAACCCCCAACGGTGGGCTACCTTGGACCCCAATCTTAACCCCGTAGGTGGTTTACTTACCTGCAAAAACTAACATTACTTTACCTCCCCCAGGAACTGTGAAAATTGCACTGTGTCCACTTTTAAAACAGCTTATTGTGTTTTATGTAAAAAGTATATATGCTACTGTGATTATTCAAAGTTCCTTAAGTACTTACCTGCAATACCTTTCAAATTAGATATTACATGTAGAATTTGAACCTGTGGTTCTTAAAATAAACTAAGAAAATATATTTTTCTATAACAAAACCTATTGGCTGGATTTGTCTCTGAGTGTGTGTTCCTCATTTATTGCCTGTGTGTATGTACAACAAATGCTTAACACTACTCCTTTGATAAGCCTACTGCTCGACCACACTACCACAAAATAGAGCATTAGTATTATCTCTTTTTGCCACTATCTTACCTCTAAGGGGAACCCTTGGACTCTGTGCATGCAATTCCTTACTTTGAAATAGCACATACAGAGCCAACTTCCTACAAATGCTAATAGCAAAATGTCATGTCTCAGAAGAAAATGTGATGTAGGTCAAAGGTCAAGACTGACATAAAGTGAGACATTTGGATAATTATGAATGCTCACACAATTGTAGCACCACCTTAGTATAGTTTGGAAAACGATGCTGAAAAATGAGTGGTGAGTATGCTTAAAGTGTCCAGTATCATATGCCATTGAATGCAAGGCTGCAAATTATTCTGATGCAATTCAAACCTTTATGGATTTCACTAAGTGCTTTGCTGTTAGCAGTGTTGACCACCACAACAATGTTCTAATATTCAGTAAAGAGTAGGTGATTGACTCCCAACTGTGCCCAGGTTTTATTAAAAAACATTTTAGTATAGCTCTCTTACTTTGTAACCCATTTATAGTCCTGTACACCAGACAGAGTCCTGACAGAGTGAGTGTGAGATATAATGAGTGTTGAGAGATGGTCCTGTGACGCAAGTGTGAGTGGGGGTGCAATACACAGACTTTCTATGCTTAAAACGGTCTAACATTTGTCTATTGGGCACACTGCCAATGGGAAGGCACTACGTACCCTCCATTACTTCTTCTTTAAATTAAATATGTACTTAACAACTTAGCAATCACTGAAGAACAACATATTTTGTAAACAATGGAAAAACACAGTTGTTGTCTCTTTTGGTGGTTAGGCAGCTTAATAAACATTGATAAGCACTGATTTCTAAAACTTTGAAAAACACAGAAAAAAACACCACTGAAATCTAAAACAATAAACACAGCAATCAAGGCAGCCTAGCTAAAAAGCATCTCAATAGGCCAGCCAAATGTTAGTTATGAAGTTGTGGAATCCCTAAGACTCCCATGACTACAAGCCTATATGTCTGCTTAGCTTCCATACATGGCGTTTTATTAGACCATATGTAGTTGTTTATTGAGTATTGGATTTGGATTTTGCAGTATTTCTTGACCTTTGATAGTAGAGTTTGAAACAAGTATAAGACTCTAGGAAGTATGTTCATTTTAATGAAAGCTATTCTTCCGAGCAGGAAAAGTCCTAGAGATTCCATCTTCCCAGAGGAGTTTTACATTCTTTGATAAGACTGGTGTAGTTTGTACATATCACCCTCAGGTAGGTGACTGCTGGTAGCTCTAGTGATATCAGGTCTATCTGTCCAATTTCCTGCCTTTGGTTTGATGTAACAGGAGAGCCTCAGTTTTCTCCAAATTAATTTTAAACCCAGCTAGGTGTCTATAGATTTCTAGTTCCGACAGTAGAGGCCTCAATGACTTAGTTGGATTGCATAGTGTCATCATGATATAACCTGCAGACATTGTTAGCATATATCAATCCTCCCTATTACAGCCCCAACTATCAGTGTTGTGTGTTACAGCTTTGGCAAAGCATTCAAAGGTCAGAGAATACAGGAGGGAGGAGAGGGGGGCAACCCTGTCTAGTTTCCCTTTGTATAGTGACGGGGGGGGCAAAGTCACACTATTAATGAATAGATGCCATAGGTGATTTTTAATCAGCAAGAACCCTGTTCAAAACTGCTTTCCCAGTCCTAAAGACTGCAAAACTCCCATCATCCTCCACCAGCCACGCCATCAAAGGCTTTTTTGGTGTTATCGCTGCATTACCCGTACAGTATAAAGCTCAGTTGATCAGTGTGAATGAATGATAGCTGGTAGCATCTGATGAAGCAGGCACTGAGAATACCAGTAAACAGCTTAGCGTCCACATGCAATAATGATATTGGTAAATATGATGTGCACAGTGACCAGTCTTTGCCTGGTTTTGGGATTAAAGTTGTGGACGCCTCTTGCATGTAGGTTGTTAGTTTCCCCATGTCACCAAATTTGTTGTACAGCTTTGTGAGAGTAGGTGCGAGGGAAGCACTAAATATCATATAAAAGGCTCCAGAGAACACATCCAGTCCAGCTGGTTTATTTACCTTTAGTATATGAATTGCAGTTATCATTTCTAATGTTTCAATGGGCTCTTCGCATTTGTGCTTCCATATCTGTGAGGCTGGATTACATTTATTTTTCTGTACATAGTCAGCAACCATTGACGTAGCTGTACATTCTTTTTTGTATTTGCTAATCTCACTGTCCATTTAAATTAAACTACCTCTCTCATATTGGAGCCCTATACCCTTGTAGGATGCATTTTTTGGCTGTTAGTTGGGCAAACAATACTTTTCCCAGTTTGTTGCCCACTACTAACCAGTATTAAAGTGCTCGTGTTTTCTCCCTGAAACATGGGAACATTGGCTTCCACCCAGTTAATTTACTTGTAAGTCCCTGTTAAAGTGGCACTACATTTACCCAGGGCCTGGAAGTTAAATGCTGCTAGTGGGCTCGCATCACTGAATGTGCTACTCTCTTTAGTAGCCCCTATAAACATGTCTCAGGCCTGTCTCAGGCCTGCAGTTGCAGCCTGTATATGCAGTTTGTGACTGCCATTTTGCCCTGGCAAAATAAACCTTTTGCCAGGCTTAACCTTCCTTATTAAAAGATTTAGGCAGTCCCAAGGTAGGCTCTCAACATTGCAGAGGGCTGGGTCCAATGTATTTAAAAGGTTGGACATGTATGTTTGTGTTTTCAATGTCCTGGTGTTGAAAAGTTCCTTAATTCGTTTTCAGTACTTCAAGGCCCACCTCTACCATAGGATAACATTGGGTTACCTTATTACATTTAATAAGTGATAACTTTCAATTGGAGTAGGTAGGAATGTTGAATTTGGTCTGTAAAGAACTGTGAGTTAAAACCATCTTTAATGGTAAAGTTAGACTTTAATTCACAATTCTGAAAATGCCACTTTCAGTACATTATCATTTATTTCTCCCAACCGTTTGTCGCTGGCAACCTATATCCTTGGTCATATGTCTAAGAATAGCTGGCAGTTGGTCTTTGTATTTTGCTCCCAAGCAGTGAGACAAAGGGGGAATCAGTGTTAGCAGGATGGGCCATCCCTGACTTCATAGGGGAGCAGAGCTGTCAACTACCACACTTTCACATCACTAAGGGTTTCACACCAGTCTTTCATTCCCCGGGCAAGCTGGGGCTAAAGCAGGGAGTAAAAGAATTCCAAACACCTCTGTGGTGGAATCCTCTAGAAACGTGTACTACTTCAAAGCTGGCACTAAGGATAATTAGTGGACCTTCAGCCCCAACTCCTCAGTACACTCCTGGACCAGTGGAAGACTCAGAAGGACTGCCATGTTACCATGCTGCAAGAAGGACTGCAACTTTGCTGCCCTGCTGCCTGAATGAGAAGGCCTGGACCTGCAACTTGAACCCAGAACCACCAGAGTGACTCCAGAGGATAGTTGGATGACCTCCTGATCAGAGGCTTAGGGAAAGAAAAGGCTCCAAACACCTCTAACCCTGCACCAGTACTCTGGCCGCTGTGAGTTCTAACTCTCAGGTGGTGCTACTGCCAGGCCTGGACCCTTGAAAGTGGGCCTGAGGGTGCTCTGTCATTCCAGCTGTGGTCTTTTGGGCAGAACTGACGCAGCTCAACGCAGCTCGACGCATCTCTTAGCAGCTCCACATCAGATTTGCAGTTGTGTGACGCATCCCCAGCGCAGGACCTCACAGCCCCTCAGAACTGCCGCTGCACGATTCATCCTCAACACAGGACCTTGCATCAAAGCCTCACAGCTCCTCAGAACTGCTGCTGCACAACGCATACTCAATGTTGGACCTTGCATCACAGCCCTGCAGCTCCTCAGAATCACTGCTGTGTGACATTTCCTCCAAGCAGGGCCTCGCCTTGCAGGCTCACAGCTCTTCTGAACCACTGCTGCATCACACATCCTCCACACGTGACCTTGTGACTCTCCCCAGTCTGCATTTAAGGTACATTGTTCAGCTGGCCTAACTTGGCCCCGATATCCGGCCTGCGCTCCATTGTGGTTGGCAAGATCTCGTGGCTCTGTCCCAGTCCAGCATGACCAGATCACCATAGTTGGTGCTTTGTGCTTTTAAGCACTATTTTTACCTAAACGTTTAAAATTGCAAATGTATAATTTACTCAATCTTTCTAAATTGGTGTGGGATTTTTCTTGCCTTGTGTTTTCACTTTATTACTTTTTGAGGTGCTGCATACATACTTTACATATTGCATCTAAGTTAAGCCAGACAGCTTTTGTGCCAAGCTGCCAAAGAGTTGAATACAGGTTAAATTGGGGTTTTCTTGTCTTTCACCGTCACAGGAATTTCAGTTGCTGCTTGAGTTGGGGTTTCACCCCATGGTATAGAACCTTGGTTTGGTTCTCAGCATTGCATATTCTGGTTTATCGTTTATCGTGTGATTCAATGCTCTGCTCTGTGCCTACAAGGCTAGCACCTTTCTCCAGTTTGTTGGACCCCCATTGTTTTGTGTTGATTTTCAAGTACTGCTAGCTGTGATGATTCTAGGTAAGCCATAGTTTTCCTCTTTCTATCCTTTAATTCAGCAGCCTCTGTCATAAAATGCCCTCTCAATACTGCTTTCAGTGCATCTCATAAGGTCTCATTTGATACCTCTGGGGTATCATTCATCACTAGGTATTCTCTACGTTTCCCTGCCAGTCGTTTTTGAGCTATTAAAGAAAATCCAAATTTGTATATGTAGGGACACAAAGGCTTTGTGAACCCTGCTGATCTTGTGTTGAGATCTGATTGGGTGGCAACACTTCAACAAGGAAGTGTTGGCAGCCATGTTGGGACTCAGCTTCAGCTCAGTCCAGAAAAAAGCGTAAAACAACAAAGCAAAAAGGGGCCAGGTTAGGGACACCCTGACACCTTAGCTCTAGTGCTGGGGTCCCAAAAAGCACTTTAAAAAAATGTTGCTACAAACTCATGACGGAGTTGCGAATCCACTGCAAAGATTTTTTTTAAAAACGCTGGCTCAAGCGCTTGTTCTTTTTAATAAACCCCTGGGTGGCCAGGCCCCAGTGGCATTGAATTTTTGAATGTGAGGGGGGCACCCGGACCCCCCGCAGCCCTGGGGACCGCCACCTCCCAGGGCTTTTACCAAATATAAGGGGGGGGCACCTGGCTCCCTCCACAGCCCAGTGGACCGCCACTTCCCTGGGACTTTTACCAAATTCAATGCGTGGGGTCGGGTGGTCCCCTGCAGCCCCGGTACCACAACCTCCCTGGGATTTAACACAAATATAAATCAGGGGGGCACACTGCCTCCCCGCAGCCCTGTGCACCGCCACCTCCCTGGGGCTTTTATCAAATGTAACCGGGCCCCTGCCCCGCCCCCCGCAGCCCCGGGGACCACCACCCCCTATGGCTTCAATAAAACAATGAAGGGGGTCCGTGTTGGATCTCCAGCCCCAGGGACCATCACCTCTCCAGGGCAATTTGCATGTTGGAGGAGCCAATAATGGCCCTGGGGACAGCCACCCCCTGCTCCTGCTATGTCCTGGAGTGCCCACCCCCAGGAAATAGCTGTTTGCTGTGGCTTGGTGGCAGCATTCTTTACAGCAACCACTGACACGTTTCGACTCAAACTCAGCTTGTTCACCATGAACAAGACTCGTTTGAGTCGAAATCCATCTGTGGTGGCTGTAAAGAATAAAACTGCAATTGTTGGAGTCCTGGCGTGTGGTGAACTCGTTTTTTTAAATTATATATATATATATATATGTGTGTGTGTGTGGGTCAAAGCGTTTTGGTGTTTTGCCCGTTAAAGCCTTATTCACAACAAGATTGGAATGGCCAAAAAAAAATATATATATATATCTATATATCTATATATATTTATATATGTAATAATATGCTGATATATATACATATATATTGATATATATATATATATATATATAAACAAGTATTCTTTGAAACACTGCAGTGCAAAGGCGGCCACACCGTAGCTAGGCACCCTTGCTGATTTGCCGCTCGCTGACATGCCATGCCTCAGAGTCATTGCAATTCAAGTGCGACATTCATAACTCCCAATTCTCAGGAGAGCAGTAGGCTTGATAATATTAGGGCTACACTGGATAACTTTGTAGCTCATCCAAAGGAGATCGCTGCTTAAGATGCTGCTAGATTTCAGGACAGAGGCCAAACAGATTATTATGGAATACAACACGAACCACTTTATGGAAGGTACAGATATGGTCTTTCCTTTACACCAAGCCCTGGTTAATCCATTATAGATCCATTATAGATTTTTTCATATGCTCTACATAGTTAGGCTTCAGTATGAGGACCTTCTAAAGCTCTCAATCTCCTGAGTGCAGAGAAACTAAGGGAGTGCCTTAATAAAAATGAGGCATGGCAGAAGATTGTGGGCTTGATATCCAGATACGTAGATACATATTTTGAGCTGTCTCAGAGATATTGTTACTTGGCCTTTACCCCAAACCACCTACTGCATACATTCTTGCCAGGTGATTTTCCTGGTGATCGTGAAGCAGTTTATATCACCTTTGGGTTGAAACAATTTAAAAGATTTACAAGATGGGGTACATCTGGTAAAACAAAACCAGAAGAATAAATCCTACTGTCTCAAACTCAGCTATTAGGGGCAAAATAGAAACTAGGCCCTGGTGTAATTAGGTGCATGCGTCCTCAATATTTACTACACTCTCCCACCTAACCTTCTTCCGGTTATTAGTAAACAACTAATCACCACAGGGCAACCTTTGGTTGCTGCTTGCCATGTCTAAATTAGCTCAAAGAGTGGGAAGCAAGGGAAAGTTGTCACTCTCAAACATAGGCAGAACTTCCATATCAACTATTTTTTCCAAGGATCGGATATCCACAAGAATATAATCGATGTGGCTCCAATATGAGTTCCTTCTGAAGGTGGGTGCCTCTCATTATCCAACTTAGTTCTGCCATAGCAGGCTGTCAGGTGACAACACATACAGAGATCCAGCAATTGAAAATCAGCCATTGAGAGAGTTGTTATACAAGGACCTGAAAGTTGAAGAATGTCCAGTTATTGGTCTTCGTTGCCTGTTATTTCCCTTAGTAATGCAGAGGATTCAAAACACACATTGAAGTCCATGGCCATGATCACAGCTGCCTTCTCCTTAATCTTTGAACAAAAAATATCATTCACGAGATGTAAAACAGGGGACTCGGCTGTCTTGGGAACGCTCCTGCTATGAACATTGAAATAAATAGTTTTACATTTTTCCAGGAGGAAACCTCAAGATCAAGCAGGTCAGGGGAGGCAATGGGTAGTTGTCTAACATGGCAACCCAAAGAGATCTTAACCCGAATGGACAAACCACCTGAGGGTCTTCCTGCCTTAGACTTGCGGGCAGGCATGTAAAAAGTCATAAAACCTTGCCAATGAGTGGGATCTATTTCCCAGGATTCTTGGAACGTTAATATGTCAGCCATCTCAATAAAAGCCCCCCAATCCCCTTGAGCGTGCTTACTCCCTAACCCAGCAATATCCCAAGAGATCATAGTAAGATCATTGGTAAGAGTAATCTTAGATGGAACTTGTGTTCCCTGAGAAAGAAAAGTGGGTCCTTTTTGCAAGGGGAACAAAAAATCACTTGTAGGGGGTACATGCACTTCCGCACTGAGGGGATGGATCAGATCAAAGGAGTCCTACATGGGAGTAACTAGAACAAAACTCGGCTTTTCATAGAGACCTGGGCGGGAAAAGGCTTTCGACGTGGGCTATTACTCAGAATGGAGATCCCTATGGTATCCAGTTAGTCCACTCGGAAAGTGGAGAGAGGGTATGGGATTGCTCCAATCTCTGCAGGGGAAAACTCTAGTTTTGAACTGTATCAAAGAATCTGTGGGAATAAAAGCTCACGTCTGTAGGCACAGTAAACTGTTCACAATTGAAGGATGGGAAAATTGCAGATTTATACAGTCAGACTTATCTAAGAGTGACAATCGAGTAGCCCCAACTATATCAAAATTAATTACTCTATAACACCTCCTCAAATGCCTGATACAGTGGGTCACTTTCTTTATCAGGTAAGCCTCGTCTTCCTTTGTAGGTTGATGTAACTTTGGAATACTAGTCATGTACATCATCCTAATATGGGAAAAAGCATTATGGTTAAAAGTAGTAGATAGATGGGTGGAAGAGTGAGCCTTAGAAGGGGAGAAACATTTCTGGGCTCTGGCTGAAATTAAAGGAGGGTGAGAATGAAGGTAAACTAGATTGAATGATAGTCCTCTCGTTCTCCATTAAGGAACATGCTTCAAATTAGTAAAGCGATGGTCTAAACCTGTACTGGGGGATTTTGGAGTTTACTAGTGGGCAAGGAGAATGGAGGTTTCCAGGTGGGAGCCCCGGAATGGAACAAGGAGCCTCCAGTGACCTAGCTATATGCTCTGAAGTGGAGCGGGTTGGATGAGGGGTCAGAATGAGATAGAGCTCCCTGGTTATGAGGAGGCTTTCGGCCCGCTTTCTGGCCTACGGGCAAAAGCCCAGGGTGCTGAGTCTTCAATAAGGATTGTGCCTTGCACCTTAAATCCATTATTTCTGCCCTCAGAGAGTTGATAACTGCCCAAAGTTCTCTAATCTGGGTGCTGGCCTCCTCCGCCTCGACCGGGGGGTGCAGGGACTGCTGGCACACCAGAATAATTAGAGGACAGGACACTGGGAGCCAGAGGGGAAACACGATTAGAGCATATAATTACAGGTTGTAGGGGGGAGGACAGGGCACTGGAAGCCAGATGGGAAAAGCGATTAGAGCATACAGTTACAGGCTCTAAAGGGGTTGGGGATTTGGATGGATTACACAGTTAGGCGCTGGCTTCAACATAATTCTCCCACTCCTTCAATTTGGGGATAGTAACTGGGAGTGACAGTGATTTTAATTTACCAGCCTTTTTCTTAAATAGGGGAGCAACTTGCAGCTTTTTTGATTTAGTACCAGGATTACTTGGAACAGCTGAGTGCAGAATGTGCTCCACGTCCTCTGTTTAGTTGCCAATATCTTGCAAGGTGCTAGTATGGAAGAAACAATCTAAGGCTTTATTCCCTGCTGGTTCGCCAACAAGTTTTTCAGTACACTTCCTTTTCCCCATACATTTAAGCAACAGATATACAACAGATTAAAACACTGAAATGATTAAAAACCCGGTCTACAGGACTAAAAGCAAAAGGGCTGTGTAGCTGAGTGGGCTCCCTAGCAGGTTACCTCGCATAAAGCAGTCCAGGCACTGAAACAAACAAAAAGAATCAAACTACAACATAGTGGGACAACAAAATAGGCAGTAAAAGGGTACCACAGAGTTTTTAGCTGTAGCTGTCTGACACACCAGTCTGGCAGGAATCAGTGGGTTAAGGACACAAGCGGGTGAAACCCTGCTAGGAATATAACCTTACAAAGTCCATGGAAGTCAATTGACCACAGAAAATAGATGGTGGCTAATCTACCCCAGAGTTCAACCACAAAGCCAAGGGGGATGGCCCCACCCCAGCTCTTCCTGGTGCTGACGGGTGTGGAGCGGCCTTCCCTTGCCTGCACATGTCCCGCACTGAGGGGGCTCTCAATAGGCTATGTAGTGCTTAGGAACAGCATCACAGGCTTACTATTTTTCCCTCTGGTGAAATGCAAGAATCCTGGGACAGGTAGTCCCCTGAGTGTGCGATTGTGGCAAATAGCATCCCGTACCATAAACTTCCTGGATCTCAAAGCAGTCCAGCCAATACTGTAGTGACTTCTCCCTAACTTAAAGGAACAGTTTGTGACGACTCATCAACAACACAACTCAGAATGTTCTGTATAGAAATGTAGAGAGGAACAAGATATCCACAGCTGTCCCAAAGCGTCCAGTTACTTTGGCAATGGACACTCCAAAAAGGAATGCACTTAGTTAGCAATCTGGCAGTCACTCCCAGTCAGGAGCCAGGAGTGTTCTAGGAAAGAGGCATTCATCAGGCACCATTAAAGAAAATGTTTGCATTATAAGGAATGCTGCAAGCACCTCTGTTCTCCATCTCACAGACCAAGGAACTCCATTTGTTTCCCGGCAGATGCTGCCAACAGTGCAACTAGATAGCAATCCAAAGCAGAAACAATTTGGCTAATTTAGGAATGGAGCAATTCACCCCCATTACCTTGTTAGGTTTAGTCTGAGATGCTGTTTGTGAAATTGTTTGCTAAAAAAAGCTTAAAAACAGGCTTAGATCCCACCATTACTTACCCATACTTACAATTGGTTAGCTTCCATGTCACTTCTGTTTCCTTGCTTCCTATTAGTCATGCCTTCTGATTCCTCCCAGCTGCTCTCCTTTTCCTTCTTTCTCCTGGGGCTTCTGTCCCTGCCATGGACCTAGCACAACTTCCTGTTTGCACTGATGTCCTTCCACTAGCCATATGCTCCTGCAGGTACTTTTGTTTTTTTACTTTTTGCCATGCACGGTCTCCCACCAACACCCTTCTCCCGCTGTCTGTTTTTGCTTCTCCTTCCCCCTCTTGCACAACTTCCTCAAGTTGTTTCCCCCCTGCACCTTCCACCTGTTGTCCGTCCCTCCCACCTGCTGTCCTTTGCTGCTTCCTCCCTCCTCCCAAGCACCTCCCTGGTGTTGCTTCCCTTTCAACCACCGTCCATTGTTTCTGTTCCCTCCCTCATTCCCTGCACTTCTCTTGTGTTGTTTGCCCTCATCCCCATGTTTTTATTTAGACATGTGCAACATGGAAAAAAAACACTATGATGTGGTCAACGTTGGTCGCATTATAGCACTTTTTTCCTTTACTTTAAGCCATGTTGCACAGCAGGCCGCGCTACTGTGCAACATGTCTGAAAACATTGACAAATTCACTAGATCTCGCATAGGCAAAACCTCTTGCCTTTGCCAAGACTTGTTTTTAACTTACTGAAGGGATCACTGGAAATAAGTAGTGTGCGGCTCCACCCAAACACAATTTTCAATTTAAATTGGTGTGGATGGGTAATAAAAGCTGGTCATTCACTGTAGTGGGATGTACATCACTATAAAAAAGAGCAAAGTATGTACTAGATCGCAAGGTAGCAACGACACCATGGGATGGTAGGAAAATCCGGCTATTGTAGTAAGAAAAACCTGCAAGATATGTACCGCTCCTTCTATAAAACATTGTATTTCTTTTTCCTCCTTACATCTACCTTTCCCAGAAAACTCAAGTTTTTGAGGAACAGACTTACAACAACACAGAGATAAGAACCACTGGTGTCTCCTTCTCTCCCTGGACTACGAGCTGAGGGTGTTCCTAAAAACAATTTTCCCACTTCTTTCTTTTGTATCTTGTCTCTGACATGAATTCATTATGCGTCGTTAACAGTGTTCCTCATTGTAGGGAATTGTACATCCAACAGTCAAAAAATGATCCATCTGAGTAGTAGATCTGTTCCTTGGCTCATTCAAGAGCTAGGTGTACCTTTGTGTACATATGCTTTTGTGAGAGTTGTATCCACTGTATTAAATATCATCTCCTTCTGGTCTGGTCAGCTAGCAACAGAGGACTTTGGGGACACATTTTTGATACCCTAGTAGCAGCACTTCTTTCTGCTTCTTCAATGCCCTTCATTTCCACAAGAGTCATCGATTTGTAGTAGATGGACAGCACAATGATACTGCTTACATCAACATAGGCAGCACAATGTAGATTTTCCTAGTAAACTCAGAAGGAAAGTCTTAATTTTATTAAAGACACAGAGGCGAGTATTATGCGTTCTTTTCAAGCTTTAATAAAATAGCAGCAGTCAAGAACTACATATCCCATGAGGCTTAGCAACAGGCTGGCCAATGGGAGCCCACTGCTTGGTCCTCGGGAGTGCAAGGCCACAGTCTCTCTAGTGGATGGCTTCTCCACTGGTGCTGGAGGGTGCCTTGTGCCCAGTGTGCTTCATCCTGGGAAGGATGGGGCAAGTGGATGGCTTCTTCCACTTGTTCTGGAGGGGGCATTGTGCCCTGTGATGCAGATTTTGCGGAGTGCAAGGTCAAAGTCTCTCACTTGGGGGGTCACACCTACAGGATTTGCAGAGTCTAGGATGCACTACATCCCATGGAGGCAGGACTACACACTGCCCACCGACGGTGACGGTTGCTCAGTGGTGGCAGTGGCAGGTCTGGTGTCAGGCTGGCAGTGGTGGGGGAAGGCTCCAGCCCTTCCACTGCAGCCTCGGACAGCCGCACCCACTGGGGCTGCTGCTGCTGCTGGTAGTAGTGCTGGTGGCGGTGCTGGCAGTGGTGGGGGGAGGCTCCAGCCCTTCCCCTGCAGCCTCGGACAGCTGCCCACTGGGGCTGCTGGTGGCGGTGCAGGTGCAGGTGTTGGTGCTCGCAGCAGTGCTGGTGGCGGTGCTGGCAGTGGTGGGGGGAGGCTCCAGCCCTTCCCCTGCAGCCTCTGACGGCTGCCTACTGGAGCAGCTACTGCTACTGCAGCTGGGGCAGTGGTGCTGGTGGCAGTGCTGGGGCTGCTGCTGCTGGCAGTGGTGCTGGTGGCGGGGCTGGCAGTGGGGGGGAGGCTTCAGCTCTTCCCCTGCAGCCTTGGACGGCTGAACTGCCATGGTTGGTGGTGGGGGCTCCGAATGAGTCCCAGCACCAGGCCTCCTGTCCTTCCACCCTGCTGGTGCTGGCCCCTTGCCCTTCATTTTTGCTGCTGGTGGTGCCTCCTTGCCCTTCCCTTTTGCAGCTGGTGGTGCCTCCTTGCCCTTCACTTTTGCAGCTGGTGGTGCCTCCTTGCCCTTCCCTTTCACAGCTGGTGGTGCCTACCTTGCCCTTCCTTGATGCACCTGGTGCATGCACACTTCCAGTACTGCTGGCTGGTTCCTGGGTTCCTCTCCCACCTGCAGAAGCTGTCGACACTACTGTGGCCGTGGACTGGGTGGCTGAGGTGCTCTCCTGGGTTCTGACCACCCTGGCCCGATGTGAAGGACGGGGGGAGGAGTAGGGAAGAGGTCAAAGGTGGAGAGGAAAAGCTTCTTAGGGACATTGGGGCGGGAAGAGGGTGAAGGTTTGGGAGTGGAGGAAGAGGAAGTGGTTGTAGGAGGTGTCTGTCTGCTGTGTTTGGGTGCAGGTGCATGGGCTGGATGCTGTTGTGAGGTGGATGGCTGTTGGGTGTCTGCATGCTTGCGTATGTGTACTTTAGGAGGAGGGGGCACAGACACGGTGGGAGAGGACACAGGGGACGTGTGCATAAATGTAGGGGTGGTGACTGCCAGAGAGGGGTGTGTAGTGATAGGCGTGCTGGTGATGGAGGTAGTGGATGAAGATGTAGTGCATGCAGGTGTGTGTGTAGATGCTACTGGGAGGAAGGTGGATGACAAGGAGGAGGGAGACACAGTGGAAGCAGTGGATGTTGGTATGTCTGCATCTGGATGGTGTTTGTGTGAGTGCCTGTGGGATGATGTGTGGTGCTTGTGTTTGCCTGAACCACTCCTGTGTGTTGTCCTGGGCGCATGCGGGTCTGCCTGTGTGCTTGGGATAGGTTGAGTTTGAGGGGAATAGGACTGGGTAGAGGAAGTTAGAGGGGGAGGCCAGAAACAGGGACAATGGCTGCCATCAGAGAGGAGGCCAGAACATAGATTGATCTTTGTTGGGCCGCCATGCCAGAGTGAATGCCCTCCAGGAATGCCTTTGTTTGTTGTAAATGGGCTGCCAGCCCCTCGATGGCATTCACAATGGTTGACTGCCCAACAGAGATGGATCACAGGAGGTCAATAGCCTCCTCACTCAGGGCAGCATGGCTAACTGGGGCAGGGCCTGAGGTGCCTGGGGCAATGGAGATGCCCACCCTCCTGGGTGAGCAGGCACGGAAAACTCGCTGAGGGGCTGCTGGAAGGGTGGTGCTGGTAAGGGGGTTGGCAGTTGTACCTGTAGTTGGGGTGGCCACAGAGGTGTCCGCCACCAACAGGGAGCTTCCATTGGAGGAGGTATCACTGTCCGAACTGTCCCCTCCTGTCTCCGCCGTGGTGCTCCCCTCGCCCTCCGTCGCCGGAGCCTCAGCTCCTCTGCCAGAGGATGCTAATGCACAGAAGGACAGGGTGACAAAACAAAAAGGGGGGAAGAGACAAAGGCTACACTGGGTCAATGGCTGCTCCAACACCACCGTTGGCGTACACAACACACACACATACACAGGGAACAGCCCTACGCCCTGGCCTAGGGGCACCTACAGGCCCACATCCCCCACTCAGAGACCACGCCACCACGCGCAAAAAGTATATTTGGAAACTGTACTCACCCCCTTGTGACCACCAGTATGCAGGCCATCAGGGGGTCAGGGTTCGACGGGCACCCCTTCCTCAATGGGGGGCCATCCCCAGCTGGACCTCTGCCGTCTTCCTTGCCCAGCGTCTCAGGTCCTCCCACCAATTCCAACAGTGGGTGCTCCGCCTGCCATAGACCCCCAGGGTTCGCACGTCCTTGGCGATGGCACGCCATATACCCTTTTTCTGATGGGTGCTGACCTGCAGAAAAATTCGTATAGAAAAAAGGTCTGTTACACTCATGTCCCACCATAGCCCTCCCATCCCCTTACGCACAGACATTGCCCACCATACATGCAGCACGCTGCCCAGGACCCTTCCACCAACACGCCCCCTTACACGAGGCCCTCACACACAGCACTCAATGCATTCATGCCCCATGCATCGTGCTCACAGGGTACTCACCTGTTGGTCTGGAGGCCCATACAGCATTCAGTACTGGGGTAGGACCCCATCCACCAGTCTCTCCAATTCCACAGCGGTGAAGGCAGGGGCCCTTTCCCCAGTCACACGAGCCTTGGTCGGTTCCAGACACAGGTCACAGCAGCACTTGCAGTGTAGGTCCTCTCCTGTTGAAGGTCAGGTAGCAAGTGGGTGAACAGATAGAAAATGGCAGTCATGTCCACGGCGGTGCCTACAGTCACTGCCGGCGTACATCACCATTGGCCACTGTAACTCATAGGGCCCAATGGGATCCAATGAGGAGTTGCACAGCGGTTTTTGACCGCCTCCCGCAATGGAACAGAATGTCAGCGGAATTACCTCATTTCCACATGCCACTACATACAGGACAGGTGGACGCCATTTCATGGGGGAAGGCAGGCCATGGCACCTAACTACGTCACAGTACACATATGCACCATTTGGGGCTATACAACAATCTTGTGTTACAGTCACAACATGCAATGCAGTGTAGTGTTTTGAAATATGGAATACTGACCAGCTACTCGCCGTTTGCCCCCTAGATTGCAACCGCTGTGGATGAATCGGAGATGGAGACCCCCCCGTGTACAGGCCCCTGGTGGACTTGGCAACAATGCCGAACAGGCACATTATCCTCACCTATAGACTGGACAGGGCCACAATCACAGAGCTGTGTGCCCAATTGGAACCTGACCTGATATCTGGTATCCGTCAGCCCACCGGGATCCCCCCTCTTGTGCAAGTCCTATCTGTGCTCCATTTCCTGGCAAGTGGCTCCTTCCAAGTGACAGTGGGCTTGGCAGCAGGAATGTCTCAGCCAATGTTCTCAATAGTGCTGACCAGAGTGTTGTCTGCCCTGATTAAACACATGTGCAGCTACACTGTTTTCCCCCAGGTGGAGGATTTAGCCACAGTGAAAGCTGATTTCCATGCAATGGGACATATCCCCAACATTATTTGGGCTATTGTTGGTACACATATTGCATTTGTCCCCCGCACCCGGCAAAATAAACAGGTGGCTACTAACCCCTGTGAGGAATCCCAGGACAAGGGCAGAGGAACGTTACAATGAGGCACATGGGCGAACAAGAAGAATAATAGAAAGGACATTCGGCCTCCTGAAGGCCAGTTTCATTGCCTCCATCTAACAGGTGAATCCCTGTACTACTCACCCAAGGAGGTGTGCTAGATCATTGTGGCCTGCTGTATGTTGCACAACCTTGCCTTACGTCACCAGGTGCCTTTTCTACAGGAGAACGAGGCTGGAGATGGGCGTGTGACAGCAGTGGACCCTGTGGACTGTGAAGATGAGGAGGCACAGGATGAGGATGAGGACCACAGAAGTGCTATTATAAGACAGTACTTCCAATGACACACAGGTAAGACACTGTAATTACACTTTACATTGACAGTTTTGTATTTGACATTGTCACAGGCAGGCTGATTTTCCAAATTCTATGCCCACTTACTGTACCCTTTGGCCTCTCTATTTTCATATATTTGTGTCCCACTATCACTCCTGGTGTGTTGACTGCAGCCAACTACAGGTCATTCCTATGTATACAATACTGTACAGTTATATTGCAGTGTTTATAGCATGTTAAATGAATACACGGTTAAATGATTTGACAGACTCCATGCATGTATTGTTTCAAATGGTCTTGGCTAATGATTAGAGGGGGATGTGCAATGGGCTGGGGTGATGATGGAGGAAAGTCCAGGTTGTAGTCCAGTCTATTTGTATTACAGGTGCATTGTCGAAGGGGGCATAGGAAGGGGAGCAGTGGCAGTTAAAGGTGGACAGGGTGACAGAGTGGGACACAAGGTTGACATTCAGGAGAGTCTTATTTCCTGGTGGGAGTCTTGGCAATGTTCTCTGGCTTCTGCCTGGATCGCAGGGACTGTTTGCGGGGTAGTTCTCCTTCTGCTGGGGGTGGGGTGCTGGTGGCCTGTTGGTCCTGTGGAGGGGCCTCCTGTCCACTAGCGGCAGCTGAGGTGGAAGGCTGTTCATCGGTTTGGCTAGTGTCAGGGGCCCCTGTGCTGTGCCACTGCCTCCCTCATGGTGTTGGCCATGTCAGCCAGCACCCCTGCAATTGTGACCAGGGTGGTGTTTATGTCCTTTAAGTCCGCCCTGATCGCCAGGTACTGTCCCTCCTGCAGCCGCTGGGTCTCCTGCAACTTGTCCTGTACCTGGCCCAGTGTCTCTTGGGAATGGTGGTATGCTCCCAGGATGTTGGTAAGTGCCTCCTGGAGAGTCGGTTCCCTGGGCCTGTCCTCTCCCTGTCACACAGCAGTCCTCCCAGCTTCCATGTTGTCCTGTGCCTCTGTACCCAGAACCGTATGCCCACTGCCACTTACCCCAGGTCCCTGATCGTCCTGTGTTTGTGGGGTAGCCTGGGGTCCTTGTAGTGGTGAACACACTGCTGATTGACGTTTCCTGGGGACAGAGGTATGGGGCCGCTGGGTGGGTAGTGTGGTGGTGTTTCCTGAGGGGGAGGCTCTGTTGTGGTATGGGACTGTGCCTGGGTAACCGACTGTCCGGAGATCCCTGATGGGCCAGGTTGGTCATCCAGGTCCAGACGTCCAGTGCTGCTGTCATCATTGTGGGCCTCTTCTGGGGTTGGACTGGAAGTTGCTGGCACCTCCTCTCTGGTGACGTTGGGTGGGGGACCTGTGGGGATGTAAATGCAGTGTTATTGTTTCTCTGTGTGTCATCTTGTGCATGGGTGTGTTGCCCTGTATGTTTGTTATTGCCCTGGCAGATTTGCCTTTGAGTGAGTAGCTATTTGGTGGGATAGGTGATTCTCTCCAGTATGCATGCAGTGGTGATAGGTGTCCATGCAGGTCTGTGAGTGGTGTCCATGCATTGGTGTTACATGCAGGCCATGGTATTCGGATAAGTGGGTTGTGATGGTGGGGTATGTGGGAGGTGGTGAAGTGATGGGAGTGAGGGTAGGGGTGGGGGTTTGTGATGGCATGCAGGTAGGGGGGGGTGATAGTAATAGAGATTTGACTTACCAGAGTCCAGTCCACCTCCTACTCCTGCCAGGCCCTCAGGGTGTATGATCGCCAAGTCTTGCTCCTCCTATGTTGTTAGTTGTGGGGGAGGAGGTGGGGGTCCACTGCCAGTCCTCTGTACAGCTATTTGGTGTCTTGCTGCTGTGGAACATTCCTTCCCCTGTAGGTCGTTCCACCTCTTCCTGATGTCATCCCTTGTTCTGGGGTGCTGTCCCACGGCATTGACCCTGTCCACGATTCTCGTTCATATCTCCATCTTCCTTGCAATGGACGTCTGCTGCACCTGTGATCCGAATAGCTGTGGCTCTACCCGGATGATTTCCTCCACCATGACCCTTAGCTCCTCCTCAGAGAACTTGAGGTGTTGTTGCGGTGCCATGGGTGTATTGTGTGGGTGAGGATGTGTGGGGTGCTGTGTTAGTGTGTGAGATGTGGGGTGCATGGATGGTGTAATGGTGATGGTGGTGTGTGTCTTTGGTCTTGTTTGTGGTCTTGCCATCTCCCTTGTGGCACTTGTTTGTAATGGTAAAGGGTTGTAGATAATGTGGGGGGGTGTTTTATAGTGGTTTGGGTGTGTGGGTGTGGTGTGTGTATGTGTGTCAGGTGTGTGTTATTCAAATTGTCCAATGTGGTGTTGTTTTGTATGTGTGTGTGTGTTTTGAGCGCAGAGGTATGTACTGCCAATGGTTTAGCGCCATTGAATGTCCGCTGCAGTGATTCGTGGGTCATAATGCTGTGGGCGTAGTTCTGTTGGTGTAACGGTGTGGGTTTTGGTACTGCCATTTTATCACTGACCTTTTGGCTGGCGGACTTGTGTGTGTGGCTGTGTAGTGGCGAATTGCTATGTGTGGGTCATAAAATGGGTAGAGGTAATCCGCTGCGGCGGCGGTATGTTGACGGCAGTCAGCATGGCAGTAAGTGGGCACCAAGGTCATAATGAGGGCCTTAGTCTCCAACATGGGAAGAAGGCAACCATTCAGTGGAGTTGGGGTGGTGGATAAGGGTAGGGTCAAACATAGGGACTCCATCAGAATCCACAATGGAAAAAGACAGATCAGCAATAGATACCTTACTTTACTTTGTGGGAGGGGGAGAAGAGGTGGAAAAACTGTCACCAGTCACATCTAATTGCATTAAATCATTCATATCATCATCGTCATCAGTGTCCAATACATTAAATATGACAATCTTTCTTGGCACATCATCTGTATTTTTAGTTTTTGATGTACGTTTGGAAGGCAAAGAGATGTTAGAATTTTTGGAAGAATTCCCCTCCTTATGTGGAGGCCTGGGAGGAACTAAATCCTCAATCTGGTGTGAGGAAAACTCACTTGTCAATTTTGCGCCAGTAGAAGAAATTTTCTTTTGAATTAACGGAGTCAATTTATGTTTTCTGCTTTCCCCCGCAGAATGGGCCAGTGGAGTATTGGACATCATACTTTTGACTGAATTTTCAATATTTTTTTATATTTTGCCCATAGAAGCCTGTGAAGCTTGTTCCACAGAGGAATGTATAAAATCATTTAGGTCCTGAGAAAAAGATTCCCCAACCTCATTGATGTCAGGCATCAAAGGTGAACTGTCAGACTCCATAATAAAGGAAAGGGTGTGATAAACAAACATGTTTGTGAAAGAAAAGGCAGAGAAAGGGTTAACTGAGTAGGAAATGAAAAGGGGCAATCCCCTGAGGCTTGTGAAGGATGCCGGTGGCTCGTAAACAGGAGGGCGGAGACTGAGGCTGCATCCCCTGAAGCAATACAGTCCCAGGAAGCGTGAGAGGAAGCAGCGTGAGGGGAATAGAGCCACTGGCACAAAAGCGGCTTGAAAAGCCGAATATGTGTGTTTGAAAACAAACCAGCGTCGAGTGAGGGCAGACGCGGTAAGATAAACGCTTGAATGGCACGATGGTTGGAAAAAAACATTATAGCGCGTGCACATGCGCGCGTGAAGGACACCAAGAAAATAAACGAGAAAGGGAGGGGAAACAATTGATAAGAGCGCGAGATAAGCAGCGCGACTGGGGAACGGAAAGCATGCTTTTCGAAATACTCAAAATAGTAAATTTCATATAATGCAATAAACGTAATAACAATTAAGAGACCAGAGAAGAGTACTTATCTTGACTGCGAGCAGCAAGAAAAGAGGGCTGCTTGCAGTCAAGTGGGTACTCTATGGTCCTAGGTACTGTCCCATTGGTGCTGGTTATGTTACGTTTTCTGCTCCCTTTGGCCAGCCAGTTGCTAAGCCTCATGGGATATGTAGTTCTTGACTCTTGGTATTTTATTAAAGCTTAAAAAGAATGCATAATAGGAGCCTCCATCTTGACATAAAATTTGGATTTGCATACCTTCTCGACATCCCCTTTCAATTGCCTGTCAAAACTAGGATAGACCTGCTTCAAAGCAAAGGACAGAGGCTCAGCCACAGTCTGACATCACTGACCAGACTGGGTGGCTCCGGCGTTCATAGAATTTGGACATCTGGCCTTTCCTGACAACTGTTGTAAAATTCCGTGTACAGTCAGTACAGCTTCAGCTATGAAGGCTTACTTCAACGAGTGCCACATACAAAATAGGATGCAAGAAGAAGGGACTGCATTCTCTACCAGCACTTCCCTCGAAGCGCCGCCTTACTTGCTGCACCGAGACAACTAGGACTAAAACATTCATCATTGAATCTTCATTTTGCAGCAATCCTGAGATAGCGCTAAACTCCAGAAAAGTCGTTTGTACGATCAGAGAGAATACTGGGGTTTGTCTGCTCCCAAATCAGGCCATACTTGTGAGTTAACTAAAGTTCTGTCTGCTCTCACTGGCAAACCGTTTCACTCGATACCCAAAGTGGTGTGAAGCTGACCTCCTGGAAGCCTGTCTACCTTTGGAGAAGTATTTCTGAGAAGTGTCAGCACAAGTAATTCACACTCTGTTGTCGAACTGTGCACCAGTCTGTGCTCAGATGAAGGATGAATGGCAACCACGCCAACTCAGCTGGGCACGAAATATCAAGAGTATGACGAGGAGGATGAGAAACAATAGAATACCAGGGAAAATAGCTGGGCAAATGTAATGAGGGAAGGCAAGAGGATTCTCACTGGGGTTTCGGGCAGCCCCAGTATGATCAGTTGTACAATGAATGTTATGAAGACCCACAATACAGAGATCGGCCAGTGGTCCCCTTAAATTGGAATGATGAGTCTCATCAGATGATGGCTGGTGATTACACGAAGTCCGCACCTTCGTCCGGTCCTGCAACCCTACAAGACTGCCTGCTTCTCAGCTGGAGGCACATTAAGTAAGACTTAGAGACCGTACATAGGTGCCACTACTTCTGGCAGATTGACACACCTCAGATGAGGACCAGAAAAAATAAATTACAACTTCTTGGGAAATGTCAGGTTCAGTCAGATAAACTGATGATTACACAGCACTGGCTACATCAGATCCAACTCTAATCCATGTTGACTCACCGCCAGATAATATTGCCTGGTTTTATTCACGAGTCACACGAGCCTCTAAGACTGTCCAACTTCTCAATTTAGTAACAGAAATGTAGTATTTCTTTGGTGACTTAAAAGAGGCCCCTAGGACTTTAATCAAGGTCATTCCAGTTGTGAATTGTATACAGCAGGAAGCCATTACAATCAAGCAACACCCCTCTTCTGTCTTTGCCATGGTTCCTAGTACGGGCAAAAAACACAAAGCCCCAGAAATGTGTCTAACCTGTTTAACTGGACACCCTGTAGCAGATTATGTGGTTATGCAGCTTGTACAGCTCTGACCCTAGAATCCCACCTCCCCCTGCATTCCCCACCTGATAAGGAAGACTGAAAAATAAATGACTTTAGAAAGAGTTTCCATTCTAGCAAGTACACCCACCAAGGCTGCTAACTTTCTAGCAATAGGAGGATGCTATGAGAGGTACATTTTGGTATACCTGGGTAAATATGTTAAAGTCTTTACTGTAAATAAGAGCAAGAGGCAATAGCTATATTACAAGAGGGTCAGAAAATGTCCAAAGCAACAAGTGCTGGAGCTATGGATGTGATCTCCACTGGGATTTGCCAGGTGGACTGATCCGCTGTGTTGAGGCAGGTGGGCTGTCTGCATTCAACACCTTTTCATCTGAAGTCTAACATCAGAATTCAGATATGCCCTTTGATAAGAGCATCTATATGACTGTCACATGAATGACATTCTATATCTCATGAAAGCTGATATGGCTCCAACCTGTTCCCTGTAAGTGCTGTAATATAGATAACAGCTTCCCTTTCAAGGAGCAAGGTGCAAGCAAATGTCTTCTTACAGAGGGGGGTATCAGTCCCAAAAATATCAGTGGCAGCAACTAAAGCAATCTCCTTGATTTTGTCAACCATACTCTATCGCTCTGTAATGTTTTGAGTCTTCTTCATCTTCAGAAGAGAATTCAGCAAAAGAGCTGGAGGTCAATCTAAGCAGCAGAAACATTCCACAGATGTTGACATGTTGCTGACCCATTCTGAATCCGAGGCAACTCAACAATTATCTTCAAAAATAAACATTCAGAATGTTTATGCAGCAAGAATTACCTCAACCCAACTCTAAAGTGGCAGGCTCAAGGCTTCACTGAATGTGCATAATGCTCAGTTCCATATTTCAACTCATTAGAAAAACTGCAAATCCTTTTGGTTCGTAGTAAAAGGTTGCCACTCTCTGTTCAAGGTGCACGCCTTCGAACTCAAGTCAGTTCCAAGAATGTTTACAAAGTGTGTGTTTCAGGTAGCAGCAATTCCAATGAACCTCAAGCCAGAGGCCTTTGGTCTGGTGAAGAAAGGAAACTGTACATAAACATACTGGACCTAGTGGCTGTCTAAAGAAGTCTGCAATCTTTTCTTCTTAAGCTGAGCAGTTGGTCAGTGCTTGTAAGGACGGTCAATACAACTTTGATCTTCTTTAGCAAGCAAGGCATCACCTGGTACTAGGTACTCTCAGAAAGTCACATCACATTTGGGACGGGTGTTAGAGGCTGGCCTGGCTTGTAGTGGGTACCAGAGGTACTTACACCTTGTGCCAGGTCCAGTTATCCCTTATTAGTCTAGAAGAGGTGTTTCTAGCAGCTTAGGCGGATAGAAGGTAGCTATGGCAAAGCAGCTTAGGCTGAACTAGGAGACATGTAAAGCTCCTACTATACCACTGGTGTCATATGCACAATATCATAAGAAAACACAATACACAGATATACTAAAAATAAAGGTACTTCATTTTTATGACAATATGCCAAAAGTATCTCAGTGAGTACCCTCAGTATGAGGATGAGAAATATACACAAGATATATGTACACAAACCAAAATTATGCAGCAATAGCAAAAGGAAGTAAGCAAGCAGTGTAAAGTTACATTAGATTGCAATAGGAGCACATAAGTATAGGGGCAACACAAACCATATACTCCAAAAGTGAAATGCGAACCACGAATGGACCCCAAACCTATGTGAGCTTGCAGAGGGTCACTGGGACTGTAAGAAAACAGTGAGGGTTAGAAAAATAGCCCACCCCAAGACCCTGTAAGGTAGGTGTAAAGTGTACCTACAACCCCCAGAGAGCACAGAAGTCGTGATAGGGGGATTCTGTCAGGAAAACCAACACCAGCAATGCAACAACAGTAGATTTCCAGACCTGAGTACCTGTAAGACAAGGGGACCAAGTCCAATAGTCGCGACAGTGTCGAGAGTGGGCAGGAGCCCAGGAAATGCCAGCTGAGGGTGCAAGGAAGCTGCCACCGGATGGAAGAAGCTTGGTGTTTTGCAAGAACGAAGAGGACTAGGAACTTCCCCTTTGGAGGATGAATGTCCCACGGCGTGAAAAAGCTTGCAGAGGTGTTCCCACACAGAAAGACCGCAAACAAGCCTTGCTAGCTGCAAGGGTCGCGGTTAGGGTTTTTGGATGCTGCTGTGGCCCAGGAGGGACCAGGATGTCGCCACTTGGATGAGGAGATGGAGGGGCGCCCAGCAAGTCAGGGAGCCCTCACAGAAGCAGGCAGCACCCGCAGAAGTACAGGAACAGGCACTTAGAAGAGGAGTGAACGGGAGTCCATGCGAAGTCACAAAAGGGAGTCCACGACGTCAGAGGACAACTCAGAAGGTTGTGCACTGCAGCTTAGAGTGTTGGGGACACAGGCTTGGCTGTGCACGAAGGAAATCCTGGAAGAGTGCACAGGAGCCGGGGGAGCTGCAAATCACGTGGTGCCCAGCAATGCAGTCTAGCGTGGGGAGGCAAGGACTTACCTCCACCAAACTTGGACTGAAGAGTCACTGGACTGTGGGAGTCACTTGGACAGAGTTGCTGAGTTCCAGGGACCACGCTCGTTGTGCTGAGAGGGGAGCCAGAGGACCTGTGATGCAGTCTTTTGTTGCCTGCGGTTGCAGGGGGAAGATTCCGTCGACCCACTGGAGATTTCTTCAGAGCTCTTGGTGCAGAAAGGAGGCACGCTACCCCCAGAGCATGCACCACCTGGAAACAGTCGAGAAAGCCGGCAGGATGAAGCGATACAAGGTTGCTAGTAGTCGTCTGGCTACTTTGTTGCGGTTTTTGCAGGCGTCCTAGAGCAGTCAGCGGTCGATCCTTTGGCAGAAGGTGAAGAGGGAGATGCAGAGGAACTCTGGTGAGCTCTTGCATTCGGTATCTGAAGAATTCCCCAAAGCAGAGACCCTAAATAGCCAGAAAAGGAGGTTTGGCTACTTAGAGAGGTAAGAGCCTATCAGAAGGAGTCTCTGACATCACCTGCTGGCACTGGCCACTCAGAGCAGTCCAGTGTGCCAGCAACACCTCTGTTTCCAAGATGGCAGAGGTCTGGGGCACACTGGAGGAGCTCTGGGCACCTCCCCTGGGAGGTGCAGGTCAGGGGAGTGGTCACTCCCCTTTCCTTTGTCCAGTTTCGAGCCAGAGCAGGGCTGCGGGATCCCTAAACCGGTGTAGACTGGCTTATGCAGAGATGGGCAGCATCTGTGCCCATCAAAGCATTTCCAGAGGCTGGGGGAGGCTACTCCTCCCCAGCCATCACACCTATTTCGAAAGGGAGAGGGTGTTACACCCTCTCTCAGAGGAAATCCTTTGTTCTACCTTCCTGGGCCAGGGCTGCCTGGACCCCAGGAGGGCAGAAACCTGTCTGAGGGGTTGGCAGCAGCAGCAGCTGCAGTGGAGACCCCGGAAAGGCAGTTTGGCAGTACCCGGGTTCTGTGCTAGAGACCCGGGGGATCATGGAATTGTCTCCCCAATGCCAGAATGGCACTGGGGTGACAATTCCATGATCTTAGGCATGTTACATGGCCATGTTCGGAGTTACCATTGTGACGCCATACATAGGTAGTGACCTATGTATAGTGCACATGTGTAATGGTGTCCCCGTACTCACAAAGTCCGGGGAATTTGCCCTGAACAATGTGGGGACACCTTGGCTAGTGCCAGGGTGCCCACACACTAAGTAACTTTGCACCCAACCTTTACCAGGTGAAGGTTAGACATATAGGTGACTTATAAGTTACTTAAGTGCAGTGGTAAATGGCTGTGAAATAACGTGGACGTTATTTCACTCAGGCTGCACTGGCAGGCCTGTGTAAGAATTGTCTGATCTCCCTATGGGTGGCAAAAGAAATGCTGCAGCCCATAGGGATCTCCTGGAACCCCAATACCCTGGGTGCCTCAGTACCATATACTAGGGAATTATATGGGTGTACCAGTATGCCAATGTGAATTGGTGAAATTGGTCACTAGCCTGTTAGTGACAATTTGGAAAGCAGAGAGAGCATAACCACTGAGGTTCTGGTGAGCAGAGCCTCAGTGAGACAGTTAGTCATCACACAGGGAACACATACAGGGCACATACTTATGAGCACTGGGGCCCTGTCTGGCAGGGTCCCAGTGACACATAGACTAAAACAACATATATACAGTGAAATATGAAGGACAATAAGAATAGCCATGACCTGATGAGTCTTCATTGTCTAAGTGGAAATATCTGGAGAGTCCATCTGCATTGGAGTGGGTACTCCCAGGTCTATGTTCCACTGTATAGTCCATTCCCTGTAGAGATATGGACCACCTCAACAATTTAGGATTTTCACCTTTCACTTGTTTTAGCCAAAGTAGAGGTTTGTGGTCTGTCTGAACAATGAAGTGAGTGCCAAACAGGTATGGCCTCAATTTTTGTCAGTGCCCAGACCACAGCAAAGGCCTCCCTCTCGATGGCAGACCAACACTTTTCTCTAGGGGTCAACCTTCTGCTGATAAAAGCAACTGGTTGATCCTGGCCCTCAGAATTCAGTTGTGATAAGACTGCCCCTACCCCTAATTCAGATGCATTAGTTTGAACAATGAATTTCTTGGAGTAACATGGGCTTTTTAGGACAGGTGCAGTGCACATGGCATGTTTGAGCTCCTCAAAAGCTTTCTGACAGCTGGCTGTCCACACTACCTTTTTAGGCATCTTTTTACTTGTGAGATCATTAAGTGGGGGTGCTATGGAGCCGTAGTTTTTAATGAATCTCCTGTAATACCCAGTGAGGCCTAAGAAGGCCCTCACCTGGGTCTGTGTTGTAGGGGGAACCCAATCCATGATTGTCTGGATTTTCCCCTGAAGTGGTACAATCTGTTCTCCACCTACCAGGTGTCCCAGATAAACCACCTTTCCCTGCCCTATCTGGCACTTTGAGGCCTTGATAGTGAGGCCTGCCTTTTGCAGGGCCTCCAAACCTTTCCCAAGGTGGACCAGGTGCTCATCCCAGGTGGAGCTAAAGACAGCAATATCATCTAGATATGCTGCACTAAAAGCCTCCAACCCTTGTAGGACTGTGCTCACCAACCTCTGAAAAGTGGCAGGTGCATTTTTCAAACCAAAGGGCATGACTGTAAATTGGTATTGCCCTCCTATAGTTGAAAATGCCGTTTTAGGTTTAGCATCCTCAGCCAATTTGATCTGCCAATACCCTGCAGTCAAATCAAAGGTGCTTAGATACTTGGCAGATTCCAGTGTATCTATGAGCTCATCTGCCCTGGGTATAGGGTGAACATCAGTTTTTGTTACCTGGTTGAGACCTCTGTAATCTACACAAAACCTCATCTCCCTTTTTCCATCTTTTGAGTGAGGCTTTGGTACAAGCACAACAGGATAGGCCCACGGGCTTTCAGAAGGTTCAACCACTCCTAAGTCAAGCATTTTCTGAACTTCTTGCTTTATGCAGTCCCTGACTTGGTCAGGCTGCCTATAGATTTTACTTTTGACAGGCATGCTGTCTCCAGTATCAATTGTGTGTTCACACCAAGATGTGGTGCCTGGCACAGTTGAAAAGAGTTCAGAAACATAGGTAACACTACTTCTGGCAGATTGACACACGTCGGATGAGGACCAGAAAAAATAAATTACAACTTCTTGGGAAATGTCAGGTTCAGTCAGATAAACTGATGATTACACAGCACTGGCTACATCAGATCCAACTCTAATCCATGTTGACTCACCGCCAGATAATATTGCCTGGTTTCATTCACGAGTCACACGAGCTTCTAAGACTGTCCAACTTCTCAATTTAGTAACAGAAATATAGTATTTCTTTGGTGACTTAAAAGAGGCCCCTAGGAGTTTAATCAAGGTCATTCCAGTTGTGAATTGTATACAGCAGAAAGCCATTACAATCACGCAACACCCCTCTTCTGTCTTTGCCATGGTTCCTAGTACGGGCAAAAAACACAAAGCCCCAGAAATGTGTCTAACCTGTTTAACTGGACACGCTGTAGCAGATTCTGTGGTTATGCAGCCTGTACAGCTCTGACCCTAGAATCCCACCTCCCTCTGCATTCCCCACCTGATAAGGAAGACTGAAAAATAAATGACTTTAGAAAGAGTTTCCATTCTAGCAAGTACACCCACCAAGGCTGCTTACTTTCTAGCAATAGGAGGACGCTATGAGAGGTACATTTTGGTAGACGCGAGTAAATATGTTAAAGTCTTGACTGTAAATAAGAGCAAGAGGCAATAGCTATATTACAAGAGGGTCAGAAAATGTCCAAAGCAACAAGTGCTGGAGCTATGGATGTGATCTCCACTGGGATTTGCCAGGTGGACTGATCAGCTGTGTTGAGGCAGGTGGGCTGTCTGCATTCAACACCTTTTCATCTGAAGTCTAACATCAGAATTCAGATATGCCCTTTGATAAGAGCATCTATATGACTGTCACATGAATGACATTCTATATCTCATGAAAGCTGATATGGCTCCAACCTGTTCCCTGTAAGTGCTGTAATATAGATAACAGCTTCCCTTTCAAGGAGCAAGGTGCAAGCAAATGTCTTCTTACAGAGGGGGGTATCAGTCCCAAAAATATCAGTGGCAGCAACTAAAGCAATCTCCTTGATTTTGTCAACCATACTCTATCGCTCTGTAATGTTTTGAGTCTTCTTCATCTTCAGAAGAGAATTCAGCAAAAGAGCTGGAGGTCAATCTAAGCAGCAGAAACATTCCACAGACGTTGACATGTTGCTGACCCATTCTGAATCCGAGGCAACTCAACAATTATCTTCAAAAATAAACATTCAGAATGTTTATGCAGCAAGAATTACCTCAACCCAACTCTAAAGTGGCAGGCTTAAGGCTTCACTGAATGTGCATAATGCTCAGTTCCATATTTCAACTCATTAGAAAAACTGCAAATCCTTTTGGTTCGTAGTAAAAGGTTGCCACTCTCAGTTCAAGGTGCACGCCTTCGAACTCAAGTCAATTCCAAGAATGTTTACAAAGTGTGTGTTTCAGGTAGCAGCAATTCCAATGAACCTCAAGCTAGAGGCCTTTGGTCTGGTGAAGAAAGGAAACTGTACATAAACATACTGGACCTAGTGGCTGTCTAAAGAAGTCTGCAATCTTTTCTTCTTAAGCTGAGCAGTTGGTCAGTGCTTGTAAGGATGGTCAATACAACTTTGATCTTCTTTAGCAAGCAAGGCATCACCTGGTACTAGGTACTCTCAGAAAGTCACATCACATTTGGGACGGGTGTAGGAGGCTGGCCTGGCTTGTAGTGGGTACCAGAGGTACTTACACCTTGTGCCAGGTCCAGTTATCCCTTATTAGTGTAGAAGAGGTGTTTCTAGCAGCTTAGGCAGATAGAAGGTAGCTATGGCAAAGCAGCTTAGGCTGAACTAGGAGACATGTAAAGCTCCTACTATACCACTGGTGTCATATGCACAATATCATAAGAAAACACAATACACAGATATACTAAAAATAAAGGTACTTCATTTTTATGACAATATGCCAAAAGTATCTCAGTGAGTACCCTCAGTATGAGGATGAGAAATATACACAAGATATATGTACACAAACCAAAATTATGCAGCAATAGCAAAAGGAAGTAAGCAAGCAGTGTAAAGTTACATTAGATTGCAATAGGAGCACATAGGTATAGGGGCAACACAAACCATATACTCCAAAAGTGGAATGCGAACCACGAATGGACCCCAAACCTATGTGAGCTTGTAGAGGGTCACTGGGACTGTAAGAAAACAGTGAGGGTTAGAAAAATAGCCCACCCCAAGACCCTGTAAGGTAGGTGTAAAGTGTACCTACAACCCCCAGAGAGCACAGAAGTCGTGATAGGGGGATTCTGTCAGGAAAACCAACACCAGCAATTCAACAACAGTAGATTTCCAGACCTGAGTACCTGTAAGACAAGGGGACCAAGTCCAAGAGTCGCGACAGTGTCGAGAGTGGGCAGGAGCCCAGGAAATGCCAGCTGAGGGTGCAAGGAAGCTGCCACCGGATGGAAGAAGCTTGGTGTTTTGCAAGAACGAAGAGGACTAGGAACTTCCCCTTTGGAGGATGAATGTCCCACGCCGTGAAAAAGCTTGCAGAGGTGTTCCCACACAGAAAGACCACAAACAAGCCTTGCTAGCTGCACGGGTTGCGGTTAGGGTTTTTGGATGCTGCTGTGGTCCAGGAGGGACCAGGATGTCACCACTTGGATGAGGTGACAGAGGGGAAACCCAGCAAGTCAGGGAGCCCTCACAGAAGCAGACAGCATTCATAGAAGTACCGGAACAGGCACTTAGAAGAGGAGTGAACTGGAGTCCACGCGAAGTCACAAAAGGGAGTCCCACGACGCCGGAGGACAACTCAGAAGATTGTGCACTACAGGTTAGAGTGTCGGGGACCCAGGCTTGGCTGTGCACGAAGGAAATCCTGGTAGAGTGGACAGGAGCCGGAGCAGCTGCAAATCACGCAGTACCCAGCAATGCAGTCTAGCGTGGGGAGGCAAGGACTTACCTCCACCAAACTTGGACTGAAGAGTCACTGGACTGTGGGAGTCACTTGGACAGAGTTGCTGAGTTCCAGGGACCACGCTCATCGTGCTGAGAGGGGACCTAGGGGACCGGTGATGCAGTCTTTTGTTGCCTGCGGTTGCAGGGGGAAGATTCCGTCGACCCACGGGAGATTTCTTCAGAGCTCCTGGTGCAGAAAGGAGGCAGGCTACCCCCAGAGCATGCACCACCTGGAAACAGTCGAGAAAGCCAGCAGGATGAAGCGATACAAGGTTGCTAGTAGTCGTCTGGCTGCTTTGTTGCGGTTTTGCAGGAGTCCTGAACAGTCAGCGGTCGATCCTTTGGCAGAAGGTGAAGAGGGAGATGCAGAGGAACTCTGGTGAGCTCTTGCATTTGTTATCTGAAGAATTCCCCAAAGCAGAGACCCTAAATAGCCAGAAAATTAGGTTTGGCTACCTAGGAAGGATGATTGGCTACTAAGAGAGGTAAGAGCCTATCAGAAGGAGTTTGACGTCACCTACTGGCACTGGCCACTCAGAGCAGTCCAGTGTGCCAGCAACACCTCTGTTTCCAAGATGGCAGAGGTCTGGGGCACACTGGAGGAGCTCTGGGCACCTCCCCTGGGAGGTGCAGGTCAGGGGAGTGGTCACTCCCCTTTCCTTTGTCCAGTTTCGCGCCAGAGCAGGGCTGGGGGATCCCTAAACCGGTGTAGACTGTCTTATGCAGAGATGGGCAGCATCTGTGCCCATCAAAGCATTTCCAGAGGCTGAGGGAGGCTACTCCTCCCCAGCCATCACACCTATTTCCAAAGGGAGAGGGTGTTACACCCTCTCTCAGAGGAAATCCTTTGTTCTGCCTTCCTGGGCCAGGGCTGCCTGGACCCCAGGAGGGCAGAAACCTCTCTGAGGGGTTGGCAGCAGCAGCTGCAGTGGAGACCCCGGAAAGGCAGTTTGGCAGTACCCGGGTTCTGTGCTAGAGACCCGGGGGATCATGGAATTGTCTCCCCAATGCCAGAATGGCATTGGGGTGACATTTCCATGATCTTAGACTTGTTACATGGCCATGTTTGGAGTTACTATTGTGGCGCCATACATAGGTAGTGACCTATGTATAGTGCACGCGTGTAATGGTGTCCCCGCACTCACAAAGTGCGGGGAATTCGCCCTGAACAATGTGGGGGCACCTTGGCTAGTGCCAGGGTGCCCACACACTAAGTAACGTTGCAACCAACCTTCACCAGGTGAAGGTTAGACATATAGGTGACTTATAAGTTACTGAAGTGCAGTGGTAAATGGCTGTGAAATAACATGGACATTATTTCACTCAGGCTGCACTGGCAGGCCTGTGTAAGAATTGTCAGATCTCCCTATGGGTGGCAAAAGAAATGCTGCAGCCCATAGGGATCTCCTGGAACCCCAATACCCTGGGTACCTCAATACCATAAACTAGGGAATTATATGGGTGTACCAGTATGCCAATGTGAATTGGTGAAATTGGTCACTAGCCTGTTAGTGACAATTTGGAAAGCAGAGAGAGCATAACCACTGAGGTTTTGGTTAGCAGAGCCTCAGTGAGACAGTTAGTCATCACACAGGGAACACATACAGGGCACATACTTATGAGCACTGGGGCCCTGTCTGGCAGGGTCCCAGTGACACATAGACTAAAACAACATATATACAGTGAAATATGGGGGTAACATGCCAGGCAAGATGGTACTTTCCTACAACTGGCCATCAGTCACAGCATATCGCTGACAGCAGATCACTTGCCAAGAGTAGAGAAAGCACGAGCAGATGCCCTCAGCAGGTTGACAGATGCTATGCACGGGTGGGAATTAAAACCAAGAGCTGGTAGAGAGAACCATTCATCAGTGGTGCCTATCAGCAATTGATTTATTTAAGACACCACAGAACAAGAAATGCCAAACTCTGTGCAAGCAGGCATTAGCATCAAGGACTTTCAATCTCATGAGTAAAAACCTTTGCATACACTTTTCCACATCATCGGCTCATCTCATGAGCTCAAGAAGGAATCATTCAAGCTTCTTGCCGTAAGATTGGCATGGCCTTACTGTTACTGTTTCACCAACCTTCTTCATCATTCACAAGCTCCATGCATTTCTCTTGTCAGTCAGCAGCATGGGTTGATAAGAGAGGAAGGTCGTATTCTTCTTCACAATCCTGGATTAGATATTCCTCCAGATTGCAGAAATAGTCAAGCTAGGGCAAGTGAAAGATATTTTGGGGGTCATTCTGACCCCGGCGGGCGGCGGTTGCCGCCCGCGTGGAGGTAACCGCCATTTGGCCGCCCCGCGGTCAAAAGACCGCTGGGGCCATTCCAACTTTCCCGCTGGGCCGGCAGGCGCTACCTAAGGTAGCGCCAGCCGGCCCAGCGGGAAAGGGGCCTGCAACACTGAAGCAGGCTCCGAATGGAGCCGGCGGTGTTGCAGGTGTGCGACGGGTGCAGTAGCACCCGTCGCGCTTTTCACTGTCTGCTAGGCAGACAGTGAAAAGCAGGCTGGGGCCCTGTTAGGGGGCCCCTGCACTGCCAATGCCATTGGCATGGACAGTGCAGGGGCCCCCAAGGGCCCCAGGACACCCGTTCCCGCCATCCTGTTCCTGGCGGTAAAAACCGCCAGAAACAGGGTGGCAGGAAGGGGTCAGAATCCCCATGGCGGCGCTGCTTGCAACGCCGCCATGGCGGATTCGGGCAACCGGGGGAAATCCGGCGGGAAACCGCCGGACCAGGTTTTCTGACCGTGGCTTTACCGCCGCGGTCAGAATGGCCCAGGAAGCACCGCCAGCCTGTTGGCGGTGCTTCCATCACCCGCGGCCCTGGCGGTCTATGACCGCCAGGGTCGGAATGAGGGCCTTTGTATTTGGTGCCATTTCAAAGGCTTGTTTCTAGTACTTCTGCAACACTTCAGAAACTGCTTTATCTACTGGAGGTAGCTAAAGTAGGTCTCAGGAATGCCTCTATTAGTGTTCACTTGGCTTAAATTTCCAAATGTTGGCATTTTTCAGGTTCTACGATCTTTAGTGTTCTAGAATTATAAAACAGATCCTCACAAAGCTTTTCAGAGCAGTTCTGCCTGTATAAGGCTCACCTCTGCCGTGGCACTTGAACACTGTTCTGGCTCAATTAATAAAAACAACATTTGATCTGATACATGAGGGGGAACATTAAGGGGAATATTTACATGCCCCAGCCCCACCGGAGCGCCACTTTTTGTGACACTGTGGTGGCGCTGTTCATTGCGTCGTATTTGCAAGGTGGTGCTAAGCCACTTTTTGTGGCTTAACGCTGCCTTGTAAATATGGGCTTCTCCGATGAGGTTTTTGCAGCAGAGGGGCGTGCTATGGGTGTTGCAGTGGGTGTTGCTGTGGGCGTTCCATTGCAACGTCTATTGTTTTTGACGCCGCCCCAGATTTACAGGAATTCATAAATCTGCCACTACGGCAAGAACTGATGCCATCCCAGGGGTGGCATTAGCACGCGCAATGAGGAGAAATACTTTTATTTCTCCTCATTTTTGCTTTTTCTATGTGTGCTGCATTCTGCAGGGCACATAGAAAGAGCAAAACATCATGAATGATTGTTTATGCGCCAGAAGGTGTTCCTTCCTGCACACAATCATTCAATAATGACAATTTGCTACTTCCATGTGTGCTGCATTGTGCAGCACATATAGAAGTAACAAATCACAATTGTAGATTGTTTATGTGCAGGAAGGGGCACCTTCCTGCACATAAACAATCATTCCCTTCAAGGCAGACACACTTGCATTATGGTGCAAGGGTGCCTGCGTTGCAATTTATGTAAATTTATCGCCAGCGATATGGGAAACACAGGGGTGCGCCGTATTTGTGTAAATACGGCGCATCTCTGCATTTCAGAAGTGGCGCAGCACTGCCAATTTTGACGCAGCGCCACGCCACTTCTGTTCAAATATGCCCCTAAATATCTTTCAGCCCTGTTGTTACTGCTGACATGGCTAGAAGAGATAGTGAGATCCTGGCTTTCACTATTAAAAGCTGCATGTACACTTTCTAAAAGAAAACAAACTAAAATGCAATCCAAAGGTACCAATGGTCATTCATCTCAATTAACCTCACAGCCTATTTTTTAAACTCCTTCAACAGTGACTAAAAAAGCTGTTCACTCACTGGATATTTGACGGGGTTTAAAATTTTATCTAGCAAAACAAAAACACTTAAAACAATCAGACCAACTGTTTGTGACCTTTGACCCACTTTAAAAAAATAGAGTACCTCCGAAAAGGGGATAACTAGATGGATAACCTCTGCCATTGCCTTTTCATCCACTGAAAACATTTGGCTTATGTGCTTAATTTGTAAATGAAAACGTGCCGGTGCCCAAAGCCCTCCTCTTACACACGCTGCTCCTGCAATTAAATGTGAGCGCAAGGAATACTGATGCGACGTAATCCTGAAGTAATATCGGGCCTTTTTAATCAATTTACAACCACTCTCTGTCCCTCAGATCACTCTTGCAGCGTTCTTCCTTTGTGACGCTTTTCGTTTTTCTGTTCCTCCATCTTTCCCATATGAGGCTTTTGGTCGCAGTACATTTTTGAGGCAGAAAAATAAGTGCTGCTGCTCCGCACCAGAAACAACAAGCAGAAATTAAGCACTCGTCGGCTCATTCCACAAGAAGTGTTTATCAGGTCCCAGACCTTGAAAACCTCAAACTTGAAGACGTTGGAACACATGCCAATGGAAAATATAGACCTGCATAGAATAGAAAGTTCCAACGCTTCTAGAGTGAAGAAGATCTGTTCTGCTGCACCTTCCACATTAGTACCAGCCCTAGCACTAACACTCCCAGACAGAGATGGTATAAAGTTCGACTGTGTGCCGAAGCAAGCTGTTTGGCAACAGTGGTTGTGTTGAAGCCTGTTATGATGAAGAGGTCTTTGCATTAAATATATAGGGGGTTATTACAACTTTGGAGGAGGTGTTAATCCGTCCCAAAAGTGACGGATATACCACCAGCCGTATTACGAGTCCATTATATCCTATGGAACTCGTAATACGGCTGGTGGTATATCCGTCACATTTGGGACGGATTAACACCTCCTCCAAAGTTGTAATAACCCCCATAGTCTGGATGGATCAAGTTCAATGTAAGGAAGGCATACTGTGGTTTCTTTTATATGCCTCAGCATTGTGACCAAACACAAATTCCAATTACTTTTTATTGCTTAATCAAAACCATTGCAATGCATGTGCATAGTATGGCATAACATATTCCCAAACCATTCATTCTGTAAAATACATTGCAACTTGTTCCTTCTATAATTACCAATTAAAATAATGCATTAAATGTTTAATCAGGATAAAACAGATGTGCATTGAAACCAATGTATGGTTTAGATAAGTCAAAGGAGAAAACCTTCCATAAGTGGCCAGCTTTCTGCAGGCCTCTATATTCTTTTAGTTGCCCTATATGTTTACACAAAATAAAGCATAAATGCATCTAAGCCTGTTTGCTGGTTTAAAATAAAAAGGATGAGGACAAAGCCTTCCACACATGGGCCACTGTCCCCCAGGACCCTATTTTTTTCCCCTGCTCTGTACAGACTAAGACAACGGGCAGCAAGTTGTATGAATAACAATAGACTAACAGTTCAGGTTCATATAATTTAAAAGAAGCTAAAGTACAAGTGCCCTCCCCGACCCCAACCCATAGTGCGTTAAGGTGCCCTAAGCCCTCACGACTAGCAAAGGAGTTCTCATGCCTTGCTATAAAATACTATGATTTAAGTTATTCCTTACTGGCCATATCAACTAGCAGTTAAAGTGCACGTGATTTGAGGGGGCAAAAGTGTAAATGCTCTTGCTCCCATTTAGTTCACTTTCAGGCACAATCTGATGCTGCTTTCAAGCAAATGATCATATGGGCACCTAGCTGCCAGACATCTAAAGCAGGGTAATCATCCCTTGCAACCAAAAAAATGCTGGTACTCCTATGGTTTGATCTATTACCAAGGGCTTACCATTGGAGTGTACTATTACTGCAGTTAAAGTACATATATAGATTTCTTAGGGTACTTGTGCCCTAGCACCATCTTTTAATTTGCCACCCAGCTGTAACCGGCAGACATGCTAGCTTAGGGCTACAGTGCAAGTGCTCATACTAACTCCAACCAGTGGTGCGTCAGGGTGCCCTAGATCCTCCCGCTTAGCAAAAAAATAAGCTCATACCTGCTGATAAAATGTGGGGCTTTAAGTATCTCCCACTGCCGACATTGACATCAGATTAAAGTTCATGCAATCAAATAAGGGTTAAAGTGCAGGTGCTCTTGCCGTCTTTCAGTCTGCCCTCAAAACTTACTCTAATACTGCTCCCAGCAATTGATTGTGTGGTTGCCTTGCCGCTGGGCATCTGACTGCAGGGTAATCATCCCTTTCTATTAAAATACTGGTGCTCTAGCTGTCTGGTGTAACCTTGCCACCAAACTTCTGAGGATTTACTGCCCTTAAAGTGCATAGACTGAGTTTCTTAAAGTGCTTGAGCCCTACCAACACATTCTAGTTTGCCACCTAACTATAGTGAGCAGGTGTAGCCTACTTAAAGCTACCACTGACATATGGATGTTGAAGGGTTGTGCCTTAACACTTGGGCTCTTATAACTTAGCTATACTTCCCCACTGTTTTAAGATTAAAGTGCCATTTGTCTCTAACTTGTCTTATTTGTCTATAGAGCTACTAAATATGAGGTCCCCTCAGTGCAAAGGCTAACTGTTTGGGCCTGTTATGACTTCCACTGCATCCTCATGTTCCTTGGCCAAAATCCTTTTTTCAAACATCTGGATAAACATCACCATTGCACAGTTCAGTCTGGGATCAGTTAGTTCACAGCAATCTACCACCTCCTCCCTGCAGGTCCTTATGCTTCTTTCCCTCAGTTTCCTGCACAAGAGTGCAAGACGTTCACCCAACACAGATTTGCACTGGCATAACACGTGAAGGATATCCTAGGCCGTTGATCACAAAGCCAACCGTTCCCTAGGCCTTCATTTCGTTTCCATCATGGGTAATGTTTTGAAACAGGCAGTGTACTGAGCCTGCATTTCAAAAACTGTACTAAACCTGGTTGCTGTAACGTTCTCCCAGGTAGCTCTGTGTTTAGGCGTACTGTAACCGAAAAAAGTCATCCAACCACGGCTAAGTTTAGCCAAACTGGGTTTCTCCTTTAAGTTTGACTACACCTGTGTACTAGATTTTGTCCACTTTTTAAGCTCTGAGAGGCTCAGGGGTAATCCCTAAGTGGCAGAAAGACTGAGGGTGTTTAGGGCCAGGTGTAAATAGTCACATGCAGGAGAACACGTCCTTGTATTTCAGTCCAAAGGTGGCACCCCAGAGATACATCCAGTGCTAGTTTTAGCCCATGACAACAGTTCACAAACCCCGCTTTCCGAGCCAGGGATTGCTTTGCTATACCACACTCCAGTCTGATTTATGCTGGTGATGTGTATGCTGACAATTGAAAAGTTGAACTATCAATTTTCAGTATTACTTAATCCAGAGTGTCACTATCCTGGTCCCTAAGGACCTCGCTTCCATAGGTCAGTGTTGGAAGGACCGTAGCATGAGGCACCTGCAAAACTGGTGTAAGTATTGTACCTTTCAGCTTGTCATAAAGGGACCTTAGGCCAAATGCCAGAGTGATTCCTTACCTTTTGATCTCCTCCAGTTGATCCATGAACCTGTCGCGTTGGCTCTCATTGTACCAATGAGGCTTCTGGATTTGGGTGACAGCATCACCTGAATTGTGGGGAACTGAGTCCAATCCCACACCATGTGACAACTGTCGGCCTAATCCATTTTCGGCTAGCTAGCAGCGCCTCATCTCTGCCCACGAGCAGGGATGATTTGTGGCAACCGGATGCCTCACATGATGACTTCTCAGGGAAATTGTGGTGGATCAGATATCATCCTTTTCTCTCAGTTACATTAGTCTCACACATGCAAAGACAAACAGAGGAAGGAAATGGTTCAATAAGATTTATTGAATCAGTTGCGTCTTCGATAAAATGGTACGAAATGCAATAATTAGAGTGATGAAACTTACTAGAAGCAAAATGGTGACAAGCAAAGTGAAACACAGGAAAAGTCCCACCATACGAGATCACAGCAGGATAAGACCTAATCCACCCTTCAGGATTGTCCCCTGGGAAGACATCATCCCCCATACCTGAATATGACAGTGGTGAAGAGGCCTGTAATCTATAGAGACACCATCCCCATGGAGGCCAGATAACCTGCGGTCTCAGCAAGCAGATGTAATGAAGTCAGATGCATGCAGTCGTGGTCATCTGGCTGGAACCTCCCTCTAACGTGCGTGGGAAAGGCAAGTGTTTTTATAATGAAACAACTGATGTTCTGAGAAAATGTCTCTACGTAAAAATATCCATGTTTCTGTGAATGTTAGAGACGCAGTGTATCACTTGTGCCGACAATCCTATCTCGCTGCAGCCTTGAGGAAAGCACAGAGTGAAAAGAATATTGTGCTAAGAAATGTTATGCTTTCCTAGGCGAAAGGACTACTAAATAAAGACAATAAAACACCATCACAAATGTGGCCAGTTCTAAAATAATAAAATGAATCAGAATAAAATGTCATTAGGCTAAAAGGCACAAGCCTAGTTGCGAAAATAAGGTGCTGAGAGACAGCACTAAAATGGCTCCACAACACCCTCTCCTTGTCGGTTCAAAAGGGGTAAAGCAGCCAAATTCCTGATTAAAAGCAACTAAAATGCAATGCTCTATAATATATATACATAAATGTCAATCGTGACAAGTTAAAACACACTTGAGCATGTGAAATGTTAGAAAAGGTAAATTTAGAAGTTTAGCAGTGGCACCAATGAAAACAAATTTATAAATCAATGTCATTTTTAAAATCTCCAATTATGGCCAGGACAACTGAAGCAAGGATATTTTCCACTTCGGCAGGTGGTAATGTGACCAAATCGGTCCCAATGAAAACCAAAGAGCCCTTGTGTTTCAAACTCTGACCTCCAGCCAAGGCCGCAGCATTCCATGTTGTGCTCGATGTTAAGTCAAGGGCAGCATGATCCACGAAGGGTAGCTTGCAGACGACTTCCCATAGTAAACGGACCTTCAACATGCATTTCTGGTAATGAGCTCTCAGCAAGAACATCAACAGATCAGCATCCAATGAAAGTAAGCGCTGTGTAGAAAGACAGTTTTTCAGTGCACATTCGAAAAGGCACCTGAGGCATCAAAACACGGGCTGCACACAATCCAAAACTGGTCTGAATGACAGAGACCAGTTGCACTCCAGTCCTTCCAGGAGTGGTGCTCCGAAATACTGCACCATGAATGAGTTCATGACGCAGTTGCTCCGGTGGAAGCGCTTTCAGTCATCCTTGTTGCAATGGGACAGCCATTGCGAATAAAAAAACAGTAACAGCAGGATGCCACCTATTGTAACCAAAGTAATTGAAAATCCCCCCAAAATACTCACATATATCAATTGTATGGCTGAAAGTATTAAGCAAAATATAGAGGAGAAGGTGTTAACGAAACCAGAATCAACAGTCTTAAAGAAAGTACAATCCCAGTAGTACTAAACGTGTTAAATATGTGTCCCACGAGCTAACCAAAGTGTCTTGGAAAGTTTGTATTTAAAAGGGACTGTATTTCTGCAGATGACCTCACCACTTGGAGTGCATGGATCTCACATGCAGATGCCAGTGCCACATGTTTTTGAAACAATAAAGCATTTAGGTGGTCATTACAACCCTGGAGGACGGTGTTAAAGCAGCGGAAATACCGCAAACAGGCCGGCGGATAAAAAAAGGGAATTATGACCCTGGCGGAAACCGCCAACAAAGACAGCCACTTAAACACTTCGCCCGCCACGGCGGTACAGACAAGCAGCGCGGCGGTCACCGCCAACAGACAGGCGGAAGACAATGTACTGCCCACAGTATTACAACCCGCCAATCCGCCACCTTTTCCGGGGCGGATTCACCGTGGATAAAAACACGGCGGAAACAGCTTTTGCTATGGGAAAACGCTCACCTTAACATATCCCACGAGGAACGAGGAATCCATGGAGCCGGAACTCCAAATACTCCTTGCCCTTGTGTTTCTGCTCTTCTACGACCAACAGTTACATAGGCGCCGCAGACAACGGTGAGTACTGCATCTACGACATGGGGGAGAGGGGAGGCAAAAGTTAGGGGGACACACACCAAAGACCCCCAACCTCGCATATTACAACATACACACCAATGCATTCACAAAAATCACAGTAACAACCCACAATCCCCCCGGAAGAATGAATACACAAAGCGAAAATCGGTCAAACAATGTAATGTGCCAATATACATGTCATACAAAAATATACAGATATATATTTGAAAATCAGTCAGAATTATATACAATACGAGAAGTAGTGCAGATATGTACATAACAATGTCCGTGCACCATCAGTCCAAAAATACATGGGCGAGGCCCACAAACGATACCTGACCACAGTCGGAGAGAACACTGCCGGGGCATCAGATAGAAATACTACAGGCACCTCAGGGGGAAGGGAAGGGGGGGCACCTCACCCGGATGACTGCAAAGCCAGATCCACGACGGGGCTCCATGCCCATTTATGCCCTCCTGGGGAGTGCAAAGCCACAGTCTTTCAAGTCTCTACAGTGGGTTGTTTGCCCACTGTGCCATCCTGGGGAGTGTAAAGCCACAGTTTCTCAAGTCTATACAGTGGGTGGTTTGCCCACTGTGCCATCCTGGGGAGTGCAAAGCCACAGTCTCTCAAGTCTATACAGTGGGTGGTTTGCCCACTGTGCCATCCTGGGGAGTGCAAAGCCACAGTCTCTCAAGTCTCTACAGTGGGTGGTTTGCCCACTGTGCCATCCTGGGGAGTGCAAAGCCACAGTCTCTCAAGTTGATGCAGGTCTCTACTGGTACTGGGGGGACTGGTGCCCAGACTGGATGAGTCTCCCCGTGAAAGGTCGTGTCCTGTCACTGTCCCAGCTGCACATGGGATAAGGATGCCTGATGTGGCGGGCCATTCATTCCTACCCGGTGCATTGCCATGTTCAGCGGTGCTTTGCCATGGCGGTCTTTGCCCTGTTCAGCGGTGCATTGACATGGCGGTCTTTGCCCTGTTCAGCGGTGCTTTGACATGGCGGTCTTTGCCCTGTTCAGCGGTGCTTAGCCATGGTGGTCTTTGCCCTGTTCAGTGGTGCTTTGACATGGCGGTCTTTGCCCTGTTCAGTGGTGCTTTGACATGGCGGTTCAGGACTGTTCAGCGGTGCTTTGCCATGGCGGTTCAGGACAGTTCAGCGGTGCTTTGCCATGGCGGTTCAGGACAGTTCAGCGGTGCTTTGCCATGGCGGTTCAGGACAGTTCAGCGGTGCTTTGCCATGGCGGTCTGTGCCCTGTTCAGCGGTGCATTGACATGGCGGTCTTTGCCCTGTTCAGGGGTGCTTTGACATGGCGGTCTTTGCCCTGTTCAGCGGTGCTTTGACATGGCGGTTCAGGACTGTTCAGCGGTGCTTTGACATGGCGGTTCAGGACAGTTCAGCGGTGCTTTGCCATGGCGGTTCTGATAAGGACATTGGTGTGTGGCATGACGTTCTATACACTGGACATTGGTGTGTGGCATGACGTTTCATCATTGCCCAGCGGGGCTGTGGCAGCCAGGGCCCTCCAGGGCACTGACTCTGGCGGTGGCCTCCTGACCAGTGACGATAGTGGGGCCCTCCTGGGCTGTGACTCTGGCGGTGGTCTCTGGACCAGTGACGATAGTGGGGCCCTCCTGGGCACTGACTCCGGCGGTGGCCTCTGGACCAGTGACGATAGTGGGGCCCTCCTGGGCTGTGACTCTGGCGGTGGTCTCTCGACCAGTGACGATAGTGGGACCCTCCTTGGCACTGACTCCGGCGGTGGCCTCCTGACCAGTGACGATAGTGGGGCCCTCCTGGGCTGTGACTCTGGCGGTGGTCTCTGGACCAGTGACGATAGTGGGGCCCTCCTGGGCACTGACTCCGGCGGTGGCCTCTGGACCAGTGACGATAGTGGGGCCCTCGTGGGCTGTGACTCTGGCGGTGGTCTCTCGACCAGTGACGATAGTGGGACCCTCCTTGGCACTGACTCCGGCGGTGGCGGTGGTCTCCTGACCAGTGACAATACTTGGGCCCTCCTGGGCTGTGACTCTGGCGGTGGTCTCCTGACCAGTGACGATACTTGGGCCCTCCTGGGCTGTGACTCTGGCGGTGGTCTCCTGACCAGGGACGATAGTGGGGCCCTCCTGGGCTGTGACTCTGGCGGTGGTCTCCTGACCAGTGACGATAGTGGGGCCCTCCTGGGCTGTGGCTCTGGCGGTGGTCTCTGGACCAGTGACGATAGTGGGGCCCTCCTGGGCACTGACTCCGGCGGTGGCAGTGATCTCCTGACCAGTGACGATACTTGGGCCCTCCTGGACTGTGACTCTGGTGGTGGTCTCCTGACCAGTGACAATAGTGGGGCCCTCCTGGGCTGTGACTCTGGCGGTGGTCTCCTGACCAGTGACGATAGTGGGGCCCTCCTGGGCTGTGACTCTGGCGGTGGTCTCCGGACCAGTGACGATAGTGGGGCCCTCCTGGGCTGTGACTATGGCGGTGGTCTCTGGACCAGTAACGACGGTGCTGACGGTTGTGTCTCGACCGCCGGAAATGATGGCGCACTTCTCCGCCGTGACACTCACAACAGGCTGGGCAGACTTCCTCTGGCCCTTCCCCACCTTTGGTGGAGTCACAGCTGACTCTCCAATCCCCTTGGAACCCATGTCAGTTGTTTTCCCACCTGGAGTCTTAACACGGCCCGTCGCCCACTCTCCAATTTTATTGCCTTTACAGGGGGTGGGCTGCCAGTGCCTTGGCTCTGGGTCCTACTGCCTTCCCTGGTGGCCGGTGCACTTCAAAAACTTTGAACAGGCACCACTGGTATTGGAGGCTTTTTGGCTGAGGCGTTACGACGGGACTGATGAATTGGAGGGGGTGAGGTTGGGGCAAAAAGGTCAACTTTACAGAGGGACAGTTTCTGACGAACACTGGGATGGGTAGCTGGAGGGGGTCTGGGAGTGGAGGAAGAGGAGGTGGTTGTCGGAGGTGTCACTTTAGGTGTTTTGGGTGCAGGTGCAGGCACTGGAGGCTGTCGTGAGGTGGATGGATGTTGGGTGAGTGATTGCCGGCATTTGTGTACTTTGGGAGGGGGCGTCACAGAGACACTGGGAGAGGACACAGGGGACGTGTAAATGGCAGTGGAGGTGGTGAGTGCAGGTGAGCGGGGTGTGGTGCTGGGTGTTCTGGTGCGAGTCCTAGTGGCTGCAGATGTAGTGCATGCACGTGAGAGTGTAGACGACACTGGGAGGGAGGAGGGAGAAGAGGAGGAGGGGGACACAGTGGAGGCAGTGGATGTTGTTGTGTCTGTTTGTGGGTGAGGCTTGCATGAGTGCTTGTGGTGTGTGTGGTGCCTATGTTTGCTTGAGCTACTTGGGTGTGTTGAATTGTGTGCATGCTGGTCTGTAGGTGTGCTTGGGATGGGCTGGGGTACAGGAGATTGGGTCTGGGTGGAGGAAGTTGGAGGGGGGAGCTAGACACAGGGACAATTGCTGCCATCAGTGCTGAGGCCAAAGATTGCAGGGTTCGCTGAAGGACAGCCTGACCAGAATTAATGCCCTCCAGGAATGCATTACCGTGTTGCAACTCTCGTTCTACACCCTGGATGGCATTCACAATGGTAGACTGCCCAACAGTGAGTGACCTGAGGAGGTCGATGGCCTCCTCACTGAGGGCAGCAGGGGTGACTGGGGCAGGGCCTGAAGTGCCTGGGGCGAAGGTGATGCCCACCCTCCTGGGTGAGCGGGCACGGGGCGAACGCTGAGGGGCTGCTGGGAGGGCGGTGCTGGTAGGGGAGGTGGCAGCTGTACCTGTAGAGGTGGGGGGCACAGATGGTGCCACCACCACAAGGGAGCTCCCATCGTCGAACGAGTCCGTGTCGTTGCTTGGTGATCCGGTGGCCGACGTGTAGCTCCCCTCGCCCTCTGTCCCACTGGTGCATTCAGAGTCTGTGGTGTGGCCCTCCATGGCCATGTGGGATGCAGCTCCCTCGTGCTCCGGTGCCACTGTACCTCCGCCTGTTGATGCTGATGTACAAAAGGACAGGGAGAGCAGACAAAGGGGGGGAGACAGAAGAAAGAGGGTTTTAGTGCATGGCATACCGCTACCGTTGGCGGACAAGACAAACGCAGATGCCCCCTGCATTACGCCGTGCTCCTGCCCTCTGCACATGCAATTTCTGGGATATGGCCTATATGGCAATGGTGGACATCGGCGCACAAGGATGCCACAGGGGCAACTAGACCTCGACTTGGCACTCTGCTGAAGTGGGGTAGAGTGCCACATGGGCTACATTACAGAGGGGCCTTGCCTACCGAACTCCCCCTGGCCTAGGGACACCCACAGCCCACATCCACCACCCAGACACCTCCACTGCATGCAAAGTCCGCAGAATGAGGTTGTACTCACCCCCTTGTGTCTGCTGTGATGCCCTCAAGCGCCCATCCAACTCCGGGTAGGCCACCACCAGGATCGGGAACATCAGGGGGGTCATGGTGCGACGTGCACCCCTCCCACATTGGGAGGCCATCCCCAGCTGAGCCTCCGCCGACTTCTTGCTGCAGCGGCGAATGTCCTCCCATCTCTTACGGCAGTGGGTGCCCAGTCTCTGGTGGGCCCCCAGGGTCCGGACCTCCTTGGCGATGGCACGCCAAATGTCCCTCTTCTGGTGGGCGCTGACCTACATGACATGCACAAGGAAAGAGGATCAGTCATTACCAACTGCACCGTCGTTGTGAGTGGCCCCCTCCCTACTCTGGCCATGTGGCCCATTCATTCCCATGCATTAATGTTCTATGGACTCTGCCCCCTTCCCTCTTCCAACCAGCCCTCTCCACCCAGGCCTAGCCCATACAACGTGCTCCCTGTGTACTAACCTGTTGGTCTGGAGGACCGTAGAGTAGCGTGTACTGGGGGAGGACCCCGTCTACCAGTTTCTCCAACTCCTGTGCAGTGAAGGCAGGGGCCCTTTCCCCAGACGCAGCAGCCATCGTCGCTTCCAGACCGAGGTCACAGCAGCACTTGCAGTGTAGGTCCTCTCCTGTCGAAGGTCAGGTATCTAGTGATTGAACAGATAGAAAATGGCGGTGACGTCCGCGGCGGTGACGTCCGCGGCGGTGCGTATCATCACCGCCGGCGCACCTGTTTATTGGCTCCTGGGATCCATAGGGTCCAATGTTAACCAATGCAGCATTGCGCCGCGGTCTACGACCGCCTACCGCGACGGTGTGTAACGCCAGCGCTGTTACCCCACAATCCCATTGCCCTAGTTTAGAGGTCAGGCAGCCGCCATTTCAGGGGCCCACATGGCTTTATTTCATACTGCGTCACACATAGCTAGGCCTACACTCAACACACATACAGGAAGGGTTATGTGAGTGGTGTAGTCTTGTGTGTGACTGTGGGTACATACCTGGAGGAATAATGACTGTTTCTTCGCTGTTGTCCTTCGTAGGCACCATCTGCTGGGACATATGAGAAGATGGCGGAATCCTCCGGTGTACCGACCGCTGGTGGACCTGTTGACAATGGAAGAGCGACATGTCATCGTAACCTACCGGTTTGACCGTGCCACAATCCAGGAACTATGTACCCAGTTGGAGCCAGACCTGATGTCACCAATCCACCATCCGACTGGAATCCCCCCTGACGTGCAGGTGCTGTCAGTGCGCCATTTCCTTGCAAGTGGGTCTTTTCAGACAACAGTGGCCATGGCATCACGGATGTCCCAGCCTATGTTTTCCAACGTGTTGTCCAGAGTGTTGTCTGCCCTGCTGAAACACGTAAGGTGATACATCATTTTCCCTGAGGTGGAGGATTTGCCTACAGTGAAAGGTGACTTCTATGCCCTTGGACATATCCCCAACGTCATAGGTGCTATTGATGGTACCCATGTAGCTCTGGTCCCCCCCCACTGGAGTGAACAGGTGTACAGGAACAGGAAGAGTTATCATTCGATGAATGAACAGATGGTATGTTTGGCAGACCAGTACATCTCGCAGGTAAATGCTATGTTCCCTGGCTCAGTGCATGACGCCTACATCCTGCGGAATAGCAGCATCCCTGATATGATGGGTCAACTCCAGAGGCACCGTGTATGGCTTTTGGGGGACTCTGGTTACCCCAACCTTTCGTGGCTATTGACCCCAGTGAGGAATCCCAGGACCAGGGCAGAGGAACGGTACAATGAGGCCCATGGGCGGACTAGGAGGGTGATCGAACGCACCTTCGGCCTCCTGAAGGCCAGGTTCAGGTGCCTCGATATGACAGGTGGATCCCTATTCTACTCACCGAAGAAGGTATGCGACATCATCATCGCCTGCTCCATGCTCCATAATTTGGCTTTGCGACGCCAGGTGCCTTTTCTGCAGGAGGATGATCCAGATGACGGTGTTGTAGCAGCTGTGGAGCCTGTGGAGCCTGTGGAGCCTGTGGACAGTGATGAGGATGAAGCTGATGAAGAAGACAACGACAACAGGGAGTCAGTCATACAGCAATATTTCCAGTGAGACACAGGTGAGAACATTTTCATTTTTAGCATTACATTAACTTTCACACGTCTACCTCTATCCTGTTTTTCGATTTAAGTCAACATTTGGTAACTGAGTTGTACCCTTCCATTACGGTTTCACAGGTGTGGGTACCTATGTGTCAACTGCTTGCATCCTTCAAGGGCTTGTGATGTGTGACATAGGTATGTTAGCTTTAGAGTGGTACACCCATTATGACATTGTCATTGATAATACATTTTTACTAAATCACAGACTGACTCCAGATTGTTTTGTGTTTCAAGGGTGTTTATTGAAGTGCTCAGAAATGGGAGGGGGTTGTAAAATGAGGATGGGTGATGGTGGAGGAATGTCCATGGCAGAGTCCAGTCTATTAGTCTCACAGGTGCACTGCCCATCTGGGCATAGGAAGAGGAGCTGGGGCAGTTAAAGTATGGATAGGGTAACAAAGTGGGACAGTGGGAGGACAATCAGGGTGGTGTCATTTCCTGGTGGGGGTCTTGCCATCTTGCTCTGTCCTGTTCCTGGATCTCAGGGACCGCTTGCGTGGTGGTTGTCCGTCTGCAGGGGGTGGGGTGCTGGTGTGGTGGTCCTGTGGCGGGGCGTCCTGTCCACTAGCGCTGGCGCAGGTGGTGGGCATTTCATCATCCTGGCTAGTGTCAGGGGCCCCTTGGAGTGCCACGGTGTCCCTCAAGGTCTGCTGTATGTCCTATAGCACCCCTACGATGGTGCCCAGGGCAGAGCTGATGGTCCTGAGCTCCTCCCTGAACCCCAAATACAGTTCGTCCTGCAGGCGCAGGGTCTCCTGCAACTTGTCCAGAACCGTCGCCATCGTCTCCTGGGAGTGGTGGTATGCTCCCATGATGGAGGAGAGGGCCTCGTGGAGAGTGGGTTCCCTTGGCCTGTCCGCCCCCTGTCGCACAGCAGCCCTCCCAGTTCCCCTGTGTTCCTGTGCCTCCGTCCCCTGGACCGTGTGCCCATTACCACTGCCCCCAGGTCCCGGTTGTTGTTGGGGTGGTGGGTTAGCCTGGGTGCCCTGTAGTGGTGGACACACCGCTGATTGACCTGTCCTGGGTACGGAGGTTTGGGGCCGCTGGGTGGGTGCTGTGTTGGTGTTACCAGAGGGTGGAAGGTCGGTGTTGGGCTGTGCCTGTGCAAGGGGAACCGACTGTCCCGAGGCCCACGATTGTCCGGGCTGGTCATCAGGATCCAGTAGGGCAGAGCTGCTCTCGTCACTGTGGGCCTCTTCTGGGGGTGGAGTGGTGTTGTCTGGACCCTCTGGTGTGGTGATGGTCCTTCGGGTTCCTGCAGGGGCATAAGGGCATGATTATTGCATGTGTGTGTGTAATGGTGTGCAATGGGTGGGTGTTTGTGTACCCCAGTGCATGCATTCCTGTGTGTGAGTTTGTGTGGTGATGGTTGGGGGGGTGTACTGGGTATGTGCAGTGGGCATGCTTTAGTGAGGGGTGTCCATGCTTAGTTGTGTCACGCAGGGCTTGGTGTTGGGATGGGTGGTTTGTGTCATGGGTACATTAGTGAGGAGTTGTAGTGATAGGGGAGGGGGCGAGGGAGGGTGTGTGTGATAGCATGCAGGTAGGGTGTGGGATATGATAGTTAAGAATTGACTTACCAGTGTCCCATCCTCCACCGACTCCTGCGAGGCCCTCAGGATGCAAGATGGTCAAGACTTGCTCCTCCCATGTTGTTAGTTGTGGGGGAGGAGGTGGGGGTCCACCGCTAGTCCGCTGTACCGCGATGTTGTGCCTGGAGACCGTTGAACGCACCTTCCCCCGTAGGTCGTTCCACCTCTTCCTGATGTCATTCCTATTTCTTGGGTGCTGTCCCACGGCGTTCACCCTGTCCACTATTCTGCGCCATAACTCCATCTTCCTGGCTATTGATGTGTGCTGTACCTGTGAGCCAAATAGCTGTGGCTCTACCCGGACGATTTCTTCCACCATGACCCTGAGCTCCTCCTCGGAGAAGCGGGGGTGTCTTTGGCGTGCCATGGGGTGGTGTGGGTGATGTGTGGGGTGGTGTATGTGGTGATGAGTGTGGTGAGTGTAGTGGTATGTGGTGTTTTGTGCGTGGATGTTGTGTGGGTGATGGTGTTGTGTGCCTCTGTGTAGTGGGGTTGTCTATTCTGTGCTCTCTCTCTGTCGCCTTCGTGTCTAATTTTTGGTAGTAGGGGTTTGTGGGTGATGTGGGTGTGTGTTTTATATTGTATTGGGTGTGTGGGAGTGGTGTTTGTATGTGTATCAGGTGTGTGTATTTGGAATTGTCCAATGTGGCGGTGTTTTGGAGATGTGTGTGTATTTTGAGCGCGGCTGTGTGTACCGCCAATGGAATACCGCGGTTGAAAGACCGCTGCGTGGATTCGTGGGTCGTAATAGCATGGGCGTGTTTCTGTTGGCGTGGAGGTGGAGGATTTGTTTCTAACAGTTTATCACTGACCTTTGGTGTGGCGTTGTTGTGTGGGTGTCTGAATTTCGGCGGATTCCAAGATGTGTGTCATAATAGCTGTGGCGGAATGCCGCCGCAGCGGCAGTGTATTGGCGGTCTTCTGCACGGCGGTAAGCGCCTTTTACCGCCAATGTTGTAATGACCCCTTTAGTCTGCTTAACTTGTCAAAATTCACATTCGAAGTAGTAATATTAGGCCAAATATCTGCTACTTTTGTCTGTTGCGTAAGGGAAAAGGGAACATTCCCGCAACAGGTGACAATTTGGGGGACCAACATGACATAAGTTATTCCAGCTCACATTCCACAACAGCTCTCAGTGTTAAGAAGTACATAGCTTCCTTTAGAGAGTACCTGGAACGCAGGTCTAATCAAGGGGACTGGAATTCCCTTCATGCTAAGCTAGCTAGCTAAATTCAGTGCCGAAGTGTTACATGCCCTGTGCAAGGACAGCTGCCTACAAACCATCGAATGGCTCACAGAAGTCTTGCATTCACTGTTGCTAAGAAAGACCTCTTTCATGCCATTGAGACATTTGTGCGAGAAGCAAAGCTCCCACATCTCATGAATGTAACCATCTCCTAGCCTTTCATATCTTCCTATTGGAATATGTGCCAAGCAGGGGCTTAAATTGCAGTGTTGAAATAGGCAGATTATTAACCCTGTGTATTAACCATTCAGCAGATGGTATTCCAGCCACAGTAAATGGCAACTTTTCTAACTTCTCGATGTTTAACATAACATAAGTTGCGTCCTTCTTAGCCATTGTTTGTTGTTGTCGCATCAAATTGAATGCAGAAAATATATCCCTTGTGCTGACATGTTGCCAGGGAATGTGACCAGATTTCAGTGTTTATAGTGTCCAACCCAGCTGCATAATGGACCCTAGCTGACCCTGTCCATGTGGTAAAAAATGACATGTCACTTGCAGATTAAACAATGTTGTTTAAAGTGTATATGTGGTCGGACACAGTGTTAATCCCATTATCTACATAGGCCAAAGCTTTCTGTAAATTTTCCTGTTCTATTTGCCTTAACTGGGCAGCAGCTTCTTGTTGAGAAAGTTTCCAAATTTCATTATAAACTGCATATAAGAAGCACTTTTTACATTGTTGTAGGGGCCTAAAAGGAAATCCTGCAATTCTGTGGTGTTAGACAGGAGACTGAGGTGTTCTTTAACAGCATCTAGTGAGGAACTTTTTAACCATTGCTGGCATAATTTCTCTACACTGCATGTTGTTACTATACCCGAATGTTCTGATGACACAAAGAGAGGGTCTGGTCTATTCGTTCTAAAACTCCCCTGTAGATTTAACAAAACATGCATGACAACCATTTGTGTCCACCCGCCAGGACGTGAAAGTGATGTGTTAAATGTTCCATTTTGGACGCACACATCAAGCTGATCTTCAGTTGCATTAATGTATTTTTGCCATTTATAAAATTTAGCAGGGGCAGGGATACTGGAGCATTCAAATCCTTACATTTTTGCCAAACCTAAACAACTTTTTTGTTGTACAGTTTCATTCAAAAATATAATTTGAACAGGTATCAGGCATGCTCTAAATAAAGCTTCCGTTTCCCCATATTTGCCAATTTTTAGTCCCCCATACACTTTTCAAATCAATCAACTTCAGTCAATATTCATAGCCCTGTACAGCCCACTGGGAAACAAAGGAATCAGAATAAATCAATTTTGTATCAGTTAATAAAATATGTTGCTTTTCCATTAATGGCAATTTAAAATAATAGGACTCAGCATTTTTAACATCATGCCCAGATAAATATGCACATTTTTTAGAGTATGTTTTCGAACTCCCCATTGGCAGAGTTGGACAATGTTCCCATTGTGTGTAACTAACAATCATCTTTGGAGTACTTGTTCTGTGAATGTAATGATGTCCATAATAATTATAAAAGGACGTAGCTCCATAATTTTCATCGATTGATAAACATCTTCACTTTCAAAGGCAGTAAAATATTCTAATTCAAATAGCATAGAATCAACTGTTTTAACATCCCAATCATCAGAAACATCTCCAGGTGTTTTTACATCATTCATTGAACATTTAAATACATGTGGAAATTAAATAACCTCATTTGGGCCATATATGTCAAAAGATACTTTATTCCAAACAGTCTCATCAGCAATAGGTATAGTTAAAATGTTCACTAGGTACAAGTCTCTGCGGACCTTATGGGTGGAAAAATGTGGTTTCGAGACCTCAACCACCTGTTCAACTGTAGAGCATTCAGGAAGATTATGATCATGTATTAATAGAAAAAAAGATGATCACAAACCCAATCCAAAGAAGGAAGGTAAGTACAGTTAATAAGAGCCACAGATAGTTACATGGAAGAATGAAATAGTTATTTTTGAGCTAATGCATCAGTTTATGTGCTTTTGACAATATTGTTGCAGAAGAGGCAGATGAGTTGGAAAAAGTGTCATTGACGTCAGCAAAATATCCAGAAGCAGTTTGTGCTAAAACTGGAGCCGTGTTTGGAAGAGGAGAGCCGGCAGAAGTCTCCCTTGATGGTTCATAGTAGACTATTTCATCCGTTTGAGTTGAATTTGAGTGAAATCGCTCAAGATTGTTGACATTGCTTCTCATAGAAGAGGTTAATGGGACTAATGAAAGATCATTTTCCACCCTTCCCAAGCTCGCAGAGGTGTCAGCGTTGCTGCTCAAAACCTGTAGAGGAACATCCTGGTCTGTAGTGAAAGGGAGTAGGGGACTACCCAGGAGTCCTCTAGATCTGTTGTGCAGGATAGGCCATATGGTGTAGCTTGACATTGTCGATGGAGACAAAGCAATTTTCTTTAGAACCAGGCAGTGGTGGTAGAATAACAGTTCTGGTACCGTGTATTCCCAGGACTGGAACCTGTGCACAATAAGAAGGACCAAACTCCTTTTTCACAGCAATCTTTTCATGCACTCGATCCCCAACTTTTGGAATCCAGCTGTTAGGTGTTATTGGTGTATCCCTTATTTCCAAGGAGGCAGCACTTGCAGATGTGTTGTTGTCACAGAACTGTTGTAAGTCCTGCCAGACAGTGACATGTTCATTTATGTCAAAAGTTGTATCTGCTGCCTCCGCGCCAGGACCATCAAAATCTGGGACATTCATTTGTGTTCAGAACAGGCATTTATATGGGGTACGCCCTCCCAGGGACCTTCTAGGCAGATTATTAAGTGCTCTCCGGACTCCATGAAGGTGGTTAAGCCAACTACGACCCCTGCCTAATACTCTAGCTGTTAAGGATTGCTTTAAGTCCTGGTTTCTTCACTCCACAACACTGTTTACCTTAGTAATATACAGAGACGAATAATACAGTTGGACCCCTAACTAAGCCATGGTGTCTCTGAATGCCCTTGAGACGAAAGCAGGGCCCTGGTCCGAGTGGAAAGCCGCAATTGCATATGTGCCAATAAAGGCTTGAAAATCTTTAATAAATGTGCGAGCGTCAGCCAAGCGTTGTGACCAAACCCATAGAGATCTGGAGCATGAGTCAACAGTGACTAGTATGAATTTGTATGCACCATCAGGTGTCAAGGGACCACAATGGTCCAGATACACACATTGTAAGGGTTTGTTGGAAATTAAGAGGGGTGTCTGCAGTGGGCATTTGACAGTGGACTCTTTTATTTGTTGACAGATATCACAACAAAAGACATACTGCTTGGTCTGGTTGTTTATACCTGGCCACCAATAACATGCTTGTAATAGTGAAATAGTAGCTGCCAACCAAAATGGGCAAAAGCAACTCCCTCATGCGCTGCTTTAATCAACTCAGGACTTCGATCTTTGTCATGGATCACACGATCACCAACACCTTGTATTGTTACTAGGGCAGTATTGAGTCTAGATCTGCAGTATGAATTTTTGGTAGGATATGCCTTTGGCATGAGCCTGTCTTCAATGGAAGCTTTCACAGCAGCCAGTGTTTCATCATCCAATCTCGTCTGTGAACAAGTTATTGCAGCAATAGTTGCCGCAGCTACTGCTGACTTGGCCACCTCATCAACCAAGGTATTTCCGGTAACGTGTATTCCAACACTATACATAGACATTGGGTAGATTTTCTTTCAGATCCTATACTTTCCCCCACAGCAGTTTGTGTTTGATGGTGTTGCCTCTTGAATCTCTGAACCCATTCTGGCATCTGTAATGCAGGTATTAAGTGAAGGAGTGGACACGGTAATACGAATCACAGACAATTAATGTTAACTGTCCTGGATCCATGTGCTCCAGTGCCATCAACCTAGCCTTGAGCTCTGCTATTTGTGCAGTGCAGTCCCCTTAGGTCTGCGCGTAAGTGTGTTGTGGATGGAATTCACCATCCTTCATGTAGCCACTCACAACCACACACAGGCGGAGTACTGATTTTAGTGCCTACTGCTGGTTGGATTGAGTCATCAGTGTACATAATTATTTGATACTGTTCAATAGGCAATGTGTTTGCTGGAACTGGGTATTCAAGTTCATATTGTAGAAATTTTGGGTCAAAAACATAGTCAACATCAGTGGCTGTAAGAGACGTTGCCCATTGAATCCAACATGAATGCAGTGCCTTAGCACTGGGAATACTGGCTTTAGTGGCAACCTCAAGGGCTGGGGTTGGAGATATGACAATGATGTGTTTTCCTTGGGCCAGAGGTCTCTCTTTATTGACAGCCATCTGAACAGCAGTCAGATTTCTTTCTGTAGGAGCAAAACATTGTTCAGCTGTTGAATACAAAAGTGATTTGTATGCAATAGGGACGTTTTCACCCCAGTTGAACATTACATAGATGAAATCAGTGGCACCAGCAATTACCCTGATGAACAAATGTGTTTTGTTGTCTCTTGTGTCTGTGTTTAGCTGCAAGCATACCTTGTTACAATGCTCTGAGAATGCATGTGTGTTTGACTGTCCAATATTTACTTGAAAAGGCAGGACGTATTAAGTCATATAACGGCTTAATGCCATGTGCATAATCTGGAATGTAGGCTCTGCCAAAGTTTAAAAAGCCCAGTGCATTTATTTTTGGAGCTAGCCAAAACGGAATCTCTTCCCATTTGGCGGGTACTTTACCCATGCTCGAATGTACAGGCGCAGGATTAATAGGCTGGCATGTGGTTGCACCGGGGCAGCTGATACTGGGCTAGTATTCAATGTTTTCATTATAAACTGTACTAACAGTCTATATATTTCTGTAAGTTCACTGTGCAAGCAGCGAACCTCAACTACTGGCAATGTGGCTGCATCAGGATTTGGTGTATATATGGCCAAGAAAGCCAGGAAGGATCATTATTGCTCAGAGGACCTAACATATAGTATTGTATGGGGCAGGGCACCATCAAGCTAGTTATTATGGTCTTGATAAGATAGAGGTATCGCTAAGTATGCATAAGCTCTGTATGGTGCAGGTATATTAACAGGTGTGATGAATGATGAAATGTATTAATGTTCCCATTAACTGCTGGAAAATGGACCCAAGAATAAAATGTTTTTGTACTATAGGCTGGATGAACCTCAACTACAAATGTTACAGGACTCCCCTGGGCTGTGAGGCCATTAGCTAGCAAATGAGCAGTAACGGGAGGTTGCATGTTTACTGCAGTTACTACCTGTTGCGGGTTTGCCATGATAGACATACCTGCTCAGAGATAAGGACACCAAATGGGGATTAATCCTTTCAAGGTTCAAGCTTGAACAACCTACAGCAGTGGTTCCCAACCTGTGGTCCGGGGACCCCGGGGGTCCGTGAAGCCTTCTCAGGGGGTCTGTGACTGCTTGGAAAATTTAAAAATATTAACAAATATTGACAAATTAGGTCTCATGCTTCCAGTAATGACTCAGTGGGGGTCCCCGGATTCCAATGATGATTCAATGGGGGTCCCTGAGTTCCATTAATGATAAAGTGGTGGGTCCACAGAAGTCAAAAGGTTGGGAACCACTGACCTACAGCATCGGATAGGTACTACCTATCTAGCTGAGGAGGAAATCCTCAATACAATTGATGTCTCCGTATATAGTATTGAGGAGCCTTTAGCAAGTAGTGAGACAGAGATACTCAGGAGGATCCGAAAATCAGTGCTGCACCAAACGTTGGCAGCACCATGTAGCATTGGCTCTCATTGTACCAATGAGGCTGCTGGATTTGGGCAACAGCATCACCTGAATTGTGGGGAAATGAGTCCAATCACACACCATTTGACAACTGCCGTCCTAACGCGTTTCTAGACAGCTAGCAGGGCATCACCTCCACCCAAGAGCAGTGATGATTTGTGGCAGCCAGGCGCATGATATGGCGACTTCTCAGGGAAATCGTGGTGGGTGAGATCTCATCCTTTTCTCTTAGTTACATTAGTCTCACACATGCAAAGACAAACATGGGGGAAATGGTTCAATAAGATTTATTGAATCAGCTGCATCTTAGATAAAATGGCATGAAATGCAATAATTAGAATGATGAAACACACTAGAAGCAAAATGGTGACAAAGGAAGGTGAAAGACAGGAAAAGTCCCATCATACTGTCACTATGCACAATATATGCAATTCCTACCTAAACTATGTTAGAGTACAGCAGGATAAGCCTTAATCCTCGCCCATACCTGAATATGAGAGTGGTGAAGAGGCCTGTTATCTATAGAGACACCATCCCCATGCAGATAAGGGAACCGGTGGTCTCAGCAAGCAGCTGTAATGAAGTCAGACAGCATGCAGTCGTGGTCATCTGGCTAGAACCTCCCAAAAACTTGTATGGGACAGGGAAGTGTTTTTATAATAAAACAACTGATGTTTTGAGAAAATGTCCCCACATAAAAATAAGTGTGTTTCTGTGAATGTTAAAGACGCAGTGTACCACTTGTGCCGACAATCCTATCTCGCTGCAGCCTTGAGGAAAGCACAGTGAAAAGAATATTGTGCTAAGAAATGTAATGCTTTCCTAAGCGAAAGAACAACTAGATAAAGAAAATAAAACACCACAACAATTGTGGCAGATTCTAAAATAATAAAATGAAGCAGAATAAAATGTCACTAGGCTAAAGGGCACAAGCAGCAGGCCTAGTTGCTAAAGTAATGCGGCCAGAGACATCACTAAAATGGTTCCACAAAAAGCCTTCCATTTGCATTGAAGAGAACCCCAAGATACTTAAAGATATTTACATTCTCTATTTTGTCATTGCCCAAGAATCAGGCATGTTTCTTCGAGCTTTTACCTTGAATTACTAATATTTTGGTTTTCTTCATGGTGATAGGCAGGCTATTGTTCACTGAGTATGCTAAAGAGTATGCTAAAGAGGTATCTAAAAGGCACGGACTATTTAGGTCAGAGAGATTACTGTGTGGTACTTGGTCAATGGTATTACTAGACTGTTTAGCCAAACCAGTGCCATCACTGGAGTTGGCCCCGGTGCAGTCCGGACCTTGCTATTACATGGCCGTTCTCTATCCTCTTCAGACTGTAGAATGGATGTGTGCTTGAATGGCTGCGTATTCTCAGAGTAGTTACTTGTGTGCTCCTCCTGCTCCCCAGGGCTAAAGTGACTTCCCAGAAAATGTATCCAGACTGTCTTAGATGTTTGAAGTTGCTACTCTGGGGAGGGAGCTGCTTATTATTATTATTATTATTATTATTATTATACCTCCATTTTGTGAGCCCAGCTTCTCTGCTCCATGAACTGCCCGGTGAGCAAGAGGCAAAGAAGGTAGAGGGATCACTGACTTTCTTGTGAAAAATGTTTAAAAGTGCTTTTTTCCTACCCGTGTCTGTTTACATTTAGCTCTCTGTTTTTTTTGCAAACTAGGTATCTTTAAACTGTTATTTGTGTTCTACCTTTGTCTGTATGAATTTCCCTCTTAGGGTTTCATAAAGACTGTACTAAGCTTCACACCCCCTCACCACACACACAAGGTTTAAAAAGACTAAATATACCTCAATGGCTAACCAGAGTGTGTTTAGGAGATTGCTTAAGCTGCTCTGTGGTTTAAAATGTGCTTGGAAAGTGTATGCAGCACTAGTTTTTGGCTTGAAAAAGTGATTATTTAAAGTGTGCGAAAAGCAGTATTTCAGTGGTTTTAAAATTGTCCCTTACCTGAAAAGTAAAATCTCCTATTCAGGAAGTGTGAATTGTGCCTATATGTATCCAAGAAGATTCTCAATACAGGAGCACCTCCCTGCCCCCTCCCATACCAGCCTGGGCATGGTGATTGGCTCTCTAGCTCCCAGGCTACCCTAAGCACTCATCTCACACCTGCACTTGCCCTTTACATTTGTGGAGGGAACCCCAAGCCAGCCACCTTCATTTTGTGAGCCCAGCTTCTCTGTGCTCTGAATAGCCCAGTAGGCAAGAGTCAAAGAAGGTGGTAAGATCACAGACTTTCTGTGTATTCTTGTAAAAAAAAAAAAAAAGTGCCTTTTTCCTACTTATGTCTGTTTACATTGGGCTCCCTGTTTTTCTGCAAATTTGGTACCTTTAAACTGATGTTTTTGTTCTACCCGTGACTGTATGAATATCCCTCTAGTTTTTCACAAAAATTATATCAAGCTTCATCTCCCACCCCCACCCAATTGGCTAACCAGAGTGTGTTTAGAAGACTGAATTATCTGCTCTGTGCTTAAAATTGTGCTTGGAAGGTGTATGCAGCATTCGTTTTTGGCTAGAATAAGTGATTAGTTTAAGTGTGCGAAATGAAGTATTTAAGTGGTTTCAAAATTGTCCCTTACCTGAAAAGTAGAATCTGCTTGTTAGGAAGTGTGGATTGTGCCAGTCTGTAGCAAAGGAGATTCTGAATAGAGGAGCACCATCCTGCCCCCTCCCACAGCAACCTGGGCTTGGTGATTGGCTCTCTAGTCCCAAGCAACCTGAGCCCTCCTCTAACACCTGCACTGGCCCTTTAAGTTTGAGGAGGGAACCCCAAGAGAACCACCTCCATTTTGTGAGCCCTGCTTCTCTTAGCCCTGAACAGCCCAGATCACAGACTTTCTGTGTATTCTTACATTTTTTTTTAAAGTGCTTTTTCCCTACCCATGTCTGTTTATATTTGGCTTCCTGTTTTTCTGCAAACTTGGTTCCTTTAAACTGTTGTTTTTGTTGTACCCGTGACTGTATGAATTTCCACCCCCCCCCCCACATACAAAATGTTTAAAAAATGGCCAAATACACCTCAGTGCTCAGTGGTTAACCAGAGAGTGTTTATGAGACTGCTTAACCTACACTGTGGTGTAAAATGTGCTTGGAAAGTGTATACAGCACTCTTTTTGCCTTGAAAAAGTGATTAGTTTAAGTGTGCAAAAAGCAGTATTTCAGTGGTTTCAAAATTGTCCCTTTCCTGAAAAGTAGAATCTGCTACCTACGAAGTGTAGATTTTGCCTGTCTGTATTCAAGGAGACTCTAAATAGAGGAGCACCACCCTGCCACTGCCACAGCTGCCTGGGTTTAAGGTCACTTCTCCCTTATATATGTTTCTATTGGTTTTTGCATCTGTTGCTGTGATTGGTTGCTAGGGCTAGTATTTGGTTTGGATTAAGGGCGCAGGGTTTGAGTTGTGATTGGCTATTCTGGTTAGGGTTCTGATTGGCCAATCGGGCTAATGTTTCCACTGGAGTAAGGGTTTTGGGTTACAATTCTGATTGGCCATCAGGGCTAAGGTACAGATTGGTTAGTAGGGCTAAGGTTCCTAATTGACTCAGGGATCTGGTTTTTATTGGCTGTTAGGGCTAGGGTTGTAATTGGTTAATATGGTCAAGTCTTTCATTGGCTTTAGGCTTTAGGGTTATGAATCTGATTGGTTAGGGTTAAGGCTAGGGTTCCATTGATCAATAGGGCTATTTCAGCATAGGGTTCAAGGCGAAACAGCCCAGGCATTGAGGCTATGGACAGAGAGGACATGGCCAGCTTCCTGTTTGGGCCAGGTCGGCCCTAGGGCCAGAGATAATTTCTCCTTTACCAATTACAACTACAAGCCCTTCACATCCTCCAACATCTAAACGCAATATCAGCAAAGGCATGCTACAAATGCACCACGAACAAACCTCATATAGGTTTTGATGTCTCAACAACCACTACAAAACTCAACAAACCACACCTAAACACAATTTTACCATAACTACAACACTATGGCACCTTTGTTCTCACACAAAACACAACTCTGTCCAATATCACTAACATATCCACACATCACCAACACAACAAAAAGCCACATTGCACATAACTTTAATGCATCTAGACACACTCTTCCAGTTCACACAAAACACCAGCTCTATCCTCTACTTCCCCCTTAAAGACCCCTTTTTATCATGACAAAACCTATACTCAGCTTTCCATCACACAATCCACCAACACCCTCCTCCTCTTTTTACCAATTACACATCACTATACAATCCTTACACTCCACTCCACCACACATATTACCTCTACTAGTGATCAAATCTAACACACTCATAACTCTTGTCCATCTGCACATGCAGTCTTCTCCAAAATACATCACCACTCCATATTATTCAAATACCAGTCACCAGCAGTAACTCACATACTACTCCTTCACAGAATATCATTACATCTATATCTCCTCTCACTACTCCACAAAACAAAACAAAATTAAACACACATACCAGCACATCAAAATCTCACACACTTTCATAATACTTTTAATCACACCCACTCCCACCCTCTGACTACACAAATAATACAAATCCTAAACCATTCTAACTCCAAAATGTTCATTCTTCACCAGCTACCACAAACACTCCAACACAACATTCAGTCACCTGCCTCTCATCCATTGTACAGTTTGGAGCCTTACAATATGACCCACATGCTCCACACTATCCCTAACCCATACTCCTTCCTCCATAAAAAGACACAAACAAAATTAAAAAAAGGCACAAACAAAATAAACAACTTGCCACGCTTCACAATTTTGAATCCTTATGTCACAACAAGGCTACTCTACAAAAAGAACACAAAAAGAACACAACTCACCATGCCACTTACAACCACCACCGACAAACACAGACCCAATAAAATAGCATCTAAACCTACTGGATAAGGAACACAATATAGAAAAACAACCCTATTATGACCATCATACAGTTTATATCAGCACTAATGACACACCTGCTACATGTTTGAAATATACTGATCACTCTTGTACAAAACAAAAGTAAACCACTGAAAATATACAATCTCTAAACTGCCTACTCATAAATGCTCGATCACTCTCTAAAAACAAGAACCATATCTATGACCTACCCACTGGCACACAACCCGACTTACTCTTCATAACTGAATCATGGTTGGGAGATCACATAGCCGTGGTGTTGCATGAAGCCGTTCCTCAAAGCTATCAAACCATCACACAAAACAGTATAGGCAAAAGAGGAGGTTGACTAGCTGTTATATTCAAACAGTCAATAAATCTCAGCAAAGCAGACGACATCTACATTCAAAGTTGTGAGGCCCTCATTACTAGATGCAACCCTACAACTTACTCCTCCTTTACAGCCCACCACCTAGTAATTTAACATTCCCAGACACATTTCTAGACACAGTTTCAGACCTTATAACACTGTACTCCAACCTATGCCTTCTTGGGGACCTTAACATTTGCTTTGACAAACCCAATATGCCTCATCCAAAAGCTATCATCACTGGCCTAGTCACATTGAACCTACATCAGATTGTACACAATCCCACACACATCGCTTGCCACATCCCAGATATCATTTTTGCAAACCCAGAACTAGTTACTGTTCAAAGCATCACACCAGTCACGTAGTCAGACAACCATTTGATAACTTTCCAACATAAAACACCACAAATTAACACATCCAAGGTCACCTTACACACACCCACCTATCGATCATGGAGCAAAAATCAATTTTCAATACTTAGAAACACAACTAACAGCCAACACAAATCTAGATACAAAAATCTCTATTCAAAAACGTTATTAGTGGCTACAGAAAGCTTTCGATATCCTAGTACCACTCAGAAAAACAAAAAGGCACAAAATAAAATAAGCACCTTGGAGAAATACAGAACTAAAAAAGATATAACAAAAAATCAGAAGCTGCAACGAACCTGGCTCAAAACAAACAACATTCAAGACAAACTTTATCTACACAAACTTAACAGAATATACAAATCATCAGTCAAAAAAGCTAAAAAAAAGCTACTGCTCAGAATTCAAAATGCTATATCTGCAAATACAGACTTTTATAAAATTCGCAACAAATTTCGAAAACCTAAATGTATGGAAGGAACTCATCCAATTACTCAAGATTTCACAGACAAACTGGCAAATCACTACACAACCAAGACAAACACAATAGACTCATTTTTAAACAAAGAAATATCACCAGCATCGACCCGTTTTCAAAAATCCCCTCCAAGAGTAAGCCAACCCAGCCTCTGCACTCCTTCAACTAAATATCACAAAGTGAATTTATGGATCTGATCAAAGCAAGCAGGCATTTCGTCTGTTCTTCTGACCCTTGTCTATAACACATCTTCAAGAACATTCTTTTATCTACCTCTGCTGCCACACCAGTAAGAAAAATCATCAATAATTCTTTAACTATGGGAATCTTTCCTGAAGACCTTAAAAAGGCACACATACACTCATTATTGAAGAAAGCAAACCTGGACCCGCATGTCCCCAACAACTACAGACCAATTACAAATGGACCTTTCTTGGGCAAACTGATAGAAAGAGCAGCTTGCGCTCAGATGTCAGAATTCATTGAAGATAACTACATACTTGTAGACTACCAAACTGGATTCCACCCAGGAAGAGACACTGAATCTGCCCTCATTGTCATCTGGGATGATCTTCAAAACACAATAGACCGCAATGGAGTTGCTGCACTAATTCTCCTGGACCTCTCAGCTGCCTTTGACACAGTTGACTATGATACCCTAATACAAAGACTGTATGAAGCCGGCATAGAGGGGACTGCTTTCGACTGTCATATGTCATCCATACTCCCCCTTTCTTGTCCAAACCCTACTTCACAAAAGCAGGAATCCCTCAAGGCCCAATCATTTCACACATGCTTTACAACATCTACATGATGTCATTACTGGCAATGATCAATGAATTTCAACTCACATGCTACAACTATGCAGATGGCATACAAAGACTCCCTAAACTGAAATGCCATAAAGAAATTGGAAAGTAACACATCTTCAGTTGCCTCAGAGCTCCTGATCAGTGGATGACATGAAGCGATCTCAAACTGAATGCTTCCAAAACAGAAATAATCAAATGTGGTGACTGGAAAAATTATGACCCTCTCTGCGTCTGGCCTAACGATTTGGGACCACCTCCTAAAGTATCTAAGGAAGCAAGAAACTTTGGAATTACAATGGACTCCAAGTTAACAATGAATGCACAAGTGGACAAATTAGCAAGGTCAAGTTCATCACCATGAAAACTCTACGACACATCTTCCCCCACCTCAGATTTCCATGCAAGGTGCAGGCTACTATCTCACTTGTACTATTTCAACTGGATTACACCAATAGCCTCTACCATGGATCATCGCTATCTACTATGAAAAAACTACAATGCATTCAGAATTTGGCTGCAAAACTACTCCTACATGTAAAACCACAGGTCAACATCTCCCCTGCCTTGAGGGCCCTACATTGGTTACTGGTTGCCAGAAGACCCACCTTCAAGCTGCTTTGTATCACCCACAAGGCAGTATATGGAACAGGACCGCTTCTCATCTGGAATAAAATCACCAAATATATTCAACAAAGGAACCTCTTCTCAAGATTGGCATCCCGCCTCAAAACACCACCATACAAGAAAAAGACACTAGGAGGTGGTACATCTTTCTCTGTTCAAGTGGCCAAACTATGGAATTCATTACCCCTAAATATAACATCCACGGATACCTATCTTATCTTCAAAAGACTACTCAAGATTTGACTCTGTCCTACATAACCACCATACTCAAACAGCAATGCATATCGCTGTGTATGTAAACATTTTAAAATCTGATTATATGTATATATCTAGATATGTGTCTTTCTTTGTACAAATATGTATAATGCCTATTTTATCTTAAAATCTATACATAGTCTTTAGGCCTGTTTAACAAATGTATATTTTACCTACGGTTAAGTGCATATATGTATGTATATGCATGTGTGTGTATATATATATATATATATATATATATATATATATTATGTATGTGTACACACACACACACACACACATATATATATGTGTGTTATTCTACGCTTTAAATGCTTATAGGTCATTGCATAGTTCCTATATAAGCTGCTTGATTATATGCTTATAAGTCTGTTTTTATTTTATCTATCACAATAGGTGAACATTATCTTACCTACTTATATACAAACATTTCACTATTGAAATATTGAGGAAAGATAAAATAATGTTATAAAGTATGCACATTAATTAACTTCAAATACTGCAACTCTTGAAAGTTTGTGTTTATAAAATACAACTTTCAATCTCAATATATTATATTCCTTATACATACAGGCCCTCAGACTTGCGGTGGCGGTCAGACCGCCGCGGTCGGGCGGTCCGACCGCCACATTACGACTGTGGTGGAGCTGCCACGGTCTGACCGCTGACACTGCTAGGTTGCCGCCAGTCCACAGCCTGGCGGTCTCGGTGGTGGTAATCCGCCATGGTGGCGCTGCATGCAGCGCCGCCCTGGGGAATTATGACTCCCCAATCCGCCAGCCTTTTCATGGTGGTTAGACCACCATGGAAAGGCTGCAGAATGGGGGTGCTGAGAGCCCCTGCACTGCCCATGCACTTGGCATGGGGAGTACAGCGGCCCCCATTGACAGCCCTGTTGCGCTTTCCACTGCCTAAATTACGGGCAGTGGAAAGCGCGACAGGTGCTGCTGTACCCGCCGCACCGCCACATTGCCGCCGGCTCGATTACGAGCCGGCGTCAATGTTAAGGCCCTGTACACTCTGTTTCCGCACGCCAACCTTGCGGTGAACTCCTAATATGGCCGGCGGTGTTCCGGCCGCACTGACGGCCAGGTGGCGGTACGAGTTTAGCGGGCGGCGTCTGTCGCCCACCAAACTCATAATGAGGGCCATAGTCCCTTACTATGTAATCATGTATCTATATATTTACTACTTTAGTCCTACTGTACAAGAGGAAAAAAAAATGTAGTCTCTTGAAAGCTTTATTCTGTTTCACCATCACCGTATACCTGTATCTATCCACCCTCTGACTCATCCCAAACCCATTCTACTACTATGATCTCCAAAATAACCCTCCTAGACTCTTCCATCCTCTATCCCTCGTGGCTCACCCAAACCTCAGTTTACTACTATGAGCCCCCAAACAACCCTACTAAATTCTCCCTCATTTATCTCTCCTTTGTCTCATCTCTAACCACATTTTAGTACTATGATCTCCCTAATCCCTTTCTACAGACTCTTGCATCCTCCACCTCTTCTTTACTCATCCCAAACCTCATCTTACTACTATATTCTCCGAATTAATACTTCTGGGCTCTTCCCTCCTCTATCCCTCTATTATTCCATTCAATCCAACTAACAGACTCACAGGTCCTCTGCTCAAATTAACTCATACCTCCCTATACTAATACTGATGCTGTACTCATATTTCCCTATACTAATCCACCAATAATACTGTTGGGTTCGGAGTAGCATGCTACTCACCAAAAGCGCTTCAACACCTTGTCAGGGGTAGTAAGTGCTATATAAATACAATTACAAGTATATCATTCATGATCCGCCAGAATCTAGTGGAATTATTTTCCCTGATGTCATGCAGCAATTTTGCCCAGAAGGAATCTCTACGCTTCCTCAGGACTGGACATTTTGATCTTCTTAGATCTTTCCTAGCATTTCTGAGCTTTTGGTATAGCTCTGGGTCTGTTGGAGTCCCCCTGAGTACTTGCCAGAGTTGATTTACTTTCTTTTTGCTTGCCTTAATCACAGGGATTAGTACCCCAAGCATAATGAAGAGGGCCCTTGTAGTCGATGTTCTTTCTTCGGACTAGGGCTGTTTTGGCATATTGATCAAAGAGAGGTGTGGTAAACCTTTCCCAGTTAGTCAATGGAGTTTGTCCGTCCACCTGCATGGCAATCACTGTTCGCTTGGTGCCATGAAACAATTGTTGTAAAGAGGCAACTGAGTATTTGATGCTTTTAGGATTGAGTGTGTAACTGAAATTCCCTGAGCAACCACAATCCTATGTTGTCCAGTATCTATTTTCAGACTTATCTCTAGGGGACAATGGTGACTATCTGAACTCTCACCATAGCAAACTGCAACAACAGAAGGCTCAGAAGGGTATAATCGATCACGGATGCCCCAGTTTTAGAAACATATGAGAGGCCTGATGATTTATCGGGTGCTAAGCGGCTGTTTAGAACTCTTACGTCAAGGTGCTTTAAGTTACCATGCAGCAGCTGGCCTCTTTTGTCTTTTTTATGCCAGTGTCGTTTTTCTTGGTGAGGTGTCACCCAAAATGTGTCCTGTGCCTCAGTGATTTTGTTTGAGGGGGATGAATCTGATCCATTACTTTTTAGCCCCAGGATCAGATCTGATAGTTTGGCAGCCAGCTCTGTCCTTGAGTTTTTTACATGGATGGATATACACATTCACTACTGTAATTGTCTTAGAGATGCCTTTGGGGGCTTTGAGTACTACGCCCACCATTTGCAGGCCATCTTCACACCAACAGCCTCTTTTCCTTCAATCGCACAGGTCGTTAATATATATATTGCAAGCCACCCCTTGCAGTGCCCATACTCGCAAGATTTGATTGCGGGAATAAATAAATTGATGAAGCCCTCCAGAGGGACTGAGGCCTGTGACAAAGTCTCTTGAGGAAGCACAACTTAAAAAGAACGGAGATAGTGAAGGATCTCTGGGCTGCACAGTTTGCTGACCAAACCATTGATGTTGCAGGAGCACCTTGTTTCGTCATCTTGTATATCTCCTGTACCACTAAAAGCCCTTTGCTTGACAGAGACCTTTAGATCATTGAGTAACTGTGTTATTGTCTCTGGAAGAGTTGCCAGTTCATCCAAAATGAGCAAACAGTTACAGCCTTGTCCAACTCCCTGCATGACTGCTTGAGCTCTTTTTATCAGATTGTGCAAATTTGGGATTTTCTCATCAATCCCTGCTACATACATTGCTAGGGTATTTAAGAGGCTAATCTGTACATCCGTTTTATTTACTTGGTAGTTCATTGTCTCTACGGAGCTCTGCAAAGTTCTGAGCAGGGTTGCCCAGGGCCTCCCTCGTGATTCCTTACTGCCTGTTGCAATGGGACTGGAACACGGCGGTGCAATGTTCTCATATGAGGTTAGCATGCTCTCCCATTCTTTGAAGCAAAAGTATGAGACATTTTTGCCTGACCTTGCAAAAGGACACCTGTTTGTCCTATTACTTTCCATTCTGTTTCTTGGGTTGGGTTACTCCCCCTCTGGCTCATTGCATTTGGGTGAGACTTCTCGCCCAAGAGGCTACCGTTCCTGGTACTGGAGTGACTGCTACTATTGGTGTCCTCTCATTTGCTTAGGCCGCTGGTTTGCCCAAAAGTTGTTGTCTCACTTCTTCCCCCTCTAGTTGATTTATGAGGTGAGACAGATTGCCCCCACCCCAACGAGGAGCTGAGCAAATATGTGGAGGTGTCTTTCTCTGCCATCATTAGACTCAACAGCTTGAGGTCAGTCCAAGGCACTGGTGCTGATTACTGCTCATGGTTCGGAGAGCTGAGCCTAAGACAGTTTGTAGATGCTGCTTCCCCGCCTCTGCTGATTTTATCAGAAATGTCCCTCTTGTTAGTGGACCGTAGGTTGGTGCAAGGGGATCTTGATCATGCCTGCTTTCAAGTTCCCTTCCTTTTGAAGTGGAGTGACTGACCCCCTCAATTGTTTTTCAGCTACCACTGTAGAGGGATAGGTAACCCAGTGATGTTAGTGTTGCTGAAATATATTGCTGCCCCTGCGTTCTTCAAGTAATTAAACTTGGTCATGATTTTCGGTTGTAAAAGCCCAGAGCTATGCCCTATAGTCATCTGAGATGAATCCGACGGCGCAATTGTTATTGACTGGGCTGTTGGGGTGTTCTCAGGATTAACAGTGAGTTCTGCCCTGACTGCCCTGGGGGAGCCTGGTTTATTTTTCTCATGCAGTTCTAAGGTGCCACCAGCCCTCTAGTTTTGCCAGATCACATGATATGACATTGTATCACTATTCCCTCCAAGCTGAGGCCATCCTCAGTTCTTGGTCCTGCACTCAGCCCTGAATGCCCTCCTGGCCTGGCCTGCTTTGTGGTCAATGTGCTATATGATAACAAATGGCACTGCGAATTTCAAGATATGAGGTCTACATCAGGCTATAACCGCAAGGTTGGAGTCCCAGAACTGTTGAGCTTGAGAGCTAGAGCGACAACGTGCCAGTATGAAGAAGTACAGTCCCCTCGTGTGCACTGCAGTTAGGAATTCTGGTTTGTGGGCTCCAATGAGGGTCAGCAAATGCAGGTGTGAAAGAATGGAGAGAACTCTGCGGCTTTTCCAGCTTTTCCAAGGAGCAAGCTCAGAATCGTAGGAAGTCGGTGGGAGAGTAAAAGGCAAAAAAAGAGAGTAAAAAGGTTAGGTGGGCAGGCGATGTTAATGCGGGAAGAGTGCAAGCTGCACCAGACTAATTTTGGCTGCTTCAACATCCTCCAGCAGTAAACCACAGCCTCCTAGGGCTTTTCCTTAGTCGCCCTCTGCTGCTAGCCTGCTGGGGTGTGGAAACTGGGGCTAGAGTACTAGAGTACAGACCAACTAGCGACTCATAAGGCGGCATGCAAGCTACAAGCGGAAAGAGAGAAGGAGAGACTTACTTCCGCCTAGCTGATTACTCTCTTCACTCTCTTCTCCTATCCTAGCAGTTGCTGGTGCTGCTGCCTTTAGTGTCTCCTGGGAGGTACAATTTGGGCCCCTACCTGCAACTAGACCTGGGTAGAGTTCTGCTACAGGGAACTCAACAAAGTGCCGAAAAAACTCTGCCGTGTTACGCGGAGTTGCTCGAGCGTCAGAGTTTGGGTAAGGCACGCTGTTCGCACTGATTTTTAGCACAGGAATTTCTCCTGCGTTGTAAAATCAGTGCGAACAGCATCAAGCAAAGCGCCAGAGGGTGCTGACTTCTTTTTGCCACTCAAGTAGATTTTTCACTTGAAGGGCAGCTTCCTCAATGCAAGCGGCAGTTTTCTCATCACGAGCGGTTGCAGTCTACCCCCCGCATTCAGAAATCTCTCTTGCGCTCACCAACTTTGCGATTTCTCTTGCTCCCACTCACTAACTTAACATTGGTGAGCGAAAAAACTCTGCATGCATCACTTCGTGGAGTTTTTCAGAACTCTGCACTCTGTGCAGAGTGGGGAAAACTCAGTGAACTCTGCCGGCGAAGCAGAATTCTTTACCCTCCCCTTTCTGTGACTTCCTCAGCCTCAGGCCCTGAGCTGTTTCTGTGTCTGTATCCTTAGGGACAGAGGTCAAGGGGTCTTGGCTCTGAGCTCCGAGCGCAGCTACAGCATCGTTCTGTGCCACGCCCTCAGAGTGCTCGCTGAGAGAGATCACGTCACAAGCTCCTCAACCAGCAACCACACAACTGCACCAATAACAAAAAAAAACAAATGTATGTATGTCTTGAGTATGGTTTATTTGGTAAAGCAAAGTGGCTGAAGCTCAATATGTGACAACCTTTCTGTTATAATGATGCACGATCAATTAGCGAGAGTATGTTAAAATTTATTCCAGGTGCCATCAACCAAAACAGGCCACACACTCCATTAAGCTTTCCCCAACCGATTCTGAACCTCGCGTCTCCTCGCGATCCCGAAAACCTTCGGATCACAGTGTTCTCAGAGAGACCGCGAGGACACTGACACTACTGTAAGTCAGTAAATATAACACATCCCCCTTACTCACACAACTACTAAATAGAACACCGTTACTTAACAACTACTAAATAGGAATACAGAACAATTAAAAAATAACAATGAAAGGAAGTACACAGAAATATAAAAACACAGTATATAAAAAACATATATGTCTCAAGACACAAAATCCTTTAGCCAACGTGGCTTGCGATGAACTCTGAAGTTCCTTTTTAACTCAGTAGAGATTTCAGGCATGTTGTCTTGATGCATAAGTCTGTTGGATTCACCAGAAGTTAGAAAGTCCTTGGATCTACTGTGCACATGAGATTTCCGCAAGTCCTGACTGTGAGATCCAGATGGTTTACTCCACTTCACAATCCTGGACATGCTCCAAGCATCACCATTGTCTAAAATCACAACATTCCGTCTAACTTCCTTGATGCAGAATGGACCCATGAATCCTGACATCCCTTTCTTCCCAAAACCAGGTTTCTTCACTAATACCCTATCACCTACATACCATTTTACTTCAGATGCATTATGTTTGAAATCAAATCTATTTTTATACTTTTGCTGATAAGACCTTCTCAATTCAGGACCCTTATTCAACTTCTCCCCTAGCTGATCTGATTGTCGCAACATTCCATCCATCCATGCAGGATTCATTTTAGTACAACCCACTCTTCCTCTTAAATACACAAAAGGAGAAATTGAAGTGACCATATTGGGGTGTTGCGATGTGCCCACCACATTTCTCTAAGCAAATCATGAAGTGGCATTCTAGTCCGAACAGCCTCTTGAACACAATATTTCACCATTCTGTTCATCCTTTCAGCAAGACCATTAGCTCGAGGTAGGTACAGAGCTGTTCTCAGATGTAATATAGCCAACGACTTCAGGAAATCTTGCATTTCCTGAGAAGTCAATTGCACTCCATTATCCGTCACTAATTGACTGGGCACTCCTTCACGCGAGAACTCCTCTTTAAGAAATTCAATCACAGTATTAGTGTCTAGAGTGCCTACACACTTTGTTACAACCCACTTCGAGGTATAATCTACCAGAAGCATCACATAACGTTCATTTGCAGGTAATAAGTGAAATGGGCCCATGAAATCAAGCCCCAACTTCATCCAAGGTCTTTCTGGTACATTAACAGGGGAAAGTGGAGTTTTAACTACAGACTTGCATTTATCACTGTGTGCACAGGATACACAGGCTTTAACTACAGCCTCAACATCTCGGTCTAAACCTGGCCACCAACACACTTCTCTAAGCCTACATTTAGTCAAATGTCTACCCATGTGGCCTTCATGGGCTAAATTGCCAATCTTATCCCTTACACCCATAGGTGGAATAGTTTTACTCCCTCTAAACAACTCCTCATCATTACAACAAAGTTCATCTCGTACATTCCAAAACCCCTTCAAGTCATCAGGAACATCTTTAAATTCTGGCCACCCCTTTACAATAAATTCAACAAGTATCTTCCTAGAAAGATCTTCTTCTCTCGCACTCTTCCATACCTCTTCAGCTATAGCTATTTCTCTCACCCAATTTATTACTCCGACATCATCCAACCTTTCATCTCCACTGTCAATGGGGGCTCGAGACAAGAAATCCGCTACACAGTTCCTTGTACCAGGTATATTTTCCACTTGAAAATTGTAGTCTAATAGGCCTTCAACCCACCTTTTTATTCTGGGTGACAAGTCTTCATTCTTCTTTGAGGAAAAAATTTGGATAAGGGGCTTACGGTCAGTTCTCACTACAAAAGGCAATCACCATAAATAAAACTTAAAATGCTTGATTGCCCAAGAACAAGCAACAGCTTCCCTCTCAATGACCGAATAATTCTGTTCTGCATCCTTAAGGGAACGGGATGCAAAAGCAATAGCCTTTTCTTCTCCCTCCACCTTCTGAGTTAATACAGCCCCCAATCCATTAATGCTTGCATCAGTATACAATATAGTTTTAGCAAAACTGTTAAAATGCCCTAAAGTCGGCATCTTGCCAATACTGTTTTTCACCAATTCAAAAGACACCTTACACTCTTCAGACCAATTGAATTCAGTACCTTTTTTAAGAAGAGACCTCAAAGGTTGAACTATACTGGAAAAATTAATGATAAATTTGAGTAATACTCTGCCAGGCCCAGGAACAATTGTACACTATCTTTATCTTTTGGTTCAGGAGCCAGGATAATGGAATTAACTAGCTCCAGTTTGGGCTTTATGCCTTCACCTGAAATGGTATGACCCAAATAAGACACAGAAGTGACCCTTAACTTACATTTTTGCATCTTTACAGTTAAACCAGATGAAGACAGTTTCCCTAATACTCTTCTTAAAATCTTGTCATGTTCACCTAGCGTTCTTCCATGTGCCAAGATATCATCCTGGAAAAATAGAATGCCAGTTACACTTTCTAAAACCTTTTTCATAATTCGTTGAAAACAAGCGGCAGCCGAGGCTAGCCCAAACGGCATCCTCAAGAATCGGTACGCTCCCAACGGCGTCACAAAAGACGTCAAATGTCTAGAATTATGATGAAGGACAATTTGGTGGTAAGCCGACGATAGGTCAAGAACACTGAAAAACTTTGAGCCATTCAACCCTGATAATTATTCTGAAATATTCGGCAAAGGTTGACGATCCACCCAAATGTGTTTGTTGAGCTCCCTGAGGTCCACACACATGCAAATCTGTTTCCCACCTTCCTTCGGTTACAAAACTACTGGGGCTAACCACTCAGAAGATTCAATTTCTTCAATTACGCCCAAATCCAACAATCTTGTAAGTTCTTTCTTGAGAGGTTCTAACATTAATCTTGGGACTTTTCTCACTTTCTGCACCGAAGGAGTTGCATTACTCTTGAGAATTATCTTGTGTTCAAATCCATTAAGGCACCCCAGCTTATCATTGAACACAGAAGAAAATTCCTCAAAAATATCAAGATTGGTATCTTGCTCATTCACCACCAAGACTTGACATGCAGCGTTAGGATCTAACTTAATACCCATATCCCGCTGATGTCGCCAACCCAACAAATTGTCCCCTCTTTTGGCTACATAAACCTTTCCTACAGTCATTTTATCTTGAAATTGAATTGTCATAACCTTATAACCTATTATGTCAATCTTGGTGCCACCATAACTCACTGGACTAATATCCGGTTCTTCTAAAGGACCATATTTATTGCCAAATATTGTGTGCCAATTCTTGTCACCTACCATGGTGTATGGAGATCCTGAGTCTGCCAGCACCTTAACAACTTTGTCATCTATTCTAACAGCACATTCGGGCATAACTATAGGTTCCTCATCCACAGTTCCTACACTGTTTACAACACAACCATCACCAGACTTCACGCAGAACACCATTTTGCCCATATCGTCAGTAATAGAATCTACATTCAACTGTTTTTCAGCTTTGCAAACCCTTGCATAGTGGCCCCTTTTTCCACACTTTCTACAAACAGAATTCTTAGCGTAACAATTTGAACTGTTAGCAGTATGTCCTGAGTTGCCACAACGGTAACATCGCATTTCTTTATTTTATTTTCCTTTTTTGTTGTCGAAACTGACTTTTAACACTTCATCACGATCACTAGTCACTTTTATAGTATCCGATTCTGAGACAGAGTGTGTTCCAGGATCATGCATTTCTTTAATCCAGTTGCTGGTGCTTTCCATTCCTTCCACTATTGCAATCGCCTCTCTCAGATCAGGGGTTTTTGTTAACAACTTTTCTTGCACACGTCTATTGTTGGCTACAACGCACTAGCTGATCTCTGATAAGAGAGTCAGTAAGGTCACCAAAATCACATGTACGCTCTAAAGTTCGCAGGGAAGCAACAAAATTTCCTACACTTTCTGTTTTCTCTTGAGTTCTGGCAAAGAACTTATGTCTTTCAAGGACTATATTTAGCTTGGATTCAAAATGTAGTGCTAACATTTTGGTTGACATCTCGTACACATCTCTTGGTTCACCTTCAACTCCACCAATCTGCAATATTTCCAAACTGTCATATATATTCCTGCCTTCCACTCCTAAATTGTGCAGAAGTACACTTTGTTTCCTTAAAGGGGAAAACTTTTCACCTCCAATCGCTATTAAATAGGAATCAAATAGATTTTTCCAGCGTTTCCACGGCAAGATTGGGTCACCTTTGTCCGATAAAAATGCAGGAGGCTGTGACATTGTAGTATTTGCCATTGTGACGATAATAATGCTTGTAAAATCGACAGTTCCAACTAGTTCATGAATTGGTGCAAGGAGCTTAATAGCTTTACAGCTGAAGAATACAATAAACTAATCAAGTAGTTTGAAGAAAAATAATACACCTAAAATGGCCGCCAAATAACACCAAATATGTATCAGTGTACACGGACAAGTCAAACTCCTTTGAAAATGTTCAATTGTTTTGTGCATGCGCAAGAGAAAACAACCGGCAAATCCAAAAGTCGCATTGCACACATGAACGCAGCCCGCCTGAACGCTGTGTCGAGTATCGCAGCGCCTCCAGAAATATCAGCAGTTTCACTGTCCCAATCAGGACAGCCTCAGTCACGAAGATCAGGAACGTTTGGCCTGTTGAAAACGACGCCCAGCAGTCAACTGGTGTGACTAAACAGTAAGATTCGTGGGTTCATGAGAGGTTGATGGTAACGCCTGTCTCCTCCAGGCTCTCGTCGCCAGTGTTATAATGATGCAAGATCAATTAGCGAGAGTATGTTAAAATTTATTCTAGGTGCCATCAACCAAAACAGGCCACACACTCCATTAAGCTTTCCCCAACCGATTCCGAACCTCGTGTCTCCTCGCGATCCCGAGAACCTTCGGATCACAGTGTTCTCAGAGAGACCGCGAGGACACTGACACTACTGTAAGTCAGTAAATATAACACTTTCATAGATGTAAGCTAGTAAATATGGGCAGTTTAAAGTCCATGATTTAGGTTGGGTTTTAAAACATGATTAAATACAGGTGGAACTGACCCCTGGATTAAGTCCATTGAAAACTCTCTAGACTCACTTACAATTAGTAACAGCTGTCAGTCTAATATTTTTTGGCTCAATTAAAAAATGCAGTCAATAAGCAAGCAAAGGTGACATGCTTGAAAAAGTGATGAATTAAAGCTGGCAAAGCTTTAGCATTTGAAAATGCTCTTCGTCATATGATTATATCAAGTAGCGCACCTTTCTTCTGAATTGTTTCCATTGCATTCGAAAATTCAGTCAAGCAAAATGGGGATTGATAGGGAATTTATCCTGAATGGACGTTGATGGGAGATTAAACGTGCAGGCCCTATTAATACAAAATGAATTATTGATCCACATATTCTGCACCTGTGAGAAAAAAAAAACAATAGTTTATCTTATCTTCTTGTTTAACAGATACCCAAGCCAAATTTAATTGTTGACTGCTACTTACTTTGTATGACGGTAATTGATAATCAATACAATTTTATATATGTAGGTTTCAATATAACTCCATGGGCACAAAATGTAAATTCGTGTTAGTCTGTGGAGGTAGTTTTCTCAGCTTTTGTAAAAGTGCTTGACGCCTGGCGTTTACAACTGTGTTTATGTTTCAGTAGATGGAGGGTGTGCCATGACAGTAAAGACAGCAGTGCAGTCTCTGCCTCTCTTTAATTCAAGGCAACTCAGTGAGCTTTGTGTCTTGCTTCAGAGGACATATGAGTACACTTCAAGGCCAAAGAATGAATTATAGTCAGCAGGGGCTTCATGTAAAGATTAAACATGGGTTGTTAATGCCAAGCGCCCAGGAACCCCGGATGAAATGTCTGATGTGGGTGAATACTCAATTTATGTTTTGTGACTCTCAGTGGTAACTGTGGATGAGCGGTCAAAGGCTCCCTCAGGTGGGAAAGTGTAGATACAGATTACTTAGTGCACACGACTCAGAACTCAAAGTGCACACAGTAATGTCAATAAATCAATGCCCAGTCAAATAATTGCTAATATGAAAAATACAAATAAGTATTTTATTTCTAACTCTACACATGCAAAGGGATGACAGCATTTGGCAGTCCTAAGCAACAATACAATCCCCCTGAGTTCAGGGCTCCAGTGTTTGACAGGCAAATCCCTGTTACACCCTCTTGCTTGTAATGTGTTCAGGGTTATTCCCAATCCACTGGTGACAACATCCAGTGAATGCTCACTAGTATGCCTCCCTCAAGAGTTCCCATTTGACTTTTAGGAATTAGTTAACAAGGTCTATAGTGCTGAAGCACCTTCAGCAGCAAGTCCCCCAGGGCCCAACGGGCCCAATTGTAGTCTTACCCGCTCCTACAGCACAGAAGTGTTCAGTATGTCAGTTGGGCTGCTCACAGTACACACAGCAGCACCCGGCAGGCGCAGGCTTTCTTCTGGGCGGTGCTGCCGGCTTTCTTCAGTAATCAGTCTGTGTAGACATGGTAAGTCAGTTTTTCTCACATGGGGGTGGGAAGGGGGTTGGTCTTCCTGCTCCGAACCGGAGCCCATTGAGGGTGCAATGTCTTCCTTGGGTCCTCCCAGCTACTTGGGGTTCGATCAGGGACAGATCTCAATACCCAGAGCTCAACCCGCTAGTTGCAGCCTCACTCGTTTCCCAGGCAACGGCCTGAATTATTTCGCAACGTATACAGGCAGTCCCGTTTGGCATACAGGGTTGCCATGACATCTACAGACACAGTGCAGACTCCTTCAGTGCAATTGCCAACACCACGGCGTCCCCTCCTGGCATACGGGGTCACCTCTAAGGGATTCACAAGTCCTGGTGTGCTGATCACACAATTACTTCAAATGTGTCCCACTCTGGCATGTGGGATCACCGCAAGAAGGTGGTATGGGCTTGGCCCGCCCCTCACAGAGCTAGATGCATGGCTTACTGCCATGTATTGTGCTGTCACAGACACACATATGTTCAGCACACATATTCATTCTGTGGGGACTGTTCATTACTGTAACTTCTCTGTATTAGACCTTAATAAGCTATTTGCAAACACACACACTGCCACCACACACAATCGTCATGTGTGCACTGCATAACATTTTACCCTTCATATATTGTACTTCTCCTAAGCACACATACACCCAGCACATGCTTTCATTGTATAAGCACTGAACAGCACTCCATCTCTCATGTATTGTATTCCCTGAAGGTATACCTACACTCAGTACATACACTAAACATACATGCATTGCACAGCACTGCTCTATCCCTGTACAGTACCCTTCCTAGGTACACATATATTCAGTGCATAGTCACTACTCCAGCACTGCGTGACACTCTACATCTACCTGATGTAGGCCAAGGGCGAGTAAAGCACACAGCAGTGGGAAAGGTTAGTGAGCGAGCCAGTAAGCCCCACTACAGTGAAACAGCATTAAAAGGACCTGTTTACTACTCTACTGATCACTAAAATGTATGCTGCTACCACCTCGTACATGCTACTTAACTTTTTGGTGAAGGCTGTCAAATTCTACCACTATGAAGGTAGTGCTCTGAGCGCCACTCCTAGTACAACAAGACGACAATCCGTGAGACAGGCTTATGCCATGGTCACACACATGATTTGTGTTTGCCTAGGACAACAAAAACCAGCATTAAGAATCCAAACACCAGTACAGCTGGGCACCCAGAGCAGAGGTACACATTTTTTACCATGCAGAGGACGTTTTCAACACTCTATATCAGTCTCCGCTCAAATGTTATCAATTTTGGGGGTGAAATAAGACACAACTTTTTTGAAACAATTTGGAGAGTGGGGTGTCCAAGAGCCGTGAAACATCATAGCCACTTGAGAAGTTTGCTCTCCCAGCCCATTCTCAAAAGCTGTTGTTAGTAAGGTAGCTAGCTGCCTGCTGCTTTGTCCCCACCCTTGAGTATGAGGCATTGGCTCTCATCAGTGCTTGGCCCCTTACTGTTGTTTGCCTGCCAGATGCCCTGGGTGTGGGCCTTCTACAGAAGTGCTCAGTGAGGCCTGGTATAGCAGAGTATGGAGAGCTGAGAACACTGTGTAGGCGTGTCTGCTGCCATGCTGAGGCACCAGGAAGCTGCTTGTGAATGCTGTCTATCAGGCCCCTTCGCCACTGGTGGGCGGTTGATTGAGACGTGTGCGTCTTGGAGTGTTGCAGTTGGTGACCTTTTGCCCTTGTTTTTGCCTTGTCTGGTGGAGACTTAGTGAGCCAGGGTGAGAAGAGAGCTCCTACGGCCTGTTGCCACATGGAGCTCCAGGGTATGAAAAGCAGTGATTTTCTCAGCTCACTCCAAGTGCCCTACGATTTTGCAGGCAGATCACAGCCTGTCAGGGTCTTTAGCTGGAATCAGGCAGTTGAAGGCTGGGGATAGCACTATATCATCTTTTCTGTCCTTTAATCAATTTGCGCGTGATTGGCTGACTTTTGTGGCTGTGTGTAGTTAGTGCCTGTGGAGACAGGTGCGGTCACAACCTGTGAGGGTCCAGTGCTGCCTCTCCTGGTGTTGTAATACTATGCAATTTATATTTTGGGGAGGAGGGCATCTGAAATGTGGTTGTCCTGAAGTGTACATGTGCTGGATGTATCCCCCACCCCCACCCTACCATTGGCAAAACTTACATTAATGCACATTTAACAGCGCTGAACAAAAATAGGAAATAGGTGAGTGCTGCCCTGCCCGAAGGCCCTGGAAGCAAAATGTGCATTTTGTTCTCCTACTTCAGCAAGCCGGCAATTAGCATTTACATAGGGGTGAAACAAAAGGCTGACCTGCGGAAAAAATGACCATCTGAACCTGACAGATTTTGCAATGAGGGCTGAGGGGGTCCTTTTTGACATTAAAGTGTCAAGTCCTGTTTAAATGTCACATCCTGCTTGATAGGTCAGCTGGGACGTTTCATCTGACACTTCAATAGACCTTTCCAGTCACAGCCAAATGTTAGTTGACACTTCGGCATGGCCCCTCTGTTGCCTTTCTAGCCAGTCAGTGCTCAATCACAGTGGGTCTCTTTTAAGATTTCAGAGTCACAGCCTATTTGACAGGTTTGCTATGTCTACATATAATGTTTGAGATGCACTTCAAAGGAGGAAAGCAGAATGGCAAAGCACTTTGTGTGTTCTACTGTCTGGTTAGTGAAAGGTCAGCTCTCTTAAACCAAACTTCTGTCTCTGGGACTGTTGTGGGTACATGGGTGGCATCAGACTGTGTTTTGGTGTTAGATGTGGGAAGACACTGGGATTGCCATAGTATACTCCTCACACTAAACCCGAGCCCTCAGGGCCAATGTTTAGAAGACTTTGACTGTCTTGGAATTGTCCAAAGTGGGGAGAGGTAGCCCTGGGAACATTTATCCCACTGATTAGGATGTCCCCAAAAGTAATTCCCACCAACTAACTTGTGCCAGGCATTACTGTGGCATCTCCAGGCACCCACTTCATAACACCCCTGAACCTGAGTGTGAAGGTGCTCCCGCCCCAACCCCTTCCCATGTCAATAGGTTGTCATTTCCCAAGACCAAACGCAATCTCAGAGCATTTCTCGGTTTAGTCAGGCACTACAGGTCTCGGTTTTCCATGATAGCATCCCCCTAACGGATCTCCTAAAAAAAGGGAAAACCACAGCAAAGGCCTTAAAAGAACCCACACCCGCTATCGTAGAGGCATTCCAACAGCTAAAACAAGCCTTAATGCTGAAAACGGTTTTACAAAGTCCAAACTTCAGGAAACCTTTCAACCTTCAAACAGATTAATCTGGGGTTGGTTTGGGGTGGTTCTCTCCCAAACAGACGAAAATGGTGCAGAACGACCTATCTTATACATAAGCAGAAAACTGTTTCAACATGAACAGAAATATGCAACCATAGAAAAAGAAGCCCTTGCCATCAAATGGGCAGTAGAGACCCTAAGTTACTATCTAGAGTGTTGTGTGTTTACCCTTTACACGGACCACCCACCTTTGGAATGGATGTCCCGTGATAGAGGCAATAGAGGCATCCTTAGATGGTTGTTAGCCCTACAGCCTTAAAGATTCACCACATTACATAGAGGAGGAAAAAAACAAGTTAACTCTGACTTCCTGTCCACCTACCCAGGGCCGGCTTTAGCGCTGGTTGCACCCTGTGCAACACTCTTTTTTGGTGCCCCTTACCCCATGACCACTTGCTAGGATTCACTCACTACCACACGGCAAATGTGCCCCTAATCTCCCTATAGTCCCTCTCACAGATACATTTCATTTGTTGTAAAGCGCTGGTAAAGGCTGACTTTACTAATCCAATCAGCTATCCACATAAAATATAGTTCTGTTCTTTGCAGCCGGCATTTTAACCCTCTGCACTACTTTATGGTGAGTCAAAGCTGTCACTAGGCAAAACTCCCATCTCTCTCCCTAGCAGGAACATTAATCACAAGAGGTATCTTGACATTTTAATTGCTTCCTGAAGGCTGGACGCACAAGGAACTTTTCAGCAGGTGCTTTTAAATCGCAAGTGTTGTAAGTCATTGCTAAACACAACACCCCCTGAGGTCATCCCACCCCAATCCAGGTCAGTGCCCGGTGCAGCCCCACCGCTTGCACCGCCCTAAACCCGGTCCTGCTGCTACCCTAGCAGTTAATTTCTTCCCAGGAAGAAAGTAGGGTTGAAGGTATGTGAAGGTGCTCCCGCTCTAACCTCCTCCTTACCTGGTGTGTTGCTAGGTCCGGAGATGGATCGCTTCCTCTCCACTCAATCCACACAGCTCCTGGAACAAGAGGTGAAGGAAAACAGATATCAGGACAGCAGGGATACTCAAACAATAACAGTGACAAAGGACTTTTGCTTGCAGGAATGGAGACCTGGAAGTGAGTCCTCAAACAACGAATTCCATTGGATGCAACGGAGAGATCAACCGGAAGGAGGGGAAACACGGAAGTAAAAGGGCATGAGAAAATAGAGCATGGGGAGGCAAAGGAGCATAGAGAACATAAAGAAAAAAAGGAACAAAGAGAAAGCAGATATATTGACAAGCAATTATGTCAGTTATGGGCTGTGAAACTCCCATGGCTTCAAACCAGATGCAATGCAACCCGACGGAGGAAGCCAACCGGGAAGACGCCGATCGGAAAGAGGCAGAAGAGGACGAGACCTGGACAAAAGAATGGTGGTGTCCATCGCCTTCTGACTACACACTGGCCCAGCCTCAACTCAGGGAGAGTTGTGGCCCTTGCGGTGAGTGAACCGGGGCCAGCACTGAATATTACGGGGAGGGTTTATTTTGTGGTATACTTTCATTTTTTCTTATTTCTGTTCTGATGTGAGTTTATTTTTCTTTTCCCTTTTCTTCAGACTTCAACACTGAGGAAGATCAAAAGAGGAATAAACCTGCTGTCTGCAACCTGAGAAGAGCGCCGAAGGACTGGGCCTGCTCTGTTTCTTGTACCCAGGACAAACAAGTAGACTCCTAGGGTCGTAAGGCTGACCTCCTGTTAAAACTACAGGAACACAACAAGCTGCAGGAGGTCTTTTCCAACAACTGCCCAGCTGACCAGTGGCAACTGAACTTGGACTAGAGTCCCTAAGTGCTTCCCCTCAAGGTCCTGGGCAGTTTTGGAAGTGTACTCCTTTGGTAGACTGGGACTAAAAGGATTAAAGTGAGAAAGTAAAATCTTTGAACAGGATGAACCTAGTTAGTGTACTTGACCCACACTCCGATGGGTCAGTGTAAAACTGTGCCTTGGTACTGTTCTACCACGATCATTGACTTTCATTGACACTTTGTGCTGGTTGGCAGTATTTCTACTTAAAACTTTTAAAATTCATACCTCTGGTTCCTGCACTTGATTATTTTGTTATTTTGGTGCCATTCTGTTTATTACATTTTACTCTATTTTTCTAATCTGTTTTGGGATTTCTATTGTTTTGTATTTCACCTTTATTGCTTTTTTTGTACTTTACACATTGCCTCTAAGTTAAACTTGTCTGCTGCGTGCCATAGCTACCAGGAGGTTGAGCTAAGGTTTATTTAGAGGCTTTAGTGGTTCCCCCAGACAAGGACTGTGATTTTTAATTGAGGTAAGTGCTTACCCTCCTTAACTAATAATCCAATTTATCACAGTGAATGATAAATGAATTAATTTGGTGTTGCTTCACACTGGGCAGAGAGGTGGACATCCTTGAATACATCAATTCCACCTCCCTTTCTTCTACCACCCAGCTGTTGGCGTAGTAAAACTGTCCTAGCATTTTCATGGCATGCATTGTAGGCATCTAATACGCTGGGCAACACAGAGCAGAGGCAGGCAAATATGCACTTTGATAAACGACAGGGGTCATTGCAGTCGGACGAGAAGCAGCAAAAGCTTGTTGAGTTTCATGATAGGGAAATCACTAGTTTGTGTAATTACATGAAACAAAGCTTTGGTCTATGGATGGGAAAATAGACAATTTAGCCAGGAAAATGGATCGGTTAGATAAACAGGACACATGCTTGTCAGCAGCAGAAATGAAAATCTCGAAAGTCAAGAATTCCCTTAGAAAATGTTTAGATAGCCTATACAAGCTGGGGGCGGAAATTAAAGTGTGAAGCTGAACAATTAGGACCTGGAAGGGCACTCAGGGTGAAATAATATTCAAATCATCGCAGTGTCAGAGAGCAACTATCTGAATAACACATAAACATGTTTAAAGCACATACTTGAATACCTGTTTGGTCATGAGGACTTCACAAAGGTTTTTATAGTTAAGTGGGCAGATAGGTCTCTGGCTCCTAATCCACGACCATTTCAGAATCCAAAGCCCATAACTCTGTGCCTACCCAACTATAGGGACAGGGATAGGTGTTTTCTTTGAATAGGGTGAATCTAAACTTACAGTATGCTGGCTGTCCTATAGAGTTTTACCCTGATTTCACGCCGATGTTGCTGGAGGATATAAGATCGTTCCTGAAAGTTAAGAAATTACTGTGTAAAAAAAAACATTAAATATTAAATGCGATACCTAGCCAAATTGAGAGTGCAACATAATGGAAAAGTAGACTTGTTCAGTCAACCGAAATCAGCACTGGAGTACTCTGAACCCCATCTGAAACATAGAGAAGGAATACAATCTGGATCCTGTAGTCCAGGTTCAACTCAAGGGGACCAGGAAATGCAACAGCTGGCCTAAGAGACACAGGCTGGGCACTTATTATGCATCTTATTGTTGTTATTCTGGAGCATTCTGATAATCTGTTTTTGTTTTAAGGAACATTTTGAATATTTACTCTGTATTTGTTTAGCAGCGATCTGTTATAGGTGCATTGACTGAGCCTTGGTCACTACTAACGCTAGATGGTGCTGCTTCATTTGGGCTTGACAATCTATCCAATCTTGAGACATCCTTCGACCTTCTTGATAACGCTATTGCTCACTATTGACGGGTGATACAATTCACCCTGGGATGATTGCTCACTTTCAGCCAGCCCCACGAGCAAAGCGCAACTGTGATGGGGTGGTGATGTGGGTTGCTGCATTAATTTGTTTTCTTTCCTTAGTTAAGGGGGTTATTCACTAATGTTTGGAATGGGGGTTGGTTTTGTTAAGGAATTTATTACACTGTTTAGCTGTATATGTGTTCGACACTGGGGAGGCACTCTGCAAATGCCATATTGAGCATATTTACATATTGTCCAGTATCTCAGTGAACCGCATAAGTAGTTGGACTATAATCTTTTATTGGTACCATATTGAGTCAAATTCGCCTGAATATATGGGATATTTATAACACTTGTAAAACCTGTCAAGTGTCTGCTTGTCAAGTTCACCATAACCTTGACGTGGTTCTGCTTCAAGAGAGGCGTTTGTCACTGTGATCACAACCTACCTTAGCTTCTACTTGGGGTCGACATAGGTGTTTATCTTCATATTCCACATGTGCTTCTCAGTAACTGAAGACTGGTACGGAGGCACCTAGAACTCAAAAGATTAAACAACAAGTACAGACCTCGCATTGAAATTATAAAAGGAAAAAATAAAACACAGGCCTTAACTCCAGCCTGTTCAGCACACTTTTAATAAATATTTGATAATAAAGTTATACGTGAAACTCTCCTAATCACAATATTAAGAGAAATGCTTATAGGAATATTGGGCCAGATGCACAAAGCATTTTTCTAGTCGCAAATGGGCCGATTGGCAGAATCAGCCCATTTGCGACTAGCAAAATGCTTTTTGGGATGTACAAGCCCAACTGCGATTCGGTAACTTTGTGCCGAATCGCAGTTTGGGTTATGCGATTCGGTATTAGGAAGGGGCATGTCAAGGGCGGCCTTTCCTAATACCGAATCCAAATGCTATGTATGATTGTTTTGTGACCACGAATGCGGTAGCAAAACAATCGCAGTTAGCACCAATTTCAAATTGGTGCTAACCCATTCTCAAAAGGGAAGGGGTCCCCATGGGACCCCTTCCACTTTGTGAATGCATGCGAAAACATTTCTTCAGAGCAGGCAGTGGTCCCACGGACTACTCCCTGCTCTGAAAAAATGAAAAGAAAACTTAATTTTTTTTTTTTTTTCGAAATGCATTCTGTTTTCCTCTAAGGAAAATGGGCTGCATTTAAAAAAAATACTGCTTTATTTAAAAGCAGTCACAGACATGGTGGTCTGCTGATACCAGCAGGCCACCATCCCTGTGAGTGCCGCAATTCCCAATGGGGTCGGAAATTGCAACCTACCTCATGAACATTCATGAGGTAGGTCATTTGCGAACCCATTGCGAATCGCATACAGTGTCATTGACACTGTTGTACATCCGGTTTTGCGACTTGCAAATTGTGAGTCGCTAAGACTCGCAGTTTGCGAGTCGCAAAACCGGATCTTCTTTCATGTGGCCCATTGTGTCTCAACATTACAACACCAATACATTTGAACAATTTTTGCCTAAATGTGGATACATGAGATATTCACAGGTTCCTACTTATATGTGCACTCTGATAATATGGTTCAGCAGTGCACCACCTTTACGTGCAAGTGGTTTACATGTCATATACGTAGCTGATTCCTCATTTCCAAAGCATAATGGCACAGCCAAGTTAAGCTCTTTCAGACGACAAGGACTACCGGGCATACCAATTTCAAGCACTTAAAATGGACAGTGGCTGCTGTTTGCAGGTATGGAGGCCAACCCTTGATCCAGCCATTTGTGTGGAAATTTTAAAGCAGAGATGTGACGGTTATATAGAATGAAAGCCGTGAGTGGTAAGGAGGAACAGATACTCCTTAAGTTCACATCTGGTAGGGCACTTTCTTCCTGCAGTTATGTCAGGGACAAGCAAAATTCACCTACTGACTAACACTATCCTCAGGGGGTTCGGAGAGTGCATGTCAGCAAAACATTTTGATAAAAAAATCACCCGAAGCCCCCAATTGTAAGCAATCATCAACGGATGCCCTGAAGGTCACACCATGAGTTGCAGGCAAAATTAGAGATAATGGCTCATAAGAATTTACATCCCTGCCAGGACGCCATTACACAAACTCAGGAGGGGTCAGAGGCTGTGTTGGAGGATGAGCTCACTTGCAAAAAACATAAAGGATCTCAGAAATTAACACGCAAGCACCTTTGGAGACCTGGGGATGGGGTAGAACTACTCAAAAGATGACAAAGAAGGATTAAACAAAATAAATACAAATATTAACATGAAATATTAACAGCTTTCACACTAAAAAGTAGTAACATTTGATCCATCAGTAGTTACAGGACAGTGAAGCACAGATCTCAATATTGCAAGAAACACATTTGGCAGAGGCATAGGCAGCAGCAACAGGTAGGTGAAGCTACACAGAGGAGGGCAACAGACGCTGACCAGGAGGTCAGAGGAGTCGCTCTCTCTGTGCATCAGCCACCATTTAGAAGGAGACGGAGGTGGGGGGCCCGGTCTCCTGAATGCCGGGAGGGTGGGAAAAGCGCTTCTAAGGGAGGGAGGGGGTGGGCCGCAGGGGCAGCAGCGGCACGGGGAAAATGCAGGGAGAGTGAAGGGAGAGAGAAAGAGACAATAAGGACAGAGAATAAAATGGAAGAAAAAGACAGAAAAATACACAGAAGTAAAAAACAGAATTGAAGGCAGAAGCAAAAGTAGGAGTAAGGAGAGACAGAAGGTGGCCACTCGGCCACCAGGGATAAGGTGCAGGCAGGAGTCTGTGGGTGGTGGGGGGGCCTCTAACTGAGAGTCAGGCAGGCTCTCAGTTCACCCGAGGCAGAGGCAGCAGCAGCAGCAACAGGTGGAGCTGCACATAGGAGGGAAACAGACGCTGACCAGGAGGTCACAGGAGTTACCTTCTCAGTGTGCAGAGGCTGCCATTAAGAAGGGGAGGGAGGCTGGGGTCCTGTCAGCTGGGAGGCGGGAGGGAGGGAGGGGGCGGGGCCGCAGCTGCTGCAGTGATGCGGGTAAAACGCGGGGAGAGCGAAGGGAGAGAGAAAGAGACAAGAAGCAAAGAGAATCAAATGGAATAAAAGACAGAAAAATACACAGAAGTAAAAAAAACAGAAGTAAAGAGAGACAGAAGATACTTACATGCAGATGGCCACTTGGCCACCGGGTATGAGGCAAAGGCAGGAGCCTGCAGGTGGAGGTGGGGCTTGAACTGAGAGTCAGGCAGGCTCTCAGTTCACTCGAGGTAAAGGCAGCAACAACAGGAGGAGCTGCACAGAGGAGGGCAACAGATGCTGACCAGGAGGTCAGAGGAGTAGCTTTCCTTATTAAAAAACATTTCTGGCATCAATCTCACAGAATATAAAACTGACTCATTGGGTCGGTGGATCATCTGTAAATTCAGGTACAGACAGACAACGTTTACATGTGCTGGATTTTATGGTCCAAATTGCAATGATACATCTCTGCGTAACACTTTATCATCAAATTTATTAGATTTCCCTACATCTATTTTGATTGTAGATTATGTTAGTACACTGTTAAATTAGAAATTACATATATACACCAAAAGACTGTTCATAAATACCCGTAAGATCAGGAATATATTAGAAGAACAAATGCAGGATTTTGGTCTGTGCAATGTTTGAATAAGAGAGCTGGTAAGCGAAAAAGATACACTTTTTTCAGCAAAAAATACAGGCATTATTGAAGATAGTGCCTTAATAGGTAAAATCGCAAGAGTTAGACACACCCCAGCTCAGTGCTGTGACCACTCGGCTGTTACTAATGTTGGGATTTCCGGATATCAAGATAAACTCTAGGTGAACACTGAACCGAACACTGTTACTTGATCCAGAAGTGATACGAGGTTTAGGTGTTGGGAGCAGACAATATATCAAGAATAGCACTACAACTGTTGAACAGTTCAAGAATTGTCTGGGCTGCCTATACGGTGTATATCTGGAGTATCCTCTATTAAAATGAGCCATCAAAGCTTGAAGGGCTCTGAGAACAAGCCAGTAAGCTAAAGGAAGAAATCAAACATATAGAGAGAGACTTATTAAAGTCAAACCCAGAAAAGCAAAAACTGGAAATAAAACATAAACTAGTAGAAATACAAGAGGTGTTCAAGCAACTAATTAAGATTATACGCTGAGCTAGATGGCAGGTAAGCAGTTTGGGGCATTTCGAATATGGAGAGAAACGTGGCAGTGACTACGCCTGGAAAACAAAAACTGACCGATGAAATTATTATATGAAGGAACTACTAGTGGATGAAAGTGGTAATAAGAATGAGCAATTGGAGGATAAAAATATCCAGAACACTATATACAGAAATAAGTGTTATAGTTCTTCTGCAGTTAAGGGAGTAGCTAAAAGAAAAACAACTTGTGGTTCCCTCTAATGTGGAATGGCAGATTTTTCTAGAGGACATTTCCATAGTAAATATGCTAGTGCAAATCAACAAAACTAGAAACACCAAAGGCAGCGGGCCCAGGTGGCGTACCAGGTGAATTTTATAAGATTTTATAAGAGTATATAATCCACATTTAGAAGCTGCTGTTTAATTTAATATATGAATAAGACAGGGATTCTGGTATGGTGCCAAAAGAACATTAAGTTTAAAGCCCAAAAAAGACCTGCTAAAAGCTGATTTTTGCATAGCATTATCCCTGCTAGTTATGATTATAAAATATTTTACAGGTTTTCTCCCTAAAAGGCTTGCTGTGGTTGCCCACATCATTATACAACTGAATCAGAAAGGTTTTATTCTGAGTGGGCAGTTGCATGATTTAACTCATCTTCTAATACCCCCTATAGATTTGGCTGCAGCCAATTACAATCTTTTAGCTATAGTCACTATTGATGTTACCAGAGCATTTGTTAGAATAAATTGGGCATACTTATGGGAGCTTTTGACAGTCTTTGGGCTCCCTCCAGTATTCATAAATGCAATAAAGAATATTTAGAAGGCCCCATCTGCACAAATTCTGCCTCACCAGAGTCTAACTCGGAAAACTGATGTCTCTAGAGGGACTCTTCAGGGATGCCTGCTTTCCAGGCTAATTTTTTATCTCTATAGTGAACCTCTACCCAAGGCTTTTAGAAGAGATAATCGGATTATTCCTTTTGTGTCCCGGAGTTTTGAAAATAAAATTTTCCTGTGCACAGACTATGGGTCACATTACAAGTGTGGCTGTCTTCTGAACGCCACACTCGCGGTGGTGGTCAGGACTGCCACTGTTGCAGCGGTTCAACCACCACATTAAAACCCTGGCAGTCAGACCACCAAAGAACTGCCAGCCTGGGGGTGGCTGAGATCGTAATCCACTATGGCAGCACTTCATGCAGTGCTGCCCTGCAGATTACGACCTTGTTTTCCGCCAGCTTTTTCATGGCGGTAACACCACCACGAAAATGCTGGCGGAGAACAGGCGCTGGGCGTCACAGGGGAGCATCTGCACTGCCCATGCACTTGGCATGTGCAGGGATGCCCCTGCCCAGCACTGTCGCAATGTTCATTGTCTGCTTTACAGACAGTGAACATTGAGAGGGTGCTAGTGCACCCTATGGGCTACAGCATTGCCGCCGGCTCGATTACGAGCCAGTAACAATGCTGTAGCCTGTTTCCAGCTAGGCCAGAGGACGGAAACTGAGGCTTTCACCCTCTGACCTAGCGGGAAACTATTAATGACTCTAATAGGGTGGTTGCCACGAAGGCAGAGGCCACCCTGTCGGGAGTTTTGTGGACGGGTTTTCCCATCAGCCAAACTCTTAATTAGGTCCTATATGCTAAAAATGTAGTTTCTGGTTGACAGTGGTATGCACCCTGATCAAGCAGGGACCGCAATCTTAGTCGAGGTAAGTTGCAAACGCACCCTAAATTAACCTGTGCTCACCCTTTGGTAGCTTGGCACAAAGCAGGCAGGCTTAACTTAAGAGGCAATGTGTAAAGTATTTGTGGAACACTTCAAACAGTAAAACAGTGAAAAGACCACATGAAAAGATACCTGATTAGAGAAATAGAACTTGATTTAACAAATAAATCAAGACCAAAATGTCAAACATCCATTAAATAGAACTTGAGTTATGAATTTTTAAAGCAGAAACTGTAGAAAAGTGCTTAGAACTAGCAAACATTCCAAACTGAGGCTATCTGGTCATGATGGACCGGGACAAAATCAAAAGTTGAGGCCGACTGCGATGGAGTGCCGGCTGGCTACAGTGACCCCACTGGCCCAGCTGAACCAGTCTACCTTAAATCGTAGTGCAGCAGCGTTGCCTGGTTCCGAACAATGGCACTGAGGAGATGCATCGATTTTCCCCATGCAGTTGAAGAAATGAGTCGAAGTTCCCCATGCAGTGGCGGCAATGTGTTAGAACCGACAGGCAAAAAGGTTGGGTGCCGGCTGTGTTGATGTTGAGGCAATGCGCGGATTCCGATGAACGCAGTGGCTGCGATGCGGAGTTCGTTGTCATCGTCGAGGCTATCATTGACAGAGATGAAGGGACCTTGCGCTGCAGGAGACATGCATCCATGCAACAGCAGGGACGTGTTGGTCTTGCTCCCACAACCGCAGAGATGCATTGAATTTGCTGGGTCAACACCTGAAGATGTACTTCCAAGTCCCCAGGACTCGGGTGGCACAACTTGGGAGGTCAGGTTCACAGCTGGCAGAGTCCAGTTGTAGTGTTGGTTTGGTTGGAAGTCTTTTATGTTCCTGAGACTTCAGATCAGGAGACCAGTCTGCTGGCCTTTGGAGTCACTCTAGGCTCTGGGTTGGAGAGTTGCAAGTCCTTCTCACCCAGGCAAAAAGGGCAGCAGGTCAGCACAGCAAGGCAGCAGTTCTTCCAGATCAGCGGTCCAGCAGAGTGGCAGTCCTTGTAGTAGCACAACAGTCCTTTTTCCTGGCAGGGAATCCACAGGTCCAGAAGTGTACTGAAGTGGTAAGGTCCGAAGTCCAGTTATTGCACCCAACTGTACCTTTGAAGCGCACAGAGGTCCCCCCTTCCTGCCCTGGCTCCAGTCTCACCACAGGGGGGATACACAGTCCTTTGTGTGGGAACAGGACACAGCCTATTCAGGTGTAAGTGTGAGGCTGTGGCCTTGTCCTCCCTCCCATCCTGTAGGATGGCCCATTAGGACCCATCAAGTCCCACCTAAGCTCCCAATGTGTGTCACTGTCCTGAGGGAATACACAAAGCCCAGCTGTCACCCCCCAGACAATTGATCAGAGACAGGCTGCAGACACACAGGTTTAAGAGAAGGAAAATACAAAATTTCTAAAAGTGGCATTTTCAAAATTGTAACAATAAGTTCGCCTTTACCATTAAAAATTATTTATCATTACAATTCCATAAGTAATAAACATACCCTATGAGAGGGGTAGGCCTCACAGTAGTGAAAAACAGATTTGAGAGTTTTTCACTACTACAACATGCAAAAGTGAAGGCACGTGTCCTACCTTCTAATCACCTTACACCCTGTCCTGTGGGCTACTTAGGGCCTAGCTCAGAGGTGACTTACAGATACGAAATTGGGAGTTTAAGGCTTAGCAAGGGGTTTTCAGTGACAAGTTGAGAAGGCAGTGTGACACTGCATTCAGGGTGTTATGGCGGTCCTCGGACATGGTTAAACGGCTACTTAAGTGGGTGGCACAATCAGTGTTGCAGGCTTACAGGTAACATTTAGTTTGCAGTAGTGCACTTTACTAGGGACTTATAAGTAAATGAGATATGCCAATTGGTTATATGCCAATCAAACCATGTTTTAGCGAGAGAGAGCACAAGCACTTTGGCACTGGTTAGCAGTGGTAAAGTGCACAGAGTCCTCAGGCCAAATAAACAAGTTCAGCAAAAGTTGAAGGCAAGCAGGCAAAATGTTTGGGGGATGACCACCTTAAGGATGACAGTTCTAACACTCTATCATTTTAGTAGTAGGGATCCTGGAAAAATGGTAACCCAGTTGCAAGAAATCACAGATTGATTTAGGGTTTTTCATGGCACCAGAGAAACAAATCTAAAACTGAGATAATAAGCTGGAATAAAAAAAAAACTTTGCGCACAGATGCCGAACTAAAATGAGATGTCTAGTCATCACTGTGACACCAAAATTAGAGGAGCTACACAGGGGTTTAATTTCATAGTGTATCGAAAGAGCTAGAAGGACTACTAGTCAAATAGGAATATTGTCTGTGGACAATACATCATTAGCTGGGCCTCTAAAGGTGCCAGACTTACTTGGAAGAAATTAAGAAGGAAGCTAGAGGTGGCCTGCCATTTCCATATATGCTGATGTACTGCTGCTCTTTTCCTTTTAATCACTGCAGAATGCTGCTGTCTAGCCCTGATAACTCAAATAGAGGGAGGTTATATTCCACTATGATAGATGCCCTAGGGCCTTATAGTTTTCTAGATACGTTTGGGGCCCCAAGATTCTTCAAAAAGGTGTGACTGAATATGTTGAGAGCTTGCCTAGAACTGTGGGACAACAAAAGGAAAATCTTAGGCACTCTAACTTTCGTCGGAGACAGCCTTAGTTTACCAATACATTCAGGCTTAAAATACTGGGGACTACTGTGGACAGGGTCAAGTTTAATTTCTTGGGAGGTGGATGAGGCTATTGGTTCCGGCACTGAGAACAAAGCCCTAGGTAGGGTCGGGGTACCCATTGACCTCTATCACCAACTTTCCTAATCTACCTTGTAAAACTGGCCTTCCAGATATTGGCCATCAGCTGGTCCCTGTTTAAAAAAAAGGAAATCATATTACTCACAGTTGCTATAGGCCGATTTCCCTGTTAGATTCCATACTGAAAGTCATATGTAAGGTTATCCTTCACATAATATTATGTTAGGTGACAACCATAAAATTTCCTGTGTGCAGTACGGATTTGGACTGGATATAACACTCTGGAGTAGTGTCTTAACTTGCACCCCTCAGTAAGTAAGTAAATGATTGCCAAACACTGTCTTATCTATTTAGCTCGTATGGACCTCTGCTGTGCATTTGGCAGTGTTGTTAATTCCAAATTACAGATCATATTAGAGTTTATGGGAATTAACAGTGGTTTGGTTGTTTTTTTATGAGCCATTCATTTTGATCTTAAACCATCTGTCAGATAAGGGGTAAATGATGAGTGGTCTGAGTTCTTTAGCCTGGAACGAGGAGTTCTTCTGGGCTGCGTCTTAAAACCCATTTTATTTTTAAGATATATCAATGGTCTAGACTCTGCATTGGTTAGCAAGGGCAGGGACATGGAATTGTGAAGGGCTGTCCTGTCCCTGCCCTGTTATATGCGGATGGCTTCATGTTAAAATCTAGAACATCCAATGGGCTTTGAACCCTTTAGATGCGTTTGCCTTTTATATAGATGGTTTGGGCTTGGCCACCGATTTAACTAAAACCTTTGTAATGGCCTATGGCCCTAAGAATCTTATGTCACAATGTACTGTTTTACATTGTGCCCCAATTGCGAGAACACAGAAATGTCCCTACTTGAGAGTTACTTTTGATTCTCAGGGGTCCTGTGCACCTTGTCTTGTGCAGAGAAGGTTGACAATTTGTAATTCTTTTTTTTTTGTTTTTTTCTTAATCTGACTTCCTAGAACGGGAAAAAGCCCATAGTGCAAAATATTGAAATTGACAAAAATAAATGCTTACCTACTCCAACTTACAGTTCTGGTGTGTTAGGCTATAAGGCTATTAAATCCCTTTCTGGATGAGGCAAACAGAGTATGGAGGCATATTCCGGGGCTCCCAGCCAGGTCATCAACCTATGCAGTCCATGAAGAAGTTGGGTTATCCTATGTGGAGGATCATATTAACTTGGCCCCTTTAAATTTGTTGTGCTCCATTTGGTGCAATCCTAAGGCTACCTTTAACGAGGATTTTATTATGCACTGCTTATGCTACGAAATGGGTCTCTGGATCCCATGGTTATGATATATCAAGGATGTTTGTAACAAGTTAGGTAGGCCCTCTTTCTTCTAACATCTGAATAATTTTTCTGCAGTGAACAAACACTGGGTTAAAATAAATTTTATGGATGCCAAGAAACGGGAAAGAAAGCTGGTTGAACATCAGAAACCCACAAATGAAGATATACATATTGGACCAAACATTGCAAGGGTTGGAGCTGTACCTTGCCATGGTGACCAATACATGGGACAAGATGCTCTTGAATAGATTTAGGTTTGGAACTATTAGAAGCCAGCTCTGCCTTCCCCTAGGGCCACTTGGATCCATTAGCTGTTCATATTTATCCTTGAGATGACCACTCTCAGCAACCCATGGCACACTTTGGGCTTCAATATGAGTTTGGTAGTTATGAGACCGGCAAACATGCAGTGGTGGTCAGGCCACCTCACTTCTGGCGGTCTGACAGCCAGATTATGACCCAGGCGGTCAGACCGTCAGGAGACCGCCACTAATGCCAGGATCATGGATCCCAACTGGTTGGCAGTGGTCGAAGTTATGGTCAGCCACCGCTGCACTGAGTTTAGCACCGCCGTGCTGATCCCGACTTCCCTTTCCACCAGCCTTTTCATGGCTGGGTCTCTGCCATGAAAAGGCTAGTGAAAAGGCAGTGCTGGGGGCCTCAGGGAGGGCCTGCACAGCTCAGAACCATGTAGTTGGAGTGCAAGGGCCCATCTGCTTAGCATCCTCGGAATATGCACTGCCTTTTATGGCAGACAGTGTGCATTCCGAGGGTGCTGGGGGCACCCTCTGTGCGACAGCATTGGCCTTGGCTCCGTGAGGAGTTGAGGCCAATGTCGCCTCACTGATTGGGAGGTTTCCGCCAGTCAGCCTGGTGGAAACATTGTAATGGGGCTGGGGGGGAGATCTCTCCTCCTCATGGGTCTTGCAGGCCAATGGTTGGCCCGCCAAGCTCATAATGAGGACCTTTGTATTCTTTTGTAAATTTTATTGTATTTAAACCAAAATGTTTTTAAATTGGCTACTTAGGAGTCTCTCCTTACCCAAACATATTCCTGCACTAATATATTTGTAGATGCTTTGTTTCCCTGATGTTTGTGCAAATGTTTCAACATTTCTTAAATTTGTTCTCCGATGTAACCAGTCTTTAGCTTTTTAAACTGTTAGATATGTATTTTAGGTCATTTTTATCATTAGCCCAGTCTTGACTTGTTATTAACGGTTTTTTACATTGTTAATGACGATGATGTGCTTTTATGATTATTTTCTTTTAATGATTGACTGAAGTTTATTGATTGATTGATTTCTTGGGACACATTAATAGTATCAACAAAAGGGTCTATCTTGAGGATAACCTACCTCCAACTGGTATCATAGTGGGTCAGCTCAAGTACAGAATTTGGGCAAAAGTTGAGAAGCTGAAGAAAGGATACATGATCTACGGTGTGTGCCATAAATATCAAAGTCACAGTATCGATGGTACTTAATATTGCAGACAGACTATCGACGGTATCATAATATTGAGGTAAGCTCTATCATTGTTACATATATTGTTTTTTGATGAAGTATAGTAATATTGAGGTCTAATATAGCACATTTTAGACTATTGTTAGTTCTTAGTTTGTTTTTTCTGTATTTTTTCTTTGTAATGGTTTTGTAAGCATTGACTAAATTGGTGATTATAGTTATTTTTGTATTATTGTGCGTTATGATATTATTTATTTTATTTAATTCAAATGCGTACATTTATTTTTATTTAAAATATATTTTTTACTTTAAAAAAAAATGTTTTTAATATTTTTAATTTGGGCTGTGTGCAAATATTGGGGTTTAGGGTGTGGTGTAATTTAAAATATTAATAAAGATTTAACTCATAGTATTATTATTATGATTATTATTGAATTAAAAAACTTTAAAATGTACTTTTTTGTTAAAGTAATTAAAAACAATTGAATGTAAATCTATATTATAATTGGCTGTTATTGCTTGTGTAAAATAAATTGATTACACATTTTTCATAATAAAGGTTAACAAAATGTATTATTGTTTTAGTAATTATATATATAATTAATGTTTATGGGCGACAATACGAGTGTGGTGGTCCGAGGACCACCTGGCTGATTACAACCTTGTTTCCCGCCAGCCTTTTCAAGGCGGTTTCCTCACTATGAAAATGCTGGCAGAGAACAAGTGCATGGGGCCACTGGGGGGGCCCTGCACTGCCCATGCCTATGGCCCCCCGACCAGCACCATCGTAACGCGCAGTGTCTGCTTTGTCGGCCTCCTCTGTGCTACGAGATAGCACTCAACTCCTTTAAGGGAGCTGAGTGCCATCTTGTAGCACTGCTCCCTCCAGACTGACTGGCGGGAATGCTCTATTACAATGTTCTTGACGGTCAGACTGGCAGGAACATTGTAATATGGTGGGGGGGTGCCACCGTCATGGTGGTGGTGTCTTCCCCACAAGTTTGGTGGTCCTGCGTTGGGACCACCAAACTCGTAATGAGGCCATATGTTTTTAGTTTAATAATTTTTCTTATTAAATGCATTTTTTTTTTTGAACAATTATTTCCTTTTTTTTAAAAATAATTATTAAGTGCATGTTGTTCAAGTATTTTTTTTTTTATATAATCTATACCTATATTTTTTTTAAAACATCTCAATGGCCAACACTTTCCATAACTTTTCTTAGTTTGGAGTAGGACTAGTAAATCTAAACCCCTCAGCATCTAACACTTTCCCCACTGTAGGTTAGGTTGACATGGGAGTAGTAAATCTAAAACCCTAAAAGTCTAACACTTTCCTTACCTTTCCTTAGGTTAGAGTGTGAATAGTAAATGTTACATTATATATAACATTTTTTCAACAATCATTCTATTTGGTAAACATTTAAAAAAATGTTATATTTTATTCCTCTTGAGTTCTATAGGTGAGTAGTCTCTTTTTTATTTCTATTAAGCCAACATTGTTTTTACCGCTTCTGTATGATTTTTGTATTTTTTCATTAGTTTGAGTTTGTAGCTGTCAGAGCGTTTAAGTTTCTTTTCGGATAAGGTGCTATTCTTAAACATTAAATAATATTTGACAGTTTATTCTTACAGTTTAGTGTTTCTAAGTGGATTGAAGTGTAAGTAGTAGTAATTTTGCTTTAGGTCGTGCTATTCAGTATACTCTTTGGAATTTAATTGTTTTTTATGTTGTAGGAGAATGTAAATTGTGATGTTTTACTAGTGCTAATATGTGCAGATAGTGTTGTTTTAATTGGCAGTAGATGTGTTACTAAATTTCATTCCTCCCTCCTCAATGCTGTGCCGCTGTCATCCCTGCCTGCTACTGAGATTGCTGGAGGTTCATGGAGCTCATCCGAGCAGAAGCCGAAACTGAAATTTCGAGGCCACTGTCGAATTGCTGTGGTAGTTCTTTCAACAGAAGCCTTTAGGATTTTCCTATTTGAAGAGAAACGCTGTTGTTTGCTCCGCCTTCATCTGAAGTTAATGCTGCAGTTATACAGGTACAAGAGCCCTGTGCTGAGTCTCTGTTTTTGTTGCTCTGTTGCTTTATTGTTCTCATTTCTCCTGTACTCTTGCTACTCCTATTTGTGTGGGGAGCTGTTTTGTGCCATTTTGTGTGGTTTGCGATTTGCTATCTGGCCCATGTCGAGGGGTCCACCTGAGCCTGTGGTTGATAACTTAATCACTGTGCCCACTCCCCTCGGGAGCCGAGAGGGTTAGCCTTGCGGCAGGACTCAAGTGGTTTGAACTAATTTTTCATTAGGCTCATAGGGCCCGGTGTAGGGCTGTTGGTGCAAGGCCTTAGTTGTCACAGCATGGCATATAGTGAAAGGTACCACACCTCCTTCGTCCACAACCACTTTGCACTGCACAGTGTTTGGTCGGATATCTTGCTAGTAATTTTGGAGACTCTTTGGACTCATTCTGGAACTCTCTTCCCTAAGGAGTGCCCTTGAAATGTGTCAGTTTAGACTACACAGTCTTTATAATCTACTCAACTTTTACAACCTTGCAGGGTGGTGGAGGCGACAGCTGTATCGCTAGAAGGGAAGAGATAAGTCCTGCTTTTCTTGTCTGTAGTTCACCAAACGTTTTGACGATTCAGTGGGGCTGTAGTCTTCCCCTGCAAAAGCAACTGTGTTAAGGAGGACTCACTGGTTGAGACATTCAAACTACTTTTTATGGGTTTTTTCATCATTGCCCAACATCAAGGAACTACTGCATAACAATAGATAATAAATTAGCCTTAACGACAATCGCGAGAATTATGCGAAGAAAAAAAATTAAATTATATGATGCATTCATCAACATTAGCACTGCTTTTGATGAAGTTACTATCCATTATTGTATTTAGAACTAATACAATTTGGGTATCCCTGGCATTTTATTAAGGCCCTAGATTTGATTCATATTCTAAAAATTGATTAAGTGTTATTAGGTGCAAACTCTGACTACTCTTCAGAAATACTGATTCCAAATGGATTAAAGCAGGGATGTATTTTAGCTCCTATGCTATTTTCTTTATTTCGAGCTGATTTGTCTGAGTGGATTAAGAAGGTTAATGCACATCCGCCAAAATAGGGTTCTTAATCTATTTCTTTGCTAATGTGTGCGGGTGAACTACTTTTGATCTCCCTTGTGGCCAGTGGCCCTGCAGAGGCAGCTCAAGCCTTTAGAAAGTTACTCAGAAAGTCACACTTAAACAGTTAATCAAGTAAAGATGAAAATAATGATTGCTGGGCTTTCGGAGTCAAATCTCAATTACAGTGGTTCTGTAATGGTTCAGAACTTGAGATCAAAAACCACTATAATTATTTAGGAATGCACATCTTGAAATAACTTACCTGGGAAGAATCACATAAACTGGCAAATTTCCAGAACAGCTGCTACTGGCTTTGAGCTTATAAAAATGTTTTACTAGTGTATCCCCTCTTTACTTAATATGTATATAGCAAAAATTCCACCTATGGCATTACATGCTGTGGTGGCTCATTTAGCTGCTGCCCTGATATAATGTGCATATTTTGAACCTAAAGTCTAGAAGTCATAGCTAGGTTGGGTGCAGTCTCCATACATAGAGATGATTAGATTAGAGCTGGCCTTAACAGGCATTAATTTTAAAGGGTATGCACAGATTTTGCGATATGCCTAGAGGTTGTTTTCAAGCCCTAGAAATTCCATAAAAAATGTATTTGGAATGGCTTTTCTCATGATTTTTTGAAGGCACTAATGTTTTTTAAAACTATTTGTTCACTCTGCAGACTGACTAAATGTGTCATGTGATGAAACTTTTGCAACAATTTGATTACGTGTTTACCCTTGAAATTAAAAAGACTGTTAAAGTGCTTGAGTTTCCAAAGTGATCTGGACCACTGCCTGTAGATTTCAATACTTCATATGAGCTATACGTTTTCCAGTTTTGGCAAATGCAGTTTTACCCTGAAGCGAATCTTGATCCTTTTGTATGGAGCATTTTCATGAAGTTTAAATTCAGTTTGCTCCCATTAGTTGCTAATCCATGGGTATGGGCAGTGGGAACATAAGGGCCCCAGAGTTGGCAGCTTTGCAATGCTAGGTTTCAGGGTATAGTTCAAGTCTTTTTTTTGTTGCCCAGCATTGAGAGATATTAGAGATAGATGTATTGCTCCCACATGGTTTAGATATTTTTGTACAACATATGAGGCTCTAAACCTCCTGATAAATCCTCCTTCTGGAAATTATTGTTTTAAGTTGGAGAATTGCTTCGCTACATTTGTGCAAATACAGTGAGGGTTATGTGGTGGACTCTTTTATACTTTCTCAGAGACCAATGTTTTTTTTTTTTAAATTCCATTATTAATTTCATATTTTTTTAGATGCCTGCCCTTTCTGTAACTTTGTGGATGATTGTATATGCCTTGTGGATATGATTGGTGCTTTTATTCTGTGTTTTAATGTATAACGTTTACAGATTTGTTGTATTACAAAATTGTCTGTGAGCAGTATTAGATTTGATCTTGCCATTTCTATTTGGAGGAGCAGCAATATAATGCTTCTAAGCTCTAGTTTAACATTTGGTTATTTCCTGTCTGCTTTTGTTAAAGTGCTGTATCTGTGGATTCATTACAATAGATTTATAACTAAATAATTACACTAAATTTGTAGCATATTTTTGTGAAGGGTTACTGTTTATTATGTATTGAATGTGTGTGATTTGTTTTGAATATGTATTGTGTGTGTTGTAAATTATTTTTATATGTATGCTATGCCAATATTTTACTTAATGTTGCTTGTGGATTGTTGGGTGGGTTTGTTTTCTTTTTTTTAATAGGAGAGAAGACAATTTATTTTACAAGTTTCTATTTGTCGATGCTGCTTTTTAACTTTTCAATATCTAGTTGTTTATTATTGTTGTATGGTGTGTGGGAATATTTGCTATTTTCATAACTGCATTATGCTATTATTTTGATGCAGTTTTTTATAAGTGTTTTTGGTTTATTTTTGCATTTTTGTTTCGGGGTACCCTTTTGTGAATTTATTTTGGAGTGATGGGCTTATCAAGTCGCCTTACTGCTACAATTATTTTATTTTGTGGGTGGGAATGTTTTACATCTGTACTTGTTTGAAATGTTATGTTTAAATGTATTTGCAATATAATATATTTTAATTCATTAATGTTTGTTAAGCCTGTGGTGTTAAATCAGTGGTAATATTTTCTAATTACATGTATTATAATTTATTCATTGAACTAAAAAAAAGATTTTCGAAGTGTTTTACTTTTTAAATTTATAGTAAGTACTATTGTGGAGAAGCTCTCTAGGTGTGATAGTATTTTTCACAGGTTTACCTTTTTGCAAAGATATTCAGCCATATGTTAGATTTGTTTGCTAAGTTTTGTTTTTATTGTTTCTGATTGTTGTTTTCATAAGGTTTGATAAATGTGTTCGTTTTGGAGTGGTTCAGTGATCTGATATATGGTTGTACTGTGTCTTCCAATTGAATTGTGCCTTGAAATGACTTGTGCCACCCTTTTGCTCCATTCTTTGTTTTAGATTCCTTCTTAAGGGTGCTTTCATATACGATGAACCAATTAATGTGGAACATGACTTGGCGTCTGTTTCCAGAGCAGTGAAGATAATCAGCTCCAGTGTCCTCAAAGTAATTTGAAAGTGCAGTTAGTTTAGCTTTGTATTCTCTGTAAATTGTGGATTCTATTAACAGGTAGTAGTATTTTGTACTTGTTTGACGGGCATAAATGTTAATGCAAACAGTTTCTTTGTTTCACATTGGAATATGCTGTTTGTGGAATATTCTATGTTTAAAGTTGATTTTTAGAGATGGTGGCATATGGCGCTGTGATAACGGAAGTATGAAAAACAAAGAGAGCCCACGATTATTCAAACGTATACATATACTACATATTTACTCTCAATACATGTGTCTAATCACTTCAATCAACTTACTCATACTTTCATTTATACATTCATCATAAAAAGATTTCCTATACCCAAATTGTGTTTGAATATTTAACACAAAAAACAGTTAATCATCGTGTTGGGAAGTGGATTATTAGTAAGGACAGGTAAGTATCTACACTGAGCAATAGGCCACCAACCTCCACTTACGTCCAGTTAGGTCTCAATAAATTAAACCCAGATCAACCTTTGGTAGCTTGGCAATGAGCGACAAGGCTTAACTTAGGAGACAAGTGTGTAAAGCACTTAAAAATCACAAAACATAAATAAAAATCCAACATCAATTTATAATTTTTTAAAAATATTTTTATCTTTAAAATGACACCAAAACTATTTAAATTGGTTAAGAGAACTGAAGTTAGAAATTTTTTAAGAATTAATGTTTTCTAGCACATAGAAACTAAGGCCCATATTCATACTTTTTTAGTGCCGCATTTGCGTCATTTTTTGACACAAAAGCGGCTCAAACTTGCAAAATACAATTGTATTTTGTAAAATTGTGGCATTTTTGCGTCAAAACCCGGCACAAATGCGGCGCTAAAAAAGTATAAATATGGGCCTAAAAGCGCAAATCTGGTCATCTGGTCGACCTAGATCGGGGCAAAGTCAAAGTTTGAGGCCGACCACGATGGAGCCCTGCTTGGTACAGCAAACGGGAGGCCTCGGTCAAAAGTTTACCTTCGGACTTAGATTTTTCTTGAAGATTTTCTTTAGCGGGACGAAGTCACCAATCCGATCGGACCTCCCTGGTCCCTCATTGAATACAGTAGCAGAAGACTTCGGTGAAGAATTCTACCTTCGGACTTAGATCATATTTTAGGACGGAAATTTTCGTCTGGGCCAAATCTGAATCTTGATCCAACATCCCTGGAGCCCTCCTCGGATATGCTGCATGGGAAGTCCTCGTCAACTTTGTCATATTTTTTGAGCTTTTTCTCTCTGATGTCGGACGACCCTCCACAGTAAGCCGATTTCGAGTTGACATCGTCGGATTGCCTTTCTAGGAGCCCCTGGTGTTATCCTGGAAGTATGGGGCAAACCTGCAAATCAGGCCCGATTGCGGTCGACGTAAGCCAGCTTGACTCACGACGACGGGTCAGTCCCTTTATGGAGCTTTTTTTCCAAAATTTCTCCAAACTTCTCTAGACTTCTAGATCCTCTTTCAGAAGGTCTTTGAAGGTCCTTTAGGAGTCCACAGCTCACCCCAAGGTTCCAGAAGCTCTAAGTTGCTCCTTGAGGGTTAGCACTCAAAACTCCAGAATGCACCTGGTTAAAATCCAAAAATCATCACTAGCCACTGGTCAGCTTGTCAGTTCCTTTAGGTTTTGATGCAGGGGACTCTGGTTAACTATTTTCACCTGTAGCAAGCAGGGAGTCTCTTCTTGAACCAGTTGAAGACAGGCAAAGTCCTTCTTGTGGTGAAGCCCTAGTGTGCAACTGGTGCAGCCCTTCAGAGTGCTGTGTCCAGGTGAAGGTCAGGGGTCCAGCAGGGCAGTCTTTCTTCTTCTTGTCTTGTTCTTGGTAGGGCTCTGCGGTGTGGGTGCAGCTCTGCAAAATGTATCTTTGCTCCTGAGGAGAACAGCAAGGGGGGGGCAACTGTCCAATCACAGGCAAGCCAAGACCCCATTGGACGACCACTTCTTGGGTAGTGTAGCCAAAATCAATCCGAGGGAGCAACGTTCCTTAAAATTCCCAAATGGCAGAAACTGAATTTTGGAGGTTAGGTCTGGCTGAGCTCACCCACTGGTGTGGCAAAAAATCCTAAACACACCTCTCTCATAATGCCCTCTCATAATATAATCAGGAGGGCACATGTTTGCCTGGGTTCGCAGGAAGTGGTGGGGGGGGGGAGGTGGTCCTGAGCTGCTCTCATTGGGAGACTTTATTAATTAAAATAAAGTCTCCCCATTTCAGCTATGAAGCCTAGTCACAACAGTGAGGGAAAAATGAATTTGGCTTTTTTACCTCACCAGGGCTTAAAAAACAATGTTTATAATGCCCCTGCTTATAGTTACATGTCACCCAACCCTAGGGGCACTTAGGGCACACCTTAGGGGTGACTTATGTGTAAAAATAAGGTAGTTTAAGACTTTGGAAGTAATTTTAATTCCAAAGTCCAAAGGTGTACTGCTGACCCTGGGCAGCTCAGCAGTACACCTATGGGTACATCACCTATGCTGGGGTCCCTAAACATACATACCATACCATATACTAGGGGTCTTATAGGTAGGTTGAAATAGTCAGTTATAATTAGCCTAATTTGTATACTCATTTTACACAGAGCACAGGGCCTGGGACTGGTTAGCAGTACCCAGGGCACTATCAGCATCAGGAAAACACCAGCAAAAAGTGAAAAATGGGGGCAAAACGTTAGGGGGCCTCTGCAATCAGCCCTGTTTTCTCACAGATTGTGAATAATTACCTGTAATTCAACAATTCATGCTCACTATACGCACATTTAGAAAAAACTCTTGTGAGGAAGCATTCAAAAATGTATGTCAATTCAACACAAAAGGACAACATGGCAAACACTATTTTTGCAATCACTTAAATATTATAAAAATTACAGTTATGTAAATAGTAAACATAAAGCAATCGTGTCACAAACACATTCACATACAAGTGTCATTCACATAGAAAAGTGTCCCTTTAATGTCTTATATAAATATTTATAATTTGATTATATGTATGTATATAGAGATGTGTGTTTCTTTGTACAAATATGTATAATAACTATGGCTTTTAATATACAGATACTCTTTAGGACTGTAACATAGAGAAATTGGTAAACCAAGAAATGGCCCTACACTCTCACCCACCAAGTCAGTATTACCCTACTGACACAAATTAGATAAGTTACATGAGAAGTTGTGGGGAGAAAAGTTCAAAAAGAGAGGCAGACGTGCAAAACAAACTCCATCACTAAGAGATTTATTAGTTAGGAATTTGTATATATTGCCAGTGACATGAATGCAACCATTTATACAAGTCAATGATATAGCAACACTTGAAGTGTGTATAATCATCATAATAAACACATTGTTCATACAAAGAATTACTTTTACTTAAGCTCAAGATAAATCACAGTCTCTGTGCAGAGCTTTTCGGGATCCACCAATGGTTTCACACCCATTTCTGCCTGTAGCTGGAAGAAGGCTGAAAGCACAAAAAATAGGAAAAATTGACTATGTCCCAGTAAAATGCCAAAACTGTACTGAAAAATGTGTTTTTCTGACTCAAGTCTGCCTGTTCCTGAAAGCAGGGAAGATGGTGATTTTAGCACCACACCCCCTTTGTTGATGCCATTAGCAGGGGAAAAAACAGATGCCTTCTTCAGCAACACTGTGAGGTTTCCTCACATGTGACAGAGGACGCAGTTCCTCACAAGGCTCCCACCAAGGAGTATAAAAATGTTTCCCATTTTTTCCAAAAAACTCAAAGAGTAGCTATATCTTGCCCATTTTCTCAGTCCGCTCTAGGGGAATCCATAAACCCTGGGTACCTTTAAAATCCCCCAGCTGTTGGAATTTGGTGTGGATAACTTATGTGGGCAAAAAGTTATGAGGCCTAAGAGCAAACTATCCTAAATAGCCTAAAAAAACGCTTAGCACGGGGGAAGGACTAGCAGCGAAGTGGTTAACATGTATATGGGTCACTGAATAATTTTATGTCAAGACCGGAGGCTCCTATTATGCTCTTCTTACTTTAATAAACAGCAGCAGTCAAGAAACGTACTACAATTCCCAGAAGGCATGAGAACAAGAGCCAATGGGAATAAAAACGTAGTCAGTACAGCATACACCAGTCACAATGCATGCAAGGGTATTATGACATCACTTGACTGCGAACAGCCCTCTTTTCTTGCTGCTCGCAGTCAAGTTAAGTACCCTCTATGTTTATATATTCACTTCATATCGTTATTTATTCTTTATTTATGGTTATGTGCTCTAATATTCTCATAATCTTTAGTATTTTTCCTTAACGCGCTGTTCACAGCTCTTTTCCACTAGTCGGCAAGTTGCTGCATGTTTACTCCGCGCGCTGGCCTCGCGCACTTCATTTCAAGCTGCTCAACGTTTCCTCACACGGCAGTTACTCTCGCCACGTCTGAGGAAACGCTGGGTTCAGTTTGCTTCGGCGCTTATGCGCGCTCGCTTCCCGAAGGCAGAACTTCATTTTACCCGGCATAATATTATTATGTTCTGCCTACCTCCTCTTCCGCTCACTTCACGACTGCAGACTTTCATTTTACCTGACGTATTATTATTTTTCTGCCTCCCTCCTTTCCGCTCCACTGCCGTCTGCCACATACAGCTTCCTGCTCCCTCAGACGATGCCCATAGGCGGGGCTTTGGCTGTTATGACTCTATAATTATTTGAACCCCTTCCTAACCAGGTTTTCTACCCTTTGTTATGGAGACAGATAATTCTCCTTTGCAACATGATACCGCTGAGGATATCAGGCAAGAGCTCACTGCCTTTATTAAATCCTCTGTTCAGCAGGCGGTAACCTCTTCCATTCAAAAGTTTTCAAAAAATCTGGAATCATCGTTTTTTGACATGATTTCCAGGTCTATGTCAGCCCAGGCTGCGGGGGAATGCAGTCTGCGCCTTTCTCCCAATAAAAATCCCCCAAAATTAAGAAAATTGGCGCAAAAGAAAAGTGAGGTTTCCTCACATGTGACAGAGGACGCAGTTCCTCACAAGGCTCCCACCAAGGAGTATAAAAATTTGGACAACGGGAAACCAAGTTTAAAACATAAAACTAAATAGAAAAATATTATTTCCCCTTTGATTATTTCGTCCATCCCTGATACAGACAACGACATTCCTGATTTGGACTCTGATTCCAATATTTTGACAATGAAGACAATAGTTCTTTTTCTCCCCCTCCTTTAAAGAAACCCAGGTTATCCTCCCTGGTTGTTTCGAAACCTATTCCCCTTCTAGACCCTGAAGGTTTCCCGATGTTTGACCCTTCCCACATCCTTCATCCCAATTCTACTGAATGGGTCCCTGCTGACCATGTAGCTCAATATGTTTCCGCCAAAATTAACTGTCCCTTGGACAAAAAAACCAGGGTTAAATTAAAGTCGGAATGTCCTCGCCCCTCTCTCTCGCGTGAAATCTCTGTTACCCCCTCTATTGATCAACCTCTGCTGACATTTTTTACAAAACTGGGCAAGGATCCACACAAAGGAGTGGATAAGGCGTGGTCTTCTTGTCAAGACAAATTGCTTGACGTTCTTGGTCCTCTCACTTGCATTTTTGACCTCGCCGAGGCGGTCAGAATTGATGGCCCCTTCATTGACCCAGAAGAACTCACCCTATGGGTCCAGCGCACTTTTTGTCTTCTGGGGAATGCTAATTCTACACTCACTCATGAGAGACGAAAGGGTTTACTTTTGAAGCTTGATCCTAAGTTGGTCAACTTGGCTACTGTCCAGCCTAACATACAAACTGATGGTGTACTGTTTGGGGAATCCTTTATTAAAGACTTAAGCAAGTATGTGGCAACTTTTACATCATTGGACAAGGCTCAGCAATCGCTGAAAAATATGTTTTCCCAATGTGTTTTTGCAAGGGCTGGCAGAGGAAGGAACCGCTTTGCCGGCCGTTCATACCACAACCAAGGTTATTGAGGATACCACAACGCGCCCTACCAGGAGTATAGGCTGCAATTCTATCCTCAGAGAAGCATAGGTTTCCGCTCCATAGGCTTCAGAAATTCAAGATCCTCTTCGCAACCAAGTAAGTCTTCCTTTTCCTTCCATACCTATAGGAGGGCGTCTCCGTTTTTTCCTGTCAAAATGGTCGGAAATCACTGCAGACCCTTGGATTCTGAACACTGTCAAAGGTTACTCTATAGAACTCTATTCAATTCCTGTTCAAACACAGCAACCTCCTCTTCCACGTTTTTTCCACAGACATAGTACTCCTTATTTCTGCAGAAGTGCAATCCCTCTTGCAAAAACAAGCCATCGCTCCTACCCATCCCGATCCATCAGGTTTTACCAGCTCCATTTTCTTGGTTCAGAAGAAAAACAAAAAGATGTTTCCTGTAATAAATCTCAAGGGTTTCAATCACTTTGTGGTCTATCATCATTTCAAGATGGAAACCATACTCCATCTCAGAGATGCGCTCCTCCAACAAGATCGGATGGTTCGCTTGGATCTTCAAGATGCATATCTAGTTGTCCCAATCCACCCTCATTTCAGAAAATGTCTCCAATTTCAGTGGTCAAACCAGTATTTTCATTTTACCTCTCTACCCTGCGGTCTATCATCGGCTCCATGGTTTCACCAAACTCATGAAACCGGTAGTAGCTTTTCTCAGGGCTCAAGGAGTAAGACTCATCATTTATCTCGACAACATTCTAATAATGAGCCAATCTCCACAATCTCTCTTGTATCATCTATCCCTCACATGTTCCCTTCTGTCAAATCTAGGGTTCATCCTCAACAGGGACAAATCCATTCTCGTCCCATCTCAAACCATAGAATTCTTAGGTTTCCAAGTAAATTCAATTCCAGCCACTCTTATGCTTCCTTCTGCGAAGATCAAGTCCATAAAGTCAGAAATTCTGCAAATTCTACGTAGTTCTCAGATTTCTCTCAGAACTTTAGCGCGAATTGTGGGTCTCCTCTCCTCATCTATTCAAGCGATATTCCCAGGTCCCCTTCATTACAGAGCGCTTCAGAGATTAAAAATTCGTAATTTAAGGAAAGGCCTCTCTTATTCAGACAACATCCCTTTAGACGTCGACTCACGCACAGAACTTCAATGGTGGATAGATCATTTAGACGCTTGGAACGGAATTACTATCTTTGCATCAGCCCCAGATCTAGTATTAGAATCAGATGCAAGCCGGTCCGGCTGGGGGGCCCGATGTGGACCAATCGCGACTGGAGGCATATGGTCGTTAGAGGAGTCCAAACTGCATATCAACTGTTTAGAGATTCTTGCCGGCTCCTTTGCAATCAGAAGCCTTGCAAAAAATAAGGTTCGCTGTGCCATCCTGCTCAGAATGGACAACATTTCTGCGGTTCGTTATGTAAATCATCTCGGGGGCACAAAATCCAAACTCTTGGCCGAATTAGCCAAGAACTTTTGGGAATTTTGCCTTTCAAACCACATTTTGGTTCATGCAGAGTACCTTCCAGGATCTCTCAATTCAGTGGCAGATTGGCATTCTCGCTACCTTCACGATCTAAGCGATTGGAAACTTCACGCTTCAATTTTTCAAGACATTCAGAGCAAATGGGGCCCTCTAGTTATCGACCTTTTTGCATCATGCCACAATACTCAGCTTCCCCAATTCTACAGTTGGCGTCCAGATCCATTGGCCTTAGCATCCAATGCCTTCTTACAGGACTGGTCTCTTTCCCTCAACAACGCATTTCCCCCTTTCCTCATGATCAGCAGAGTCCTTGCCCAACTCAGACGACAACAAGCTTCTTTAGTACTCATAACTCCCTTTTGGCAATCCCAAACCTGGTTCCCAACTCTATTAGAACTGTCAATAGACTTCCCTGTCCTGATTCCTTCCTTCCCGTATCTGTTGCTAGACCCTCTTGGTCGTCCTCATCCTCTCATTATGGACAATTTACTAACTCTATCAGCATGGAAAATCTCAGGCAGTCCTAATCTCTCCCTTGCATTTCGACAGAAGCTTCACAATACATCTCACAGTCTTGGGCCCCAGGCACAAAGAAAGCTTACATATCAGCCTGGTCTATTTGGCACAGCTGGTGTTTGGGAAAACACATTGATTCCTTTTCAGCGGATGTGATTTTTATCGTTAATTTTTTAGCGGCTGAAGCCAGCAAAGGTAAGGTTTTTCGTACCATCAACTTATACAGATCAGCTATTTCTTCCAATCATTCTTTCGTTGATGGGAAACCAGTTAGAGAACATCCTCTAATTTGCTGTTTACTAAAGGGAGTAAAGTTTTCTAATCCTCCAATGCCTAAGTGTAGTCAGCTATGGGATGTTAACATTGTCTTGAAATTCCTATTGTCATGGCCTGATAATATCATGCTTTCTCTAAAAATGTTATCTGCAAAATTTACAATGTTATTGTGCCTTGTTTCTATCAAACGTCTCTCAGATGTTAAAGCACTGGATATTTCCAACCGTCAATTTACACCATCTGGAGTTTTTGTTTACTGTGGTTCGTCAAACCAAAACTAATTTATCCTCAGTCTTCTATCCATACTTTCCTGATCATCCAAAACTATGTGTTGGACAATGTTTAAAAGTGTTTGAACTAAAGACTGCAGATTAAGAACACCTTTCCGTTCCCAACTACTAATTTCATTTAGGAAACCCCACAATCCTGTTTCAGCCGCTACTCTGGCTCAGTGGGTCAAACGGCTTATGTCTTTGGCGGGTATTGATACTTGTTTGGAGCTCACTCTTCCAGAGGGGCTATGGCTTCCAAAGCTTTCTGGGCAGGCACCCGTTTAGAGGATATTCTTAAATCTGAAGACTGGTCTAACGACAATGTATTTAAAGTTTTTATTGTAAACCTGTTAATAATGTCTCATTGAATGTAATTAATATGCTTTAAACTCGCATAATAGGAGCCTCCGGTCTTGACATAAAATGTAGATTTTCCTAATCCCATGACGGAAAGTCTTAATTTTATGAAAGACACGGAGGCGAGTATTATCCCTCCACTTTCTTAACTTTGTTCATTCCCCCCCCCCCCCTTTTTAGCGCCATTGGCCATCACTCAACCTTCCACTTAAGACATCGTCTTCGTCATGGATTTCCACTCTTCAATCTTCTATGGCACCGTTCAAAGCTGGCTTTCCCGTTGAAGTTACTTGCCAGGATCCTTCTTGGCTGTCTGGGTTTTTGAACTTTTGTTCTAATTTGTTATCTTTCCTCATGGCAATTCCTAATTTATTTGCTATTTTTCCATTGTTTAACTCTAACTGATTGAAAAGAGGGCTGTTCGCTGTCAAGTGATGTCAGAATACCCTTGCATGCATTGTGATTGGTGTATACTGTTCTGATATTCCCATTGGCTCTTGTTCTCGTGCCTTCTGGGAATTGTAGTACGTTTCTTGACTGCTGCTGTTTATTAAAATAAGAAAAGAAACGCATAATACTCACCTCTGTGTCTTTAATAAAATTAAGGCTTTCCGTCATGGGATTAGGAAAATATACATTTTCATATGTTATTTGAATAGATGCTTAAGTGTCTCTGTTTTTTTATCTATCACAATATGTAAATATTATCATAACTATTTCTTCTACAAGTGCTTCGCTAATTAAATATTGAGGAAAATATAAAATAAAAAATAGTTATAAAAATTCACAAATAAATTAGTTTAACGTACAGCTACACTTGTAAGTCTGGGTTTATAAAATACTACTTTAAATCTCAATATATTATCTTCCTTATATATGTATACCCTGTGCTTTTGTATCTATATATGTATTACGTTAGTCCTACTGTAGAAGAAAAAAAATCTTTGACTCTATCCAAAGCACTACTCTATGTCTCACCCTATACCTTTCTCAATATATACTCTGCCTTCACTCTGTGACTCATCCCAAACCTTGTTCTGCCACTATGATCTCCAAAATAACCTTTTCTGGATTTTTCACTCCTCTATCCCTCCTTGGATCACCCCAAACCGCATTTTATTGTTATGATCCCACAAACATCCTTTTCTAAATTCTTCCCTCATGTACCCCTCCTTTGACTCATCACAAGCCTCGTTTTACTACTATAATCACCCTAATCCATTTCTAGAGACTCTTCCATCCTCCATCTCTCCTTTCACTCATTACAAACTTCATATTACTACTATGATCTCCCAAATAACACTTTCTAGACTCTTGCCTCTTCTATCCCCCCATTATCCTATTCAATCCAAATAACAAACACCACTCAAATTAACTCGTATCCACCATACAATAACTTACTAATCCACCACCTATCCAATTTGGGTTCCAGACTATTGTGTTACTCACCGAAAAGCACTTTAATGCTTCGTCAGGGGTAGTAAGCGCTATATAAATACAATTGCAATGACAATTTAGCCATTGAGTCAAATACCTCCAAAAGATTTATGGTCACATTATTTATTATGGCGAACAAACAAATCTGAACAGGTCCTGTGATTATATCAAAATGTGTCTGGTACAATGCCTTTCCTGACACCTAATCAGACCTTTCAACAAAAGCAAACATTCAGATGGTGAAGGGCAATCTTGTTAGCAATCCTTTGATGGCAAATGAGTACCAAAGAAAAAAGAGAAGAAATATAGGAACCAGGTACTGCTGCCATCTGACTCAATTATTCTTATTATGATAATTTGTTCAATAACTTTTAGAAGTTGGAGGAGGTTACTATACTCTGACGCACATTACAAGTTACTTTACGCTCTCCTGTGCTTTGCAGTGGTCTGGGATGTTCTCAGAGATAGCATACAGTTCAGGAATGGTGAAGGTCTGTCTCCCAGATGGCCCTCGTGAGCTATGGGAGCCCTTTTTGGCTGCTCAGAAATAGTTTCCATGGCATCTAGGAGGCAGGATAAGACAGAGATCACTGTTGTGAGGCAGTAACAGTCATCATGTCCTGCACAGCTACAGCAGCTAACGGGCCTGGAAGACAGGTGCTGGACAGGCTCTCACACGCTGCCCTTGTGCTTGTAATGATTCTTGTTGTGATCCTTCTTGCTTTGCAGTTCAGGGGCGGTGTGACCAGTGCCGCTGCACTGGGAGCCGTACCGGGGGTTGGTGATGTGTTGTACTTTGAAATGTCTTATGGTGTTAAAAGCACCTGCAGGTGTTTCCCTTTTGAGTCCAGCATTTTTCAGGCAATAATAAAAACATCAAGATAACTGATGATTAATGTACCTGCTTGAGAAAGAATGGAGTTTTATCTAACCATGGTTTTAACTCACTGTACGGTAGCTGTAGGAGGCTGGCTTGGCTTATAGTAAGTACCTTGTGGTACTTACACCCTGTGCCAGGTCCAGTTATCCCTTATTAGTATAATAGAGGTATTTCTAGCAGCTTAGGCTGATAGAAGGTAGCTATGGCAAAGCAGCTTAGGCTGAACTAGGAGACATGCAAAGCTCCTACTATACCACTTATATCATATAGCACAATATCATAAGAAAATGCAATAGTCAGAGTTACTAAAAATAAAGGTACTTTATTTTAGTGACAATATACCAAAAGTATCTCAGAGGATACCCTCACTTAGGAGGTAAGTAATATACACAAATTATATGTACACAAACCCAAAACAGGTAAGTAACAGTAAGAAAAGTAGTGCAAACAATGTAGAATCACAATAGAATGCAATAGGTAGAAATAGGCCTAGGAGCAACACAAACCATATACTCCAAAAGTGGAATGCAAATCATGAATGGACCCCAGGCCTATGGTAGATTGTAGAGGGTCACTGGGATTGTAAGAAAACAGTAAGGGTGTCCAGGATACCCCACCCCAAGACCCTAAAAAGTAGGAGTAAAGTTACCCTACTACCCCAGAAAGACAGAATAGTCGTGATAGGGGATTCTGCAAGAACCACAAGCACCAGCAAAACACTGAAGATGTATTCCAGGACCTCAGGACCTGTAAAGGAAGGGGATCAAGTCCAAGAGTCATGAAAGTGTCCAAGGGGGGCAGGAGCCCACAAAACCCCGGATGAAGGTGCAAGAGGGCTGCCTCTGGGTGGAAGAAGCTGAAAATTCTGCAACCACGAAAAGGGCTAGGAACTTCTCCTTTGGAAAGAAGATGTCCCACGGCGTGCTGGAGGTTGCAGAAGTGTTTCCAGGCAGAAATACCACAAACAAGCCTTGCTAGCTGCAAGAGTTGTGGTTGAGGTTTTTGCGTGCTGCTGGGGACCAGGAAGGACCAGGATGTCGCCCCTTGGAGGAGGAGACAAAAGGGGCACTCAGCAACTCAGAGAGCCCCTGCAGAAGCAGGCAGCACCTGCAGAAGTACCTGAGCAGGCACTTGGAAGATCTGAGGACAGAGGTCAACTCAGAGTCACAAAGGAGGGTCCCACAACGTTGGAGTACAACTCAGCGAGTTGGGCAATGCAGGACGGAGTGCTGGGGACCCAGGCTAGGCTGTGCACAAAGGAAGTCCTGGAAAAGTGCACAGAAGCCGGAGCAGCTGCAAATCGCGCAGCATACAGGTTTGCTGTCTGGCGTGAGGAGGCAAGGACTTACCTCCACCAAATTTGGACAGAAGGGCCACTGGACTGTGGGAGACACTTGGACCCAGCTCCTGTGTTCCAGGGACCACGCTCGTCAGGATGAGAGGGGACCCAGAGGACCAGTGATGCAGTTATTTGGTGCCTGCGTTAGCGGGAAGATTCTGTTGACCCACTGGAGATTTCTTCTTGGCTTCCAGTGCAGGGTGAATGCAGACAGCCCTCAGAGCATGCACCACCAGGAATCAGTTGAGAAAGCCGGCAGGATGAGGCGCTACAATGTTCCTGGTAGCCGTCTTGCTACTTTGTTGCGGTTTTGCAGGCGTCCTGGAGCAGTCAGCGGTCGATCCTTGGCAGAGGTCGAAGAGGGGAGTGCAGAGGAACTCTGTTGAGCTCTTGCATTCGTTATCTGAGGAATAGCCCAGAGGAGAGACCCTAAGTAGCCAGAAAAGGAGGTTTGGCTACTAAGAATGGTAAGCACCTATCAGGAGGGGTCTCTGACGTCACCTGCTGGCACTGGCCACTCAGAGCAGTCCACTGTGCCCCAACACCTCTGAATCCAAGATGGCAGAGGTCTGGGACACACTGGAGGAGCTCTGGGCACTCCCCTTTCCTTTGTCCAGTTTCGCGCCAGAGCAGGGCTGGGGGATCCCTGAACCGGTGTGGACTGGATTATGCAGAGATGGGCACCATCTGTGCCCATCAAAGCATTTCCAGAGGCTGGGGGAGGCTATTCCTCCCCAGCCCTTCACACCTATTTCCAAAGGGAGAGGGTGTAACACCCTCTCTCAGAGGAAATCCTTTGTTCTGCCTTCCTGGGACTGGGCTTCCCAGACCCCAGGGGGGCGGCAGAAACCTGTCTGAGGGGTTGGCAGCAGCAGCAGCTGCAGTGGAAACCCCGGAAAGGCAGTCAGTACCCGGGTTCTGTGCTAGAGGCCTGGGGGATCATGGAATTGGGGGGACAATTCCATGATCTTCGACATGTTACATGGCCATGTTCGGAGTTACCATTGTGACGCTACACATAGGTAGTGACCTATGTGTAGTGCACGCGTGTAATGGTGTCCCCGCACTCACAAAGTTTGGGGAATTTGCCCTGAACAATGTGGGGGCACCTTGGCTAGTGCCAGGGTGCCCACACACTAAGTAACTTGGCAAATAACCTTCACCAGGTGAGGGTTAGACATATAGGTGACTTATAAGTTACTTATGTGCAGTGAAAATGGCTGTGAAATGATGTAGATGTTATTTCACTCAGGCTGCAGTGGCAGTCCTGTGTAAGAATTGTCTGAGCTCCCTATGGGTGGCAAAAGAAATGCTGAAGCCCATAGGGATCTCCTGGAACCCCAATACCCTGGGTACCTAGGTACCATATACAAGGGAATTATAAGGGTGTTCCAGTGTAACAATGAGAATTGGTGAAGATAGTCACTAGCCTGAAGTGACAATTGTGAAAGCAGAGAGAGCATAAACACTGAGGTTCTGGTTAGCAGACCCTCAATGATACAGTTAGACACTACACAGGGAACACATGTAGGGAACACATTATGAGCACTGGGGTCCTGCCTGGCAGGATCCCAGTGACACATAGGGAAAGAACAAACATACATACAGTGAAATTGGGGGTAACAGGCCAGGCAAGATGGTACATTCCTACAGTAGCACAGAAGATTCATGTGCTTGCCACAAAGCATGTGTATCATGGAGATCATAGAATTGTATTTTATGTAGAAAGCACAGTGAGTTACTGCCTTTGTCAAAGAGATCCTTTTGTTACTTAAAGTTCTCTTTCCGACCTCCAGGCAGGGCGGCCTTCAAGTGGTGGCCCGTATTTCTTCAACAAGCTGCCTGTGGCTTGTCTGATGCTCCCCTGGTGCTGAAAGCAGAGACTGAAATCTGTCCTTTTTTGGTTCCTGAGGGCTCAGAGCGGCATGCCTATTGTGTTGGCTTCCCCTGCAGGCTCCACTGCTGCCACTGATGGTGCTCTCTTCATGCCCCGCTGTGGATCCATATGTACATCTTTATTCAGCTTGCTGCCTTTGGCGCTCAAATGAACCTCAAGTGACCAGCCTCTTGCGCTTCACTGGGTGGGGTCTAGATTTGGGAAAGTGCCCTTGGTGCTTTTTGGAGCAGAAGTGGAGGGATGTGGAAGAATCTACTCAGTGTCCAGTTTCCTATGCTCTGGACTGGTTGCTTTAGGTTGCCCCGACTCTTGGGCCTCTGTACCTTTCGCAACAGCTGCAACCCCAAGTACAGCCTAGAGGCGGATATACCCACCATATGCCGGAAATGGGGTGATTCCATCATTTTACTTCCATCCTGAGCTGCTAGCCCGTCCACGTCACAAGGGCTTACCTGGGCTTACCTAATCTTACCTGATTTACACTTCAAAGTCCCGCACTGGGTGGGGACGGTGTACCTCAATCCCTCTCACCCATTGCCATGCCATGCATGCTGTTCATCATTCCTAGGAGGTGCCTCTATAGCAGGAATTGGGGAATTCAAGGACGTCAAAGATAAAGACACCAAGGGGAAACTAAAGAGATCCAAACAAAAGCCCCAGTTGACTGACTTGACCGTCAAGGTCAAAGAAAACACCCCATCATTGTTGAAGGCTTTCTTAAAGAAACTAAACTCTGTCAACGATATTGCACAATCAATCAAAGCGAACACAGATCTCCTGCAAGTAGAGCTAGCGAGGATCGAAAGGACTCAAAAAATCCAAATATAATACTCGCTCATGCAGCACACAGAATAAGTAACATTGAGGACCGCAACAATGAACAGTCAAAATGGCTTAAAAATTCAGATCACCTGGGGCCAGATGTAGGAAGAAAGCAAATTGCGACTTGCAATTTGCGAGTCCGTGCGACTCGCAAATTGCAAGTCGCAATTTGCTATGCAGAAAGGTGTCTCAGACACCTTCTGCAACTCGCAATGGGGTCGCAAAGACCCACCTCATAAATATTTATGAGGTGGGTCGCAGTTTGCGACCCCATTGCGAGTATGGGCACTCACGGGGATGGTGGCCTGCTGGAGACAGTAGACCACCATGTCCGTGACTGCTTTTTAATAAAGCAGTTTTTTTTTTTTCTATCTGCAGCCCGTTTTCCTTAAAGGAAAACGAGCTGCACTTAGAAAAAAAAACGAAACCTTTTGTTTCGGTATTTTTCAGAGCAGGCAGTGGTCCATAGGACCACTACCTGCTCTGAAAAATTGTTTTTGTGATCATTCAGAAAGGGGAAGGGGTCCCATGGGGACCCCTTCCCATTTGCGAATGGGTTACCATCCACTTCAAGTGGATGGTAACAGCGATTTCATTTGCGACCGCTTTCGCGGGCGCAAATGAAATTGCATAGCATAGCGAGTCGCAAATAGGAAGGGAACACCCCTTCCTATTTGCGAGTCGGAAATGCATTTTGCAAGTCGGATCCGACTCGCAAAATGCATTTCTGCATAGCAGAGAGGCTTTTGCGCCTCGCAAACGGCATTTTTCGCCGTTTGCGAGGCGCAAACCCTTTGCTACATCTGGCCCCTGATCTCTTCCCTTCATTGTGACATTACTGATTTGGAGGATTGCAACAGGGGAAGCAACTTAAGAATCTTTGGTCTCCCTGAGGGTGTGGAAGACAATGCAATCTTGATGATTGAATTTCTGGAATCCTGGATCCTAAAGCCTTGAACATTGCTTTTGTCAAGGAATTCCAACTGCATCAAGTCCCCACTTTCAAACCTTGGAACATCTCCACTACAGCCTGTTATCTTCAAGTTTTTGTGCCACCGGTGCAGCCGGCATGACGCTGCCTGTGCCGTGGGAATAGGCCTGAACCACAGGGATACTGATGAGCGGGTGAATGCAGCGGACCTGAACAACACCGCCCCCCAGCCTGCACACCTTCCAGCTATCGCCTCGCTACGTGGGACCATTTCGATTACCCTGGCGCCGGCCCTTCCCAATGCCAGATTGAAGCAAATGTGGCAGCCAGGCTGGAAACAGGCACCACCCCTGGGCACACAACTATGGTGCCTCACTTGGGCCCGGAGACCCAACGACAACGAGGTACTATTGACTCTATTTAGTTTGCTGTGCATTGGGTACAGCGCACTGGTGCTTTATTTTCTTTATCGGATGTAAGCCCCCCCCTTGAAGCCCTGAGGCACTGAAAAGCACTGAGTGACTGCTGCTGCCGACCGACCGCCACTTGAGTGCTCCTCGGGGTGATTCCACAAAACTTGGGGGGCTACCATGAGACCTGCAGCTGCATAATCCTGAACACTACAGCACAGAATTCCACAGCCCCCCATGCAAGGAGGAAGTGGCGCAGCACTAGTAGATTTGCTATATTGTGTTACAACCGGGTCTGGGGGGACATGTGCACAATAGTCACACATATTTGCACATAATCTGCTGTTTCCATCCACACAACCAGGTCTGGGGGGTGCTCTACAGGCTTGCCTGCTTAAGATAAGTGCATACATCAATGTAAGAGCTCAAGGTCTCCCCTTTGTGGGCATATTGGACATATCCGGTGCTACCCCAGCTGCAGCAGCCCCAAACTGTTAGATCCTGATTTCGAAGCTTGCTTCCCCAAACCATGACTGCATACTTGAGTTTTTATCTGGGACCTCTCTTCTTAGACTCTCCGTCTCACAATGGGCACCCCTGAGGAGCCCCTACAAGTAGATGAGATTTGTGCAGATCTATCCCAGATTTCCTGTAATAAAACCCCAGGCACAGGCGGTCTGCCGATCGAGTCCAATACTACCTTCTCTACCTACACCATGCAGCACCTTTTTGAGGTGTTTAAGGAAGCCCACATCAGGATTCGATTACTGAACTCACTCCGTGAAGCCCTGATTGTGGTCCTTTCCAAACTGGGTTGAGATCCAACAGATGTCAAGTCATATCGCCCTCTCTCACTATTGAATCTTGATTGTAAGAAACTGAAAAGATCTGAGCGAACTGACTAATCCCCGTTTTTCATAAGCAACTCCATGCGATCAATCAGTCTTTATACTGGGACGTAGCACCTTACTTAATATATGCCGACTGCTGCGGCTCATCCACAACACCCCCCACCCCAGACGCCCTCGATCAGGTGGCCGTGTTGCTGGACACTGAGAAATCCTTCAACACCTCAGGGTGGGATTTCCTCTTCTCTGCTCTCACAACTATGGGTTTCAGGCCTCAATTTTTGGGATGGGTGCTTACCTTATATACAGATCCGGTGGCTAGGGTAAAGACTGGCCAGGTAATATCGGAAAGTTTTGCTATTCAACAGGGAACCCCCCAGGGATGCCCATTATCACTGCTTATTCTAGCATTAGCCATGGAACCTCTTGCATGTCACCTGCACGATCGATCAGGGGCCTGGGGAGTTCCTCAATTAGGATCCCATCATATTATATTACTTATTGAGGACAACACCCTAGTCCATCTTCAAGATGTCAAGGCCAAACTCCCTGACCTAACCCTATACAACATGTCTGCGCTTGGTCAAGCCTCTGGTCTACAGCTGAATTGACCCAAATCGTGTCTGTTCCCTTTTGCACCACACCTGACATCATGCAGGGAAGCTATGGCGCACGTACCCCTCCAGTGGTGATATGACTCCTTTAGGTACCTGGGAGTTCGTATTTATCACACAGTGAGGGACATCCGGGTGGGCAACTTCGATAAGGCAGTTGTCAGCATCCGCAGATCCCTCCCCTTTTCGTTGTTGTTACTCTTGTTCCCATTGGGTCGCGTTGCTGTATCTAACATGTTGATACTGCCCAGATAGTTATACTTCTTTGCAGCATTACCCATAGTCTCTTGTGTGCCTTCTTCTTATGCTTAATGGCCTCCTGCTCGAGCTCATATGGAGCAACGGTTGCCCCCGGGTGGCCCTGACCAAACTTCAGAGACCGGTGTCGGAAGGCAGGGTGAGAGCCCCCAACTTTGAACTCTATTACGCTGCAGCCCAATTGCAGTGGCCAGTGGCCTGTTTGTGCTCTACCAGCCGCCCGGAATTGTCCCCAGTTCAAGCAATGCTGGATGACATGAGTGTTTACACCTGGCTGTCAGACTTGCCTGGACACTATCAGAATGTCTCGCACCAGATGAAGGTGACCCACACATGCTGGTGCCATTTTGTTTACCTCACAGACTCCCAATCTCTTCGGAAATCCCTGTATGGGACTTACCTAAATTGAAAGGGGCATACGGGCTACCGATCGAGAGCTATGGAAGGCCGCAGGAGTCACCCATATGGGGAATCTATACTTGGAAGGCGCCCTTATGATGTTTCAGGACATCGCGGAGACGTACACTATCTCGTCCGGACAGTTCCTCACTTATTACACATTACAACATGCACTGCGAAGTTCTTGGGAAGCCACGGTTAGGGAACCTCCTACATCCCAGGTGTCACATGCCATGCTCTCAGCTGGGGGCACACAACATGTGCCTAGTCTCATAGCAAATGCACACACCAAATTGGATGTGGTGCTGCCACATCCACTATCAGATAAAGATTGGATTAGAGTGTTCCACCTGGTGAAAGGTGTGTCCCAAAACCATAGGTTTAGATTTACACAATTTATTTACGTCCATCAGGCTTATTCAGATACTCATCACATCAAACGCATGTTCCCCATGCTTTCCCCTGGGTGCCCATGCTGTACACTGCCATTGGTGGGATTTTATCACATGGTGTGGGAGTGTCCGGTACTACAATCAACTTGGCACAGAGTGACTGAGATTATGACAGAGTTGCAACACATGCTCTTTTCCCCATTCCCTCTTCTTGCTTACTAGGTCTCTGCCCCTGCAAAAAAAGGTGATAAGTGCCTCCATAGATTCATTGACCTTGCCTTTGTCCTGTTTAACCATAGAGCGGCTATGGCATGGAAATCACCAGTCCCCCCAGACCTTCATCAGTGACTTCATGATCTGCTGACATGGACATGTGCAGATGCCCACACTATTCAGTGGTTATGAGTGAACTGTATCATCTGCTCTGGGAGAGAATGTTGGGAGTAGAGGCCAAGAACGACTTTCGTCTGCCCTGATAGCTGTCCTGACACAAGACATATGAGATATGAGATATTCATATGAGATATTGCACTCACGACCTAACTTGCCCCTCACATATCCAACTATTGGCTATGCTCTTTGATTACTACCATCGGACACTCTCCCCCTCCCTAGACTGGATATGATATATCTCACACCACATATTGTTCCATGAGCTTGTTAACTTATGTCCGATTGTTCTATATGTTTATGCAGTGTTTATTAACGATACTCATATATGTGCTGTGGCAATCACGCCCGGACAATGATTAAATGACTATTGCTCTAATGTACATCAGCACAGGCTGCATGTGGCAGCACGTCATCTATTGCTGCAACAATTGTAGCAGCTATCTGAAATGACAAATATAAACTAATAAACACATGTTTAAAAAAAAAGTCGTGGCGCCACCAACATTCTGAGCTAATTCTGGTCCATATGTGACAAGCCAAGTTGGTGCCCTGACAAAGTTTGAGGATATCCATTTCACAAGACTTTATTAAAGACATGATGGCTCGGAGAAAAGGCTTCCTGGCCTTCCGAAAATGGCTCACGGACAGATCAATTCAGTACTCGTTTGTTGACCCCCCCAAGTTCAAAATCATTTTTAAAGACAAGGCACAAGTCTCTTTTGAGCCTGCTAACCTTTGCATCTTTTTGAGATCAGTATCGAGGAAGATACTTCAGACGTTGGGCCAGCTCATCTCACCCCAGCACATCCTCTCCCTTGACATCATCGCTCTTGGTCACCTTTGAAGGCTATTCGAATAGCCCTTGCCTAATCGACGGAAATACTGGTTCACAAAGTAGTACAGCCACAATCCCTGTTCTTTTCTTCTACACATTTGCCCTGCAGTTAAATACAATTGAGGCCTATTGCCCGATTGAACATCTTTCGTGATTATTGCTGCAATCAGCTTCCCTTCATTTGCTCCGTGCACACTCTGTGTGAGACTTTTGCATGCTTACTTCCCTAGGTTTCTGGAAATAGCTCTCCATACATGCATCCCTGTGTCCTTGTCCCTTTGGCCTGGACCTTCGGGGCCATTGGCTGGTTGGAGCAACCTTACAGGCAACACTTTTAGACTTTTAGACCCACAGAAAACTTGGGTACTGTATGTTATCGTCCACATGCTGTCATGCTCATTTAGCTTGCTACATTCCTTTTTCTATTTTTGATTGCTCCACTTGAATGTGCCACAAGCCGTTGCTTCAAGATGCCTGTTGGCTGTGTGGAAGACCAGTTGCTCACTTCTTGTATTCAGCTTACCACATGGAGGAGGTGACTGGCTAGTTACCTAGTTGACCAATTTATTTTGCCACAATGGGCTTCTTCTGACCTACATGCAAGGCCCCACAGCCTCTAAGCTAGAAACCTCATTGCTGGGGACTTCTCATCCTTAAGAGATGTCCCTTTCTTCGCTTTAGTGCTCCTCTCCCTTTTGTCCGTACTAACATTGCTCCCCTGCTCTACTTGCCATATGTTATTGTTATTTGGCATGTGATAGAGCGTTCCGTACTAACAATTTACCTGTATTTTGGACGCTCTTTAGGCCGATGAACCTTTTGACTAAGTGGGACCCTCGACACCCTTAATCAATCAATTTAATACAATCCAATAATCAATAACAGACATAAGCGATTCCCTGATCAACATAACATTTAACAATTAATCCAGAATACATTTTCGGCGATCCCTGACCTTTCAGTCAGGAATAACCACACCAATTTATTCAAAGTTAGTGAATTTATTTCCCTATATTAACAAAGCTAGCACAATATAGATGTGTCTCAACACCAAATGATAAACATATATGAACATTAATAGCTGTCCATAACGGCGAAACAGGTGCAATCTATGCAGCATTTGAATAACAAGGCATTCGATGATAGCAATGCAAATCACTAGAACTATAATCTGTAATGAACTAATTGCATACATTTAGTCAGCATAACAAGATCTCAAATTGCATCGTGCGACAAAAGGAATCCTCGTCTAACCTCAAATTAGCATCGGCATGTGGGACTTCATGCAAAAACAATTTAGCAACATTAATTTGGAAAACTCCTAACTAGGGCTCTTATCAAAATCAGCAGTTGGTTACCTAAAAGAAACACAATGCAATTTTACAATTTCTTGTCATATTTACCAATTAGAATCAGCATTCAAGGAAGTCTTCGTCTCACAGATACCGTTTCTCGATCAGCATGGGACGGGGCAAAGGGGCAGGGGTGGACGGGGCAGTTGCCTCACGGCGGCAAGGTAAAACTACTACTTCATGCAAAGGGATCAAAGTTAAAGTCTCTAGGGCAAGAATCATTTAAATCTTTTTCTCTCGATTAGAGAAAGCTTCAAAGTCTCTTTCAAAATGGCGTCGCAGCAAAGTGGGCCATAATAGCTGCAATGTCCTGCAAAATGGCGGGTATGGGCGATGTCCAATAATGGCTGTAATGGCTAATGGCTATGATGTCCGGGTAATGGCCGCTTTCTTCTCGTGCACCTGGTTTAAATAGACAACAGTTCAAATCCAGTAGGGTCTTCCATTGGAGGGTTCATAGGTTAGCTTCAAATTGTCCAATCAAAAACAACAGTTCTCAAGCTTTTACTTAAGCATACATTATCCTTGGAGACGGGTACGTAAGTTGCAACATTTTATACCAATTAACTCACTTTCAGAGCTTCCATTGTCCGCACCTGCAGATTGACCTTGGAGTAAAGAGAGAAATATGCCAGGCTGGCACGAAACCTTAAGATAAGCATGTGAACGATCTCAGTGGAAAAGTACAGCTTCAAGCAAAAATACACGTTTACTAGCACATTGGAAAAATACGAACATCTAAACCGTGAGACCAGGCAACTAGGCCAAAGCCTCCACTAAAGTTATGCTAAGCTAAAACATTTCAAGCAAGCAAATCGTAGCACACGTTTGTAATTATGTCGGATTAGTGCAATTCTAATACATCACGTTATATAAAGCACGCTTATAAATGTTGGCAAACTACTCTGAGGGCACATTTTGTCCCCGTACAATCTTTATTAGTTCGGTTAAAGTCACACATGATTATTTCACACTACGTTTATGCGTTAATAAATGTAAAACCTTCATTTTCTGCTTCATCAATCCCTCCTCTGATGACTACTTGTCATCACACCAAACCATGCCCACAAATTTTATTCCATTAAAATTCTGTCAGTTCTCTTTTCCTTTTAATTCCCCTAGTTTTCGCTTTGTATTCTTCTGCCATTCTCTTCATTATTTTCTCTTCCTTCCTTCTTCTAATTCTTTCCATAATCATTATTATTCCCCTTTTTATTCCCCAAATTCCAAATATGCAAATTAATACTATTAGTATTCCCTGTATTATTTTTAGCAATATTCCATTCCAAATTCCCCCAATCCAATGTCCCACTGAAGCAAGTCCCTTTCCAACCTTCTCCCACACTCCTGGTTCTTTCAGTTCCTTCAAATCTGCACTCTCTTTTGTTAGATTAGCAAGCATAGTTTTAATCTTCACACTATTGTCTGGAATATACGTACAACAGTGTCGTGCACCAAGCATTTTGCAAACGCCGCCATCCTTTGCTAAAAGAATGTCTAAAGCAAGCCTATTTTGAAGAGTCATAGCTCTTTCCGCTGCAAGTTCAGCATCTATCAGGATTATAGCTCCTGAAAACTTTGTCAACATGTTATCCACTATAGTAGACAACTGTCTTATCTTGATGGAATTCAGCACAACTCCCAACGAAGGAATCATGGCTCCAAATATATCTCCTACCACAGCAGCTGCGGTCTCTCTTTTCTGGATACGATGGGATCCAGATGTCTTTTGAATCATCGATAGGTCATCCAGTTGATAAACCTTTGGGAACACTATACCCAAATAACATCTCCCCCACCATCCCTTTGGAAGACGATAATAGGCATTATACCCACAAATGTAATATACACCTGGAATGACAGGGTCAAGTCCGTTCATCATGAATGTCCATTTGGCCTTAAAGATAAACGTATGTTTACACTCACTCGCTCCTACAAAACTATTATCATAATAGGATTCACCTCGATATATACAAAATTTCCCTACATGCCAAGCATCTAAAGCTATTCTCCCTTGTGTCTTTATTGCTGCAAAATCATAATTATCTACTGAAGTCCTCTTATGTAGCTCTTTTTCTAATTTCGCCTTCATTTGTGCTCTTCTATCATCTGTGCGATCTAAAAAGCTTATTTCTATTGCCGAGAGCGAGCAGGTAAGGTTTTCCCTATGAGCGTGAGCCGTTTCAAAAGGTTGCATTGGCTCGAAAAATTCCCTCATTATTTTTGCATCCCAATCTTTAGCAATCTGGCTTAGCTGCGCTATTATAGGAACATATGCAAAGGTAACATCGTAATTTGAGTAAAAATACTGTATGTTAGTCTGACCATAAAACCTAGACATTACTATACTACATGTAATCCCGTATGTAAGAGGCATGTGGTGATAAGTCACCCCTTCCTTTACTGATGTCGGTATCTGTGTACACACATAACAATCTTTCGCATCCATAGTCTCAACATATTCTGTTAGCAAGCGATAGAAAACATTATACGAAAGCTCTTTCTTATCATGCAAGTGTCTCTCATCTAATTCTAGTCTTTTCAGTGCAGTTAGTTCAGTGACAGTAACAGGAGCAAAAGTAGAAGCATCAATTTTCTCATTCTCCCCCTTACCATGCATTCCAAGCACTATTGCCATTATTATTAGTGCACATGCAATTACTAAGCCTATACACACGTATTTACAATATTTCTTTCTACTGTTTTGCGTCATGATCTGTATAGAATCAGAGAGCTGGAAGCACCTGTAAAAGAAACTATTTAGCAATTTAGTTACAAGGCTGAACGAGCGCAATGTTCACACAGTTTTCTTCAAGAGGCCAGTCACTTATCGGTTAGCAGCATTTGTCTCAATTCGGCAATAACTCAGTCTTTTATCAGTTCAGCAAAAGTCTCATCCGGTTTAGCAATGTCTCAGCTGGTTGTTTGTATCACGTTAGATTGTAGCAAGCAATGTCATTTGTCACCCTTTCAATCAACAGAGTCCATAAAACTTTTCTTTTCTATTGGTATCTCTTCTTCTTCGTTCTCGAGGCTAAGAGATACAAATTCGTCAGTCCAATCATCATGAACTACATATGCCCATTCAGGACCGGAATACCTTCTGTTCGGTATCCTTTTCCTTTTCAATTTTGCCTCTCTTTTCGATTCTGCCTCACTGGTACTTTCCTCTTTGGCCAAGTCTTTTCCCTCACTTGAGGATGGTACCACGACAGTCACTTCCTTTCTTTTCTCTTTCACTTTTGGCCTTTCTCCGTCGTTCAAACTTTCCTTAGTCCTTTCTTTTATGGGTGATACACTTAGTCTTCTCTTTGCACCGTGTCCATTTGATGGACCTGCAATCTTTTCTGTGGAAGCTTGAACTGTTTCGTTCTGTTCTGCCTTGTCCCCTCCTTCTGGGGAATCAATCACGTTCTCCTTTTCTTTTTCTCTATCGTCTGCTTCTGGGAAAGCCCTCCTCTGATCAGGCTCTCCTGCTTTTTCACCTTTTTCGAGCCCTTCGTCACCGTTACTTTCGTCAGGCTCTTTATCACTTTCAGCTGCTTCAGGTTCCTTGTCACCTTCAGCTGCTTCAGGCTCTTTGCTACCCTCAGCTGCTTCAGGTTCTTTGTCACCTTCAGCTGCTTCGTCGCTGTCTGAACTTTCTCCTTGGTCTCCCCCAAGCGAGTTGGTCTCTTCGTCCTCAGAGAATATCTCTCTCTCTCCCGTTTCTGCCTGTTCGCTTTCAGTTCGGTTTTGCTCTGTCTCAGCACTCAACACTGTTTTGTCAGGCACTGGTAATTTCAGCGCTTCAACTTCCTCATCTGTGGGACACAACACTTTCTTTGTGTGACTGGCGTGAATCCAGTTGGGAACCCCCGCACACTTCACAGCGGTAGTTGTCGTCAGGATCACTTGGAAAGGGCCTTTCCAACGGGGTTCCAGACACGACTTCCTGACGTGCTTCTTTACCACGACCCAGTCACCTGCTTTCAGTGCGTGTCCTGGACCTTGGATCGGTGGCAAGGTGGTCGCTTCCACCTGGTGAGAAAAAGAGCGAACCACGTCAGCCAGACCCTTGCAGTAGTCTAACACCATATCATCTGTGATATTCAAGAGCGCGTTTGCGGGAACTGCAGGAAGTCTCATAGCCCTGCCCATGAGAATTTCGTGCGGAGACAATCCAGTCTTTCTATCAGGGGTGTTTCTCATTGACATTAGCACTAAGGGCAATGCGTCAGGCCATTTCAAATTTGTCGATGCACATATTTTCGCCATTCTTGATTTCAGGGTACCATTCATCTGCTCCACCAGTCCTGATGCTTCAGGGCGATAGCTACAATGCAGTTTTTGCTCAATGATCAGCGCTTCGCAAAGTAACTTTATCACCTCGTTATTGAAGTGACTTCCCCTATCTGATTCTAAAGAGATCGGGAATCCGAAACGTGGTATTAACTCCCTCAACAATAGCTTTGCAACTGTAAGGCTGTCATTTCTACGTGTGGGGTATGCCTCAATCCAGTGACTAAAAATGCACACAATCACCAACACATACTTCAGACCTCCATGCACAGGCATTTCGATGAAGTCCATCTGCATTCGACTAAATGGGCCACTGGCTCTGCCAATGTGGCTCGCGTTCACAACTGTTCCCTTTCCTGGATTCATCTGCTGGCAAGTGACACATCGATGGCAAACTGCTTCTGCAGCTTGACGAAATCTGGGGTTAAACCAATCAGTTTTGAACAATCGTATCATGGCATCTCTCCCTAGGTGAGATTGCCCATGATAGAACCGCGCAAGCTGTGATAAGAGACTATTTGGCAAGACAAATTTTCCCTCATTTGAAACCCATCTGGTCTCTTTATACATTGTGATTTAATCCAGGAATCTCTTTCATCCTCCCTGACGTTATTCTGTAATGCTTTTAGTTCATCTATTGTATCTACGACCTTCAAGGCAAATGCTTCAGCTGGTTCGAGTTCTGGTTCACTAATCGAATTCCATTCATCTCTGAGTAATATACAATTCAAGGCACAAAATCTTGCGACTTGATCCGCATATGCATTTCCCAGGGAAACATAGTCCTGTCCTTTTGTATGAGCACTACACTTTACCACTGCAACTTCGGCTGGCATTTGAATGGCGTGTAACAATTCCCTTATTCTCTCCCCATTTTTCACTGGGGATCCTGAAGAAGTCAGGAAACCTCTCTGTGACCATAGTTGTCCAAAGTCGTGCACAGTCCCAAACCCGTACTGACTATCAGTGTAAATGGTGACTTTCATCAATGCAGACAATTGACATGCTCTTGTAAGGGCTACAAGTTCTGCTACTTGTGCAGAATAGACTCCTTGAAGCCATCCCGCTTCCAAGACACCTGTTACGGTACATACAGCATATCCTGCTTTCAAAATTCCCATTCCATCTCTTAGACATGAACCATCAACGAAAACAATTTGGTCATTTTCATCGAGCTTAGTATCCTTAATGTCAGGTCGAGGTTTTGTGCAAAATTCAGTCACCTGAAGGCAGTCATGCTCGACGTCTTCAGCGTTCTCAATTTCAGCATTTTCTCCAGGAAGCAAGGTTGCTGGATTCAACGTAGTGCACCTTTTCAGCTGCACATTCGGTGAGCCCAGAATTACCGTTTCATACCTTGTGAGCCTTGCTCCAGTCATGTGTTGCGTTCGGGAGCGGGTCAAAAGTGTCTCAACTGAGTGAGGGACCATGACTGTTACTGGGTGTCCCATCACTATTCCTTCACTCTGAGTGAGGCTGATACCAACTGCTGCTACGGCGCGCAAACACCCTGGAAGTGCTGCTGCGACCGGATCCAAAGTAGCTGAAAAATACGCTACTGGTCTGTTTATGCCACCATGGGCTTGAGTCAAGACAGACTAAGAACATGCATCACGTTCATGACAAAACAATGTGAAAGGCTTTGTGTAATCAGGCATACCTAAAGCTGGAGCCCTGCACATGCATTCTTTCAATTCAACAAAAGCATCCATCTCATCTCCTTTCAGCTCAATTTGATCCAAGGCATCCTTCTGGGTCAGTTTCAGTAGAGGCTTTGCTAGAGTCGAGAAGTTGGGAATCCACTGACGACAGTAGCCCACCATTCCCAAAAACTTCCTCACCTCCCTCCTTGTCTTTGGTGGACTCATCTGAAGTACACTCGTTATTCTTTCCTTCATAATTCTCCTTGACCCTTTCTCTATCTGGTGACCCAAGTATTTCACTTTCTTCTGGCAGAACTGCAATTTGGAAGGAGACACCTTGTGTCCATTCCTTCCCAAATGGTTCAACAGAGCAATGGTATCGGCTGTGCAGCCACTTTCTGTCTTTGATGCAATCAGTAAGTCATCAATGTACTGTACTAGAGTTGACTCAAATGGCAATTCTAATGCTTCCAAGTCTTTCTTTAGAATCTGATTGAATATTGACGGTGACTCAGAAAACCCTTGAGGGATTCGACACCAACTGTACACTCCGTCTAAAAATTTGAAACAAAAGAGAAATTGTCTGTCCTCATGAAGAGGCACCGAGAAGAACGCTTGTGACAAGTCGATGACTGAGAACCACTCGGCATCGCAAGGGACCTGGAACATTATCACAGCTGGATTCGGTACTACAGGGCAGCATTTGACTATGATGTCATTTATTTTCCTTAAGTCCTGCACGAGTCGAACCTTTCCACTCGGCTTTATTAGTCCCATGATTGGTGAATTACATGGACTGCTCAATACTTCTTTCAGTACTCCCTGCTTTACAAATTCATCAATAAGTTGGGCAACTTTCATGAGGGTGTCTTGTGCCATGTGGTATTGTGGGGTCTGGGGAAAGATTGCATTGGGCTTTACAGTCACTTTCACTGGTTCCACTCCTTTCATCAATCCCACCTCTTTCCCTGTCATATCCCACACTTCCTTCCCGACTGTTTCCCGTAATTCAGCTGGGATATCTTCTTCAGTTATCATTGGGAACAGACAAATCAGAGGATAATCTTCATCGACAGTTTCCATCTCATCCCCCTCTACACTGTCCTCTTCTTCCCCATCACTGCTCGTCTGTATTTTTATTCCCTCGTTCGAACACATGATCGAACAACCCAGTTTACACAATAGGTCTCTCCCTAACAGTGCTATCGGGCTTGAGTCACATACCACAAATTGGTGTAACCCTTGATAGTTACCAATGCTGACTGGTACCGGATCTGTAATTGGGTTCGTCAGGTGCCTGTTCGCTACTCCCACCACTTGAACTGTTCTCCCTGAGAGTGGCAAATTTGGTACTTCACTGCTCTTAACAGTTGAACGTGTGGCTCCTGTGTCAACCAAGAATGAGACACGATGACCCATTACTCTTCCCTCCACGTACGGACCCTTTTGATCAACTTCCAAGGATGCTGCAAGCACACAATCTCCTTCTTCTTCTGAACTTTCACTCTCCCATACATTGTTTATTCCACTCTCACTGTGTAATGGGAACTGTTGTACGGTGCCATTTTTATTCATTACCTGACCCGAGACCTGTGGAGGAACCATCACTTGCTGCTGACTCATTGGTGCCAAAGGTATTTGCATTTGCTGATTAGGTACCATGGGTAACTGCTGTTGCATTGGCTGCATTTGCGTCATCTGCATGCGGGGCATCTGCATCTGCTGCGGCTGCATAGATTGTAATCCCTGCAACTGATTTACGGTCTGAAAATTTGGGTTTGGACCTCTCATTTTCGGTCCCCTCATTGTCTGAAACGCATTGACATCATTGTTTTGCTGACCAACACCTGCACCTGCACCTTCCTGCACCACCATCGGGCACTCGCGTTTCCAATGACCGACAATTCCGCACACGTGACACAGCATCACCTTCTTCATTGCCTGCACACCATGATGTCATTTATTTTCCTTAAGTCCTGCACGAGTCGAACCTTTCCACTCGGCTTTATTAGTCCCATGATTGGTGAATTACATGGACTGCTCAATACTTCTTTCAGTACTCCCTGCTTTACAAATTCATCAATAAGTTGGGCAACTTTCATGAGGGTGTCTTGTGCCATGTGGTATTGTGGGGTCTGGGGAAAGATTGCATTGGGCTTTACAGTCACTTTCACTGGTTCCACTCCTTTCATCAATCCCACCTCTTTCCCTGTCATATCCCACACTTCCTTCCCGACTGTTTCCCGTAATTCAGCTGGGATATCTTCTTCAGTTATCATTGGGAACAGACAAATCAGAGGATAATCTTCATCGACAGTTTCCATCTCATCCCCCTCTACACTGTCCTCTTCTTCCCCATCACTGCTCGTCTGTATTTTTATTCCCTCGTTCGAACACATGATCGAACAACCCAGTTTACACAATAGGTCTCTCCCTAACAGTGCTATCGGGCTTGAGTCACATACCACAAATTGGTGTAACCCTTGATAGTTACCAATGCTGACTGGTACCGGATCTGTAATTGGGTTCGTCAGGTGCCTGTTCGCTACTCCCACCACTTGAACTGTTCTCCCTGAGAGTGGCAAATTTGGTACTTCACTGCTCTTAACAGTTGAACGTGTGGCTCCTGTGTCAACCAAGAATGAGACACGATGACCCATTACTCTTCCCTCCACGTACGGACCCTTTTGATCAACTTCCAAGGATGCTGCAAGCACACAATCTCCTTCTTCTTCTGAACTTTCACTCTCCCATACATTGTTTATTCCACTCTCACTGTGTAATGGGAACTGTTGTACGGTGCCATTTGTATTCATTACCTGACCCGAGACCTGTGGAGGAACCATCACTTGCTGCTGACTCATTGGTGCCAAAGGTATTTGCATTTGCTGATTAGGTACCATGGGTAACTGCTGTTGCATTGGCTGCATTTGCGTCATCTGCATGCGGGGCATCTGCATCTGCTGCGGCTGCATAGATTGTAATCCCTGCAACTGATTTACGGTCTGAAAATTTGGGTTTGGACCTCTCATTTTCGGTCCCCTCATTGTCTGAAACGCATTGACATCATTGTTTTGCTGACCAACACCTGCACCTGCACCTTCCTGCACCACCATCGGGCACTCGCGTTTCCAATGACCGACAATTCCGCACACGTGACACGGCATCACCTTCTTCATTGCCTGCACACCATTCACAACAGTGTTCAAATCCGGACCATTATTCACAAAACCTCCTCTGCCTCTGCCTCTCGCCTGTGGCTGAAACGCCATGTTTCCCTGCAACTGCGGCTGCGGTTGCGGTACCTGCTGTTGGAACCCTTGCAACCCTTGCAGACCTTGCAAACCTGTCTGAGCTGCCTTAAGCTGCATCATCATCACCTTCTCTTTCAACCTTTTCTGTTTCACTTCAATTTCGTCGCTACAGTATTTCGCATAATTCAACACTTCATCAATAGGTTTCGACTGCCAACAAATCAAATGCGACTTTATCATCTGACTTATCTCTGGTCTCAGCCCTTCCACAAATCTGAACACAAAATGAAGCATGTCCTTCGCCTCTATTGTTTCCGTGCCACTGTAGTTCTTGAACGCCTTCAGCAACCTCTCATAGTAACTATGAATCGACTCTTTAGCTTCTTGGGCAGTTCGATCAATCTTCTGCCAATCCACATTTTTCGCGGCAACCTTCGTCTTCAAATGCTCAATCACCTTATAGTACAGGCTCATCACCATAGGTGATGGTGCACCCGTCTCCCTGTCTCTCTCTGGTTCACTTGTCGGCCAACCTACAGCTCTTTTGCAATCCTCCCACAAATCTGCCGGAACCACAATCTCAAAGAGGGTGTTCAGGTCTTCCCAGAGACATTTTGCAAGCTTCACAAACCTGTCAGTCTGCTGATACCATTCAATGGGTTTCTCTCTCAGTTTGGGAAAATCATCCGTAAAAGACTGAATGTCGCTTCTGTGCCATGGTACATGTATTAATTTTCCCCCTGCTGTCTCCCTCATTGGTAACATGGTTACTGCCTCGCTACTCTGTGGTCTTTTCTCATTGTGCTCTGTAGCACTGTCCCTCCTCTTTTCCTTTCTCTTTACCCACCTGCTTTCCCACTTGTCTAAACACCTCCACACTTGTGCACTCTGCAGAAATTCTCTAAGGTGCGCCTTCATGCCTGCTGACCTCATGTGTTCAAAATCTGTGGTCCCAAAATCCAACCTGTAGCTTCTGCTCAGGTGTTTTGTCTTGTCTATGTCAACCCCGTTTTTGTCAGCTATTTCCTGCAAGCTTTTATGTACCTTGTTCACTTCCTTCGTAATCCTGGGACATAGATACCTCAGCTCTTCTTCCGAGTAGGACTCTAACCTATTCACACCCATTGTCCCTTCCACCAATTCTTGTGCTTTCATGTTCAACGTCATCCTATTCATATAATCTTCTCCCTTCCCACTGTCTGAGCTTTGTGTGGAATTCAAACTGTTGAACCACTGTGTCAGCTGTTGCGCATTCAACCCCATCAGTGTAGCGTTCACATCGACTGCCATTGATGGTTGCGGCAACTTTTCAGTGTTCGATGTTAGAGGTATTATCAGTGGGGGACTCGACCTCACCAGTGTTGACTGAGCACATATGGGACTAAACTCCATCAAGGATCCAGATCCAGTTGGCTGAGCCGCTATCGGAGTTATCCCTGGAGTGTTTTCTATGCACCTCCTTTCTGTCCCACTCTGCAGCATTGATCCCTGACCGCTCATTCCTAAGTTAGGCTGACTGTACAAAGGTACCGGTGGACCTACAGTAATGGGTAACGATATCGCGTCTGGGTTTTGTCCATTTCCCATGTTCTGAGACATGTTCATTCCCACACTATGGGTCATCATTGCCGGCATGCCCATCTGACTCCCCGTCATCTGAGCATGTGCTGTTCCCCCCTGCATCTGCTTTTGAGGCATCAAAAACTGGGTTGATTCAGCTTGTGCCAGTGTTCGGTTGCGACCACTCTGCCCTCCCCCTACGGTTGGATCTAGAATCATTCCTGCACTGTTGTCACTGCTGTAGTACCCTGGCATCTGCGGCTGATAATTTTCTGCTGGTTTCAACATGGGCACATCTGGATATATTCTCCTAACCTGCGGTATCTGCGGGGTGAACAGTAAACTCGGGTCCTTAGATCCCGATGATGCTCCTGAACTCTGGGTTTCACTGTTCTGTACCGGTGCCGGAGGGGCAGAACTGGTACTTGGACCTTGTCCATTCTCTGCATAAGGTGGTGGACGGTCGTTCAGCAATTGCATTATTAGCTCCTCATCCTCTAACTCCTCTTCTCTTCTCAACTTTTCCTCGTCCTCTCTATCCTTGGAACACCTCCTGTTTGTCTTACAGGTAGCTTTCTTACCTGTCTCCTCTTCTTCCTTAGTAATTGCGGGAAATAATTTTATCCCCTGCAATACATCTGACCTCCACACCTTCTGTGCATTATCCCACCTAGCGTCCGCTAGTGTCTTTTCTACCTTCCTTATCCTGGTCTCGAACTTATTTTGCTGCTGCTGTCTAGCCATTAGTTCCCAAATTGCTAGAGCCTCCAACTGTGCTGGCCTTGGAGGCACCTTCATGTCGTACATCGCGAATCTCAAATTCTCTAGAATCCTTATATTGAATGTCCCATGGATCGGGAACGCTACGCTCCCATGTTTCTCTGTCAGCTTGTGCCATTGCTTTAGCCAGAGACACGGAGCTACCCCCTTCTCTTCCATTACAATGTAAGCTGGTGTGCCCTCGGGCGGCGTCTCCTCTCCTACGCTCGCTTTAATGTAAGACTCCCCCTTCATCGCACTCCTTAATGCTTTAAAAAATTTCCTTTTCTCGTCTTTTATTTCACAAAGTTTGTAATCAATAGGTGACTTTAATTCCCGGAATACTCTTCGCCTGCCTTTCCCCTTCCAATCGAGCCCCACGGACTGCGTCCAATCCGTGCGCGACCCTTCTCTTCAACCAACCTATCCCAGCGCGGCTCCTAGTGACGTCACACTCACACACACTGCGGCTGACAAAGCCTCGCGGCTAGTCCTCCTTCACTCAGCTCTTTTCGTAACAACTTCTTGCATGTATCGCGAGCTACAAAAACTAAAACAGATCTGTCGGTTTACTACAGGAAGGGTAACACAGTCGCTTCAGGACCTTAGGGATTTTTCACTAGCCTCGGCAGTTATTCCATCTTTCTCGGTCCCCACGTTCGCAAGCAAATCTGACCCGCAGACCTACTCTCAACTTGTCAATGATCTATTCTAGTGCACTTAGAATCTTGTCAAAGCCCGAAGTCGAAGTTTCTTTCACTCCCTTAACACACTTACCGACTCGTTGACCACGCCCGATCAACCTACTAAACCGCCCAGACCACAACATAGAACAACATACTCCGGAGTCTCTTGACCTCGCAGGGCCCGTCTCAACAACAACAACCACGTGGACCTTTTTATGCACGAAGCGCCACACGCACATGAAGTTCGACGACTTCCCTACTCTCACACTCGGAGTCGCACCTCCGCTATTTCTATGAAGTTCGACGACTTCTCTACCTCTACACTCGGAGTCGCACCTCCGCTATCCTCTAAAAAAAGAAAAAAAAATTCCTCACAACCTTTTCACACAATCTGCGGCAATAAGCTGTGCAAGCGCAAAACCCTAACTTCTCTCATACCATCACTAGTACCGCCAACGCCGATTCCACATCTCCGTTCTCTTCATTCGCAAGCTCCGAGATCCCGGGAAAGTCGCGGTGGACTTAGGCCATCATCATTCTGTCAATCTATTTTACCCAAGAAAAATCTAATTCAACTTCCCGAGTGGGGTCTCAAAATGCGTAACCGTTAATTCAACACCATGTACTCTAAGAGTACGGGGTCCCAAAAGACGAAACCATCCTCTGCTACCATCTACTGATAGAGCGTTCCGTACTAACAATTTACCTGTATTTTGGACGCTCTTTAGGCCGATGAACCTTTTGACTAAGTGGGACCCTCGACACCCTTAATCAATCAATTTAATACAATCCAATAATCAATAACGGACATAAGCGATTCCCTGATCAACATAACATTTAACAATTAATCCAGAATACATTTTCGGCGAACCCTGACCTTTCAGTCAGGAATAACCACACCAATTTATTCAAAGTTAGTGAATTTATTTCCCTATATTAACAAAGCTAGCACAATATAGATGTGTCTCAACACCAAATGATAAACATATATGAACATTAATAGCTGTCCATAACGGCGAAACAGGTGCAATCTATGCAGCATTTGAATAACAAGGCATTCGATGATAGCAATGCAAATCACTAGAACTATAATCTGTAATGAGCTAATTGCATACATTTAGTCAGCATAACAAGATCTCAAATTGCATCGTGCGACAAAAGGAATCCTCGTCTAACCTCAAATTAGCATCGGCATGTGGGACTTCATGCAAAAACAATTTAGCAACATTAATTTGGAAAACTCCTAACTAGGGCTCTTATCAAAATCAGCAGTTGGTTACCTAAAAGAAACACAATGCAATTTTACAATTTCCTGTCATATTTACCAATTAGAATCAGCATTCAAGGAAGTCTTCGTCTCACAGATACCGTTTCTCGATCAGCATGGGACGGGGCAAAGGGGCAGGGGTGGACGGGGCAGTTGCCTCACGGCGGCAAGGTAAAACTACTACTTCATGCAAAGGGATCAAAGTTAAAGTCTCTAGGGCAAGAATCATTTAAATCTTTTTCTCTCGATTAGAGAAAGCTTCAAAGTCTCTTTCAAAATGGCGTCGCAGCAAAGTGGGCCATAATAGCTGCAATGTCCTGCAAAATGGCGGGTATGGGCGATGTCCAATAATGGCTGTAATGGCTAATGGCTATGATGTCCGGGTAATGGCCGCTTTCTTCTCGTGCACCTGGTTTAAATAGACAACAGTTCAAATCCAGTAGGGTCTTCCATTGGAGGGTTCATAGGTTAGCTTCAAATTGTCCAATCAAAAACAACAGTTCTCAAGCTTTTACTTAAGCATACATTATCCTTGGAGACGGGTACGTAAGTTGCAACATTTTATACCAATTAACTCACTTTCAGAGCTTCCATTGTCCGCACCTGCAGATTGACCTTGGAGTAAAGAGAGAAATATGCCAGGCTGGCACGAAACCTTAAGATAAGCATGTGAACGATCTCAGTGGAAAAGTACAGCTTCAAGCAAAAATACACGTTTACTAGCACATTGGAAAAATACGAACATCTAAACCGTGAGACCAGGCAACTAGGCCAAAGCCTCCACTAAAGTTATGCTAAGCTAAAACATTTCAAGCAAGCAAATCGTAGCACACGTTTGTAATTATGTCGGATTAGTGCAATTCTAATACATCACGTTATATAAAGCACGCTTATAAATGTTGGCAAACTACTCTGAGGGCACATTTTGTCCCCGTACAATCTTTATTAGTTCGGTTAAAGTCACACATGATTATTTCACACTACGTTTATGCGTTAATAAATGTAAAACCTTCATTTTCTGCTTCATCACATGCTCGCTCTGTCTTCGTTTCCTGATGACCCACACTCACCGGTTCATAACCTCTTCTGCGTGATCCTCAATGATGAGTACAATTACAGTAGTTTCTCTTAATGTGAAGGGCCTTAACCACCCAGTAAAATAGAAAGAGATCTTTGAATATTGATAACAGCCGCAAAGGTGATATTAAATTTTTCCTATTAACTAAGATTGACTATAAGCATGCCACCTCCCTGCATGGGGGTTGGATCTCCAACCTGGCCTGCTCCCCACACTCTGCAAGAAAGATGGTGTAATCACCGTTTTTACTAAACACTCAGGTCTAAATATAATCACAGTGGGACAGGACAATGAGGGTAGATGGCTCACTATCAGAATGTAACATGAGGAGGAAGAGATATACACAATTAACATGTGTGCTCCCAATAATGAAAACCCACGCTTTTGGTCTACCATTAATGCTGAGCTTGCTTCCCTACCCCTATCCGCTAGAGTCATTTTGGGAGGACGAATGTAATCTCTCAATTAATGTCTGCGTTCTTACATAGGCCTCCTAAGGCACATAAATCGATGCTTAATCTATGTGCAGCACATAGACTAGCTGATATCTGGCGACTCTTCAACCCGACAGGCTGTGATTTCACTGCACTCACAACTCTTTCTCAAGAATTGATTATTTACTTGTTAATGCAAATGTTCTCCAAGAGACCTTTGACCCTTCCATTAAACTGATCCTTGTCTCTGACCATGCTGCAATCACTGCATCCATTAATATCTCTCCATCCTGTCCCATCAAAAATAGATCAAGCATGAACGCCAAACTCCTCTCAAGGAGAACGTAAACTCGGTCTCCTCTCTGGTTACCTTATGGGATGCTCTAAAGTGTGAGCCGAGAAGTTTTTGTATCAGTCATGTGTCCTAAAAAGCAGGGATGTCAAGATTGCACTTCCTAAAATAGAGGATGTCAAAAACAAAGCAACACTCTATAGACAATCTAACAACTCTTCACTCATGACGGAGATCAAGCATCTCAAATATGAATATAACTTAGGACCTGGTTTGGATTTTGGCAGAGGGGTTATTTTGTCACAAGGATGATGGATATCCTGTCCCCCAAAACCTAAATCCCATGTAAAACAATGGGATTTCGGTTTCGGCGGGCAGGATATCCATCACCGTTGTGATGGAGTAACCTCTCCACCAAAATCTAAATCAGGCCTTTAGTTATCAGTTAAAGAGCCCACCTGACGGTCCAAGCTAAATGGGGTAAAAAGCTATTTTCTTTTATTTGAATAAGGCAGGGAAGTCCCTGGCAGCTTACCTCAAATTCAAATGCAATAATTCCCTCAGCACTGCTATTAGGGATAGGCAGAGAACCCTTAAAATTAGAACCCCTGATGTTTTAGATGTCTTTAAGAATGTTTACACCTCACTATATTCACCTAACATTTCAGTTACTAAGGAAGAATGTGTTGACTTACTCCAACTCATTCCTATGCACTTGCTCCCTGAGTCAGATAAACTAACCCTTAACAGGTCAATTAAGTGGGAGATCTGTAATGCAATTAAGGTCATTTACCGAGGCAAGGCCCCGGGCCCGGATGGCCTCCCCAGTACAGTAAGTTTTATAAAACCTTTCCGAATTCGATATTGCCACACATGGAAGTAATTTTGGTAAAGTTACTCTTTCTGCAGATGAAGCGACTATTGTAGTCATCCCCAAAGAAGGGAAATATCATCAGATCCTTAAAATTTTAGACCCATCTCCCTACTAAACATGGAAGTGAAAGTTAATGTGAAACTTTTGGCAAAATGTTTGAAATGACTCATCCTGAAACCAATCTACTCCTCCCAACGTGGATTTATTAAGGGCAGGTTAGCAAGTGACAACACTCAATTATTTTGCCATATAATTGGAAAGGCAGCACTCTCCTAGTTGCCAGCTACAGTTGCCTTTGCTGTGGCTGCCGAAAAAGCATTTGACAAAGTGTTTTGGCCTTTTCTTGAGGCAGCCCTTAGCAAATATAACCTAAGCCACACCTTTTTCACTATGATTATGGCGCTGAATACGGCTCCGTGGCAAGAATCTGCATCAATTGTTCAACTTCTTCCCCATTCACCATTCATCAAGGTGACCGAGGTTTCCGCCTTTAGCCCCTGCTTTTCCTGGTAAATTTTGATCCCCTTGTTGTTATGATTAACGTTGACCCGAAGGTAAAGGGGGTTCTCTTTGGTTCCTTTACACTTAAAAGAGCTGCCATTCTAATCTTCTTGGAGAACCCTGAGGAGACGTTTCCTGCTATTATTGCTACAATTCAGTCTTATTTAGGGTTTTCTGGCTACTCACTAAATAGAGAAAAAAATGAGGTTTTGCCATTAAATGTTCACTGTCTTCCTTCTTGGTTGGGCTGATGTGGCAACCCAAGAATATTAAATACCTAGGCTTTTGTTTGTCCAACGATTTATCGGAATAATGAGAAAAAAGATGCTAGAAACAATTAATGACCTACTCGCCACATGGTCACCGAAACACAACTTGTGGTGGGGCAGGATGGAGACCTTGAAAAGATGATAAATCCCCTAGTATAATGCAGAACGGTGCTTGTCACCCGTGAGGGTATCCAGGCGCTGCGTGTGATGTAAAGTGCTCTCACCCCGTACAAAGTTATGAGTATCGCTCTAAAAGAAATGAAATTAAATAAGAGAGAAGGGCTATCGAGAGATGAGGAGCACCACTGGAGCGTGGTAGTGAGGGGAGTCCGTGGTGGTGGTCACGGGTGCGAGGGGAGACACCGTCAAAATTGTCGCAGCGGGCGACGCCAGTGCTAAAGCCAGCCCTAGAACTTCGCACCTGCAGTGAAAGTGGTCTTGAACGTGCCAATCAGGTGGGTCAGCTTCTTCCGGTCATGCAGTTCGGTCTTTGTCTGGATTTAGCCACGAAGTACGTTACGGGAACACGGGGCGCCGCTGGGTGTCAGTCTGTGAGGAAAGTGGTGGCTGGGAGAGGCAGTTTAGAAGGAGCGAAGTAACAGCTGAGAAGTGGATGGGCGACGGAGGAAAAAGAGTCACACGGAGGGGAGTTGAGGCAGAGGAAGACAGGGAAAAAACGGTCAAAATAAGGGGCTGAGGGAAATGGAACCGAAGTAGAGAAAAGTGTCAGAAATAGATGAGAAAAGAGGAGCCGGTGAGATATCACGAGAAGAGAATACATTGACAAAGAGAGAGCTGAGAAGAAGGGTGGAGGTGGAAGGAGAAACACAAAGGGCAAGTGGTCGGAGAGCGATCAGGGGAAGAGGGGAGAGAGACAGCAGAGGGAGAGAGCGGAGAGGTCAGCGGGGAGAGAGGGATCAGAAGCAGAGGGATCAGAGGGGGAGAGGAGGATGAAAGGACAGCCAGACAGTTGATGGTTTTGGCTGTAAATAGACCGGGGGCTGCAGAATGTGTCGGAGATGAAAGGAGCGGCAGACAGCTCGCAGGGAAAGAGGTGGGTGCCGTCGGGGGGAGAGGTGCGTGCCGTGAAGGGGAGTGCTCTGGGACTGCAGGGAGTGGCCGCGCCGGCAGAGAGCTCGGCAACTTCAGAGGGAAGAGACGAGCGGGCAGAAGCTATGCGGTAGGAGCACGGGACGGGAGCAGCCTGCCAGAACTGGCCGGGAGGAAGGCGCCGCACTGGGCAGAGGCGGAGAAGAGCAGCCCGCGGACCACTTCAATAGAGGAAGGGAGGCTGAGCAGCAGAAGGGCACGCGTATCAGGACCGGTGCAGGAAACAAACCTTCCTGCAGCTCCTGCCTGCCTTCTCGCAGCGCTCGCAAGCGTAGGACGCGTACCCGCCTTCTGCACCGACCATACCTCCCGTCTCCAGGCCCTAGCAGCTTAGAGCACCAGCATCCGAGGCTCAGCAGCCTAGGGCACCAAGATCAAGGGCAGGTCAGCGCAAGACACTTGCCTTCAAGACGAGACCGGGGCACTTTGAGGGTCCAGCTACCATCAGCATCCCACCTCCTTCAGAGCATCGGCCTTCGGTGCCTACCGGCGCCGGGTATCCGCCCCAGGACCTGCCCAGGGCACTAGTCTCCGGGATATACCGTCGCGGCGCACGTGCTTCCACTTCAGGACCCCCCAGTGAATTGCAGCTGCCTCTCGCACCTGCCTCCAGCGCCCTCGAGACAGCGGGCACCGCCAATGAGCAGCATCCCGCGGGCGGCATGGGCCGGGCGAGCAGCGCACCACTGACCCGAGCCCTGCGCGCGGGGCGGAGCGCGAGCCGCCAAGACAGGTGAGCTGCACTCACGGGGCAACACCTGCGGGGCGGGGAAAATGAAGGGCAAGAGGGAAGACTGGAGCTTGTAAAGAAAGAGAGGAAGAGTGTGGAGAAGGATGGCGGGAAAGAGCACAAGAAATCGTAGCGATGACGAGAGTGGTTGTGAGGAGGGAGAGTGAAAGGTAAAACAGGACGAGAGGCGCGAACTGAGCAGGTATCAAGCAGTAGCCGCGCGCCGAGCTGTCCCTTGGTGCTAGAGCTGGAGAGGAGACCGAGGGTAAACCAAGGTGCGAGAGGATTAAGGAAAGTTACAGAGAATACGTCGACGGACTGGCGCTGAAACAGGCGTGCGGGAGCGCAGACAGCGACTGAAGAAGGAACGGAGGCTGGGAAGCATCGAGCAGAGGCGTGAGGGAGTCGGGAGGATTGATAGGCAGGTGGATAGAGAGGACCAGGCAACCAACGGGCAGGAGGAGAGAGTGCTGAGACAGAAAGTCAAACGGGTATAAAGGGAGGAGATATACAGAACAGAGAGGGGCGCAGAGAGACTGTGACGGGGCGACTTTAGACGTAGCTACTAAAACCGAAGGGGCTCAGACTGAAAAGAAAGCGAGATGAGGAAATTTAGACTGATTAGGGCAGAAGGCCAAGCCGATAGAAATCATACAGAATTACGATAGGACAAAGTAGGCGGACTGAAAAGAAAATCGAGAGAGGGAGAGTTAGATTAACACTAGATCAGACAGACAGGGACACCACGCTGATAGAAACGAGAGACTGGGGAGACAGCCGTAGGATTTAGGCAAAAAAACGGGAGGATAGAGGCACACTGATGGTTGGGAGACAGCCCGACAGGAGGGAGAGCAAGAAAAACAAATGAGAAGTGGGTGAGAGAGTATAGGAGTTGCACTAATAGAGCAGAGAGTTCGGGTCATCTTGGCAGATGGACAAGGACAGTAGACTCTATGGATGGGATGGAGGGCTGACTGTAGGTTGAGGGGCAGCCACTTATAAGTGAGCGAGTGGTTGGTAAAAGCTGGCGTACGGTGCCTTAGAGACAGGGATGCTTTTCGGAGAGGTGTTGTTCTGTAATTAGAAACATGAATCAGGAGCTGGGGGGCAGGGGGGTTGTCAGAGTACACACAGGAGTGAAAGAAAACGGGGATAGACGAGGGGCTGAGAAAGTGATCATGGAAGAAGAGCCGAACGAGATTTATAGGGTATGGGAATGTGTGAAAATATGTTTTTGGCAGAGGGTGAGGACATGTGGTAAAGAAACCGAGCATCACTGGGAACAGCCTCTCTCCCAGTCTTACCTTTAAATACCAACTGGTCAGGAAAGCTGCGCCTTGCTGGTCTGTGAGGGTCTTGGCGAGTTTTCAGGAAACAAGACTGTTGTCTTGGATATGAAGCAGTAACCCAGGACTCCTCTGTACCTCCTTAGCAAAGCAGACACAGTCCAGGACATAGAAGGACCAGTGTCACCAAAAAGCGCCCTTCTTTCCGTTTGAGTGCCAGTTTAGGGCCAGACTCCTTCTCCGAAAATATGATGGAGGTAGACACATGAGAAGATCAGCTGAACACTAAAAACAGTAGACAAGGTCCAGCTAATTCAAATTTAAAAAGAAAATGTTTTTTTGCTAAAGTTCAGCATCCAAAAAATTGGAAAATCTAATTGCGCTAACAGGCTGTAAAGGAAATGATTGCTAAGTGTATATGCCCACAGTATACTTAAGTTTTACAATTAGAAACTAGGTTCAGGGGAATATGAAATCCAAAGGATTGACTGGTTTGTGAAAGGTCTAATTGTCTACGCTAAAGACATCAAAATCTTCAAAGAGCTTTAAGAGCTCTGAAGTAGCCTGCTGACTCAAGGGACTGGTGACTGTTAAAGAAGTTTGCCCTGGGTCACACTCCGTTCACGAGTGAGGAATTTCCATCTCACTCAGGGCTTGAAGTGTATTAAAACAATTGAATTTTGCATGTGCATTTGGGCCTCTTGGTGCTAACAAAGACGCTGAGGCTTGAAGTCTAAAATCCACTGTTGCACTACTCATAAAGCAAAGGCAAGCAGCTTGGGACATCCTGGAGTTTTTTCTGTCTGTAGGCCTCTATGAGAATTGCGGCAGGATACGTTGCAGGGTACACACTCCTCTGCTTTGGCAAATCATCTTTCTGTAATTTGGTTGAGGCTCAATCCCAGTTTGGGTTGTCCGACTCCCAATGAGAAGTGGTATGGACAAACACCACAGACAGGCTTGGATGCACTCTCTGTTGTCCCAAGCAGAAAGATCAATGACTGCAATGCAGCCTAATTCTCGAAATCTAGCAGCTGACTTTCAGGGTAAAAAGTAACCCAGTTTTGGTGTAAAGTGCTGAGGCTCTTTATGTTTAAGTGTTTCACAGACTCGACTGCCACATGAATGAGTGTTGGAATCACATTTGTCATTACACTAAAATCCTCATTGTCACCTCGCAGATTCCTGTACTTTGTGCAGCGCTTAGAGGCAAGAGCTTCAATTTATTATTAGCTCTTTTGCTGGTCCCATTAAGAGACCCTCTGGGTTGAGCAATTCATTTCTGAGTTGCCCTATACTTTAGATGAGCATGGATTCATGGCTAATAAGCCCTTCTCCCTAAGGTCTTCATTGCAATTGATCTCAAAACAAAGTAGCCATGTGTCTCCAGCGATGGCAGAATGACCCAATGTTCCTGGTTTCTGGTACTGGGAACACAGGCAAGCAAGACTGGTCTTAACCTTTATGGGGACCTGAGCATCTCAAAATGCTTACAGGTAGTTTCCCGTTTATAGTAAAACCCATACGCTCAATTGATAGGGTTTCAAGCTTTTTTTAACTATTCAGGAAGGGTGTATCCTATCTTTACACCCTCAAACCTTTTAAAAACAACACGCCGGAAGAATCTCTAATGGTTCTGAAATATCAAATCCTTCAATCTGTTTTTACCAACATGGTTCTGATCCGACTTCCTATGAAATACTGTGAGACCCATTTGTTAGTCTGGGTGATGTCCTTCAAAGTCCTGTCATCTTTGAGTGCCCAATCTAGTGGTTGCTCCCAGACGTTTTTGGTGGCCATGCTTGATGTTCTATCCTAGAGGACGAAATTACCAGACTACACCGACCGTAATTTAACAATGGGACAACCATTGTTAAAGGACCTGCATTTAGATCATATCTCTTTAGACACTAATCTACACACTCTCAGAATGCTTCTAGCCCGCATTATTTTTCATGCTCAGAAAACCATGCCAAGGGTTCCTTAATTAAGCAGAATGGACTTTATGATTAGGTCTCTGCATTCAGGAAGCATGAACTCAAGACAAACTACCAAAATGAAGATGGTGAAATGTGAGTTTCTTTTAAGAGAGTGAAGATTTTAACCGTAGCAGGTGAACCTCATGCTGGGCATTTCATGTGTTCTCACAACCAAGAGGGACATTGTAAATGTTACTGCTGGTTTCAATGTGCACTTGACTGGACCATAATTCATGATTTTATTGTGTATGGGAATGTGTTGTAAGTGAAGCATACAGGTGTTGAACAGGCATATGAAGGTTTCAGTATTTAGGGGAAGTTGAAAAATAGGGTCCAGAAATTTATACATTTTGTCATTATAGCAAGGCTCACATCTTCTAGGTAGATTCAAAGGCCGGGCCACAAATGAAGAATCCACAGTCAGGCTTTGACAGAGGAGTAAAATGTCTTTCTGCTGGAGACTGGGCTTTGAAACACACAGTCCTGTCAGGCAAAACTGCTTTACTTGAAAAAAAGGTACATTCCCTGCAGGAGACATCATGCTGTGGCTTTGGATCTTGCCATGATTTTCACCACATAAAGTTTGGCAGGTTTTTGCACTTTCCTTCCAATGACCTAGATTTTCCACAAACGTAGCTGCCACACAAATTTGCCTGCACAGACTTTTCCCAAAGGAAATCTCTTTATTCGAGGTTCCTTCCCTAATCCAGATTCATCGCACCCAGTAGGGACAGGGAAACAGACTTCCACGATGAGCTAGATTCAGTGCTCCAAAGATAATTACCTCTTGTAGTCTGTGATTGAAGGCTCAGAGTTCCTCCTTCTTGGTACACTAATCTCTCCTTCGCAGGTCTAAAACATAAATCTGCCACCAGTTGCCTAAGCTGGACTCAGTTTTGGATTGCAATGCCCCTGCTTTGCTGACCTCCTCTCTTCCACTATGGTCATGAAGGAGTGCGTCAGCTGTGGTCCTCTGGATGCTCAGTTTGCATTTCACACCAGCAGTTATGTGGATCACACAGATCAGCTTTAGAGCAAGGCCATTAGATGCACTCATCTAGGAGAAACTATTACAAGCTGGTGATGTGGTAGGCTCAATTTTAAATAACACATTTGTACGTGAAGGAAATCCTTAGGGTTAGGGGGATCTTTAGGGTTAGCTCGGCAGGATTAAATACGTCATCTTAGGGGTTGCTACCATATAATAGTTAGTTGGGTTGCTTTGTGGTTTCACCTCTGCCCAAATACCAAATTTCTCCTCCTAAGGTGTCCTGACATAAAGAAGCAGAGGGGGGACTACATTCACCCAAACAGAGGATCCAGCCATCCAATAGGATGAGCTCCCTGTCCATATCAAGAGCATCCTTTTACGTGGCACCCTTATTGACTTCCATAATGGGGTGCTATCTTTGGGCATTGTGCTCACTGCATCATTGCATGTCATAGGCTTCAAAGCATTTACTTTTTGAGTCACACCCAAAAACTAATACCTCCTTAGCTGAACTCTTCACAAACATTCATGGGCACAGGGCAGACTAATTGGATATTTAGTATAGCTAAATTGGGGGACTACCATTGACGCCTTTTGGACTTCATGAGTATGACAAAAGTCAGCTGATTAGTAGGCCTTGGTGACATTTAAATTGCATTAACATAAAATCACAGAATTTCAGGATCTTTGTGTCACACAAAATTAATCAAAATTACACCATTAGTCTAAACAAATGCATATTTAAATTGACTTCTCAGTGCATCTTCCACATTCAAACCATTAGTACATTGATTAACATAATACATAAACTGCCACATATAGAGGACTTCTGTGACAGGAGGGACAGCACTAACATTTCTGATACATCATTCCCCCCTTTGATGGCAAACCAATACCCCATCTCTCATTTTCAATGAGACAGTTCACAATTTCAGAGGTTTATTCAGGTAAGGGCTTCTGAAGTCCTCTAACTGCTTGCTATTACTATAGAATATGCTCCTTCTAGTTTCAACTTCTCCATCTCAATCTTCTCCTTTCTCTGTCCACGATTGGCTCTTCTCTCCTTCGGCTTCTTGTATAATTTGTAAAGACTAACTGCAACTAGGGCACACAACCATTATCAACAGGGGTCTCAAAATGGTTTCTACAATTCCTCTTCCTAAGTTTCCAAACCACCTGCTGCTTACTGGCTGAAAAACCACAACCTATCGCTTCCCATGTACCTGTCACTGTTAGCTCTTTCATGGTCTGTTTCAAGTCAGTCATGTTTGAAATGTACTTTCTTATCTCTTTACTATTGTCAGGTATGTAAGTGCAATATTGTTGAAAATGCAACATTTGCAAACTCCGCCTACTTTTGCAAAAAGGCAATTCCGCAAAGCCATTGATGTCACATCAACCAATTCCATGATCATTAAAATATGGTACCTGCAGTATCTGTTTTATTGTTGTCAACTTTATAATCTTGAGATCATTCAAGATAGCATCTACTGATGAAATTATGGCACCAAAAATATCCCCTACAATGTCTGAAGCACTAGGTCCTCCTTTGACGCTAATGTGTGATTTCTTACTCAAGACTGGATCATTAAAACGATCCAAATGATGAATCTTTGAAAAAACTGCTCCCAGATCACATATACCATTCCAGCCTTTTGGCAGTGTGTAACAGGCATTTTTCCTACATATGAAATAAACACCTGGTATGGCAGGTCTTGACTGGGCCAACATAAATATTCAAACACTCAAACAAAAACACATGTCTACATTCACTAGTTCCTTACAAAATACATGCCAGTCTTTGATCTAGGTCTATATACACACAGCTTCCCTACATGTTGCCAATCTAAAGACAGGAATTCTTGATTTCCAGCCACTGAATTTGTAGCATCCTTTTCCCAATTTTGTAAAACTACTCCCTTTTCCATCTTTGCTTTCATAGCTTGTCTTCTTTCCTCAACTTGTTTAATGAAATCTTTTTCTACTGAGCTAAGAATACAGGTTAAATTGTTGTGGGTGTAAACAGTACCAAATGTCAATGTAGGTTCAAAGAAACCTCACACTGTGTCAATGTTCTTCGTCTTTGCAACGCTGCTCAATTGTTTCATGATAGGGACAATTGAAAACACTGAGGGGGTCATTACGACCCTGGTGGTTGGTGGTATAGTGGAGGTAATACCGCCAATAGGCTGGCGGTACCTACCTCCACTATTATGACATTGGCGGTTTAGCCAAAGCCAAACCGCCAAGTCAACACACTGACCGCCACGGAAACCATGGCAGTAGGCACTATCAGTGCCAGGGAATTCCCAGCCTCGTCACAGAGTGGGATGGGGTCAGTGAGACTGCTGACCCCACCCCACTCTGTGACGAAGTGTCACTGATTGACACTCGCCCTGGGCACTTCAGGGCTTAAACCTGAAGCACCCAGGGAGAGTGTCAATGGGTGACGCTTTCCACGTCACCCAGGGGAGGGCCTGGAGGCACCTTTGCTGGGCCGAGGAGGTCACGCCCATAAGGGTCGTGATCTCCTCAGCCCAGCAAAGTTCAGCTCAGGCAGCCAGGAGTCTGCGCAAATCGCGCATGTCTGCTCCTGGCTGCCTGACCTGAACATAAAGAGTGTCTGTCAGGCTGACCTTTGTTCAGCCTGACAGACACTCTTCATGGGGTGGGGGGGCGTGGCCCCTCCGCCCTAAAGGACGGGGCGCCACTGTGCCTAGGTTTACATAATCCATAGACTTTTTATGGGTTGTTTACTTGACCACAGCAATTGCTGGAATTAGCTGTAACGCATGCAACAGGTTGTAAATCTTATCATCATTCCGGATAGGGGATCAAGAGGAGGTCATGAACCCTATCAGGGGCCAACATTGTCTGAAATCATGAACTACATCAAACCCATACTGACTGTCAGTGAAAATCATTACTTTATGCTGTTCGGAAACACAGCATGCTCTAGTAAGAGTAACTAATTTGGCTACTTGGGCAGAAAAGATTCCTCGAAGGCAGGTGGCGTCTATTACACCTGAGACTGTGCAAATTGCATGACCAGCTCTCAGGGTACCATCTTTATCTCTTAAACAGGAGCCATCAATAAATATAACATAATCATTTTCAGTTAAGAGGACATCTTCATTGTCAGGTCTTGGTTTGGTGCACAATTCAGTCCTCGAGACAGTCATGCTCAACCTCATCTCCATGTTCATTTAAATTTTCAACAGGATTTGGCAATAACGTAGCAGGATTCAGAATGGTACACCGTTTAAGATTAACGTTGAGAGATGCAAGTATAGCTTGCTCATTCTGGGTCAAACGTGCACTTGTAAGGTATTGGGTCTTTGTGCGAGTTAACAGACTTTCCACTGAGTGGGGAATAAAAACATTGAGGGGATGACCCATGACAATGCCTTTGTACTGTTCTATGCTGACACTGAAAGCGGCAACCACCTTCAAACAACCACACAGCGCATAAGCCACAGGATCAAGTGTGGCAGAAAAAGAGGCCACAGGCTTGTTCGCATTTCCATGCAGCTACGTCAACACTGAGAGAATACACCCATCCATCTCACAGTAAAACAAAGAAAAACGCTTGTTATAATCAGGCATTGCCAGAGCTGGGGCTCGGGATAAGCTTTCTCTCAGCTCTGTGAAGGTATGTATGCAGTTGTCATCCAATGGTACCGGATCAGACACATCCTTGGGCGTCAGCCTTTGTAAAGGCTTGGCCAAAAGGGAAAAGTTTGGAATCCACTGATGACAGTAGCCAACCATTCCCAACAACACTTCGACTTCTTTCTGTGTGGCAGGGGGATTTATTTTCATTATTGTTGAGATTCCTTCTTGTGAGACTTTCCTCAGCCCTTTCTCAATGTGATGTTCTAAATACAGGACTTCTTTCTTGCAATAGTGTAATTTTGCTGGGGAAACTTTATGTCCATTCTCTCCTAAATGATTCAAGACAGCAATTGTTTCTCTCCTGCATGCTTCTCAGGTGTTTGATGCAACATGGTGGTCATCTATATACTGCACTAAGACTGAGTGATAGGGCATTTTAAGGGACTCCAGAGTCTTCTTCAAGATCTCGTTGAAAATAGATAGTGACTCAGTATACCCTTGAGGAACTCACAAATTTCAGTTCAGGCTGGACTGTTCTCATGAGGAGCAAGGTCAAGCCTGATTTGTATATGGCTGGCTGCAAACTGGGGTGGCGTGGTGAGCAAAAAAACAATGGCTTAAACTCAGATCTGTGACTGGGGATGAATGTTTGCATTGTTCAGCATTTTGTCCATCATCTGTTTTGTTTGGTTTTGTCGCCCTATGTGGGAAGGGTATGCCCAGATGTGGGTCCCGTGCTCACGGTTACCACTGGATTAAAGCTAGCCTGGCTGATGAGAGGGTGATACCCCAAAAGTGGCCATAGGAGACTTGTTTCCAGTCCAGGGAGGACCTGGACTGTTCCCATTGAGAGCACAGTTCAGACTGATTTGTATATGGCTAGGTCCAGATTGGGGTGGCATGGTGAGCAAAAAAACGCTAGATTAAACCCACATCTGTGACTTGGGGTGAATGTTTGCATTGTACAGCATTCTGCCCATCAATCTGTTTTGTTTGCCGTAAGTGGGAAAGGTATGCCCAGACATGGGTCCCATGCTCACTGTGCCACTAGATTCAAGCTAGCCTGGCTAATGAGGGGTGATACCCCAAAGCGGTTCCCAGAAGTTTGTCTCTGGTCAAGGGAGGCCTTGGCCTGGCAGCTCAGGCTGGAGTGTTCCCATGGGGAGCAGGGCCAAGACTGATTTGCATATGGCTGGGTCCAAACTGGGGTAGCGAGGTGAGGAAAAAAACAATGTATTAAACCCAGATCTGTGACTGGGGCGAAGGTTTGCATTGTTCAGCATTCCACCCATCATCTGTACTTTTTGCTTTTGTTGCCCTAAGTAGAAAGGGTATGCCCAGATGTGGGTTCCGTGCTCACAAGGCCACTGGATTCAAGCTAGCTTGGCTGATGAGGGGTTATATTTTGAAACCTGCCCCAGGATGGTTCTTTTCTGGTCCAGGGAGGACCTGGCCTGGCAGTTCAGGCTGGACTGTTTCCATGGGGAGCAGGATCAAGACTGATTTGCATATTGCTGGGGCCAAACTGGGGTGGGGTGGTGAGCAAAAATTGATGGACTGAACCCAGATCTGTGACTGGGGTGAATGTTTGCCTAGTGCAACATTTGGTCCATCATCTCTTCTTTTTGCTTTAGTTGCAATAACTGGGAAGAGTATGCCCCACTTGAGTCCCATGCCCACTGTGCCACTGGATTCAAGCTAGCCTGGCTGATGAGGGGTGATACTCCAAAACCGGTCCCCGGATGCTTATTTCCGATCAATGGAGGGCCTGGCCTGGCAGTTTGGGCTGGACTGTTCCCATGGGAAGCAGGGTCAAGCCTGATTTGCATATGGCTGGGTCTAAACTGGGATGGCATGGTGAGCAAAAAATCAATGGATTAAACCCAGATCTGTGACTGCGGATGAATGTTTGCCTTGTTCAGCATTACATTCATCCTCTGTTTTTTTGTTTAAGTCACAGTTTTTCAGGGCGCATTTTCATCATTTGTTAGTATTGCAATTCCTCAGGGAGTGCAGCTAATGGAACAGTTTAGCTTACACAACAGGTCACATCCAAGCAAGCTTATAGGACTTGAATCACAAACCACAAATTGGAGGTCATCTTCAAAGGAACCTATTTTTATGGGGACATACTCTGTTACAGAGTTGGTCAATTGCTTATTTGCAACTCTTTCAACTTGAATTCTCTTTCCTGAAAGGGGTAAGTTTGGCACTTCTGCTGTTCTGACAGTGGAACGTGTAGCTCCGGTGCCAACCAAGAATGACACATTATTGCCCGTAATGTTGGTATTTACAAATGGACCACACTTGTCTACTTCTAAGGATGCACCTAGCATGCAATCATCATCAGAGCTAACAGTTTGAAGAACTTCTAAAAATCGCTTAGGTCCATTAGGGGAACCTGTGATGCTATCTAATTCACATTTACATTTGTGATCTGATTCAGATTCTACTGGGAAACAACCACCCACTGCTGAGTTATTAAGGCTTGTGGTACCTATATCTCCTGTCCTGGGGGCACATTTACATTTTGCATTTAGGGTCTTTGAACTCTTTGAATTTGAACTTGATTATTACCTTGCACCTGCACAATTCCAACACTCTGCACTTGATTATTCACATTATTAAAGGGACATTCCATCCGCCAACATCCAAAATTTCTGCAAGCATGACACAGATTATTTATTTCCAAAGCCTTGACATCAAGCTGTGGTGCTCCTTGCATACCAACAGTTTTCACCATCATCAAGGGACTCTGACTCACCTTCTGTGCTGCTTTCAACTGCATAATCATCACTTTTACTTTCAACTTTTTCTGCTTTAATTCCAGTTCGATACTGCAATACTTTGCCTATCGTCTGATGTAATCAATCAGCTTGTTTTGCAAACAAATCAGATGCTGCTGAATCATCTCACTTATGTCTCGCTTCAATCCTTGCACAAATCTGAATAACAAATGCCCCATATCTTTAACTTATAATGTCTCTGTACCACTATGCTGCTTGAAAGTCTGCAACAATCTTTCGTGGTAAGCATGAATTGACTCCTTTGACTCCTGAGCTGTGCTGTCAATCTTCTGCCAATCAGTATCTTTGGGGGACACCTTGTTTTTTCAGAAACTTGTAATACTTTTTCATCATCTCTTCAAATAGGGCACCCATAACTGGATCTCTTTGAGGTTCAATCAGGCCAATCAACATTCACTTCCACAAATCGGTCGGAACCACAATGCCAAACAATGTGTTCAAATCTTCCCAGAGGCATTTTGAAAGTTTCACAAATCTCTCTGTCTGCTTGTACCATTCTAAAGTCTTCTCATTCAATCTGGGGTAATCATTTGTGAATGACAAAATATCACTCCCACTCCAAAGTACATGTACATAACCCCCACCTGGTATGTCTCTCATGGGCATCATTTTTACATTTTCCTCAGCTTTGTTTGCTCCTGCCACAGGCACATTTGGCTTTGTTTTCTTCTGGTCTCTTTTGTTTGCCCGTCTACCTTCCCACATATCTATAGCTCCCCATTTCTGAATGTATGTGATCAATTATTTATGTGTTTTCTTTCCAGGAGATCTCATGTTAACTATATCGTTTGTGCTAAAATCCAATCAATAACTTCTCTTTTAAGGGCTTTGATTTCTCTAAATCTACATCATATTTCTTGCCTACTTCAGCTAGTCTCTGATACTCATGTCCTGCATGTTGAGTAACATCTTTGCACACAAACTGTAGTTCATCTTCAGAATAAGTCTCCAATTAGGCTGTGTCTAATGTCCCTAAAATCATTTCATTCAATTCCAATTTCAATCTAGGCACATTCACTGATCTATCGCTCTCTGGTGTTTCTTCTGTTCTGGAGTTGCAATTTGTCATACCTGTCGCACCTTGAGGACTCAAATGATTCAACCAATCAGTCAGCTGTTATGCAGTGAAACCTTGTAAACGTATATTATTACTCTGTGGTACTTCTGCTGTCAGTGGTCCTATATTCTGCTGATTTGGGGTACTGAAGTTTGACATGTTCTCTGGTGTTTTAAAGAGCACTCCTCCTAGCGGAGTGCTGCAATGTGCATTTGGAATCTGGTCAGGTCTGGGCATAAAATAGGGTGGGGTTCCCTTCACCAGGGAAACCTTGCACCAGGAGTAAATCCTGTCTGACTTGTCATTGGGGTAGGATCTGTAATTCATGGAGGGGTCAATGGTATAACAAGAGAAGCTGTTCTCTCCATCTCTAAGTAAATTAGAATATGCTGATCTCCGCATATCAACTGGTGATATCCCTGCAGGTGTAACTGGTGTATTGGGAACACTTGCGACATTTAGTGAGTGGGCATTGCTTCTAGGCGTACCTGAAGCATAGAAGGGAACAACTGGACCTATAGTTATAGGAACTGTTAATGCATCTGGACCCACATGAGTTGTCTGATTCTGGGGAATTGTCATTCCTACACTCTGAGCTGTTGAGACAGTAGTGAACTTGGTACAGGTTGAACTGTACTAGCACTCTGAACCAGTTGATTCCCATCAGGAATATGTGTCACTGAATTTGCAGGGGTACCTGGTACTAACTGATTCGGGGTCTGTGCAAATAGAACAGTTGGCACATTCCGGGCTACACTTTGTGCTGCTTCCCTTTTTGCTCCTACTTCAACTGAATGTTACGGAGGCGGAAGATTCATCAGGATCTGATTTATAAACTCATCATCTGGATCACTCTCATATGTCACTGTCTTTTTCTCTTCAGTATCTGTTATCTGCTCTGTCTTTCCTGTCTTTTACCTAGTCTCAGGTTTAGTGCCTTCATCTGGAAACATTCAGACACCCTCAATTATATCTGCTCTCCACATATTTTGCTCTGCATCCAGTCTAGTGTGCAAAGTGTCTTTATTGCTTTCTATGTTCTGTTCCCATACTTGTCTGTTATTTTTTGATGTGCTATAAGTTCCCAAATACTAAGAGCTTCAAACTGTGTGAGTCTGGGAGGCAGTTTCATCTCGTACAATGTTTGCCTCAAATTGTCTAAAATTCTCAAATTAAATGTTCAATAAGGGAGAAATTATAAAGCAGCATCTTTCTTATTGATCTTGCACATTGTTCAAGCCACAAAAATGCATTAAATCCTTCTACAGTCCACACATAATGAACTTGCGTTCCTTCGGGTAGGGTCTCTATACCCTTTCAAACTAGAACAAACACATCTCCTTTTAATGCGCTTTTCAACGCAATTTTTAATCAAATTCAATTAATCACAATAACTTTCAATCGAATCAGGAAGTAACTTCTATCCCACAGTACTTTTCTCTCAATATTCTCAAACAATAGCAATGCGACACTATCCACCAATACTAGCCTGGCTTCACACCAACTGACCTAAACTAGCACAACACAAATGACATCACACTCACTTCTTTCATCAGCTACAGTTGCTTCGCCATTGTTTCTCACACAATCACCCAAACACACCTAACGCAAAATATGGCGAGCAAAAGACCAATAGCCTGTCTGCACCATACAGGGTAGGAACTCATACCATCAAAGCTGTATGGAGGTACACTTCCTGGGTTTAGCTTTCACAATTACACAATGAGTGAAACCTAACCAGCAATTCTTAATCAGGTTGATACACTTCCTCCATGTGCACTCAGTATTCACTGCAGACAATAAATTAACCAAGTGTCTTCTACATTTGTGCATTATCCCGGGATCTTAGGCCATGGCGAACCCATCAACAACAACAACCACAGACATTTTTGAGCAACAAGTGCCACAATCACTTCAAGTATGACAAGTCTGCAAAACACTTCACAACATCACACTCTACCGCGAGCGTCAAGCAAAAACGAATGCAAAGGCAAAACCTGATTATTACTCAAAAATCCGTCACTTGTAGGCACAACCCTGGAACTTCATTAATCTTTGGAACGGACCATGGGACAAATTTGGTGTGGGCAATATTTGGACTGGGCAATCGCATTGTGCCAATCCCATTTCCTTAACACTACACTTGAATGGTTTCTCACTCCTTGTTGGACTAAACTATTCCTCTGCTAACAGATCTGCTGGAGAATCTTTCATCCTTCGCAGGAATCAGTGCACATCAAGGTCAACGGATCTTTGGGCCATGCATAGGATGTGGTAGAACCATTTACACAGTTTCATTACAAACCAGGAAAATTACACAGTCTGACCAAGATGGCAATACAAGGGAAAACTCCAGTCAGGAATAATGTTAAGTGGTTTATTGCAAACTTAAGCTCAAAGTCATATAGACAACTCGCAAGATGAAGTTATTAAGATATAGAATAACCAAGAGTTGCCCAAAGCAACGAAACAAGCTCAGGCAAGCTAACATTAATAAAACTAAGCATTCAATAGGAAGAGTACAAAATATTAACAAGATCATCTGAGATACAGAAATTAAGTGTTGCTCAAGCTTAGCAAGCATCAAGTCAATTTTAAAATCAGCAGACTTGTAATTTAGCTAGGCACGAGGAAACTCTATAATCAGCCAAATCAGGGAAGGACATGTGTGGGGCAGAACATATGCGGGAAAAAGACAAAAAGAACAAAAAGGGCAAAAAGAATTTGGAAAAAAATAATCTCGGGCAACAAGCTACTAACACGACTCCAGGTTGCAACATCAGCACATCTTCCCAGGTCTGTCATGGGAACCTCATCCATCCATGTAACTCCACATGAGATTGAAACCATTGTAAATAGCGTCAGTCCACAGTTCAGGACGTTCTACATTCAAGGACATTGTTTCACTTCTCACAGTGTCTAAAACAGCAGGGGTCTATTACCCAAACTAGTCTTCTCATGGGAACAAAATCTGAAAGAAAGCTTACGTTAAAGAAAGGAATCAGCATTCTCTGCCCAGTCATGAAAAACAGGACTCAGCAGGACTCACTTAGGCTAATGCAAGTGAATTAATACAACACATTAATACATCAAATAAAATGCATTTTAAACCGCCGTTTATTAATTCTTCATTAATATTCATGTCACAGTAAATGTAAACAAAATAACTCCATCAACACATTGCAGTCAATAAAAATTGGAACTGCAATTTCTCTATATTTTCACACATGGTTAAATCATTAATCATTAGAAATTCAATATCGTTTCAATACATTCTATTAGTCTAGATTCTAGATTACATCATAATATCCTTTAATCATTCAAACTTTTACTTTTCCCTCAATACCACCAAGGCTTCTAACATTAGTCTTAAAGAATGTACATTTAAATTGACTTCTCAGTGCAACTTATACCTTCAAAACATTAGGACCTTGATTAACATAATACATAAACTATCACATTTTGATGACTTCTGTGACATGAGGGACAACACTAACGTTTCTGCTAGAGCAATGTAATATTATTAACTCCAATTAGGCAATATTTCTGAAAATTATATTTCTGACACAATATTGATATGAGATAATATTCAAATATTCATACTATGATATTCTAGTACCATGCCAGGACAGTCTCTGAGAAAACTTCACTGTGTGGGGGGGATAGGTAGAGGAGGAATTCAGGATGGGCGAGCAGGGACAAATAAGGACAGATGCTCCCATGTTGAGTAATCTTTGATGCAGAAGGTCTGTAACGAATTCTTATATACCACTAGTCTCCCGCTGCACTTCTTTTTTTTTTTTTTTGAACGGAGTTAGGTAAACCTTAGGGATGCCCTCTATAGTATATGTGACATGCCTTCTTCTGTCTAAAAGTGCTTTATTAAAGAGGAGTTGTCAGTTAGAGTTTGATGTTGGATTGTAGATGAGAATTTTGTTCTTGCTTAAGGATCTTACAGTTATTAGAACACAATAGAGCTGAATGTGGGGGTAACAAGAAGGTATGAAATTATGTGGTAGATTAGATGAGATTGTTGTTCACTCTTTCTGGAGAACAATAGAGTGTGCGAGCATGCAACTATGAGGGCCCCAGGGTCTGATGTTCTGTGGACCAGGGTCTTAGTTGACTGCTCTCATTATTGCTTTTGTTGGTATACAAGCAAATGACATAACTGTGGAGACATAAGTAAAATGGACACTTTGGCCTTTCAAAAGAGGATTAGAAGAGGGGACTGCGGAGTTCCCAGGAACTTAGATATTGGCTAGCTAGACTCAGATAACTACTCTGGCGGTTATTCTGTAAATGTGGAATTGATTGATGTCCCTAAGTAATCCTGCAGTCTGCCAAATGGTGAGAAGGGTTGCCCCTCTCTGTCTTTATGGCAGATACAAGTAAGATACTGAGGCCGTTGAAAAGAAGTGCCTTGACAGCATTCCTTAAAGTTGTGAGGATTTTGCACACCTCGGACTAATAGTGCTTTGAATTATGGTCGAGATTGTGCCTGAGAATAGTGATCCACAAACATAGAACTCATACAACTAAGCTAAAGTAACAAACCTTTTATTAGAGTAGAGCAAGTGCTCTCATGACACCCGCACAATGGCCTACCGTAGACATTGTTGTTCAGACTAGTGAATTGAATGTCAGTTCAAGAAAGCTGAAAAGGTGCAAGTACAAGACTGTAAACAACTGCTGAGAAGCAACTCTACATTTCAGGAAAAGCCAGAAAACCTTGAGGAAACACAACTCAAAAATCACTGTCTGTGAATTTATAATGGGCTATTTATCTCTTTTAGGGTATCTATTATGGGCATGTGCAGTCTTCTGTTTCGGTCAAGGTCTCCAAATTAGCGAGGTGCTCTTTATATCTCTGAAGGTTTCTGGCAGTGTGTCACTGCGTTCTGTATCTGTGATGGTCTCTAAGTTCACAGGTTGCTCTAATATGTTTTTAGTGTGTGAAGCCTTCTTTTTCATTGAAGGCCTTCATGTTCATGAAGAAGTTCTGTTTCTGATGTTACCACGTGAAACCTTCTACATTTGTGATGGTCTCTAGGTTCCCAACTTGCTCTTTGTATCTCAGATGGTCTCAATCAGTGTGTGAGACATTATCTGTGAAAATCTCAAAATTTGTGAGACCTTCTTTGTAACTCTCAATTCTCAGAATCTGTGAGGTCTCCAATATCCGTAAAGGTCTCTGAGATCAAAAGCCCCTATCTGTTTCCGTGAGACTCTTTGTGAGTGTGTGAGGTCTTTGGAGCCTCTAAATTAATCCACATGCCCCTCTGGGATCCCTGTGAGTCTCTATGAGTGTTTCATGCCTTCTTTATCAGTGATAATTGTTAAATACACAAAGTCTTGTTTGTATTTCTGTGAGTATATGTAAAGGTTTCTGATTTCACAAGCCCCCCTTTTTCTCTCCGAGGGTCTCTATGAAAGTGTGTACCTCCTTTATCTGTAAGGAACTCTCAGTTCATAAGACCTTCTTTTTATCTCTCTGGATTTCGGAGTCTGTGAGGATGTCTACATCTGGGAAAGTCTTAGATGTCACAAGGCTATATTTATATTTCTAAGGGTTCTTCTAGTGTCGGAGTCCATATATATATATATATATATATATATATATATATATATATATATATATATATATATATCAACAATGCTGCCGTTCTTCTGAGAGCTTTTGAATATCTGATGCCGTCTACATCTGTAAAGGTCTTTGAATGTGTAAGAGTCTCTGTGGGTGCGTGTCTATCAAGGTCTCTTAGTTTATGAGACCACCTTTGTATATGTGACGGCCTCTGAACTTGTGAGATCTTCTATGTTTATGAAGGTCCTTGTGAGCAGGTGATGTTATCCGTTTTAAGCAAAAGTCTCTGTGATTGTTGAGGCTCCCAGTGTGTATCCACAAGAATCACAGCCCTTAGTCATTGTAATATCCTTTAATGAGCATGACAATCTCAGAGCAAGACTTCCGTTGATTCTGTCAGTTTGCTGGCACTAGCCGTTCATATTTTGGCTGTTTGGCTTTGATGCTGTGTTTGCCTATTAACCATTTTATTACTTCTGTTTCAGCAACCTGGCAACCTGGGGGTGTGAGGGAAGAAGCCCCCCCAGGGCCAGGAGATGAAGACGCGGTTCTACCCTAGGGTGCTTCCACAGCAGACTAGGCCCAGGCGGAGAGTGCGGCCAGAGCATGGCCCACAGTACCCCCTCCGACACCTGCCCTTGGATTCTCACCCTATCCCTCTGGCTCTGCAGTCGGTAAGTGATGTAATTAGACTGAGGTATCATGAGAGAATACCAGAACATGTTTCCCTTTTTAAGACACTTTTTCTCAGAATCTGCCCTGTTTTCCTTTGTCAGTTCTGTTTTTATCCTCTACATTTAGTGAATTGTAAGAACTATTACAGCACCAGGTTAACTTTTTTCCCAGCCTTTTTATGTCTCGCCCACAGCCTGCTATTGGTTTTCTGTGGAGAAAGACCTATTGTGTACTACACAATTACTTACAATATCTTACAGTCGGCTTTGGGTCAGTCTGTTGCTTACCAATTCTTGGCTTTCTTGTCAATCTCATTTGCTTGCTTCGTTTTTTTCAATGGTTTTCCTCCTTCCCATGGTTTGTTCTTCTCATGGAGCATTAGCTACTTTACCGTTATGTTAATTGGATGACTTGTATCCTTCCACTACTTACATTCAGGGAAACATTTTTTTCTTTCAGCACTTCATGTGCATGTGTGTTCTTGGTCTCTCACTTATGTGCTGCTTCTCCTCTAAAATTCCCATTCCACCCTCTGTATTCTCAGTGTTGCTCCCCCTCCTTTCCCAAAATCATCCTTTGTTTCAATTTTTATTTTTCAAATGTTCACCACCTTCCACTTCTTTACATTGCTCTCCTGCTCCTTCTGCTTCTCTTGACACTTGGGAGCATTGACATGTTTCTCCCACCACCCACACAATCCTCCGTTGCTTTCCACACCCTCCCTGTCATATTAGTTTTTTTTCAAAGTTCAATATTTTCTCTTTAGGGAGAGCTCAACAGCTTCAATTTGCTACTTGAATTTCCTTTCCCCTTGATGTGCTTTTGGTCGTATTTTTTCATCATCTAGGAACAGTAAATTAAAAGTAAAAAAAAATACCACTGGGTCACGGCATATACTTGTACATAGATGATAACACATACACACATATACATCATCTCACCTTTTTTTTTGTTTTTTTTGTCGATGTTGTTTCACATCGGCAAAATGCATAGGCAAATCCAAAAGGGCAGCTATTGTCTTTAACAGGTGACACTGCTTGGCTTTGCCAATGAGTGTTTCCTCAAGTAACTATTTTGTCATTTTTGTCAAGATTCTGGAAGCTTCATTCTTATTTTCTGTCCCGTGGCTCAGCCATTATTTACTTGCTTCAATATGGTGATAATAAAGCAGGATGACACACTTTAGTGACAGCTATGTCTTTCCTAAAAATCACTACAAGGCTCAGTGCGATGACTGGAGTGTGATTCACTATAGGAATCTTGAAGTAAGATTGCTCCAACTCATTCTTGGCACCTGATAAGTAATTCAAGAAGTAGACTTTCGAGAGACAGGGCTTCTCATGGCTTCCCAGCTGAGACTGTCAGGATCCAGTTATAGGTAAAAGGTGCAACGGCTGCCACTGACTAAAGGACCCTACAGGGTTCTGTCCTCTACAGTCAGGTTCGGCTGATGTTCCTTTGATGCTGGCTGAGATATTGTTCTTAATCACCCACTCTTCTTGACTTGGTTGGTCACACATTCAGTCCTCACCTAGATCCACACCTTTCTTTTGAATCACTGCTCATAGGATCTTATCTGTCCAAAGGGCTTGGGTCAGAACTACGCCCCTTGATGATTTATCTCCCTTTGTAGGTGTTTGGGGAAATCCTGAAGGCCTTTCTCATTATTAGCTGCCTAATTTCGATACACAATCCCAGTAGAACTATTACATATTTTCCTTTTCATTCACCAATGTTTCAACAGGGACATGAGAGAGGGCCCACACAACCTGTTGTGGACACCCCTCCTTAGAGTTTGCGGAATACCAATGTTCACATGCAACATTATGGTGCTTTTGACTGCACAATATTTAAAGGTTACACCTCCTTCAGCAGATCTGTCATGCCCCTCTCACAAGATTCTTAGAGGCCTCTCGAGATTCAATAGCTCTCATACTGTTGGCAGCAGTGGTTATTTGTACATCTCTGAACTTGTGGGTACCTGTACCAGCCTATGATTTAGAGGGTATTTTTCAAAATGTCACCTTTCTTATACACTGGCTTACATTTGAAAGCAACAAATGCAGAGAAATCCAATCAATAATACAAATGTTCTACTATTCTATGCTCCTACAAGTCTTCTAATAAAAATGGTACCTCACTTCTGAGGATAGGCCTAGTGTCCATGACAGGAAACAGCCCGAAACACAACATGGACCCATTACAATTTTCCACAGAAAACAGACCCTATTTTAAAATATAGGTAGCTGTAGATTTTTGGACCATAGCTCATTCAGCACCCAGGGAACCCTAGCCTACCTGAACATATTTGAAAACTAGGCACCTAGGGGTATCCAGGGTGGGCTGACTTGCGTAGGTCTCACCAGGGTTTTTTTACCCAGAATTCCTTGCAAACCTTAAACGTTGACTAAAAAATTACATGTTCCTCATATTTCTGAGGAATCTGTGGGAAGCCACAAACTTCCTTCTACCCTGCGGCCTCCCTAGTAACTCGATAAAAATAGTACCTCACTTGTGTCGGTAGACCTAGTGCCCGCAGCAGGAAATGGCAGAAAATGCTAAATGGATGCATCAAATTTTTTCACTAAAAACTGACCCTTCTTTTCAGTGTGGATAGCTCTAGATTTTGGACAATGGCACAGCCAGGACCTAAGTAAACCTAGCCAACCTGTAAAATTTTTAAAACTAGACACCAAGGGATATCCAGGGTGGGCTGACTTGTGTTGGTTTCACCAGGTGTTTTTACCCAGAATCCCCTGCAATCCTCAAACTTTGACTAAAAAACACATTTTCCTCATATTTTTGTGACAGAAAGTTCTGGAATCTGGGGGGGGAGGCATAATCTTTCATCCACCCAGCATTCCCCGATGTCTCCTGATAAAAATGATACCTCACTTGTGTGGGTAGGCCTAGTGCCTGTGACATGAAACGTCCCAAAACGCAACATGGAAGCATCTAATTTTTCCACCAAAAACTGACCCTTTTTTAATATAGGTAGCTCTAGATTTTGTGGCCTAGCTCAGCTGGCATCATGGGAAACCTAGCCAACCTGTACATTTTTGAAAACTAGACACTTAGGGGTATCCAGGGAGGGCTGGCGGCATGGGTCTCACCAGGTTTTGTGATATAGAATCCCTTACAAAACTCAAATGTTGACTGACAAACACATTTTCCTCACATTTCTGTGATAGAAAGTTCTGGCATTTGTGGGGAGCCACAAATTTCCATCGACCAGAAATTCCCCCAGGTCTCCTGATAAAAATTGTACCTTACTTGTATGGGTAGACCTAGTGCCCGCAACATGAAACGTCCCAAAACGAACATGGAAGCATCACATTTTTCAACCAAAAACTGCCCCTATTTTCCCAATGAGGGTATCTCTAGATTTTGGGCCTTAGCTCACCTGGCACCTAGGGAAACCTAGCCAACCTGTACATTTTTGAAAGCTAAACACAGGGGTATCCAGGCTGGACTGGCCTGCGTGCGTTGAACCAGATGTTTTGAATCAGAAGCCCTTAGAAACCTCAAACGTAGACTAAAAAAACACTTTTCCTCACATTTCTCACATTTCTGTAATGGGGGCACCACAGACTTTCTTCCACCCGGCCTTTCCCTAAAGTCTCTCGATAAAAATAGTACCTCACTTGTGTGGCCATGACAGAAAGGGATCAAGCCAAGATCAATGGAAGTCCCTGGTGAGGGCTCCCGTTGACCTTGGTTTGAGTAATTTCTGTACAGCTCATTGAACACCTGTATAGAAATTGTCCACAAAAAGGTTATAACCTTTGTGAAGGAGAGGCTGGACAAGCTCCAATACAATCTTTTCTATGACTCCTAGCGTGGGAGGGCGACACACAGGGTTTAGAGTAGAGTCATTCCCTGTATACACTCTCAAGCTGTACACATAGCCAGTAGAGCTCTCACACAGCTTGTACAACTTGATTTCATAGTGAGCTCTTTTTCTCGCAGTGTGCTGCCTGAACAGCAGCTGCCCTTTGTACAGGATCAAGGACTCATCAATGGCTATATCCTTTCCAGGAGTATAAATCTCTGGAAACCTGGCAGATAAATGTTACATGGCAGACTGAATTTTGAACGACCTGTCATGGTCTGGGGGTCCCAGGGCAATGCAGCAGATTCATCATTGAAATGCAGCATGTGCTGCAACAGCAAAAAACGATCTCTGATCATGTACGGTGTGAAGATGGGGGTTACCCAAACTGTGTAAGTAGACCAGCAGGATTTCAAGGTTGGTTTCTGCACTAACCCCATTTTGAGTGTAAGGCCCGAAAATATCTTCAAGTCAACATCCAAAAAGAGATGGATGTAGTCAATTGGCAAAATATTGGCCATATCAACTTTACATCCAGCGTCGTCAATGAAAGGCGGAATTTGGGGCTGAACTAAATTGGGGGGGTGCAAAGGGAGCACTCCGTTTGTGCTTGCTGCTGCACGTACCTGCTCTCTGTGTTGGTCTAACCTGCTATGGTCGCACCGCTGCACAGAATGCTTGCGAAGGGGCAGCATGACTGCCATCATCATGTCCCTCAGAACGGCTGAAAGATGAGTCGTCGGATGGGACTCCACCGAATAAAATATCACTTCCAGATTCTGCTTCATTTTCCTCTCCCTCAGATTTTGTCTCTGTGTCTGCTGTCTCAGTCTCAGATGCTGCCTCAGAGCTGTCCTCCATAACCCGAGTTAGGGCTTGGGTAGTAGTCATCCACCAAGACGCCACCTCTGCTACTGGCTAAAACCGTCCTTCTAAAACACTGTCCTACTTAGAAGGCATATTTGTTGTTCTCTAACAGTCGGTGTGTGTGTGTGCGCGTGAGATACGTGTGCAACAGTAAATAAAGATCAAGTCACCATATCTTCTTTCCTAAATCTGCAGGTTCTCCAAAGACACTAAAAAAGACAAAAAAATACACAGTAGTACTTCACCTTGCCACATACCCTTCATCACAGCCTTTAGCTCTGGTAGCGCCCAGTGCAACAATCATTTTTGGTGCTCCCACCCCAAAGGCCTCCTTCTTGGATTCCCTCACTACCACCTAGCAAAAATGCCCCTCATCTCTCCATAACCCCTCTCTCACATACATTTCATTTCTTTTAAAGCGCTGGTAATGGCTGACTTTACGAATCCACTCAGTTATTTACATAAAATACAGATTTGTTCTTTGCAGCAGGCCCATCAACCCTCTGTGCTACTTTATGGCATGTCAAAACTGTCACTAGACAAAACTCCAATCTCTCACTCTAGCAGGAACATCACAAGAGTTATCTTGACATTTTTATTGCTAGATGAAAGCTCTCTCTCTCTCTCTCTCTCTCTCTATATATATATATATATATATATATATATATATATATATATATATAGAGAGAGAGAGAGAGCTTTTTTGATATATGTGTGGTTTCCCTGGGGTCGATCATGGCCCCCAGGGAAACTGCACATTTATGAAAAACAATTAGGTCCCCTGGGGGGTCGGGACATGCCCAGGTGGGCCAACCGCCTGTCAATTTCCTTGCCTTTTTTTGTAAGCACTTAACCCCCTGGGGGAGGGGGCGCGATCGCTACACAGAGGAAAACCACTGTATTGTTTTTAAATATATACCCCTGCGTGGGGGCTGGCCCACTTGCACGAGGGCCAACCCCCTATGTTTCTTCCCTAGTGTCTAGTGGAGTTTCCAGGCTGTGGATCCCAGCGTGGCCAAAATCCACAGTCAGGAAACTCTTTCAGGAAGGTCTTGTTTAAAATGGGAGACTCTACCCTTTCAAGTGAGGCATCCTTGAATGCTTTTGAGGCCATTTGCCCTTTTCCCCCACCAAAGTGGGCGAGGACACTTACCTGCTCCACCTGTCCGCTCCGGTGGGGTATGTGTGACGTCAGCGTGCCTTGTGGTGCGCTAACATCGCAGATAGGTAGGAAGGAGGTGGGGAGACACACAGAAGTGATTGCACATATCCCTCTGCTTTTTTTTAAGGAATCCTCCATTGCTAGTACCAGAGGATTCTTTAAAACCCTCCATGGTGTCAGCCAACGGCCAATAGATGCACCTGGGAGGGTGTGCGTGTGTCAGACATCGACTGACACACGCACCAAATGGGTTAGCATTCAAGTCTCCCAGCCCAATCATCTCGTCCTGGTTTCTCACGCCTTCAAGCTCAACCTACATCTGTTGATAGAATATATCCTTGATTGTTTTCTCTGTGCCCTTTGTTAGAGCATAGCACTGAATAATAGTGGTATTGATCTGTCTGCCTTTTAACCTGGCTGTCATGAGTCTGCTGTTAACTGGCTTCCACTCAACTAGGCATTTCTGTGTCCCCTTGCTTAGGATGATAAACACTTTTTCGTGATGCTGGTCATCATCCCTTCCAGAGTACAGTATTGTCTCTCCTGTGGTGGTTTTCATTCTGCAGATCCGGCCCACCTACATTCACTGATCTCCAGGATCTGTTGGTTGTAGTGCCTCATATCAGATGGAATTTGAGTCAGCTATTCTGTGTCATACATAGCACATACCTACTAGACTCTGATTCTGGCCTTAGTACTTAGAAATTCTGTAATCCTGTCAATAGTTTCCTTGCCACTTTCACTACTGTTAATCATGCATGTCTCATGCAGAGGCTCTGGAAGTCCCTCGTTCCCAGATGACTTAGTGGTTGTTGTTGTTGTTTCCGTAACAAATGCTTTTTAAGGAACAAGGTTGCTAGCATGGTGCTCAACCCCATCCTGGAGGACCAGTGGATCGTGCTTTGACTAGTTTCTACCCTTTTACCTGTCCTCCTTGAGTGATTCTGCCAGGAGACTAAGCTTCCGCTAGCATAGCTCTCTGGCCACTGAGACATGGGACCCCCTCAACCACTTCAATGTAGCGATCTTCCAAGGACCTAACTCTTTTGTCTCAATTTGGCACTGAGGATGTCAAAGTAATGTCAGCAAAAGTAGGCCATTTATTGAAACATTTGTAATTTTTACCTCTTTCGGCGGAGGAAAAATATCCACCAGTTGTCCTTGATTCTGATCTTGTAAAACTTCAAGTAAGAGATGGATGGCAGGGCCTGAAGGGGAACATTTTCAATGAGTTGCCACTCTTAATTTCAGACCCTGACTTGTCCTTAACATCAAAGTCATCAGAGTGCAACTGGGGAGTAGTTGCCAATTTATATACCTGTTCCTTTAAATTGTGTCTGGTAGTGTTCCTCTATTTGGTGCAATAGAGCATTACAGGTGCTTCCAGTAAGGCATATCTAATAAGTATAGGTGGTTAAAGGACCACATCTACTCAGTTATTTTAGCAACACATTTAGGTTGTCAAGAAGCAGCATCAGGACCTTCGGCAGTTAGTTCTGTTGGTCAAAAGGACCGCACTCTCTGTGGCATCACAATGTAACTTTCAAGACACCAGTCCCAAACACTATAAGCATAACATTATGATTGCTATTTGGATGCTTATTCAGAAAATACATTTACTTTTGTTGGCTCAAACTTAAAGCAGAAGGATAGTTAGCTACAGACTTGATTGGCTGATGGACCATTTTCACAATCTTTCTGAAAAAAAGTGTTCTAAGATACCCTTCCTACTTTCTTGCTGAAATATATCCATGGGTTTCACTTAAAGTAAGAAATGTGCTTTCTAACCTTTGTTGCTAAACCAGCTTCAGAGTCAGACAGTATCCTGTTCTAACTGAATGTAAAGAGAGTTTCACACTTTAGATTGGGCAAGACCAATGAATGTAGACAATGCTGTCTTGGGGTATGATAGTCAAAGTGCAACCTAGATAGCACAGTCAAGCCTGTGTGTTTCCGTATCCAGGATCTCTGTTTTGTTGTCTCCCACTTGTGTTGCTAGCTCCACTTTGCAGTCTCTTGTCCGAGTGCTTCTCTCACCATCTGCACTCATGTTCTGTCTCGCCTGTTTGCAGTGGCAGCTCGCAGAAGGGAAGAGGGGCCAGGCGGCGCGTGGCGGGGGGCATTAAAAAAAATATATATATATATATATATATAATAATAATTAAATAAAACGTACCTTTTGTGCCATTCCGAACCTCGCCGATCCACTCCTTGACTGGACTGCAGGCACATGCTGCCAGTCTGCCCTGCATTTAATCCTAACGCTGCTTTCATGCTGCTGGCAGCATGAAAGCAGCATTAGGATTGGATGGAGCACCCAGCCAGGGCGCTCAGAGGCAGAGTAGAAGTCTCTGCCTGCTGTTGTCAACCCAGCGACACAGTGCCCGCGTTGCTGTGTTGGAGATAAGGCCAGTGCGAATGTGTGTTTGGCCGGCCTGAGACAGCCGGACAAACACATGCACAAGGAGGAGGAGTGCTGTGCACTCGCCCCCGTCACAGCCCCATGGCCCCACCCTTTTTACTATAAAACGATAATAAATTTATTTTTTAATCGTTTTATGGTAAAAGTTTTGCAGCTACTGCTGCTGGTGGGGGGGGGGTGACGCTTCTCCAACATAGCGGAGGAGCTGCCCCTGCCTGTTTGCTTCTCTGCCCCCGCTTTCCATGTTGCTCTTGCCTGTCCCCATCTCCCTTTGCCCTGTGTTGTTCTCTGTGGTCTGTAGTAAATAGTAAAATGTGATCGCACAACTGAAGGGCTTATTTTTCTTCCTTTTTAAAAAAAATAAAAATAAAGCAATCACTATTAAAACAGCCATATCAGTGAATGAAATTTAAAATGTATAAGTTCATTGTAAGCATTTGGTGGCCGTATTTAAGTGGTGGTCTGTTTTTGTTCTATTTTTATTTTGTTTGCACTAAAAACGTTTTTAAAAAAGTAACAAATACACTATTATATCAAGCCCGACCTGTTGGCTTTGCCGGTCCTTGTTACTTGTTGCGTTACTTTTGCTGCTATCACTGCTCCCGAACCATGCCGACGTCTTACTATTGTTTTGCCTTCTGTTGTTTGCCTAGAAAGCTACTGAGGATTTTTTTAATCGTAGTTCTTTGATTTCTTGTTTTCTTCTATGTGGTTATAATACCTGAGTACCATTTTCTGGTTTTCTATTCTCCTGATTGTAGCTTTTGGGGAGACAGAATTTCCCCGGGTAAGGCAGAGCGTATTCGTATACCATAAAAATAAATCTGTGTGACTTGGCATGGATCAGCACCCCTGGCGATGTTCTATGTACAATGAATACAATCAACAAACATCAAACACTGTTCAAAGTAAACGAGGGACTTGGCGGTGCCTCCCTCTTTCTTTCAGCTCCTAATACTGCCCAGCTGACAACAAGAGTGTCACTGAAAGGGGGCTTAAATTGGTGTTCGAGCGGCTCCTGGAATTAGGGAGAAACAAACACACCAAGTAACCCACAATTTAGAGAGATGTTCTTGGAGAAATTAAAAAGATGGGACAGATGAGCAGTACCGCTGCAGGTACACATACTTTTAAAAATAATGAACGTGATGCTAAATAGAAATAAGTGCAGTCTTCACTGTAAATAAATAAATTATACAAATACATACTGTTAACCGCTTGACTCAGCATCCTCAGTACCTGTATATCGAGTCTTAATTTTTGAAGCAGCAGACCTGTACAGGGCATAGATATTTATGATAGGGCGAATAACACTATGGTTAAACTGCTGGCCCTTATCGCTCACTGTTTCTTAAGAACAAAATACTAAGTTATCAAAACGAAGCAAACAAGGGGTACGATCCCATACCCTAAATACCTTTTGTTCCCACAGCCCCCGTGCCCTCTAGCAGCTCTCTCTACTCCACTGAGGGAAATAAAGTGATTTTCGAAAAACTGACATGCAAGGGTTTTATCGTAATTAATTGGTCACATTTGTTTGTGATTAAGGATGTTTCACTGAAGATGTAGGATCACGATGAACTCGTCATCTGTGAGTTCGTCCAGTGTAGGGGAGCGTGCGGTGAGCACACGCACGTGCTGTAGCTCCTTTAACAGGATGTCTGATTAAGCTCGTATATTTCTATTCCCTGTTTTGAATAATGTCACCTTGTTGGTGTGGTAATATAAAGCAGAATCTTATCCTCGTGTAACTTCAACGTGTTGTGATCTGCAGGCGCCTATCGCTCGTTGATACTCTGGCCGCAGGGTACGTTTTCTCTGCCCTTCCCTGCGAAGCCATGAAACAGAGCCTGAGACCTCAGGTAGCAGCAGCGAGGGTCCACACCCTCTTCGGAATGCCCCCTGCGCCTACCAGCGCGCGTGCTGCCAGTCTGGGCTCTGTGCAGCAGAGGCGGGATCTCCTGCGGTAGGGCTCAATCCAGACAGACGCTCTCTAGACTAGAGCCTCCTTCCGTGCTGAAATAGCATTTGGGGGTTTCTATTACACCAATGAGGTTCTGTATTCCGAGGCTTTCATAGCAACGCCTGAACTGAGACGGATTAGCCTGCTTTGATTTCCAGAGCACCCCACACCACTGAGGGGTCAGCAGCACTCTGTAAAATAACGAGTGCTGGTGCCCGAAGCTCTGCTCGAAAGTCCGCGGTAGGTGTTATTAAACGTCCCCGCTCCGAATACCAAAACTGGTAGTCTTAAAGCCACCTCATGCCTCTTTAATGCACTACCAAACACCTCCGCCCCCTTTACCTAGACTCTTGCAGGTTCCTGCTTTTTCCCTCTGTGACTGTTTTGCAGTATTTCTCTTTCTTGGTCTTTCCGATCAGTGTGTCTTTCTTTCTGTTCCTCAGCTCATTGTCTGATTGAATAAAATAAGTGCTGTCACCAGCAATCACGGCTCAAAATAAGCTCTAGTGCGCGGGGCCTGCGTTCTGGGGGTGCGACTGGTGTAGCTGTACTGGGCACTGACCTGGAGAGGGGGCACTGGCCTCAGGGGAGGGGTTGCTGTGCTTAGCACGAACTTACAATTTAAAAGCATCTGAAGCAGAATTCCTGTACATCCAGCTTTCAGGCAGCAATAAAAATGTCATGTTAACTCTTGTGATTAATGTTCCTGCTAGAGAGAGTTCAGACTTTTGTCTAGTGGCAGTTTTGACTCACTACGAAATAGCGCAGAGGGTTGATATTCCTATTGCAAAGAACAAATCTGTATTTTATGTGGGTAGCTGAGTGGATTAGTAAAGCCAGCCTTTACCCAGCGGCGGCTCCTCTGCTAAGGCGGAGGAGCGTCGCCCCACTTAGCAAAAGGAAAAATAAAATGATAATAACGCTATGTTATTATCATTTTATTTTTCCTGCGAGTAAGCAGGGAAGGCTGGGGATGCCCTAGAGAGGGCTGGAGGAGGGGTATGTGCACAATAAAGTGCGCATGTTTGTTTGGCCGGCCCAACAGCTAAACAGACATGGCACTTTGCATGTTCTCTACCCGTCTGCATTGTACAGCCGAGTGGATAACATGCAAAGGCTCCCACTCCCAATCTGAGCACTAAAGCAGGCTGCTCAGACCAATCACTATGTTGCTGTCATACTGGTGATTGGCTGGGAGCCTGTGTACTGCTGGGAAGAAGACGAGGACGGAGGGGAGACAAACTGCATCTCCCAAAGGAGAAGCTAGGTAGGGTTCTTAATTTAAAAAAAAATCTTTTTAACTCCCCCATGTCCCGTATGTCCAGACCCATCATCCCCATTCTTTGGCAGCTGCCGCTGCATTTACCAGTGCTTTAAAACAAAAATAAATCTGCATGAGAGAGAGGCTATAGAGAGATGATGGGCGCTTTTGCCAGGTGGTAGTGTGGGAATCCAAAGAGGTCATGAGAGGGGTGCCAAAAAAGATTGTGCACAAGGCTCCATCAATGCTAAAACCAGCCCCGCTAGTATTAACAGATCCTCCTCCCTTACTGAAATGGTTTGGCACTCTGTGACTTTCAGGACTTTCTCCTACATCACTATGGTTCAGCACTCTGGTTTTTGTACCACAATCGCCATTGAGAGTGGCTAGCACTCTTGTTAGAACATCCCTCATGTAAAGGGCACAAGACCTTCAAAAAAACAATCACTGGCAAAGCCAATAGGTCCTACCTGTGAAGAGCTATTGGCTCTGATGAGTTTTAGACATGTTTTACACCTGCGTTGCTGCTGTTTTGCATGGCCAAAAGCTTGTGGCATAGATTAAAGTGGCATGGAGTGGAGTGGCATAGAGTGGAGAGGGGTGGTGTAGAGGGGAGTAACTAAGGGCCAGATGGACAAAGCCAGTTTGCATTTCTTAACGGTCAGAATCGCTATTTTGGGCCGTTAAGAAATGCAAAATGGGCTTTTCTGATGTACAAAGCCCTTTTAGGGATTCTCAAATTGTGATTTCTACCTATTAGAAATCGCAATTTGCGATCCTCTGAATAGGAAGTTGCAAATGGGAATTACCTATTTGCGATTCCTATTCAAATATACAAAGCATTTCTTAAATGCAAATTGGGCATTTAGGAAATGCAATTACCATCGGCTTCAAGTTGATGGTAACCATGCGCAATTAAAAAAACAAAGCACCCCAACATGCTTTTTAAAAAATGCAATAGAGTGCACACATACCTCTTGGACATATGTGTGCTCTACATGGGCACTACTATTTTTGGGGTGCATTTTGAGGGGCCTTCCCAAATAGCGATTTCCAATTTGGGAAATGCAAAACCGGCCATTTGTCACAAATGGCATGGGATTTCTTATTTACAATTTCTTAATAGTGGAGTGGCATAGAGTGGAGTAAAGTGGCATAGTGTCATAGAGTGGAGTGTTGAGGAGTGTCATAGAGTGTCATACAGCAGAGTAGAGTGGAGTGGTGTGGAGTGATGTAGAGTAGCATATAGTGGAGGGGAATAGTGTGGAGTAGAATGTTGCAAAGTTGAGTGGCATAGAGTGGAGTAGAGTGAAGTGGCATAGAGTGGAGCAGAGTGTTGTAGAGTGGCGTAGACTGGTGTAGAGTGGGGTAGAGTGGGGCAGAGTGGCGTGGAGTGGCATAGAGTGACATGGCGTAGAGTGGAGTGGCATAAAGTGTTCTAGATTTAAATGGAGTGTCGTAGAGTGGAGTGTTGCAGAGTGGCACACAGTGGAGTAGAGTGGCATAGAGTGCAGTGGAGAAGAGTAACGTAGAGTGGAGAGGCGCAGAGTGGCGTAGAGTGTTGTAAAGTGTCATCGAGTGGCTTTATCGAAGGACTCTTGTCAATAGAACAAGACTGCTGGTTTCGGGCGGCAGCACTACTGCATGTAGGGGGCTGAGTCAATTCCACACCGTTTTGTAGATGTCGGCCTAACCCTTTCGGCTAGCTTCCTGACGCATGACACTCTATGACTACTCAGGAAAGTCGTGGTTGGCAGATCTTGCCCTTTACTCTTGTTAGCAGAGGTGTCACACACAAATAAGCAGACATATAGATGCAGGACAGTTTTCAGTGCATTTATTGAAGGGGCTACAATCTACGATAAAATATATGAGCTGTGATTATTAGGAAGATGAAACATAGCACATTTAGGATTGTTGCCATGATTAAAAAGAAAATAAACAACCCCTGCATATTGGAATAAACATGTGCCTAATAATTCCTACCCACACTTCCTAGCATCTAGGAAAGATCCTGGCAGTGATAACCCATTCCTCTGCCTGTACTTAGTCCATGGAAGGAACACCTGCCCCTATACCTGAAAAACAGGAGTCTGCCCGCAGTCTCCTCAGTTGGCTGTAGAGACAGGCTGAGGTCAGCAACGTGGCAATGAAATGGCATACAGGACAGTTTCAGAATTGTACCCCTGCCGGGGTAGTCCAGAACAAGTGCTGAAAACAGAAGAAACACAAAAACATTCAGGCAAAGAGCATAATGTGACCGACATCCACATGTACCTACTGCTGGTAATGATGGGTCTCCGTAATATCCAGTCATTAGTTCAGCCGTGGTCCAATGTCACTGTGAAATCACAATCCAAAGCCTACAAAACATGAATCCACTACGTTAATTTGAGATGATAAAAGGGGCTGCCTCTAAGGACTCTGTGATGAAGTGTAGGGTAGGCTGCCGAACTTATGTAGTCTACACAGTACTAATAATTTGAGCAACTGTGCCCGTAATTGAATGGAGACACAACCAGGGAAATCAATCTCCGAATATATGCTGCCATTTAAAAGAAGAAGGCAGATTACTAATATACGTGCTCGTAACTACAACGAAACACGCAATAATATGACTAAACTGGTCAAACCATAAACAAGAGTCACCCCATAAACAAGAATCCTCACAAACCTGCTGTGGTCATTGCAAGGCTTACTGTATCCAGTGAAGTTTATAGGTTGGTGGAGCCGGTCTTCAATAAAAACGCTACCGGTCGAGCGGGGCGACCGCGTCCCTGTGGTGCCACTTGAGGAAGTGAAAGCCTGCAAACATATCTCAGTGTCAAAGTAGGGGGACTAAAAAAGGGGGGTCTAGCGAGACATTACCACTACGGCTGCCATGTTGGCATGGATTGAAGATCCCACTTCCAAATAAGAATGTTCTAGTTGAGGGGGGCCAACATAGTAAGTTGTAAATTTGAAAGAGAATTAAATAGTGGACACAACTACCTAAATAGCATTATGAATTAAAACTCAGATAATACTTGAAGGATGAGTGTCAAGCGAGACATGGGGGTCATATTGGAATGGTGAGGCGAAAGTGGCATGCTGAATACACCATACAAGAAGTACAACATGAAATGACATGAATCAACATATATTCATGGGTTAGAAATAATGTTAGTTCTACAGGACAAACTTTTACATGCTTTTTTTTGTTGGAAATAACACATGCTGGTACAGCCAGACAAGCAGAGTAACAAGAGATTCAAACAAATTAGATAAGAACAAATGGCTCATGGTTTATGACTGGTGATCGTTGTTACAGAAAGACTTGTACATGTTACTCTTGGTATGGAGTTACTGTAGAATATACTAGGTATTTCAAATAAGGGCAGTCCAGTCTTCTATTCTGTTCAATTTAATCCACTATGGGAGCTGTCCATTCTCAAAATCCATTTCAATTCAGTTCTGTTCAGCATTGCTGCCATGTAATCTCCACATGCTGGTATCTTCATGACTTTAATCACCTGCCATTGGATGTTGTTTTCGGTGTCCTAGTGTTTTGAAGTGTTCCACTAATGGTGCGTTCACCACCTTACATCTTACACATCTCTGATGTTGGAATATCATTATTCTAATTTTTGTGTGGTTTGGCCAACATAGATCAAATTACAAGGACAGGGGTTTGTGTAAATTACATTATTGGTGTTACAATTGGAAAATTGAGTGGAAGCAGTTCTTACATTATGATGTATAAATTCTTTTGACTCAATAGTATAGTCACATACACTGTAAACACCACATTTGTGATGCCCCACAAGAGGTGCGGAATCCTAGAAATCATGTAGGGTATGGTGAGTTCTAGCAGGTGGAAGGCATGCCCAAACCAAATGATCTTTGATATTTTTGTTCTTTTTGAAAGCAAATAAGGGGTGTTCCGTGTACAATTCACCTGTGTTCAAAGTGTGCCAATGGCATATAATTATCTTCTTTAGTTGATTTGAGATTGGTGCGATATGGTCAAACACACCAATCTGCCCACATTATTTTTAGTTTTTGAGGAGAGTAATGACTAAAGTGGGATGTACCGTGCCCTTTTCAAGGACCTGGTGATCAATTTGTGTGGATACTCCCTTGCCAGTAATTTGTCATCTCTGCTTCTCTAAAAAATCCTGTTTGAAGAAACAGTTCCCACAAATCTTCAAAAATGGAGAATACGCGAGTGAATTGTGTAGTGCTGTAGGGCAGTGACTAGAGTATGCTAAGGGTTTGTTGCATTCTATTACTTTTCAAAACAATGAAGTCTATACTTCCCCTTCATTGTTTATTATCATCAGTTCGAAAAATTAAATTTCTTCATTACTAATTTGGAAAGTGACTTTTAGTCCTTTACAATTAGTATTCAACCCTGTGATAAATGTAGTCAATTTCACCTGTATCCCTTCCAGATTAGAAAAATGTCATCAATATATGTCTTCCATGTAATTATATTATCATTAAATGGATTGTTTTCTGTGAGACTGACAGTCGTCTCAATGCTGTCCATGAACAGAATGGCAAGGTTGGGAGCATAAACTGCTCTTGTGGATGTACCCTATATTTGTTGGTAATATTGGCCATCAAAGAGGAAGACATTTTTGGTGAGTGTTAATTGCAAAAGTTCTAGAATAAATTCAGTGGGAACAGGATGGGGACGTTCTCTCTGTTCAAAATTTTGTCTGATGCCCTCTATACCGTCACACTGGGGTATATTTGTGTATAATGATTTAATATCAAAGGTACACAGAAGGCAGGTGGTGTCATCAAAAGGCATATGTTCAATTCGGATTATCATGTCAGTACTGTCTCTGACATAGCATCTGGTAGTTGGTACATGATCTTTAATAAAGAAATCAATATATCGGCCAATACGCTCAAATATTGACCCACAGCCAAAAATGATCGGTCTTCCCAGGGGGGTTGTCTGGTTCTTGTGTATTTTTGGAAGGGTATATAACACCAGTATCTTGAGTTCCTTTGTATTTAGGAAGAGATCTTCATTCTTGGCAATATAACCTTCTTCACGGCCTTTCTTGGTAATAGAGGATTTTGCGGTCTGTAATTCCTTCTTAGGATCACCTATACGTTTTATGTAGTGTTCAGTGTTAGAAATCTCCCTAATAATCTTATTTTTGTACTGCTCAATGTCTTGGAGTACAATCCCTCCACCCTTGTCCGCTGATTTCACAATTTGTGTAATACTGGACTTAAGTTCTGTCAAGTCCTTTTTCTTAGACAGGGGTATTTTGTATGGAACAAAGATCCTTTGTTGTTCTAAGTCTGAAATGCCTTTTAATACCAGTTTTCCAAATGTATGTACTTTAGGTGGAATTGATGAATTGGGTGGTGAAAAATTAGGAGGTCTGAAATTTGTGTGTGCATTAATTGGAGGAGAAACGCATGTAGGCTGAATTAAAAAAAATTCGAAACATATCAATCTGTAGTTCTGAAAAATCAGTTCAGACTATCAGGACAAATTATAAACTTCTGCTCCAAAGTGAGATTTCAGTAGGTGATAAATTAAGAGCAGGGATATTAAACATGGGGATGGAATGCTCAGCATTTGTGTAGTTTAAGGTAGATTCAGAGTTATCATTGATTGGTTCCCCCATTGGTAATATTTTTTTTGTGTCTATCTTTCGCCTGGTGTGTTGAATTCCCATTGGACTCGTCCTCTGCCTTTTCCTCATCTGGGGGATCTCGGCTGACCTCCCACTCAAAAATTAGGATTTTGAGTTGTGTTTCTCAAGCTAGTCCCTTCACCTGGATCCGAGCTACTGGGCGATTTTCCTGACCAGTCAGTGAAGGTGCTTGAGTTCCTTTGCTTGTTGAATCTACCCCAGGTGCATTCAACATTAGGGTTACATAAGTTTCTATTAATGTAGAAATCTTCATTGAGGTAAGGGTAGGTCTTTTCTACTGTGTAGTTATGTATGTCCTTTCTGACTTTATTGGATTTCTCGTCCTGTTCTGTTATGGTAAATTTAGCTATAGTTTTACCAGTTTTTTCTAATAGACTTTTGGCATCCATTATTAAGCTTGATTCCGAGATCTGCTTCTCTAATTCTATTATTTCATTGAGTAAAACTTTTTGAGTGTTCAATTGCTGTATCTATTCCAAGCACCATCTAGTGCCTGGAACAGGTAGTGCCAATGTAAACGAAGCCTTGTTTGTATTTTTTATGATCTGTAAATGCCCCAGTAATGTTTCTAACCTGAAGACCTCTGGGTCTGATATCTACTTTTAAGTATTCTGTCACCCTATGAATCAATTGTAGTTTGGTGTATTTTTTCTTACACTTTTCAAGTTGTTCTGTGAGGCTTGTCCCACCTGGCTGGGCTCTTTCTGTGGGATCAATAAAAATCCTTCTACTATAATAACCAATTTTATTTTGTTTAAGTGTGAGAACACAACAAAAAGAAAAAAATGAAACAAAGACATGCCAGTGAGTACATGATAGCCCTATTGAATAAGGCAGGGCAATACTGTCCCACAGTCGACGACCCTCCCCTGTTCCCCAACAGAACATTAGAACCCCCCTCTTCCCAAAAGAACATGATAACATAGTTCACACATAGTTCACACAGGCAGCCCCCTGTGAGCCACGTCCCCCAGATTTTCTCATATTTGTGGGGACAGCCCCGCGCTTCTTAGATTGGCTTTTCTAGTTGAGAGCACCAGTCCACTCCAAATTGCCACTTTGAGATTGGCGGCACCACCGGGCTTCTCCAGAGCTGTGCAGTGTCTCTCTTGGCCTCCAGACAGGCGACCCCTATGAATATTCGGTCAGCTCTCAGACCCCCGGGTCCTCCAGAAGGCCCAGCAGTGCCACCCTCACATTCAATTCAGTGGACACCCAAGGACCTCTGAGATCTCCTGTTCCACCCCTGCCCAAAATGGTCGCATCTCCAGACTCCCATGCCACGTGCAACAGGTGCGCCCCCAGTTGACCACTTCTCATACAGGCGGGGGGGGGGTTGCCGGGCGAATATGTCGGAGTCTTCATGGGGACAGGTATGTCATATGAAAGTAATTTATCTGGATCTTTCTTAACCTGGCGGAAATGGCCAGCTCCCTTGGCGCTTGGTAGGCCTCCCTCCAATCATCCTCGTCCAGTTCCCCCACCCAGGCTGCCCACCTGTTCCGCAGCCTGGCGAGGCCATCAGGCACGTTAGTAAGCAAGGATTGGTAGATCTGGGTAATGGCCCTTTTCCCCAGTCTTGGCCTCAAGGGGACTGTGATCAGGGAGAGAGAGACCAGACGACAGATGGGTCCACAGGGCGTAGCGCATCTGAAGGAAGCAAAACAACTGGGAGTTGGATAGGGCATATTGCTCCCTCAGATGCTGAAAGGACATCAGAGTATCGTCAGTGCAGACATCACCCAGGTATGTAATTCCAATGGCGTCCCATTGCCTAAAATCCCTCCAATCGGGACACCTGCTGCAACCATAGTCCATGCCACAGGGGCGTCAGCTTGGTGAGGCGTCGGTTCCAACTCATCAACCACAGCACTGCCCGCAAGCACAGCACCGCCACCCGTGTGCAGTCCGGGGCCACCTGGGGGACCGGGTCACCATACAACAATCCCAGCAGGTCCTCTAAGTCAAGATAACCGAGCTCCAAGCGGTAGGCCTGGTCGTCCTATTCCCCAGTAAATCACTCGTTGATCGGAATCAACTGAGCCGCCAAGTAGCAGACGTAGAGGTCCGGCACACCCAATCCACCCTCATAGGGAGATTTCCGCGCAGAGCAAAATGCCACTCAGTGGCACCCTACACCCCATATAAAGGAGGTGAGCTTGGAGGTGAGATCGGAACCAGTCATGGCGCACCAAGTAGGGGAAGTTTGTCAGGATGTACGAATAGCGGGGGAGGCAGTTCATTTTAAAAAGGGCGTTACGACCCAATGGGTTCAGAGGTAACCGACTCCAGCGGGCCCAGTCGCCCTTCAGAGTGCGTGATAGGGGCTGGAGGTTCATCTCCGGGAGCAGGGAGAGATAAACACCCAAGTATTTGAAGGCATTGTGCTGTACCGGGATGTCTGGGCACCAGTTCACTCCCCTTGTGGCGCCCAACCCTCCACCAGCAGTGGCTTCCTGGGGTTTAAGCATAGCCTAGAGGCCTCATGTACAGCTTCAGGAGCTCAAGCCAATGGGGGCCTGAGCGCTGGGGCCACCCCAGGAACACCAAGACATCATCCGCGTATAAGGACACCCTGTCTTCATGGCTAGGCCCCCACCTCCAACCGTCGATCAACGGGTCACCACAGAGGAGGCAGGCCAGCCGCTTTATGGCTAGGGCAAACAGTAATGGGGAGAGGGGCCATCCATGATGTGTCCCCTGTCTGATCGGAAAGGGATCTGATAGGATGCCATTAACCCGCACCTGCGCTGGAGGGCGATGGTACAAAAGATGGACCATGCCCCTGAATTTTGGGGCCGAAGCACATTCACACTAGGATCCCCTCCAAAAAGTTCCAAGCCAGGGTGTCGAAGCCCTTGTGAAAGTCCACCAGGAGGAGTGCCAGCTTGTCTCCCAGCCGATCCACCTGCGAAAGCACCACCTGAACCCGCCGGAGACAATGGGGCATATTTCTTCCTGACATGAAGCCGCACTGGTCAGGAAGCACCAGGTAAGGCAGTGTACGTACCAGCTGGGCTGCCAGGACCTTTGCGAATATCTTAATGTCCGCATTGATTAGCGAGATGGGCCGGTAGGACGAAAATTGGTCCCGGTGCAGGTCGTCCTTAGGTATGACCACGATCGTGGTGCAGTCCTGACCCGGAGCAGCGGTGAAGCGGCTCCTTTTAAACGATGACCAGGGGGGATACCTGGTACAATAAAAATTGCATATAGTATTCAACAGGATACCCCTGAGGTCCTGCTGTTTTCCCGGATTGAAGCGTGGAGATGACTTCCCCCACCTCCTCTTCTGACACCAGTAGGTCCAGTTCTGCCGCCAAAGACGATGGAATAGAGGGTAGCGGACTGTAACCCAGAATATGGTTTTCTTGTTCCGCCGTGGGCTGGGGGACTCGGCCATAAAGGTTCTCATAATAGAAGGCAAAAGTGAGTGCAATTGCCAGCAGGTCCTCCTGTGCTGTGCCCGTCTGATCTCTGATAAGGGGCACCACTCGGGCCGAGATATCACGGGTCGCCAGCCAATAAAGCAATTTTCCGGTCTTATTGCCCAGCTCATAGACTCCTTGGGTCGAGGCCTGCCAATGCTGTCGTGCCTCTGCCAGGGACACCAGCCGGAACTCCACCTGCTAAAGCTCCAACTGCCACCTCGAATTCTCCCCCCCGCCCCCGGGCCGTCCGGCACGATGCTCCAGCTCCGTCATGTCGACCTCCAGTTCAGTTATCTGCAGTGCCTGCTGGGCCTCCCACCGCCTGACATACCTCTGGATGGTGCCTCTTAAGGTAGGTTTGCTCGCCGCCGAGAGGGGCCCCGCCGAGGCCACTGAGCCCTGGTTCTCTCTAAAGTAGTGCACTTATTCTTGGTCAGTGAATTTGACACAATCGGGGTCTTTTAAATACCAGGCGCTAAAGCGCCACATGGGTCGCAAGTTCTGCACCAGAGTGCCCCAACTCAAGAGGACCGGCACGTGGTCCAAGATACCGCAGGCCAGGAACTGCACTGAGGTCAAGGCTAGGAGATCTGCCGCCTGGAGCCATATTAAATCTATCCGTGCCTCTGTGTGATGGGCTGCCGACTGATGGGTGAACGCTGTTGTCTGCGGGTGCCAAGTCTGTCATGCGTCGCACAGGCCCAAGGAGTCTGCTCAGTTCGGTAGGCACGTTGAATCCGTGTGACGCCCCGTACACGGGGCAGTCGAAATGTCTTGGTGCGGGTCCGGATCACGTTGAAGTCCCCTCCCAGAATGGTAGTTCCCTGCGGTAGGGAAAGGAGCAGAGCACGCAGTCCTGCCAGGGTGGGCCGAAGAAGCTGCAGAGGGACATAGCATGAAACAAAGTTGACCTGTTGACCTGCCAGGTGGCCCTCCACTTCTACATACCTTCCCTGATGGTCGGTGAGGAACATGTCCACCAGCATGGGTAACGTCCTATGGAGCACGAGGGCTACCCCCCTGGAGTCCTTGGAGAAACCAGAGTGGTATACCCGATCGTAACCAAAGTGACCGAGAAACAAACATTGTGTTCACACTAAGTGGGTCTCCTGCAATAGAACTACCCCCGGGCGATATCTTCTAATGTAACGTAAGACCATGGATCTCTTGATGCGGTCTAACAGACCATTGGCCTTCCTGAATAATTAAGCCCCACATTAAGTTTTCTTCCCCACATACTTACAGTGTATGGGTCCAGTTCACGTTCACTTATGGATATCTCACCCATATCTATGTAGTACAATCTGCCTTGTTGTATAGTCACCATCTGATTAGGCACCAGGATGATGATCTTATGCCTTGTCGCTATCTGTGCAGGAGCGTATAGTCACCACTTGAGTAAGCACCAATAGCATGTCCTTACGCGTTGCCTCTATCTGTGCATGACCAGTGGCTTACTGCATGCTCCTTCCATTGTACAGTTTCAAGAGCTTGATTCACTTTTTATTTTCTTCCCTTCCCCCCTTTTTCCTTGCTTCAGCAAGTGTTAGTAACTATCATTGTGTTATTGATTTATGGATCCAGGCAAACTATGTGTGTTGTGATGATGATCTCACCTTTTAAAGGGATCGAAACATCATCGAATTACACTCTGATGCGCTAGATTTTGTATAAACTATTTGGGTGCACTAGGGTTTGTTTTGGAAATGGTGACTTTAATTTTGTATGTCGTTGTTGGTCACATTATGCTCTTTGTCTGAATGATTTTGTGTTTCTTCTGTTTTAACATTTGTTCTGGACTACCCTGGCAGGGGTACAATTGTGAAACTGTCCTTTAATTCGAATTTTGAAAGTAAAAAGTTATCTTTATTGTTGCTTGGACAATTCTTGGGTACTATATCTCTCCCCAAGGGAATTGCATTCATACTTACAATTTAGGGACCCTTGTTCATTAAATGACATACTGCCCTTGGTCCCTATTGCCCCTTGGGTTTCCCTTGTGTCTGTGCAACTACCCATTAATTGGTATACGACATAGGATGGATCCTCTGGCTGTTATGACCTCTCTAAACTTTCTTGGCCTGTGTAATGTTTTTATAATAAAATGTGTTGGTGTTCTGAGAAACAGGACTGACTTGATCATGTGTCTAAGTGTCGGGCTGTTTGCGCACCCTTGTTTTTGCAGTGCTAGATAGATTATCATGTACAGCCCTGAACAGTGTTGAGCAGAGGTATACAGTGAAATGTCGTGCAAAGAAAGCAATAACAACACTTTCACAGAATCGCAGCTGATTAGGGAAATAAAACATCCCCGCTCAAAGCCAGTTATGCTAAGATGAATTAAAATGAACAAATGAAATGGAGCATATAACTAGGTAAAAGGGCACATGCTGCAGGGGTAAGCTAAAATACGTGCCCAAGCAAGGCTGTAAAATGAACCCACAATACCCTCCCTAATGTCGAGACAAGAGTGCAGAGCTCAAAATCTACATATAACTACAGTCTAAAAGTATAATACTAATAGCATACAAAAAATGTACATAAAAAGAGATAAAGGTGGTCATTATGACTTCGGCTGTCTACAAAGTAGACCGCTGAAGTCCCGCCAGCCACAAGACCGCCAGTGATGGTGCTCTTCAGTCTGCCATATTATGTTTGCTGGCGGCTCTCCTCCATAAATTGGGTGGAGAGCTGCCAGCAGCCATACTGGCAGTTGGCTGTGCAGTGGAGGTTGCTCTGCTGGCACCCCCACGTCAACACAACACCGCCACGCCTATTACGACTTAGTAATAGGCGTGGTGGTGTTGTGTTGGTGGGGCACTGACGGCAGAGCAAGCGCTGTGGACCCCGTTCCCTCCCGGATGACCACCGCAATGACCAGGTAGGGTGATCGACCGACAGGGGTGGTGTTGTGTGTGCGTGACTGAGTGTGTGCATGAATGTGTGAATGTGTATGCGTCCTTGGATGTCTGTATTGATGCGTGTATGAATGCATGTTGGGATGTATGAGTGAATGCGTGTATGGTTGTGGGGGGTGGGGGCAGTTGTGTGGTGTGTGTCTGTCTGCGGTGCATGAATGGGTGTTGTGTGTGAGTGTGTGCGTTTCTTCGGGTGTGTGCACGTATGAGGGGGCGGGGGTTAGTGTATGGATTGATGGTGGGGGGTAAGTGGATGAGGGGGTGGGAGGGTTTATGAATTGGGGGGGGTCAGGTGCTTGCTGCGGGGGTGAGGGACCCGCCTACTGGTGACAGAGAAGGAATTCCCTGTTACCAATAGCCCTACCGCCATGATTTTCATGGCGGGGCTGCCACCGCGGGGAACATGGCAGTAGGCCGGGTCACAATACCGCCGGTGGCACTCTGGGGCCGTTGGGTCAGAGATGAAGATCTCTGTCCCGGCAGTTCATACCGCCATGGCGGTATGAGTGGTGTTGTGGCGTGATGCCAGCGGCAAACCCGCCACCGTCAAAATGTGGCGGTATGCACCGCCAGAATGTTGGTGGTGATACCACCACTTTGCCCTAGCGGTCAGAAGACTGCCAGGGTCATAATGACCACCAAAGTGTTGAAGTTGACAGGCAAAGCAGGCCAATAGACAGGCACATTTTTAAAAGGACAATTTAGACATTGAAAATCAAAGATTCCAAATGTCTAATTCAGCAATAATTATGGTCCTGCAGGAAATCTCCAATGTCATCAATGAAGATTGAAACCGGGAAGTACCCCACTTTGGCAGGCGATAAGGTGACCAGTTCATTAGATGAAAGATCCACAGAGCACAAATGAGCAGAAGCCTCAGCAATAGGTTAAGTCGAGGGAGCAGCATTCAATGCAGTACTTGGTGTAGAAGGAGCCAAGACATCTCAGAGGTGTGGTTCACAGGATGCCTTGTGTAACAAACGAAGTCTCAATGGGCATATCCTTGTCCAAAGAAGGCACAGGCTGCACAGCAAGACATCTCCAGTGCACATTCGAAGAAGCACCAGAAGCAATGGAAAATTGGCTGCACATAAGTAAGAATCTGTCTGAATGACAGTGACCAAATCATTTCCAATTCCTCCAACAGTGAAGCTCTGAAATACTGCATCATGCGATCATGACATAGGTGGGCTGGTGGGAGCTCCATCACACCACTTTGCTGAGATGAGACAGCTATTGCGAAACAAAAATAGCAACAGCAGGATGCAGCCAATTATTGCCAAAGTTATTGGGAATCCACCAAGACACTCGAAAATAGTGAGTAGATGGCTAAAGGCATTATTCCAAATACAGTCTGAAAAGTGCTAACAAATCCAGAACCAACAGCCTTAACAAAGTGCATAATCCCAGCAGTATTAGATGCATTAAAAATCCTGCTCATCAGTTCTCCAAAGTGTTTTGGGAAGTTGGTATTTAATAGGGACTGTATCTCTGCAGATGACCTTGCTACTTGGAGGTCACAGGGCTCTCTGGCTGATGTCAGATCCACTTGTTTTTGTCAAAGAAAACCATTCAGTCTGCTCAGAACGTCAAAATGTAAATTTGAAGCAATGATGGGAGGCCACAATTCTGCTACTTTTATCTCTTTTGTACGGGGGAATAACATAATGCCGCAGCAAGTTACAAATTGGGAAACTGAAATCACGTAGGCGGTTCCAGGTTTCTTTTCACCACACCCTTCATCGCTCAGCATCAAATAACTTCCATTCAAAAATATCTGAAATACTGGGCAAATCAAAGAAACAGGAGTACCCTTCAGATAACAAGCCATTTTCACCATGGCAGCATTGCATGTGCTGTGCAAGGATCCCCATTTACAGATCATTGAATGACTAACAGAAGTCTCACTTTCACTTCTACTAAGAAAGACCTCTGTCTCACTGTTCCAACATTTGTAATCGAAAGGCAGCTCCCACACCTGGTGGATTTAACTGTCCACTAACTGCTCAAATCTGCCTACAGGAAAGTGATTTAAACACAAAGTGAATTGCAGTGCTGAAATGGGCAGATAAATCACTGCATCTATTAACCATACTGACGATGGAATTTCCGCTACAGCAAAAGGTAACTTTTCGATGTTAAGCATGATGTAACTTGCTTCTTATGTAGCCATTATCTGTTGCTGTCTCATCTAATTAAATATGGCAAATAACTCCTTGGAGCTGACGTGCTACCAGGGTACGCTGCCACTTTGAGAATTTGCAACGTACAATGCAACTGACCTAAGCTGACTCTGTCCATGGTGTAAAAGTGACATGTCATTTTGAATGATTTCAAATGCAGATAAGACAATGTTATTTAATGTGCAAATGCGGTTGGACAATGTGTTCGTTCATACCATTAGCGACAACGACTAGAGCCTTCAACATGTTTTCCTTATCAATCTGCCATAAACATGCATCTGCTTCCATTTGCGAAAGCTTCCATATCTCATTACATATGGCATATAAAAACAGTTTTGAGCGTGGCTTTCTAGGGCCTAACAAGTAGTCTTTAAGTCGATATCCTCTGAAATGAGACAAAGGTGTTCTTTTCAGCTGTTAATATGGAAGAGTGTAACCATTGTTGGCACAGTTTGCCCACACTGTATGGTGTGACAATACTTGAATGTTGTGCTGTGACATAACAAGAGTTTGGGCTGCTCACTCTAAAACCCCATATGGAGTTCACAAAACGTGCATGACACCCATTTGTATCATCTGGCCACAATAACCACCCGTCAGGATGTGAAAGTGAGGAATTAAAGGAACCCACTATTGAGCTGCTCTTCTGTGACATTTAAAAGTTTTTGCCAATTGTCAAATTTGGCAAATTTATGAATACTGGGCACATTCAGCTTCTTTATTTTTGCTAACCCAAGGCAGGTTGTTTGCTGAACAGTGCCATTTCAAACTATTTTTTGTAAAGGTATAAGGCATGCTCTAAATAAAGCTTCTCTAACCTGTATTTGCCAGTCTCAGGTCCCCAAAACAGTCTTTAAATCTGTTGTTTTCTTCCAGAATTCATAGCCTTCAATGCCCAGTTGTGAGACAAAAGAATCTGAATAAATCAGTTTGGTGTCAGTCAGCAATACCTTTCTAACTTTAGAGGTGGATAATTTACAATATTATGATTTAGCATTCTAAGCATCACGCCCAGTAAAATATGCAAACGTATCCACATATGTTTTAGAACTCCCGAAAGATAGAGTTGGACAATGTTTATTGTGTGTAATTGTAAACTATTCTAGGGTACCAGCTAAGTGCAGAAAATAATGTCCATAGTGATGATAACAGAACATTTCCCTATAAATTTGCTGTTGTTGTGTAAACAGCTTTACTTTCAAATACAGTGTAATATTCAAGCTCAGAAAGCATAGAATCAACTGTTTTTACATCCCAGTCATCAGATACACCCCCGGGGTAATAACATCATTGATAGATACTTTGAAAACATATGGAATTTGAATGACTTCAGCAGGGCCAAATATATCATACAGTACGTTAGCCCAAACAATCCCATCAGGAAATGGAACTGCTGAAATGTTCACAAGGCACAAGTCTCTTCAGGCCCCGTTGGAAGAGAGCTAAGGTGTTAAAACCTCATCCATCAGTTCAACAGCAGAGCATTCAGGAAGATAGTGACCATTTATTAGCAGAAAGAAAACAATGACAAAACCTGTCCAAAGCAGAAAAGCAAGCAGCGTCAATAGTATCCACAGATAACACCATTGGCGAATCAAGAAATTGTTTCTAAGCCGTTTATAAAGCTTACGTGCTCTTGATACAGGTGCAGTTGCTGATGTGGAAGAGTTTGAAGCAAAGTCATCAATGTCGGCAAAATAACCAGAAGCAGTCTGTGCAAACCTGGAGCTGATGCAGTACTGGTAGATGTACCTAATGTTGGTGGTTTGTAGTAAACTATGTAGAATAGTAGATCTCTACATCTTGAACATTTCTTGTTGATGAAGTGGTGACAGGAATTAACAAAAGTTAATTCTCTGCCCTCTCCAAGCTTGGGGAGGCATTTGTAGTATTATTGTGTGTTGAAGCATTGTTGAGTGGACGTGTAAGAGAGGGAAGGGAACTACACAGGAATCCTCTTTGTCTACTGTGCAAGATCGGCCACATGGTGCAATTTGGCATTGTCAATTGAAACAAAGTGGATTTCTTTAGAACCAGGCAGCAGTGGTAAAATGACTGTCTGGTACAGTGTATTCTCAGGGCTGGAACTTGTGCTCGATATGATGGACCAAATTCCTTTTTCACAGCAATATTTTCTCACATTAGATCCCAAACTTTAGGAATCCAGCCGGAAGATGTTGGCAAATCCCTCATTCCCAAGGTGACGGAATATGTAGATGAATTTTCATCACATAATTGTTGTATTTTCTGTTAAACTGTGACACATTCATTTATGTCAAAGGGTGTTTCTGTCGCCACTGCGGTAGGGCCATCAGGATCTAGGATGTACATCAGTATCCCAAATAAGACCTCTTAAGGCATACATCCTCCCAAGGACCTTCTGGGCAGATTATTTAGTGCTCTCTGGATTCCATATAGGTGATGAAACCAGCTAGGACCAGAAACTCGTAATCTCGCTGTTGAGGATTGCTTTAAGTCTTGGTTCTTCCGCTCCACGATCAAATTTCCCTTAGGATGGTATGGAGATAAGAAATGGAGTTGAACACCCATTGTTGTTCCAGAATGCTCTTTAGGCAAAAGCAGGGCGCAGGTCCAAGTGGAATGCTGTCACTGCATATGTCCTGATAAAGGCCAGCAAATCATTAATAACATTTTGACCGTCAGCCGATCATTGTGGCCATACCCACAGAAATCTGGAGCATGAATCTACAGCAAATAAGATGCATTTGTATGCACCATCAGGTTGTAAGGGGCCGCAATGGTCCAGGTACACACATTGTAATGGTTTGCTGGAAACAAAGAGGGTTGGTGGGCATTTTATAGTGCATCATTTAATTTGTTGGCAGATGTCACACTAAAGGACAAACTGGTTGGTCTATTTATATGAACCTGGCCAAACAGCATTTTTCAATAGGGAGATGGTAGCCGCTACACCAGCATGAGCAGAAGCAACACCCTCATGCTCTGCTCTAATCTCTGGTCTTGGTTGGGGATCAGGTGACCAGCCACCCTCGGAATTGTTGCAAATGCAGAATTTTGGGCACTTAAGTGGTAGGAACATTTTGCAGGGTATGCTTTTGGTAAGGGCTTGCCGTTAGCTGAGGTTTTCACAGCAGCCAGCGTTTCATCATCCAGTCTCATACGAGAACGAGTTATCACAGCAACAGAAGTCGTAGCAACTGCAGATTTGGCAGCTTCATCTGCCAAAGTGTTTCCTTCAACTTGTTTTCCTACACGGTGGTCCAATGTATTAACTACATGAGCTTTTGGTAGTCTACCTTTAAGATCTTCTACTCTCCCCCAGTCCTTTGGAATCTCTGAAGCTATTTACGTGCCAGTAATGTAAGTATTCATTAAAGGACTGGACACAGTAGTACAAATCACACACAATCAAAGTTGAAAGTTCAGGATCTGTGTGTTCCAGTGCCAAAGTCAGAGCCTTAAGCTCTGCAAGTTGTGCAGTGCAGTTCCCTAGGGTCTACGTGTAGGTATGTTGAGGGTGGAATTTACCAGCCCTCATTCTTCCATTAACGACTCCGCAAGCGGCAGAGTATTGGTGTTTAATACCTACAACTGGTTGTGCTGAACCATCAGTATAAACGATTATTCAATATTGTTCAGAGGCAAAATGTTAGTGTACATGGAGTATTCAAGTTCATATTGAAGTAATTCTGTGGTGCAGAGTTTTGAGTCAACAACATAATTGACATCAGTGGCTGTCAGAGATGCCACCCATTGAATCCAATGTGGATGAAACGCTTTTGCAGTCGGGACTCCAGCTTTGGTAACAGCCTCAAGAGCTGGTATTGGTTTAACAACAATGATGCATTTCTCCTAGTCAAGTGGTGTCTCCTTCATAACAACCATCTGAACAGCAGTCGGCATTTTTTCTGTTGGTGCGAAAGGTTGTTCTGCATTGGAATACAGATGTGATTTGTATGCTATGGGTACTGTGTCACCTTCATTAAATGTGACATAGGTAAAACCGACGGCACCAGGAATTACTCTGATGACCAAGTTTGTTTTGTTGTCATGTGTGTGTAAATGTTTTGCTCCAAATATGTCTTGTTGTAATGCTCCGAGAATGGGTGTATGTTCAAGTGTCCAATGTTTGCTTAAGAAATCAGGACGTATTAAGTCATAAAGAGGTCTTATGCATTGTACATATTCGGGAATGTAAGTTCTGCCAAAATTGAAGAAGCCCAGCAATGACTGTAGCTTCCTGAAGGTGTTTGGAGGTTGGAGTTTTGCGCATATTTGTAGAAAGTGCGGGCTAGGCTCTTGCCCTCATCAGGACACTAAGAAAAGCCTTTTTTGTTTTCTTATAATTAAATTTATAGCCTTGGGCAGCGAATCCCAAAATGATGCGATCCACCCCGGCTACGTGTGCATTGAGGTCGTCATCTATGAGATAGATATTATCCACAAAAGACAACGCTTTGGAATCAATATCATGTAATATTGATGTCACAAAGGCAGAGAACATTCCAGGACTGTTCTTATACCCTTGAGGCAAATGACAAAACTTCCTTTGGGAGACAAGTGCTGTGAAGGCGCTCAAGTCCCGACTAGCAGGCACTGGATTTTGGCAGAAATAAACATAGGAAATATCCAAGGTTGTTTTGTATTTTTTACGCACTATGTTGTTAACAAGCGCTGTGCTAAGTGCATTTTGTATTGCAAATGTGCATGTGTGACTGTTTAGGTGTCTGTAACCTAAGACTATTCTATATGAATGGTCAGGTTTTGCTAAGGGAAATACTGGATTATTAATTGCAGAGACGCAGGGTTCAGTTACTCCCTGGTACTTAAGTTGTGTGAGGATCTCTCTCACTGGTGCTTTAGCCTCATGTTTAATTGGATACAGAGGCAGGATTCGTGGAGCCAATTTTATGGGAATAACATGGTAATGGAAATCTCTATCTCACCCTACATCGTTGCAGTACAGCGCTGGTGCTTGCCCCAATGCCCAATCTGTGGCGTAAGCTTCTTTTACTGCGTCTGGAACTAGGACCAAGGAGAAAGGCAAAATGACGTCTTACCCTTGTGGGAGCACGCAGGCAAATTCAGGTGGGCAGTCTTTTTCTGCCAATAAAATGTCAGAATTTAGTGTTAGTCTTCTCCAGAAGATAACTTTAATAGTGTGCTCTATGTCTCCCTCAATCTTAATGTTTAGTTTGTAAACCCTGTCGGTGGAGAGACGTCCCTGTCTGCTGTTTTGACCTCAAGGAAGTCATTAGTCTGTATCACATTCAGAAGATCTAGAAGATTCTGGTGACACATTGTGACATCTGCTACGCTGTCTAGCAGAGTCACTGCCCACGTCCTGTTCTTCAGTAGTGTTCTCAATATTTTTTGCATGTTTGACCGAAAGAGCCACAACCTTTTTCTTTTTAAATTGGGGCTTTTGCTGTGGAAGTTTTTCTTCCCTTTTTGTAAAAGTTTCAGCAGATGGTTATGAGTCCTTTTTCGGCTTCATGTATCCACTTTGGTGTTCTGACTGCCCTTGTCTCTCACTCTGTTTATCTGGTGTTTCCTGGAAGCAACAAGATGGGTGATTGTCAGTATACTGGTATCTGTCGGGAGTTTTTAAAGTTTCCCTGTTTCTAAAATTATATCTTTTCTCTGAGGTCTCTGGTTGCAGAGATTCTCTTCTTTGGCTTCTTCTTTATTTTGTTTTTGTCTATCCCAGCGTTTTTTAGAGCTCTGTTGTGCTTGCTTAGTGTCTTCCTTTCCAGAAGTACTCTATAGTTGTGGTTTAGCTGGTATGACCCCAGACTAACCCAATCTATACTAGTATAAGCTCCAAAAATAATCTTTGGCAGCTTGTGTTCCTGATCCTATTGAGGAATTTCCTGGAGCCCCTGGAGAATTGCCAGTGATGCTGCTTCCCCTTTAATATTACTTAAAATAATTGAGGAGACTATGTCAAAATTGCTCATCAGTTTTATCCCCAATTCCAGGGCAAGGGCTGCCCTGTGTTCAATTTGAATTTGTTGTAATACTTCAGATGAATTCACAATTGTCGGAGTACCATATATGGTGGTACATATTGCAGCAAAGACTGTGCCTTCAGTGGCACAATCCTCTACTGAGGGAAGCATTCCAAAAGGCACGCACATTGTAAGAATTCTATGTTTAGTATGGGGAAACACTGCTTCCAGCTGGTCCATTTTTTGTGCAAGCCAGAACAGAATCTTCCCCTGCTCATTGAGTGCTTTTCGCATTATTGAATGGACAGTTTGTGGATTTATCTATGTAACGGCCTAGTTGATTTTTCGCTGGGGCAGCACTCAATGGGGCGGTGGTTAAAGTCTGGATTATGAATTGTATTAAGCATCTATATGTACCTATGAGGTCATTATATAATGTGCACACTTCCGCTACTTACAAAGTTTGTACATTGGGATGTGGTGTATATGTAGCCAATGTTGGCCATGTAGGTCCATCATTACTTAAAAGACCTGGTCTAACAGGTTGCTTTACATGTGGGAGGGTGCCATGAAACTAATCATGGTGTCCTTGATAAGTTGGAGGTATTGTTTAATATTGGTATGCTCTGCATTACTGTGGTTCGTTCACTATTCTGTACATGTGAAATGTATTTGAGTCTGCATTAACTTCAGGAAAGGTGACCCATGAATAAAATATTTCTGTTCTGTATGCGTTGTGTGCTTCAACCACAAATGTAACTTCCCCACCCTCATTGGCTAGTCCATTAGCTAAGAGAAACTGTGTGACGGGTTGTCTACAGTTTTCTGGGATATTGACTGCTTGTGCCATATCAAAGGATTGGGGTCAGAGTTGGGAACACCAATGAGGAAAATCCTTTTAAGGTTCAATCTTGAACAACCGACAGCCTAAGATAGGTACTCCCTATTTAGCTGAGGAGGACTTTTCTGCAAGACCATGATTGTCTCCGTATAATGGTACTTAGGGTACCTTTAGTGTGTGTGTGAAAAAGATGCTCAGGAGACCTGTAAAATGAGTGCCTTACCAACTTTGGGTACCATGTCGTAGGACTCTTTGGGACAAGACTGCTGGTTTGGGGCATCAGCAACACTGCATGTAGGGGACTGAGTCAATCCCACACCGTTTGGTAGCTGTTGGCCTAACCCTTTCAGCTAGCTAGCAGCACCTCACCCAAACCTAAAGTAAATGTGATTTGTGGCAGCCTGATGCATGACACTCTATGAGTCCTCAGGGAAGTCACGATTGGCAGATCTTGCCCTTTCCTCTCCTTAGCACAGGGCTCACACACACACACACACATATATAGGCAGACAAAGAGATGCAAGACTGTTTTCAATGTATTTATTGAAAGGACTGCAATCTACAATAAAATTAATGAGCTGCGATTATTAGGATGATGAAACATAACACAATCTGGATTGTTATCATGAGTGGAATTAAATTAAAAATAACCCTTGCATATTGGAACTAACATGTGCCTAAGAATTCTTATCCCACACTTCCTAGCATCTATGAGAGAGCCTCGCAGTGATAGCCTATTCCTCTGCCCCTACTTAGTCCATAGAAGGAACACCCGCCCCCATATCTGAAAAGCAGGTGTCTGCCTGCCGTCTCCTCAGTTGACTTTAGAGACAGGGCTAAGTTCAGCAATGTGGCAATGAAATGACATACGACATAGGATGAATCCTCTGGCTGGAATGACCTCTCTAACCTTCCATGGCCTGTGTAATGTTTTTTAAAAAAAACGTGTTGGTGTTCTGAGAAACAGGCCTGACATGATCATGTGTCTAAGTTTCGCGCTATGTACGTACTTTTGTGGCGGTAATACTAAATAGATTATCATGCACAGCCCTGAACAGCCTAGAGCAGAGGTACACAGTGAAATGTTGTGTAAAGAAAGCAATAACAGTTTTGCAGAGTAGCAGCTGATTAGGAAAATAAAACATCCCCAGCTAAAAACCAGTAATGCTAAAATGAATTAAAATGAATAAATGAAATGGAGCATATAATTATTTAAAAGGGCACAGGCCACAGGCCTAAGTTAAAATAATTGTGGCCAAGCTAGGCTCTAAAATGAACCCCCGACAGCGTGGAGTGTCTTAGAGTGCTGTGGAGGGTCATAGAGTGGAGTGGAAGAGAGTGACATAGAGTTGAGTGGCATAGAGTGGAGCAGAAGTGATAGAGTGTTGTAGAGGGGGTGGTATTGAGTGGAGAAAAGTGGAGAGGCATAGAGTTTTGTGGCATAGAGTGAAATAGAATGGAATGGGGTGTCATAGAGCTAAGTGCCGTACAGTGTCACAGAGTGTCGTAGAGTGGAGGGGCATAGAGTGGAGAATAGTGTCATAGTGTAGAGTAACATAGAGTGGAGGGGCGTAACACAGTGCGGAATTAAGTGTCATAGACTGGGATGCCATGGAGTGATATAGAGTGGAGTAAAGTGGCGTAGAGTGGAGTGTCATGAATTGTTGTAGAGGGGAGTGTCATAGAGTGGGGTGGCGTAGAGTGGAGTAGAGTGGCATCGAGTGGAGTAAAATGGAGTAAACTAAAGTGGAGTGGCGTTTGATGGAATGGAGTATACTGGCGTGTAGTGGCACAGAGTGGCTGTGGCAGCAGCCATCTTAGGACTCGGACTCTATTCAAATCCTACAAAATGTTTTAAAAAAAGACATAATGGGGCAGGGCAGGATTACCCTGAAACCCTGGGCCTGGTGGGGGGTGTTCCATAGGGACCCTGTCCTTGGCCAAAAACATTTTCTTTTAACACTTTGCTTCATATTTGCAAGGATCCACATGAATCAGCAGCAAATGTTTTCTTTTAAAAAAGTGCAGGCTCCCATGCTAATAAAAAAAAAAAAAACAGGGTGGATGGGGGAGCGGTGCTAAGCATCATTTAGAGGAGAACAAAAGGCACTCCTTCCTGAACCGCTGAGTGGCCTCCCCCGGGGCTGATGTGAATCAAAAGGGGAGGGGGCACATTTTAAAAATGATTTCAACACATAACTTTTAACAAAATGTAACATACATTAAATAAAAAATAACAATTTATAGTGTGTGAAAATGTTTAATTATTTAAAACACTTTTAATTAAGTGAGTTAATATGCTGTGACAGTTTATTTTATTAGCTTAATGTTAATGATAAACAACTTACAATTATTCTACATTTATATTTTCTATTAAAATATTTTAAATCTTTTTTTTTTAATTATAAACTTTAATCATTTTTCCTTTACTTTTTTACAGGGAGATCTCCACCATGGTGATGGAGTTCTCCACCTTCGTGTGAAAATGTACTAGTTGTAACTTTACACTGGCACATTCAGTCATAGATGTCTACCCTCACTGTATTGTTTTTTTTTTTTACATACAATTTAAAATTTATGTGTAAATCTACACTTTAAGGGCCTGTTTCTCAAAGATAAACTAACACATTTGTGTACGTTTACACCTTCTGCAGTACTTTCTGTAGTACTTAACTACTTTTTGGTATTCACAAATTATTAGTGTAATTTCATCACAAGTAATTTTATGAAAAGTAAAATTACAATCATAGTTTGTGAATGCCAAAAAAGTAAAGTTACTACAGCAAGTGTAAACTTTTACTAAAGATTAAGTTTACTTTTGTGAACCAGGCCCTAAGATGGCGAATAGCACAACAATGTAGATTTAAACGTAGATGGTGGAGTAGATCTACATATAAGTCAATTCACACATGTAAATTTACCTTGGCAATCTAGATAGTAGTCATTATGATTTTATTAACTATGTTATTGAGTTTATATTTCAGCTTTGACTTTATAAAAGAATATGTACAAGTTCTGTTTCTCTATTAAGTCTATTATATGTGGAAGTAAAGTACTTAAATACCTAGGCCCATATTTATACTTTTTTTTCGCCACATTTGCTTCCTTTTTTGATGCAAAAGTGGCGCAAACTTACGAAATATAATTGTATTTTGTAAGTTTGCGCCGCTTTTGCATAAAAAAATGACGTAAATGTGGTGCAAAAAAAGTATAAATATAGGCCCTAATGTTTGTGCTAAAACACTACTCCAGCCTTTTAACCTCTGTGATATGTATTCTTCCTCTTAGGTTTGCCTGTTATTTTTATACCATGCTGCTCCTGTTGTTTTGTTTTGTCTTCCTGTTTTGTTATTTATTTAGTATAGTTCCCAAAAACGTAAATAAAAGAAGATGCAGTCATCTTAGTGATGCACATAATGATTCTGTTCTGTTAGTCCTTTGCAGGCTGTGGGTGGAGTGCATCAATTATTCTCTAACCTTACCTCTACTTGGACCAACGTTTTAAATTCCATAGTAAATTAAATGTGTAAATCCCTAGTGCATGGATGAAGGAAAGTGTGTGAGTGGAAGTGGTCTGTTAGAAATAGTGTTGGTCTCATGCATGCATTTCAGGCTGCTCATATGGTGCTTCTGCAAATGTGTTGCTAGTAATATGCATGAAGTGGAGTAAAGGAGTGAGAGATAGTTGTGCATGTGGTTGTACCTATTGTCCTTGTATGATTTAGTTTTGTATTGTCCATTCCATTCATGTAATGGCAAGTGGTTCTGTCTGCCATTTTCGGACCATCCTAGGTAGAGTGAGGTCTTCAATGCATTCTTGAATTCCAGGTTGTCTTTGATGTTTCTTGTCTTTGCTGGATAAGAGTTTGGCATGTTTGCTGCTTGTATGGAGAAGCAGATTCCACAAATACATTTCTTCAGTGAATATTTTTGCAACTTTACTTAGATGTAGGCTTAGCCTTTGCCCTTGTGTGGTCACATAATGATGCAGATTATTGAAAGATAAGTGTCTGGCCATGGGACGGCAGTGAAGCACTTGAAAGGATGAGGAAATGTGGCCAGGTGATCTTGCCACTATATTATGGACTGTATGCAGTCAGGGCATTAGGAGCAGGCATCTAGCTAGATTCCATTTATACAATCAAAATGTGACAAAGTGCTTCTAGATGCAGTAAAGTTTGCAGTAGACTACACATGGTGCAGTTAGAATGTGCTTTTTATGACTTGGCTCATTTGAGGGACAAGTGATATGCTGAACTCACACAATAGCTCCCATGTTTCTCAACACTTTCAAAATTGCTGGTGACAAAACTGTCCTAGGTTGATGATTCGTCCAATCTCTCTTTTGAATGAGATAAGTTCAAGAAGACTTCTCAGCACCCAGCTTTGGGCTGCCTAGATGCAGTTTTGTTCTCCTGGGGTGTCAAGTTATGTCAAGCTATGTGTTTTCCAGTTTTTGGATGATCTCACTGTCGTCAGTGTAGCTAGCTTGTGGATTTAATGAGATGAGATAGTGGGCCGTGGTCAGCATTGAAAAGACAATGATTAAATATTGAAGTATGCCTGTGTTGATGCTGAAAGGCACTGTTGTGAATGTAATCTTCATGATTTGCTAGATACATCAAAACGGTAGGAACAGACCTAGTCAAGGATGTATCCCTTTATGCCTAGTTTCTTTATTCCCTAGGAGGGAGTGGTGGTGATAGACTGTGTTGAATGCTGCAATCAGGCAAAGAAGTAGAAGTGTAATTATTCATTCCTGCCTATGGTGCCCATCAGATCATCTCACATGGAGGTGAGAGTGGATCCAGGGCAGAGCCCAGTTTATTGGTCTAAATGTAGGTTGTTTGCCCCACAAATGTCATAGATCTGAGTGAATGCTTCTCTTTCTATCATTTTCTCAGAAGCAGTCAAATTGAGAGAAGTCTGTAACTGGCACCGTCTGTTGGGTCTAGATTGTTCTGCTTGATGATTTGTCATTTGACAAATATCTAGGTCTGAGTGGAAGGTGCCTCATGATGGGGAGTTGTTGATGATAGCTGGTTTTCCATCCACACTGAGATAAGGTTATTCTTCAAGGTTGCTGGTGGGCATGGTTCTGATGATGAGTTTGCGTGCCCACTAGCCTCGACTAAGTCATGAGAGTTACTTGAAGGAAGTGTATGTGGCTGTCTCTCGGGCAGCGTATTCCTCTTAATTTTGGTCTCACTGGGCTAGGATGCAGGTGTCTTGTTAGCAAGGCATAGGTCTAGCATATTTAACTAGGTTACAAAGTTGTCTGTGAGGGAGTTACAGAAAGCTTGGCTTGAGACTTGGGTATTTTTGTGGTGGTGCACTCTGTGTTGTGAAATTTGGTAAGGATTGTTAGGCATTGGCAATTCCTTGGTCTTCTTCCACTCCAAGATGGTGTGACCTATTCTCAACAGAAAGTAGTTCTATGAAGCTATGTTTTGCCCTCCTCAGCCTCTGGGTTGATACATTTTAAATGGCATTCTCAAGTGTGGCATTGTAAGCAGCAGACTTTACACCACTCGGGAGACATGTTATGATGGGGAGAATCATATAATTTATTTGGCAAGCCCAAAGTGATCGCCGGATTTTGATAACTACAAGGAGTTGCTCTATAAATTAGTTTAACCTCTGCCCTCCTTTGTTTTAACGCTGCCACATGCTTTAACTGCCCAGGTGCCCATAGGAAACTAAATAATAAGAGGATTTTACTTATAGTGGGCAACCAATGTATGTGAGTCTACTGGCAGCCGCTTGCTGTGTCTACAGTGGCACTCACTCCTGCTCCAACGGTGATTTACCATTCCAAGGAGCCCGGTTTGCATACAAAATATCCAAGGATGACCGGTGAGCCCTAAAGGGACTCGTCTTTTGGATTTTCGATTCACACCATGATTATCCTGTTTCTTTAATATGTCTTAGTTCCTAATTGGAGGTGTTTAGTTTTGCAGCAGTCAATTCCAGACCTATGCTGGTACTCACTACATACTTACAGTGATTGCATTAATAATAGAGTTTATCACAGACTGTAGAGCCCATAGAGCTCTTTCCACACAAGTGCCCGATGTGTGTACATTGATAACATAATGTTGTATTGTGAGCGCATCTGATGTTATTTGGCCTTTTATAATTTATTCATAAGGGGACGCGTTAGAAGGTCCATAGATCTTCGGACCGCGCTTAGAGGAATCCCACCATCACCCTTTCAGTTTATTCACAACCAAATGTAGTAACAACAACGTACGCAATAATCAATTAGTCAGAAATCTTGAGTCAGTAAACTTCACACACCATGACCCATGTGGCCAGGAGTAACCACACCTTTATAAAAAGTTAGAATGTTTATTTCCCTGTATTAACAATGCTAACATCACGTATATCAGTCTCAATACCAAATGATACACACATATGAATAACACCGGCTGACCAAATCTTCTAAAGAATCTCAATTTAACTAACAGTTAAGCATTCAAGAGTCACAGTACAAAACAATAAAAACAATAGCTGTGCAATAGAAATGACAAACATCTGAATTCAACAGGTGAATAGGATCAATTTTTAGTTACTAACATTTATCGACCTTTGAGCTTATTAACCCTCCAATTAGTATAGCATGTTTGGACTTCATGCAAAAGTAATTTGGAAAACATCTAACTAGGGCTCTATCAAAACAGTGGTTGGTCCCTACAAAGCAAAGAACAAAAACCTATAGCAAAGACAATAACATTTGGTTATACCTCTCATCAATGGATCAGCAAGCTGCGATCTTCTTCGTCAGTTGAACATCCGTCTGGTCAGCCTTAGCAATAGGACAGTGAATGGGTATGGCTCAGACACAGTGGGCTCTATGCTATCCGAACCATTTAAGAAGCGATTTCTAAGGGCTCAGCATCCACAATTAACAAACTAAGCAATAAAGTTAAAGTCAGAAAATAAAGTCATCAGGAACTGTTCAGCTCCTCAATCAGAACCACTACGGGGAAAATTAGAATAGGAAAGAACCCGCAGAATGAATGAAAAATGACCACTCTCTCTCTCTCTGCAGTCAAGCTAAGTTAGAATCGCATAAAGAATCCTCCCACATTGCCATTGGTCAGGAAATCATTTGTTTAAAGTTGGCCCAATAAAAACTAAAACCCTAATCTAAGATATAACTAAACTGTCTTTCACACTTCGATGATTGGTTTCTCTTCTCCTGTTCCCATCGTCAGTCTCGTCCGGTAACTCTTTTGTTGCAATCCATACTCCAGTCAGCGTTGGTTCTTGGGAACATCGCTGTCTCACGCATCAAGTTTACTTTGTTACATCTACTAGTACAGCATGGATCTACAAGCAGTTCTTATAAGAAAGTAAAAGACATTTACAGATCGTTTGGTCAGCACAGCATGAATTAATGAAAGCATTAATTCTTTAGTCTTACAATACATTTTCCACCATTCATTAAACATGGCAGTTTGGCATGAGGTTTTGCAAACTAGGTCTAAACCTCACCATCTTATAGCTTAAAGTTATTAAAACAAAAACATAGCATGAAATCTTTAATATGATATACTAATACATTTTTCTCTACATGTGCACAATAACTAATAGTAATATGCATTCACAAAAAACATATGTATTTTGGTGGTGGCCACTCAAGTGGGCACGTTTTCCAAGTCGCACATTATTTTCTATGTTAACCTAATTCCATGCAAATTCTTAACCAATAATAAATGCAAAATCATTAGTAATTAATTCAGCTTTTACAGTATTTTCATTGCTTAATTTGAGCCAGTGGTTTCAGGTGCCCAGCACCGGTGCTTAATTGCCAACACTAGGGCTTGTCTAATTTTGAAATGAGCACAATAACAGTTGTTAATTAATGCAATATACATTAAAAATGACTACCACCAACTGCCCAAGCCATTTTCATAACTTAGGAGCCTGCAGTAGTCTGAAAAGTCACACTTGCAGGAGTGTGACTGTTAGTAGTTGTGTTAATATTATCATTGGCAGCACTTCCGGGATCATTGTGTGGTGCAAGCTATAGCAGACTCTGATGAGGACCATAGCACGTTTTTAAAATTATTTTTTACAAATTAAGCACTGTGTATGTTTCTATATCACAGGCAGAATAGGCCCATATGCAGTGCTCTGATGAAGTCACCTTCACGTTGTATTGTATGAAAGTCTTGATAGGTTCTGACGCTATGTGACACATACATTGCCAAAGATGGGATCTGACATGATTTTTTAAATATAGTCAAAAGATTTAGTTATGTCAGTAACTTAGAAATGCTTTTGTGCATAATTCTCGAAAAGTCGATACACGATCTTGTAATTGTCCTGAGGCCCTAATTTATAGACCGAAACACGTTGATCTTCCTCCAGAAGAGTTCTAATATAAATTACAGTAAAGTTATCAATTGTGTCATGCCAAAAAGAATTGTAAAACGCAATAAAAGACGTGAAGTGAGTTTGCTATAGTTTGAACCACCTCAGGGTGTATGATTGATACTTTAATTATCTGACGATATTCCTTGCAAATTTTACAAGGACTGTATATGTACATCTAATCATATATTTTTGAATATATATCTCAATGTTTGCCTGTATGTGATATGGAAAATAAAATGTTCATGGCTGATTCTAGTAAACCTGCTATCCTGATTTTTGGCTAGAATTGACAAAAGATTAGTGCTATCGTTGCTTTTGAGGGGTACTTTTGTAATAACACAGTATTAAGCATTTTTATGCAAACTAATTTTGCTGCAATTTCCAATAATCACAAATTCGTTATTGTAGACATGAAGTACTGTAGGGTCTAACTTTACCCTGCAGAGAACCATCTTTTAACCAGTAATAGTGCTTCCAAGAGTCAAGCAGTATCTCTCAGCTCAAGAAGTCATTGCCCAGCGAGGTCACAAACGGTGCAAGAATAGGACCTAGGCCCATATTTGTACTTTTTTTCCGTTGCGTTTGCATCATTTGTTGACGTAAGAGCGGCGCAGACTTACAAAATATAATTGTATTTTGTAAGTTTGCTCCTCTTTTGCGTCAAAAATTTACACATATGCGGCACAGAAAAAGTATAAATATGGGCCCTATTGCTTTAGTAATCCTAGCAGGGCCAGGGTCCAAGGCGAAGCCTGCAAAAATAGACTGGGAACAAATTAAGGTGATCATGATTTACTGGTACAAAGGTCGACCAGAGAGGGGCTGAGACATCCGATGGTGAAATAATGAGAGGTGAAGATTCCAATTGGGTAAGGATCCTGTCAGAAGGAAGAGAAGTTAATAGCTTTGTGGTTTTATCCTGGATAAAATCGGACAGTTCAGTCCAGAGCTACTGACTGGGAGTAAAACGGGTATTAGCCGCAGCAAGATGAGAAAGCGCACTGTAGATTGAAAAGACCTCCTTAGCAGATGAAATAGGTATGTGGTATTACTTAGCACTGGCATTCTTAACCAATCTGTTATAACCACAAAGCTCAATTTTGTATCAAGCATTATCGGCAGGACAATATGAGTCTCCAGTGTCTTTCCAGTTTCTTGAATCGTCTTTTAGCTAGAGAAAGTTCTGCAGATGAAAGTTAAGTAGTGGCAGCACAGGTGTCAGGGCGTATCTGTGGTATCATGATGTCACGCCTGGGATTGGTCACAATGATAAAGGGCCCAGGTTACTTGTTTTTAATTGGTGACCCCTTGTGAGTCATCCAACCGTAGACTGATCTATGGCTTGGCTGCTCATTCAGTCACAGCTCAGTGTGGAAAGGGGCTATACCAGTATAGTCACATGGTTGCACTAACTTCACTGGCCTGACGCCCACAAAAGCAAAGTTGAGAGGTAAAAGAACATGGGCCACCCCAGCCCCAAGTGTATTGCGAGACTGGTAGCAGATTGCAGAGATGCATTAGAATATGTGTAGCTTTAAATGCCCAACAGAGTGAAAGAGATATAGTGGGATACCTGGAACTCAGCCATCAGGTCATGCATTTTTTGTGGCACCTTACGAGAGGAATAATCATGTATACTCTCCCTTGATGCTTTTCCACCACACTAATTGCCTGTCATCATTTCAATGTAACACCAATTCCGAACCTTTATAAAGCCAATACGAAGTAGTAGCATCTTTGTTGTGTTTATGTCCAGTTGTTTGCTGACAACTGTTGTGTGCATGTGAGGTATTAAATATTCCATTGACAGTGTAAACGGGGGCATCATAGGCTGAAGTGGGTCCTCTCCTCCACACAAACCCCTCAACAAAATCTTATCTCAGTATGGATTATTTTTCTATTTTTTTCAGAGTACTCTGCAGCGACATCTTGGGCCTCCGCCTCCCTGGTGACCCCATCCTAACTCCAAATACAGTGTGTCTCACCCTTCCAGGCCTCAGCAAGCGTCAAATGGGGTTATGTGTTCGAAGTCCTGATGTCACTGCCTCCGCACTTCAGGGAATTCAGATTGCCATTCACGAATGTCAACATCAGCTGCAAACTCAGCGGTGGAATTGCTCCACACTCGAGAATGGGGGCAAAATGCCCCAGGACAGCGCCATTTTGATGAGAGGTATGGACAGAAAGAGCACAAGCAACCCCTTGTTGTGAAGGCATTGGGATAGGGGCCAGTAGGGCATAGGACTTAATTTGCCATCCTTAGGACAGTGTGTGGGTGAGCAGAAGCAATCTTGGCAAGTGAGCCAGAGGACCACAGAGGGCCACTCTGACGTTCCCCAGAGAGTTACATACTGAAAAGGTCTACTAGAGCACAAACAATCCTGCACCACGAGGAGGGATGCCTGTGCTGTGCTCAGCGTTGTAACATACTAAGAGTTATGGGAAAACACAAACAATCCTTCCAAGGGAGACGGAGTGACAGAGGTCATAGGGCCTCCACATCTCTATGCCGTCCCCGAGGAAGGCCATGCTAAAGGGGGTACTGGAGACATAGTGCAGCTCTGCAGGTCCCAGGATACTTTCCTACACAAGAGATATGACAGGGAATAAGCAATCCCTTGCTGCGTAGAACGTGTGTATAGGCAGCTCTGCCATCCTCAGGCTAATGTCTCACTGAAGAGGATTGGGAGAGTGCAGCAGTCGGTCCCTGGAGGACAGCTATGTCTTTCAGAGGATAGGGTAAGTCTGCAGAAATTCAGGAAGCTGCCAGCAAAGCTTCCATGTCAAGAGATGTACACTGCACTGCTAAGCTGTCCTCGAAGTACAGTTATTCTGAAGAAGTAAGGGAGAGACTCCTTCCCTTTGAGGAGTTAGTACTTAGGGTAGCTTCTGCTCTCTAAGAATAGTGCGGTATAGCAGAGCACAAGCTATTGTTTTCCAGTGATGGTGGGGTGCATAAGGCAGAAATGCCATACATGGACAGAGGTGTACATAGGGCTGTTGTGCTATCCCCAGGACAGCGTCATTCTGAAGATGTTTGGGAGGGCAGAAGCAATCTTTCTTATGAGGAGGGGTACGTTGGACTGCCTTGCCGTCATAGGATAGCGCCTTTCTAGAAGAGAGGTATGGGAAAGCACACAGAATTTTAACTTCAAGGGAGAAAGTTATATTTGTCATAGTGCCAAGATGCCACGTTTCACATTATGGAGGCAGATTTGTGTCAGATATCCAATAAAGAGGTCTAGGCACATCCCATCCCATGGACATTGTGCAAGGACTATTCAAGCGCCCTAAAGAAATACTGGGTAGTCAGTTATGATGTGTTTGCTCCATAAGGAACGTTGAGGTTTGTGGCTGCATGCTGAACTTTCTTGAGGGACTTTACAGAACACCGTGGTGCACTAAAACAAGCTGAGGCGGGTAGCAGTGATCAGTATTGATGCTTGTCGAGGTATTCTGTTTCATGCTGACGTAGAATTAGATAGTGATGAAGCAGAGGTGACCATGCACACTTAGAAATGTACTGGTACAAGATAATGTTGAAGCACATTGATGTGCGGGCGTGTGTTCGAGGAGATTGAAGAAAGTTTCATGACGATTAAATAAAGTGTGGAGATTTACAGAGGTGTGTAAAAGTCCATTTACGATTATGCAAAGTGGTGTGTGCTTTTACCTGGGCTAAGCCTCGTACTGGGGACACGTATAATATGCAAAGCACTGAACTCTGACTGCTTCGTTCTAGGATTTCTGAGACAAATGGCACGAGGCATGAAAATAGGATTACAAGACCTGTGCATTATGGATAGCGGGATAATGGCAAACAGTAGGGGGGCCTAGAATTAGGAGACAGCACAATGGTACACACATTTTGTATGGGCAGACTTGCCAAAGTAATTATGTGAATTCTCCAGCAGAATCATAACCTTAGAGTAATGCCCGACCTTCAGAGTAGTCCTCGGAAACAGATACAATTTGTATTTAAAAAAATCAGTATTGCTACCTTGCACTTTTTCTAATTAATTTTTGAAAATACAGTAAAAAAAAAACAACTTAAGCTGCAGCCCCTATTAAAACTAGGCCTGTATTTTTAAAATGTGTTTTAACTCTTTACTGATAAGGTATTTGTGTATGGTAGTGCGTAATGTTTTTATCCTTTGCTTTGATTTTGTGCAGAGAGTGTAAGGACATTTCCCAGGTAATTTGATGCATAAGGCAATAACGCTATACGTATGTAATAAGGACTGTTCGACTTTCTCCTCTCAGCAGTCACGCCCAAACTTTTTGCCTTCACCCACTGCTGTTTTCCGAACCTGTTTTTGTTGGCTGTTAGGGCTCTGTGCAATTTACCATTGCTAACCAGTGCTTAAGTGCTTGTGCTCCCTCCTTCAAACATGGAACACTTGGCTTCTACCTGATTGGTTAATTTAATGTACTTGTAAGTCCTTCAAACATGGTACCACGGGTACCCAGGGTCTGTATATTAAATGCTACTAGTGTGAAGCAGCACTCATGCCACAAACTAAAAGTAGACTTTTAAAACATATCCTAGGCATGCCGTTGCAGCCTGTAGTGCAGTTTTAAGCTGCCAGTTCGACCTGGTAAAATAAACCTTTCCCAGGCCCAAACCTTTCTTTTTAATACATATAAGTCTTTCCTAAAGTAGGCCCTAAGCAGCCCATAGACAGGTTGCATTATATTTAAAAAGTAGGACATCTGTTTTTAAGGTTTACATGTCCTGGTAGTAAAAAAAAACTACATTTGTTTTTCACTATTGCAGGGGCTTTCTCTCCCATAGGATAACATTGGAGTTGCCTTTTACTTTTAATACTTGATAACTTTTGATTGGGAGCAAATTTGGAGCAGGTAGAAATATCATGTTTGGACTCGAATAAATTGCAATTTAAAATCCTTTTTAGTGGTAAAGTCGGATTTTAGATTACAATTTTGAAAAAGCCCCCTTTTTGAAGGTAGTCATTTTCCTGCAATAAACTTTCTGTGGTCTTTTAGGAGTTTCCAGCTGTCTTGGCCTGTTAATTGCTTCCCCATGAAGAATGCATATTGGGCCCAGACAGTGAACAATAGGACCTGGGTGTAGCTGGGAGAGTACCATCTTGCCAGGATGGGATGGCCAAGGCTCTTCCCTGCCCACTTACAGTTCAAAGGGTGCACCCAGCACACTCATAAAGGAACTTGACACCAGCCTTCTGTCAACCTAGACTGCTTGAAACCTGAGCAGGGGAAGAAAAGGTAAGGAAAGAGAATTCTAGAAACACATGTGGAGGTGGACTAGATGTTTCCCCCACTTTGAAGGGTGGCACCAAGTATAAATATTGAACCTCTTGAGCCACTCATCAGTACACTCCTGGACCTGTGGACATTGCAGAAGAAGGACTGCCTTGTTCCCCAAAAGATTTCCATGCTGGTTGAGGCCTGCCTTGTTATCAAGAGGACTGCTCTGCTGATTGAGGCCTGCCCTGCTCTATGAGAAGGAAGACTGGACCTGCTCCCTTCATCCCGGGCTAACCTTAGTTACTCCAAGAGTCAGTTGGCTGACCTTCTGTTTTGAGCTACAGAGACACAACAAGCTCCATTTTCCCAGCTGACCTGCTGCCGCTGGCCCTGCATAGAACTGCAACTGGACCTGCCTGGACTAGCAGCTGGCCTCTGCTTGGCTTCTGCTGGAGTGAGTTCCTGATCCCCAAGAGGTGCCTCCCCAGGTCCTGGACCCTTGGCTAGCATCAGCTGAACTCCTGGGAAATCCTGAAGTTTAGAACTCTGCATGCTGGAGTTCAAGAAGGTAACTTTTTCTGTGGGACTAACCTGGTCCCTGTACCAGGCCCACACTCCATTGCTGCTGGCTTAAATGTGTGACTTTGTCCCAGTCTAGCATGATCAGATACCAATTGTTGAATTTTTTGCTTCTTGGTGCTATTTTTACGTAACCACTTAAAATTGCATTGGCCTCATTTAATTTGTTACTCTATTTTTCTAAAACTGGCTTGGGATTTATTTGTGTTGTGTTTTCACTTCATTACTGATTTTTTGCTGCATAAATACTTTGCACATTGCCTATAAGTGAAGTCTGGCTGCGTTTGTGCCAGGTTACTAGAGGGGTAAGCACAGGTTACTTTAGTGACGTTTTTGTTCATGCTGGCAAGGATTTGTGGTTATTTCTTGAGTAGAGTTTCTATCCACTCAATAAAAAACCCAGTTTCTTACAAGGATATACTGAGTACACTTTTTATGATGCATATAAGTGTCAGTAGAGCTTTGAAAGTGGTATGGTGAGTGAAACCTGCTTTTTGGAAAAGAGTCTCAGTAAATTAAGGCTTGCTAGTGATATCTGCAGTAATGGAAGAATCAAGGGTTTTATCAAGCCAAGGCAGTCTGATCCTCCCATCCTTCTGTGATTGGTAAAATTAGTACCATTAAATTGAGTAACGGTAACATCTATTTACAGTGCTGATGAACAGCAGACATGCAGCATGAAGTGCTATATACAAAAAGGAAGGCATTATTATTATTATTATTATTACATCAAAGCACAGAGACTATCCCATCCACATCGCAGTCATTTAAAATTAATTATGTTTTCACATTTATCAGAGAAGGGCCTCCAAACACTTTTTGTGGTTTCACGTGACATTTTCAACTTCAAAAGATATCCCTTTCTCCCCCTTGAGGGTTTTTCAATCTCCTTTTCTGGGTTTTTTTCTGAATAAGGAGTGTTTTCCAAACCTTTCAATAAATTAATAAATGCACGTTCCACAGTGTTCTCTGGAACAATGGTTTCTCCATCATGGATCTTCACTGTAATTAATTAAGACAGAATATTTTTCAATAAAAGTTCCTGAGCCTCCACTTTTCTAGCTCCTCATCATTCAAGTCTTAGGCAGATGATCAAATGCAAACAGTGAGAGTATCAATGGACACTCTGAAAGTGGTCAGTCTAGAGAGATGTATGGAATGCTGCTGACCCCAGTGGAGATAGTAAACAGCAGGACCATCAGCCCTGTTACCAACAAACACAGCATCAACAGCAGCTGTCTCACCAAAGATCTCATTTTTGTCAGTGAAGTAGACGAGGACCTCAACATTCAGCTGCAGTAACAGCAATGCCTGAAACAGTTCAGAAAAGAAGCACAAACCATCCAAATAAAACCAGCAATAGAGAGGGTAATGAGTACCCACAAGAACAAAGACATTTTTTCAAGTTGTTTTCCAGTCAGAAAATGGATAGAAGAAAAAGAGTACAGGCCCTATCTGGACTTGAAAACAACATACAAATGGGGGAAAAATAGAATTTTAGAACTGTAGTAGTATATCAAATCCTCTATAGCACCATATAGGGTACTGGATATGTTCCTTAGATAATCAGGATTTTCATGTGGTTGTGGCCAAAATCAGCATTCAGTTTCAAAGGTATTCCATTTGGCCTCATGGTGGCTCTAAATGTATTCAGGTAGTATGTGTGTGGGGGTGTAGGGTGGGGGGCTGTGGCGGGGGGTCCCACATCTCCCGAAGAAATTAATTTTTGCTTCTGGCTGCAGAAATCCAGTTCACAAGAGAAAGTACTACAAGACTTTAAAAAAAGAATATCCTTCATAAAAAGCCAAGCCTTCATTTAAACTATGAAAATCCCACTGTTATAACAATCTAAAAGATAATGTGAATAATTCTCAAATGGCATTTAGAGGTAAGAAGAGTTGTTCTAGAGTAGGAGTACTTATTACAAATGCAATATAAGAACCTATGGGTGGAAAGCTCCACCTCCACCTCTCTTGTGCTTTCTATGGGGAGATATCAGCACATTTAAGTTTACCTCTTAGTAGTAAATGTGGGAGGACCTAGCGGGAGAGATGGGAAAATGATGAATATGTATGAATACTGGGTTTAAGGCGGAATAAGAAGGGCTTTGGTGGTTAATGGCCATCTTTTGTGTGGTATGCCCCCATATTTCTGCCTTCTGTGACCAAGCCGTTTGTACTGGCTACAAGACTCTGCACACTTCACTCCTGCTTATACCTGGTATAAGTGGGATACGCCTAATTGGTACATTTAATTTACTTATAAGTTGCTAGTATACTACTATATGTACCTAGACTTCTAAATTAAATAGTACGAGTGGGCTGAAGCACTCATTGTGCTCCCCATTACAGTAGCCCTGTAAAACATGTCTCCAGGTCTGCCCTCACACCCTGTGGGTACAGTTTTAAACTGTCATTCCAATTGGCAAAATAAACCTTCTGCCAGGCCTCAACATTCCTTTCTGAAACCTGTAAATCACCCACTAGGTATACCCTAAATGCCCATAGGGCTATGTGCATTATATTTAAAAAGTAGAGCATGTAAATACAGTGTTTTACATGCCAGTGAAAAATCCTTAAATTTATTTTTTACTATAGCAAGGCTAGCTCTCCCATAGCAAAACACTAGTTTACATTATGACGACTTGTAATGCATGATTTCAGTTTGGGAGCAGCTAGAACAAGGACTTATTTTAATAGTCATTTTAAATCAAACATAGTGATCAAGTTAAATTTCATTTTACTATTTTAGAAATTGCATCTTTAAAAAGTTGCCATCTCTTCCTCAACTAAAAGGGCTTTTCTGCCAGTGTCCAGTGTACCCTTACTATGAATGGCTCCCCTAGGGTGAGCTGTGTATTGCTCCCAGACAGAGGACAAAGGGCCTTGGGTGTGGGGTGAGCTGTTCCTCTCCTGAGCAGGATGGCATGAGGGACTGTGCCCAGCCCTGCCTAAGTTTCAAAGGGTAGCCTGGTACTCTACCAACCCTCCTTTACTTCAAAGGGTGCCTACCCTCTCACTGGTCGATACAGCTCATAACTAGGACTACCTCTTCTTTGTCCCTTTAGACAGGCTGGTAACAAACCCACAGAGAGGATAAGAACTAACTAGAACTGGTTTAGGGGAGTGGATAAAGGGATTGCTCTTCACCACACTCTGGCACTGGGTACACAAGTGGCAACCTCAGAACCTTTTTTTAAGAACACTCTCCGGGCCTTAGAGGAATGGAAGAAGGACTTCCCTGCTGTCTGTTACCCCAAGAAGTGCCTGAAACTTGGGACCTCCTCTTCCTCTTGTAACCAGAGCAGGAAGTGGACACCAAGGGTCATAAGGCTGACCTCCTGTTAAAATTACAGGGGCATAACAAGCTGCAAGATATCTTTTCTTGCAACTGCCCAGCTGATCAGGAATGCACCCTGCTGTGGCCTCTATTTGCATCCAGTGAGCCTCCAAGTGCCTTCCCTGTGGTTCTGGGTGGGGCTTTATAAGTGTACTCTTGTGGTGGATTGGGACTTAAAGGACTAAAGTTAAAAGGTAAAATCTTTGACCTGAACAAACCTGGTTGGTGTATCTGAACTGCTGTCCCTCGCAGCGTCTAGATCCTGTTCTACCAAGGCCATTGATTAATATTGTCTCTTTGAATTTCTCACCAGTATTTTTACCAAACCTTTAAACATTCATACCTCTGGCTCACCAAATGATTTCTGTCCAAAGATTTTTTCTGGTTAACCCTTTGCCATTTTTGGACTTTATCAATACAGCAACAGGAGAATGTAATACCATGGTACAGCAAGCCAGCCCTCTGAGGTGTCTCCTTTTGGAAATCCTGGCCTATCCTAGAATGCCCAAAGGTTCATTTCACTAAGATTCAAAGGTATTTGGATAAAGCAAACTCATGGCCTTATTAAGAGCTTTCAGAAACAGAGACTAAGTCCAGTCTACTGTTCCATTAACAAGAAAGCACTTATAATACAGTGGGCGAGTCGTCCATGGCATTTGTGATGGAGTACCCTGTTTCTTCTTTGTTGGATAGGAAGTATAACACTTGAGATTCTGACAGAGATTTACTTATTGAGTGTCCTCTGGCTGATTCATTAGTGTTTCCCAATGGTATGGCAACACCTACTGCCGGGAAAAGCAGGTGAACGAACAGCACCAGCAAGAAAGTCTGTACATTGGGTGTGGTGCTGTTAAAGCATCAAATGGCACACTCCTTTATATTGTTGAAGGCTAAACTGCAGAAGGTAGAACAGATTGGAGATTTTTTATGGAATCCTTTTTTCAAAAAGGACAATTTGACAGTGGAGGAGAACAAACCTAGCTACTGTTCCCACAGTCGGAGAACTTGCAGAAATTACAGTACCCGCATTTCCAAAGGCACCATTGTAGGAGGAATATTGGCATTATTTCTTCAGGGCTAGGAAGACATCAAAACAAATTTGTTTTTTAGGCTATGCTCTTGGGCCACATTCTCCAATTTCTTACATTTCCAACATGCTGCCTCAGTTGAGGCAATTCTCACAAAAGCATCTGTTACATCATCAAGAGGAAGTGGTGCTTCAATACCCAAATGGTTTGGTTGAGAAATTTCCGAATGCACTCCAGGTACTTCCTGGTCTGAAAGAAGAGATCAGGACACAAGAGGAGACCCATATAAGATGTGAGGTTCTCTCCCAGGGGATCTACACTTATAATCATGAGTAGGACTCCTGGTTTTATGGCATTAATTTTTTTAATTTCTGTCTGTATTTATTCAAATTAGTTCAGTTTTTGTCTTTATTATCTTATTGTTGGTTATCCATATTTAGTTTGTTGTGGGTGCAAACATTTTGGTGCTGCTCATATATTCCAACATTTGTAGTAATGGGGAAAACTAAACTCATACTTTTATGTGTGTTGGTTTATAGAGTGCTAAAAAGTAATATACAATAAAAATGAAGAAACTCCTAAAACAACAGCATTGTAACACTAGCACATGTGTGACTATGCAGCTATTTATGTTTCATTCGGAAATCCATCTTTTTTGTAGCTTTCTATACTGTCCATATCTGTCTGGTAGTTCTGGGTAACAGCATGGAGAGGTCCTCAAATGAACACCTAATTTCTGCATTTTTCTATATTTAAATATGATAACCAAAAGGAAACAGATACGTGCAAGCCTTAATCAAAAGCAATTAATGGACTCTCCAAGCTTGGAATCCGAAAATACTTGCTATAGGATATACATAATTTTAAGGTTTTTTTTTAAACAATTTATAAACAAAACAATATGTGGATCATGCCCTGTCAGTGGCAGTAGCACTCATTTTTCTTTTTTTCTGAATAGCCCTTTGTGGCATTTTTTTACTTCATAAATTTTTCCAAACTTTCAATCAAGGTTTTCATATGAGGTATTCTGAGGCTTAAAGTATATTTCTGTCATCTTTTGACAGAAAAGTGTTTTTTCTCCAAAAAAAGACACCCCTTTTTGTGGAGTGCCCCCATGGGGCAGAAAAAAAAGACTTTATCATATCTTCATGATCTATGTATGCATTGTGTGACTTATAAGTGCCCACCTTGCTGAGAAGTGCCAGTTCAAGGCTTAAGAGACTATCTGGTTACATGAACTGAAAGAGGAGGAACCCAGACACAAATAACCATTCCCATAAAAGTCTGACGACGAGAGGGAGATGTTCCTCTTTTCAGAATTCCACTGGTCATCTCTAAGGACGACTATATTGCGAGAGCTTGAAAAACAGAACTGTTTCCAGTCAATGTCAAGGTATATGATGTTAAGACCAAGTATAGTGTCAATATGCTCCTTGTTGAGGGCTGGTTTGCTGTCACAAATGCATTTTTGACGCTCCATAAACACAAAGATTCAGCATCAAGGAGTTTTATAACGTCTAGACACTATTGATGTCGAAGCATTCAGAATCATCTGTCTCACTCCACCTTTCAGCTGAGTGGATCTGCAAACCCATATGCAGAAGGGTTTGAGGTGCCTCAGACTGTGAATACTCAAGTGTGTGCTCTCCCGCCATGGAGGTAACACTTGCGGTGTAAATACTAAATTCAACTTCTCCAGGGTGCCAGTCGCTGCCATAGTCAACCACACCAGCGGGAACATCGCTGACATCAATGCCTTTTCATTACTCCAGGCACTCCAAGAGGCCTCACATACCAAGTAGTAAATAACCCCAAAGAACTGGCAACAGCATCATTAGGGCAGACTACTTCAGGAGGTTAACATACTTCTTCAGAAGCAAGCCATGGAAAGGGCCCATCCTTCCCAAAAAGGAAAAATAATTTATGTATATTTCTTTTCAGTTTGAGAAAATGGACCTAAGCACAAATTCAGGCCCATTTATGATCCCTAGGCTGTTAATAAATGGCTCAAAAAAGAAAAATTCAGAATGATAGCTCCTCATCAGATCTACCCTTTCCATCATCGAGAAGCTTGGATGAGTACCAAAGAGCTTCAAGATGCCTAGTCCAAATCCCTATTAAGGAGAAACATAAGAGGTGCTTGACACTCCTTGTGGGGAACGACTATAACCAATACATGATGTTACCACTTGACTTCAAATATGTACTACAAACGTTTTCAAAGTGCATGGCAGTGGTGGAGATGTACCTGAGATGGCAAAAGATTTTTATCTGTTGATATATCTCTCTAAAATTGAATCTTCAAAGCCTGAAGCCCACAACAGGTGCTTCAGCAACTCCAACAACAGCCAATTCCTCTTGTTAGGCAATACAAAGTGAGATGTTGGGGAAAAGGACGATGATTTGCGGTCTTCCTCCCCACCACCAGGCCTAGTTTGCTTCCTCAAGCTCACACAGAGCCTGTGGGAGGTGCAGCTGTCTACTTTTCTATCAGCCTGGAAAGCCATTACTTTGAAGCATTGGGTCCTTCAAATCATGGAAAATGGCCCTTTCTTCAGGCTATGCCCCCAATAACACCTCTCCCATTCCTTTACCTTCTGACCATTAAGCCATGCTTCAACAAAGGTGGCAGCTCTTCTACTGAAAGTAGGTGTGGAGATAGTGCCAGAGCAGGAAAGGTGCCGGGGATGTTGTCCATGTAACTTTCTTGTGCCTAAGACGAAGGCGGCTTGCTTCCCATCCTGGACATCAGGGAGCTGAACTTCTTCCTCAAAAAGGAAAAGTTCAAGATGTTAACCCTAGATCAAGTTCTACTGCAATTGAAAATTGGAGTCTGCATGCTGTAACTTGACCTGCAGGATGTGTAGTCCGCATCGATATCCTGCAGTCACACCAGAAATACTTGTGATTTGGATGCTACACGCTACCAGTTTGTGGTACTTCCCTTTGGCTTCACATCAGCACCTTGCATCTTCATAAAGGTGATGGCAGTGGTTTCAGCCCATCTCAGAGGTTCGAGCATCCCCATTTGCCTGAGCCTGGATGAATGGTTAGTCAAAGCCAGTTTTGTGGAAGTGATAATGCACCTTCTGCATTCATCGGCGTCTCTACTGTATGACCTAGGTTTTTCCACCAACGAGCCCAAATCTCACATTTGGCCCTCCCAATGACTACAGTTCACAGAGTCAGTACTGGCTTCACCTTTTCCACGTGCCTTTTCTCCACTTCAGATGATTGCCAGCATTCAGGAAATGGTTCCATCTTTTCATCAAGGCACAAGAGTCCCAGTACTGAGAGTCCTTAGATTCTTAGGTCTGCTGGCTTCCTGCATTCTTCTAACTATACACACACATTGGCACATGAGGGCCCTGAAGTGGAGCCTCCGCAGTGGCCCCAGTTCAGGGTAATCCTGTTGGATCCCATCATAATCTCCCCCAGTGCTGCGGTGGAAATGGGTGGCTTGGTGGGGAACAGAGGTGAACCTCAGCTGCGGAATGTCCTTCACTCTCCCTCCAACCATGACTACTATAGTGACGTATGCCCCCACCCTAGGGTGGGGAGCCCAATGGGAGGATCTGGAGATCAGAGGCCTGTGGTTCCCAGAAGAGCGGATTCTTTATATCAGCCTGCTGTAACTGGGCGATTCACCTGGCCTTCAAGGTCTTCCTCCCTTCAATCCAGCGTCAGTCTGCCCTGATCTTGATGGACAACACAATAGCAATGTGGTACATTAACAAGCAAGAGGGAGTAGGCTCTCACCTCCTTTGCCTGGCAGCGCTGAGACTGTGTTATTGGGCACACCGCCAAAGCATCTGGCTTAACGTCAATCACCAAGAGTGCTCTCTGAATGTCAGAACTGACAATCTGAGCTGGTGATATCTTGCGAGTCATGAGTGTTGTGTTCTACTGGAAGTAGTCAATGACATCTTCACCCAGTGGGGCACTCCTCAGGTGGACTTGTTTGCCTTCTCAGAAAATGCTCAATGTCAGCAGTTCTGCACCCTCCAGTATTCATTGAGGGGAGCCAGTGGGATGCTTTTCCGTTGAGGGGGAACTTTCAGCTGTGTTACTCGTTTCCCCCCCCATTCCCTTGTTTCCTGAAGTCTTTCAGAAAGATTTGCCAAGATCATACCCAGTCATTCTTATTGCCCCCGGGTTGGATGAGAAGAGTGTGGTATGGGGACCTTCTGTACTTCTCCACATGTCCCTCACTTCACCTCCTGCTCAGATCAGACCTTCTCTCACAGTCTGGGGGAATGGTTCTGCACCTCTATCTCTGAGGCCTCCACCTGCATGTTATAATATTGAGCATGGACAGCTGACCTTTCAGCTGCCACTGGAGGTGGTCAATGTAATCTTGTCAGCACCTTGACCTTTCACTCAGTCTGCGTTCTTGAGCAGATAGGACAAGTTTGGTGCGTGGTGTGCAGACAATGTATTGGACCCCTTACAGACCAAGGTTGCACAGGTTTTGAAATATGCACCTTCCCTTGCTCAGAGGGGTTGCACAGTTGGCATTGTGAAGGGATATTACACTGCTTTGTCTGCATTCCTCTGGAGGCTGGACTAGCCATCCCTTTACAAGTCATCTATTTTTATGCAATTCCTCAAAGACTTAATAAACATGAATCATTCAACTCCTTTTGTGGTTCATGTTAGTAAGTGGGCTTCTGGTTGGCAGAGGTATGCATCCTGATTAAGCAGGAACCACAGTCCTAGGCAGAGTAAGTGCTGGGCAAACCCTAAATTAACCTGTGCTCAACCTCTGGTAGCTTGGCACAGAGCAGTGAGGCTTAACTTAGAGACAATGTGTAAAATATTTGTAGAACACTTCATACAGTAAAACACTGAAAACACCACACATGGTTAGAAAAATATAACTTAATTCAACAAATGAACTAAGACCAAAACAAAATGCCAGTAAGAAGAGCTTGAGGTATGAATTTTTAAAGAATAAACTGAAAAATAGTGCTTAGATGCAAGAAGTGTGAACTGGGGGTATCCAATCGCATCAGACGAGGACAAAGTGAAAAGTTCAGGCTGACTGTGATGGAGCATGGGCCAGGTGCAAGGGCCCAGTGAGGCCCACTGAACAAAAGTGCCTTAATCCTGGTTGTGTTGACGTCGAAGATGTGGGGTGCAGCTGAAGCAATGCGCTGGTGTCAATCCCCGCAGTGAAGGAGATATGTTTATTTTTCCCATGCAGTAGAGAGGATGCATCAAGTGTCTTTATGCAAGGAGCAGCAATGCTCTGGTTCCGAGATGCAGCAGGTCTTAGGGCGATGTTCCTTTTCTGTTCCTGCAACAGCGGTGATGCATCGGGGTTGATCCATACAGCAGAGGGGATGCATCAGTTCCGATCCGCGCAGGAGAGCGATGCACCGGTTCCGATTCGCACAGCAACTGTGGTACGTTTAGTTGACAGTAGAGGCCTCAATTCTGCTGAACCAAGCACCTTAGGCCCACTTCCAAGGGTCCAGGACTGGGGTGACACAAGGCAAGACAGACACACAGCTGGCAGAGTCCAGGTGCAGAAGTAGGTTGGTTAGAAGTCTTTTATGTCCCTAAGGCTTCAGATAAGTAGACCAGTCGGCTGGCCCTTGGAGTTACCCTGGATTCTGGGTAGTAGAACTACAGATCCAGTCCTTCCCACTCCAAGGCAAAGGGACAGCAGGCAGCAGGTCAGTACAGCAAAGCAGGAGTCCAACAGAGTAGCAGTCCTTCTTCCTGGCAGGGTATCCACAGATCCAGAATTGTACTGAAGTATTAGGGTCTGAATCCAGGCCTTCTACCCAGAGTTGCCTTTGAAGTGCGGGAGACTTCAAAGAAGGGGCTTTGAAGTGCAAATAGGCCCACCCTCCCTTCCTGCCATGGCTCCAGACTCCATAAAGAAGGTATTCAGCCCTTTGTGTGGGACAGGACACAGCCTATTCAGGTGTGTGAAGCTGCGCCCAGCTTCTCACATCATCCCAGGATTGGCCACGATGTCACACCTAAGCTTCCATTTTGTGCGTCTGTCTAGCAAGAATACACAAAGCCTAGCTGCCACCCAACCCAGACATGCGACCAGAGACAGGCTGCAGGCCCCCAGGGCTAAGAGCAGGAAAATGTCAACTTTGTAAAAGTGGCATTTTCAAAACTGTAACAATATATCTGACATTGCCATTGAAGAGGATTTATCATCACAGATCTATGGGTACTAAACATGACAGATCTACCTCCTCTCAATTAGGAATGACAGCTGAATAAGGAATCCCCAGGATTATCCTAAGTAAGGGTTAGGCCCCACAACAGTGAAAAATGAATTTGGGAATATTTCACTACCAGGCCAGTAAAACCTAAAAGCACAGAATATACTTTTTAATACATAGCACCCTGCGCTATGGGCTACCTAGCGCCTACCTTGGGGATGACGTATGATGTAATAAAAGGGGAGTTTAAGGCTTGATAAGGGGTTGTAAATGCCAAGTCGACATGGCAGTGTAGCACTGCATTCAGGCTGCAATAGCAGGTCTGGGGTATGTTTAGGAGGACTACTTAACTGGGTGCCATATTAAGTGCTGCAGAGCCACTGGTAGCATTTAATTTTCAGGCCCTGACTATATGTTATACCACTCCATAAGGGGCTTATAAGTAAATCAGATATGCCAATTGGCTATATGTCAGTCAAATCATATATTAGGGAGAGAGCGCACACACTTTAGCACTGGTTAGCTGTAGTAAAGTGCATATAGTCTGAAGGTCAACAAAAACAAATTCAGCAAAATTGGTGACAAGGAGGCATAAGGTAGGGGGAAGACTACTTTAAGGTTGACAGGCTTAACACGTGACCCCCTCCAGATGAAAGTAGGTAGACCTACCCAACCTCGGGGAGTTCTCTTCACTAAGGTAGAAGAACCTGGAGGGGCCATCAGCATTGGTGTGGTCTGACCCAGGTCAGTGTTCCACCTTAAAGTCCATTCCCTGTAGGGAGATGGATGATCTCAGCTTTTTCAGTGCCCAGACCACAGAAAACGCTTCTCTCTCAATAGTACTATCCCTCTGTTGCCTGGAAAGTAAGCTCTTAGAGATAAAAGCTACAGATTGGTCTAGGCCCTCATCATTAAGCTGTGAAAGATCAGCCCCTATGCCATCACATTTCTTGGCTTCTTCTTAGGAATCAGCTGTTAGGGGGGCAACAGTGGTGATATATCCCTTGACAAACTTGCAATATCCTGTGAGGCACAGAAAGGCACTCACCTCAGTTTGAGTTTTGGGGGGCCTCCAGGTCATGATGGTCTCAATAATAGCATGGAGAAGCTGCACCCCCACCACCACCTCCACCAGGTGTCCTAAGTACACTACAGACCACACCCCTGTACTATCTGGCACTTACTGGCGTTGATAGTCAGGCCTGTGTTCCACAGGGCTTGAAACACTTCCTACAGGTGAAACCGATAGTCCCCCCAGCTGCTACTGAAGGCAATTATTTCATCTAAGTAGGCAGCACTGAAGGCTTCCATACCAACAAACCCTGATTCACCCGCCTCTAGAAGGTGGCAGGGGCATTGTTTAATCTAAAGAGCATCACTTTGAATTGTTGGTGACCTTGTGGAGCGGAGAAGGCTGACCTCGCCTTGGCTCCTTTGCTTAGGTCAATCTGCCAGTGTCCTGAAGTCAAGATTAAAGGTACTCAGGAACTGGGTAGCACCTAACTTATCAATGAGCTCATAGGCCCAGCGAATGGGATAAACATTAGTCATGGTGACTGAGCTGAGCCCAATGTAATCCACACAGAACTGGAGTTCTAGGGTTTTGCCCGGTGAGGCAGATTTTGGTACCAGCACCACAGGTCTGGACTGGGCTATTGGAGGGCTCAATCACCCCCAGCTTCAACATCTTGGAGACTTCCTCCTTAATGGCAGCCCTCATTTTGTCAGACAGCTTGTGTATTTTATTGTTGACAAGGAGGCTGTCTCTTGTGCCAATGCCATGGGTACACAAATGTGTAACCCCAGGAGTGTGGGAAAAGAGAAAGGAGAACTGTACCAGCAAGTGGTGACAGTCCCTCTGCTGCTCTGATGTCATGGTACGGGAGAAGTTTACATCTTCCACAGACCCATCCTTCTCTTTGGAGGCTTTGAGGTCAGGGATAGGTTCACACTCCTCTTCCTCCCCACCATCTGCCACCAACAACATAGAGACCTCAGACCTCTCAAAGTGTTGTTTGAGACGGTTAATATGGAGAACCCTTTGGGGTGTCTGTGTCTTTTGACATCTACCAAGTAGGTAGCCTCCCCCTTCCTCATATGGCTTGATCCAAAAGTCTTGGAGGGCCCTGGGCTCCACTGGATCCATCACCCACACTTTTTGTCCAGGTTGGAATTCCACAAGAGTAGCCGTGTGGTCATACCACTGCTTCATTACCTCCTGGCTGCCTCCAGGTTTTCAGAAGCCTTCTTCCAAAACTTGACCACCTGGCTCCGGAGAAATAGCATGTAGCTAACCACATCTTGGGCAGGTTTCCTTTGAGCTTGCTCCCAGCCCTCCCTAACCAGGCTGAGAGGTCCCCTTACAGGGTGTCCAAACAGAATTTCAAAGGGGCTAAACCCTACCCTCTTCTGTGGCAGTTCTCTGTAAGCAAAGAGCAGGCATGGCAAGAGGACATCCCACTTACGACTCATGGGCTCAGGCAGGCCCTTTATCAGGCCCTTGAGGGTCTTTTTGAATCTCTCAAAAACCCATTAGTTTGTGGATGGTAGGGTGTGGAAAGCTGGTATGTAACCCCACACTCCTTCCTCATTGACTACACATAAGCAGATATAAACTTGGTGCCCCTGTCAGACACCACTGCTTTGGGGAAACCCACTCTAGTACAATTCAGGGCCCTAGCCACTGTAGGTGCAGTTGTAGGTATGGCCTCTGGGTATCTTGTGGCATGATCCACCAAGACCATGATGAACCTGTTGTCAGAGGCTGTCTGGGGTTCCATGGGCCATACAATGTGATGCCTACCCTTTCAAAGGGGGTACTAATGACATGCAAAGGATTCAGGGGAGCTTTTAGCTTCAGTCCTGCCTTTCCGCTGGCCTGGCAGGTCAAGCAAGTGTAGGTCAAGCACGTTCTACAGAAAGTATCTAGGGAAATCTATATCTGGAGCCAGTAAAAATGGGGGACAAGTCTGGTAATGGTCTTGTCTTGCCCCAGATGTCCTGCCAGGGGTATTTCATGAGCCAGTTCCAGTGGGAATGCCCTGTTGCATTGGGGAACTACTAGTGTCCTTGCTGCCCCATGCACAGGTGCCTTAAACCCACTACATAGGAGGCTGCCATCCCAATAGATGCAGTGACTTCCATAGGCATCACCAGCTGCCTGGGCTTTGCCCTGATGCCTCATGCTCTCTAGTGTTGGGCAGTCCTTCTGCACTTAACAGAACCTCTCCCTGGTGGGTCCTCCTTCTACTTTCCACCCAGGAAGTTCAGGCAGGTCACCAAGGGAGGTAATGTCCTCTCCAGTGGGCTCCAGGGCAACCTCCTCTGACGCCCTATCCACCTAATCTGGAAGACATTCAGGGGCTGGCTCCACACGCCTCTTGCCCTTCCCTCTTTTGGCAGCAGTCTGGGCCATTTTTCCAGGCTCTAGACTTCCTTGACTCACTTCCTGGGCAGCCATGGATCTGGTGGTTGCACAAATCCACTCAGGCAACCCTAACATTTCCAACTGTGACTTGACCTCCACGTCCTTCTAGGCAGTGTGGTAAAGATCATTTCCTAGCAAACAATCCAAAAGTATGGCAGAGCTTACCCCCTCCTCAAATGGAACAAAAGCCATAGGGTAGTGACCCTCGTACGTGTCTACTACTTACAACCTGGTTGAATGTATTGGGTATAATCTGCTCTGGGGCCATCATAGTCATGCTGGCTCAGGTGTACCTCAGAGCCTCAACTTCTTGCCCATCAATGGTGACCCACTGCCTGTACTTTGCAGTCTTGGAAGTGTCAGGCTGACGGCTCCTCAGGAGCAGTACCCTCAATATACCCACCTTCTGGCAGCGCCGATTCTGTGAACTTAACAACAGAAGGTAAGTGTGGCCAAATGAGTGGAAGGGTTTATAGGACGGTAGTGTGGGGAGGGAGACCTGTGGGGAGGAAAGGTTACCACATACACTATACAACTTCTGTGATGTCTGGAATACACTTGGATGCAGTCACCTTTAGATTACTTATAGTTTATGTACTTCTAATAACTCAAGGGTTCTATGAGACATTTCCTGGATCCAGGTTGAGCTTTAGGTTTGCAGTTCCTTCACTGATTGAGTTTACTTAGTAATAGCACCAGCCCCTTGTTTTTTTTTAGATTTTCGGAGCATGATGCTATACCCTGTTCAATGTTATTAAAATGTCAGCACCACACAATGGTCACCATTACGCTACCATTACGTCATACAATGGTATGCCACCCAATGTTTACCTTAAGCAAGGTATGCAAAAGTAGAGCCTGTGAGGATCAGCAGAGAGGGGTCGTGACAGGAAGTCATGTGGGTTTTGGGCCCCATCTTCACTTCACTTCACCTAGGGGCACTGAGGTAACCTCACTGACTTCCCCCCACCCCCACACTGACTGGGACACTCTCCTCCCCGAGCACTACACTAGCCTACCCTGGGGTCTTTCCTCCAGTGGGGGGCTGTGCCCTCTTAGTAAACTCGAGATCACCATTTTAATGCCCATACTCATAACACTCATACCACTTGGGAGTAGTCTTGTTATGATTTTTATCAGAGGAGTCTTTCTTCTGCTGGCCAGAATGGAGCTGGGGCCATCTTCATTGAGAACCATTTTGGGGGCTTGGAGAGAACTCCATCTTATTCTCTCCCCATCCTTCTTTTGGAGGGAACCCCAACCAACTTTTTTCTGGCCGGCATGTCTGCCTCCTCAGCAAGCTTCATGTGGTCTACCAGCTTCCTATCAACCAGGTGTTGGTGCTGCTCTATAAAACAAATATAAAAAATGTGCTCCCTCAGAATTAAGTTGTACAGCCCAGTATAATCTTCTACCTTGCTGCCCCTCACCCAGCCCTTCAGTGCATTACTGGAATCATCTAGAAAGTCTACCCAGGTCTTGGCGGGATGTTTGTGGTTGCCCCTGAACTTCTGCCTATGTTTCTCAGGGGTCAACCCAAATTTATTAAAAAGAATTGCCTTCATAGGAGTGTATTGTATCTGTTCTTCTACCTCTAGTGTCAGGAATGTGTCCTCCCCACCATGGGCAAGTATCTCCACAAGCTTCAACCCCAGTACTCCTCACAAACCTTGTGCCCCCTAAGAGCCACTTCATAAACTGACAACCACTTGTCAATGTCTTCTCCTACCACATAAATGGGCACCAAATCCTTGGGTATGCGGGCCTTTCCTTCTCCAGTGGGCACAGCAAGTACGCTGCCACCATTACTGCCTCAATCAATCTGCTTAGTTCCCAAATCCAGCTTTCTGAGACTGAGCTCATGGGCCATTCTTCTCACTTCTGTGGCCAGTCTCTTTTGCTCTAAGGCTCTCCCAGCCTCAGCTTTCTCCTTCTTTAGTTGCAGTTTGGGTAGTACCAGTTTGAGCTTTCTCTTTTCTTTCTTGTCCTCCATCTCCTGTAGGGTCAGGCCCCTAGCAGACACACTGTTCCCTGCACCATCCTAGTCATCTAGGGCATCAATGTCACCTCCTGGCAGCTCAGGACCACGGACTGGGTCCTCCTCCTCTATGTGTGCTCCTCGCTCCTCATTGTCATCCGCCTCCTCGTCTTCTGTGGGGCCTGATATTTCTGCACTTCCTCAAAGGCCCTGAGGGCTACCAGAAGATCCAGTTTGGTGGCTTTGATGTCTTCTTTCAGTCCCTTCTGTTTGCAGAATTTCAACAGCTCAGGACTGCTAAGGGTGTCAAAATTGCAGGCATCAATGTTGCAAAAAGGAAGTTAGGGCACTTAAATTTAGAAATGGGGAAAACAGACAATTGAAAAAAACTAAGGAAGACATTAAAACTCGTAATAGTCTTTATATATCGAATAGTAGTGTACACCAAATCAGTGTATGGCACTGCACAATCACAAGTCCTATCCTCACCACTAGTCACCAATGTTAGAAATTGAGTATCTGGTAGGCAGAGGTATGCACCCTGATAAAGCAGGAACCACAGTCCTAGTCAGCATAAATTGCTCACACCCCAGTCAACCAACAAGCCAATTTCTTACAGTTCCCCATTGGGACCTGAATTAGGTTCTCACCCTTTTGATGGGGACTCAGTTTGACTGACTCCTTCATAGATGTACATTAAGAATGTTAACTTTTAAATCTGTGTTTTTATTTGCTATCACTTCTGCTAGACAGGTTTGTGGGCTGCAAGCCCTTAGCTCCCACCCGCTTTCCTTCCTAAGGTGGTGACCCCTTTCCCTTTAGGTCAATCCAGCACCCTTCCCACTTTCTACCCTTCCCTTGAAAGAGGAGGAATGGTTACATTGGTTGGATCCTAGGTGGGCTGTTAATTACTACCTGGACCACACCAAGGATTTTTGATTAAACAACTAGCTCTCTGTCGGGTACTCTGGTGCCAAAAAAAGATAAGGCAGTGCAAAAGAGAACTCTCTGCATCAAGATCTGCTTCACCTTAGTCAAGAAAGAACCTCTAGAAAAGATCAGAGCTATTCCACCATTGCTAAGTCAACCACTTCTGCTCTTGCCTTTGGGGTACCAGTTGCAGAAATCTTTAAGGCGGCAACATGGGCATCCTTGCACACCTTCACAAAGCACTATTGTCTGGAGCCAGATGTTGGGAGGAAAGCTTTGCCAGATCCCTTTTGCAAGATTTCCTTGTCTAACCATCTGTCAGCTCTCCTCCTGGATAGGGTATTCCTATGAAATCTGTTCTACAGGTAGGGAATCTTCAGATAAAACTCTAATTTGCACTGTAGTAATAAGTGTTCAGATGTGCATTCACTAGCACATTTGCTCTAAACAATGTGTTATTGGGCCACATTTATTTTTACTACAGTAAAGCTAAAGCCAGGGAAACTGATGGTGGCTCAATAACACATTATTTGGAATAAGTGTACAATTAAACTTAAATTCACACACGTATTACTACTATGCAAAAAACAGAGTCCACATTTATTACATAGTACAGTGTGACTTTACTGAGAAAACAAAGATTTTTGTCTCCTAGATTTTATTCTAGACTAAGTTTACAAAAGAAAACCACTGAGGTAATTCACACTCGTATCACTTATTGCTATTCTGTCTCACTCCTTGAGTTTTAGCACTTGTGTATTGGTTATGATTAAATACCTTTCTTTAAAACCTTCTGTAGCAGGTCTAACAAGGTTTCAGGACCCTTAGAAGGGGTTTGGACCACTAACATAAATTGACTTACCTCAGAGTTCTCCTGGTGACTGTGAAACATGCCTCCTGGTCCACTCAGAAAAAAATAACATTTGAGTTCTCCACCTGAGCCCGGGGATCTGATGATGGTCCCCCTGGCCACCTATGGCACCTTCATTTGTTTCAGGACAGAGGGATCTATTCCCCACAACTTTTAATGGTAGCTGCAACATTTGTGTTCAACTTGTGGCCAGCCAGTCAGAGAGCTTTGGGTCCATGATGCCACCTACGGTTTTATGGGCCCAAAATGGACGCCAGGAGAAAAGGCTCCCCTTACAATTGGATTCTGCTCTTTTTGGTCCCACAGTGAAAATGGCCAGATGTCTCCACCTTCCTAAGTTTGCTTGATAGGTCTGCTCAGCTTGTGGCTTATAAAAACACTATTCTAAATCTAATTTCTCAAACTCTTGAATGGCTTTACATCAAACAGAGCCAAGGAACGTCCTTCAATAAAGTTCTTCTTTTATATAAAGTTTGGTAGCGTTCCATTCAGCTATGTTATCATCATTTAGCCATGAGATGTAACACAGTCACCGCCCCCTTTTCCTGCTTGAAGGATCTGCATGAAACTTGCCATGCCAAACCCAAATCTAATAATGTTTTTTTCAAAGTTGTGTGCAGATTTGTCAAACAGTGCCAAAGTTATTCTCAAAACATACCCACAATTTCAAATATAATACTGAACTGTTACACAAACGCTTATCTCCTAATAGTTCACATTATGGGGTGTTCTGTTTAAGAAGCTCACAATGGAAGAGTTTTTCATGCAAAATGCTGTTATTTGACGTTTCCTTTCTATAAATTGATGTTTCTATTTTTGGCATTTACAATTTCAACCTTAACATCCAGGAGCACAATTTCTATTTCGCTTGTGGTGGTCGTGAAGTTAAAGTTTAAAGCATTAAATCAAACATATTGAGTTCCCCAATAAAAGCCTTAATCTCACGTTCTTTACTGCTCCAAATAAAAAAGAGGTCATCCTTATACCAGAATCAAAGTATGCCCTTTAATCCATAATTTCATGGTATTTAGTATGGAACATCTGTTCCTCCCACCAGCCCATATGAAAATTGGCATAGCTGGGGAAGGGCTTGATTATTGACTACAGACTTTTAATAATCATTATTGATTTAATGATGGAAGTTTAGAGATCATGTTATGCCACTGTGATGCACAATCACGTGGGGTAGAATCTTAATTTTTTTACATTTTATTGAATGAATGCACTGTTAAAAATACACAATTATAGCATAGATTTAAATAAATGAAAAGAAATGAGATGGTCATCATTATTACATTGTTGGAAATAGGAGTCATAAAACAGATTCTTTTTTGTTTTGGTTTAACTTGCATTTATTTTTAATTTAAGGTGTGAACCCTATTTTAAATGAGGTTACATGACAATAACACTGTTGCATAATATTTTGTTATTTGTATTCTCGGTCTGTAACCACATCCCAACACCCAGTACCCCGCCTCTTTTGCACGCAGCATCACAGTTCCCATACATTTATATGCACCTCAACCGTTGATGATACAAGTATGGAATCTGATCCATATTATTTATAACTTCAGTTCCTGGTACGCTTTCTGTTTCTTTTCCTGGTTATGCTAAACCTGTTTTGTATGATTAAAATAGCGATGGTATGCTAATGTTGGAAACGTCTATTACTCATCTTTACCCATGTGAGTGTTGTAGTGTTCATTTAAACTTTTTTTATTGGCATTAATACAGACACAAAAATATAGGTCAGAGCAGGCATGCCCCATTATGGGTATGCATAATTCAACAGTCACAAGGTATTCATGTGGCATGCCCAAAAGGAATTTCAAATCGCTGAGTAGTGGGGGCTGGTGCCTGTTACAACACAAATGGTCAGCCTTGCTCCTACGCCATCTCGGGGGGCTTCAGCATAAGAGCCCGACTCCAAGTAGGCAGAAAAACACATGCAAGCAAAGAAGATAAAGAATGAAATTAACACAAAACCTTGTCTCAACGCTTGGCAGGCATAAACATCTACCCTTATTTAGTCATGCACTGTATTCGACAGGCAGATGGCAATGGAGAAAAGGGATGATGTCTAAAGAAAGCTAGGTGGGGGGGGTCAAAGCAGTGCCATCCAACAATTACACACACCTGTGTGAATGTCTGAACAGCGTGGTCTACGCATGTGAGGCTCCACTCTAAGACATGCCCTCACGTGTCACCCTGGTCAGGGGGAAGGGTAGCCTTCTCTTCACTGGACAGAAAGGCCTCCAACACTTCCACCGAAAGCCCTGCAATAGGCTGTTGCTGCACCTCCGTCTCTCTTCATTCCACAGTGCTGCAGCCTCAGCCCTGGCCCACATCATACAAGGGATGCTAGCTGGGAAATACTGGTAGTATTTCTTTTAGTTCTAAGATCACTTTCATTGTGGAACAAATACATTTAATCAAATACCATATTGAAGATTGACTGAATGAAAATCCCCAAAATTGTAATGACTGCAAAAATGTCATGTGAAAATAATCATACTTGATGATGGTCTGTTGTCTTCTATCTTTATGCTTATGTGAGAAAATTACATGACTCAATGTTTATATTGCACTAGCAAATATGGCCTTTTACCATGAACAAGTCTGATGTAGGTTGTAATGCATAGTTTGTTCTGCAAATGAAGCGCTGTTGGAAAGCTATCCCCAAGAGTGTGAGTAGCAATTTTTAAGAGAAAGATTGTTAGAATTTGCACATGGAAAGGACGGTGCCAATGCCGGTTGACACCAGCCGCATTCAGGATCCCGACAGGAGCCTACTGAAGAAATATATATCTGCAATATCTATCTATCTATCTATACAAACACACATACGCACACATACACATTTGTGTGTGCATATGTTGCTGTGTGTGTGTGGCTGTTTTGTGTATAACCCACCAGATGGGTCCTCATAGCATGGGTAAACCCTGACATGCCCATACAAACACTATCTTTGTGAGGACTGGTACATTATGAGGACCGGTGTTTGTGTGTGTTTTACAGGACCGTTTACAATGGGGGGTTTACTTTTCAAGTAGGACTTCAATGAATAGTCTTACTATGCAGGACTGAGTATATTTTTTCGCTCATTAGTCTGGATGACTCTCATCTAACCTATATGGGCAAAATAGCCACCTTAAGTGTTTGGTGGGAGGATCATTTTATCCACCGTAGCAGGATGTAACAAACCTTGCTGAGACCCAACATGACCATATGTATCAAGAGCTTGAAGCATCACAACTCAGTTGTGAATCTGGATCACTAAATGAGTAGAGAGAAGATTAGGCATCTCCAAGTCAAAGCCAGATGAATGTGGACCAGAAATCACCCAATGCAAGCCTGAGAAAGGGTTATCCTAGGCCTTACTGAGCAAAACAAGAAAGTAATGGACCAGTATAGGACTAGTGCTCCCATTTACATGACTTTTTATTATTCAAAAAACAGCTCATAGTTGTCAACTGGACACAGCACAGTCCAGTATCCTGAAAGAGATTGATAATGGCTCTGTGCTAATCATGTGCGCTGAAAGATTCACATTTTAGAAAGGAGTTCATTATTTACATAGATAAGCTGAAAAATGGTTGCCTTCCCTCAGTTAAATTAGCAGGGTAGTAAACAACCAGAACATTTAATTGACCTCATCTTAGGGAACGGAAATATGGAGTCATAGAAATATAATGCTTAACCATAATTGGGGCCCTAAAGAAGTTCAGAACTTTCTTTTTTTAACCAACTTCAGAATTTAAAGTGCCTTCAGATTCTTGAAGTGGCTGATAGCAATGAAAGGAGACGACACTTGAACTGCACTCATCTGTCTCTTGCCAATGTCAGGGAATACTGACACAAATGTAGATAAACTTTCTAGGATGTATTTCTGATGTCCAAATAAAGTATTATGTGACCTACATCTAAACACATTAATACTCTTCACTTGGATCTGGGGTGTTTGAGGAGTCAAGTTCTCTGTTGAGTTTCTTAAAACATATCCTAGTTTTCTGACCTTGTTTTCATCAAAATGCTTGTCACTGTTCCAACATTTTTAATGGTGAAATGTGCAACTGTAGCAACACAAAAGGATGATGGACCGAATGCTGAAACTTTTCATCCACTCACCCCCAGTCACATATCTTAGTTTTAATCTATTGTTCTTTTGCTCACTGTGCAACCCCAGTTTGGACCCAACCTTATGCAAATTAGTCTTGACCCTGTTCCCCATGGGAACAGTCCAGTCTAAACTGCCAGGCCAGGTCCTCCCTGGACCGGAAACAAGCATCTTGGGACCGGTTTCAGGGTATCACCCTTCATCAGGGTAGCTTGAATCCAGTGGCACAGTGATCAAGGGACCTATGTCCGGGTGTACGCTTCCCAATTAGGACAACTTTAGCAACATAAAAGGATGATGGATGGAGTGCTAAAACTTTTCAATGACTCACCCCAGGCACAGATATGGGTTTAATCCATCCATGGGAACAGTCCAGCTCAAGGTGTTCAAACCCATATTAGCCTCAACCGCAACACCAGCAGAGGCAGCTAAATCTCTACAGTGCCAGTCAAGAGGTCACCAATCTTCTGCGGCTGCAAGGAATCATCCAGCAGGAAAGGAGTGACTACTTTTTTCCCCCTTTTTCGCCTGCCCCTCTGGTAGGCAGAAGTATCATGAAACATCTGCGAGAGTGGCAAAATATTTCATTAGAGAGATGGGTTCTGAATATTATGCCAAATGGCTACAATCTCAGGTTTAAAGACCTTCCACCTGCAATCACTCGAAAGAGTTGAAATAATTTACTCCAGGAACAACTATAGCATAAGCAGAACATCTTGTTTTCAAAGCCAAGCAGTGGTGAAGGTCCACAGCTTACGATAAGAAAAGGAAGATTCCCAAAAAGGAAAGGAAGTTTATTCCTGTTCATTTCTGTGTCCATCAAAAAAGACTCAAATACAGACCTATTCTTGGCTTCAATTTAGCCAACAAATAGATAAAAACGAGAAACCCAGGATACTAGCCCTGTACCAGATCTACCCTCAACTACATCAAGGAGACTGGATGTGTGCTGTAGACCTTCTGGATGCATATTTTCACATTCCAGTTGCTGCACGTCATCTAAAGTGTCTGAGGTATATCTGGGTTAAAGCCTGCCCCTTATACCTTCTCAAAGTGTACGGCAGTGGTGGCAGTTAATTTAAGAAGAATGGGAATATTCATCTACCCATATATTTATGGTACAATCATTAAAGTATCTTCTTCTCAATCAGACGTCTTTATTTCAGCTTGACTGCCGACATGCTTCAGAACTCAGATTTACAAGTCCATCATGCTCAGTCAATACGGAATCCAGGTAAATCCATTAATCATATGGGGGCTGTGCTGGACAAATAAAGCTCAAAACCATTTCCTTGGAAGGAAGGACTCTCTTCTATCCATCTGAAATATCACAGTATTGAGAGTCTAAATGGTCTGACAACCAGACAAGTCTCCTCTCCTCTTGATTTAATGGCCTCATGAAACTTCCTGGTTCCTAATTACCACCTTCACATGAGGCTCCTCCAATGATGTCTCGAAGACATGTGGTCTGAATTCTTAGGCAAATCGGTGGATATGGTGAAGTTCACTTTTAGTGGCTGTCCTGTCATTTTTATGGTAGTGGGATCTAATTCAGTCTCTTGGAGAGGAGTTCACTTCCACCAGGAAGTTCCTACCCAAATAAGCGTAATTTTCGTTCAAACTTTTCAAGACTGGTTTCATCCTTTTTCAAAACAGCAACACAACAGTGATGTTTTATTTGAACAAGCAGGAATGCACCAGACTGAGGGTTTTTTCCCTGGAGGCCCATCAATTTGGAAGTAATTCCTAACCTCAAATTTCAAAAACAGTTCATCTCCCATGAGCTCAAAATGCAGAGGTGGAGTGTCAGCAGAATTTCTGAGGGGAATCTTGAATGGGTGATATCCAATAATGTCTTAAAATACCTCTTCTGCTAATGCGGGTTCCCTCAGCTACACCTCTTTACAAATGGCGAAAGCAAGAATGACCTCAACTTTGCCTCTAGATTGTATTAACCAGAGTCAAAGGGGAATGCCCTTTTGATATACTGGTATTGGAAATGTTTCTGCTTCTTCCATCCAGTTTCCATGATCCCAGCAGTCATTGTCAAACTGACCTGTTCCAAAATCAGGTTGATCCCCAATGCACCAGAACGGCCAAAACAGTGGTGGTTCACAGATCTTTTTTTACCCTTTCAGAGCGATCACACAGGATGCTGCCTTGGAGACCAGATTTTCTTCACAAGGTCAAGTTCCAGATTCTGCATCCCAACATACCATCACTCTGCTTGACAGCTCAATCCTGAACATGGTCACTTGAGCCTTCAGTAAGATTGCTTGGTCATTATAGGAAGGACTAAACACTCTTTCACTGGGGTGATATTATTTTCGATTAAATAAAAGAAGGTCTTCATTTGGTTAATTCAAAGAAGCATTGAGCCAACAAAATGGCAATTGTTCCCCGATTAGGAAACCTTTCCCTCCCTAGAAACCTAATGTAAACCTCTCAAAAATCATGGGTAGTCTTTTCAAATGAATCCACAAAGCGTGCCCTCAGCACACATTGTAGAAAGTCACTTTTCTGGCTGCTGTCACATCTGCACATGGGATTAGCATGATCCAGGCCCCCAGCTGTCATGAACCTCACATGATATTCCATAAGAATAAAGTGTGCGCCATGACCTAGGTCTGTTTCATGGTAATGGCAAGGTGGGGTGCACCAAGTCTTACCCCTGCAGTGGTAAAGGGCTACTGCCCTTGCTGAGAGTTAAGTACACAAGCTCAGTGCTGGCTGCATACCCCTTTTGTAGTAATCAGTAGTGTGAACAGGCGTTTTACCTGTTACTGGAGTGGTACCTGCTGGCCTATCCTGACAAAAATCAGCCAGGGTTTCAGAAATACATGCAGCTGGGTCACTCTGGTTTGGGATACACTTCCATGCCTATGCAAGGGACCATTCTGTCCCAGCACATTCCACTCAAGCAGAAATATTTCTGAGTATATTAGGTGTTACAAGAGTTCTTACGTTTTATCTAGACAAAAGAAAAACAATGTAATTCTGAACAGCTATTTGTGAATTAAGAGCTCGTTCTGACAAGTTTTTATGTTTCCAAAAAATCAATTATGAGATGGATTGTACTCTGTTAATAAAAAATCAACAAGTCTATGCTAGGTAGACCTCATGCTTAGTGTGCAAGAGGTAAAGATGCTACAACTGCATTGCTAAGGAACATGCTTTTAGCAGAAACATGAGAAGCAGCTACTTGGAGGTCTGTCCATGCTTTCACAAGACACTACTGTCTTGAAATCAAACCTTGATCTAATGCTGACGTAGGTCAAGCCTCTCTTAGCAATATGGTTGAATAAATAAATTAAGGCATTTTTCTTTGTCTCTTCTCCTTAGTGGTGTTTTGAGGGATGTGCTTTCTTCCCTATTCGGTGCTTATGGTTATCAATGGAGATCCAGTGAAGGCAAAGGAAGAGTTACCTGCAATTCTACTTCGCCTTTTGGGTAATCTCCATTGAAATCATATGGAACGCTGACTACCCCAGGCTCAAGAGTAGAGGCACTGATTGTCTGTCTGAGCTGAGTATCCTTAATCTCTCTACAAAATATCTGGAGCAACTGCCATCGACAGGGGATGATGGGATACTAGTGGAGTATGTTTCCATAAGGAGTAATGTCCGTTTTTCAGCCTTTTCTAAGCTGCAGCCTAATTAGTACAATTTTATTTATTGTTTCAGCTGTCAGCCATACAGTGCTTTGAAAACAATTTAAGAACACTAATCATGCTAAAACCTACAACAAATAAAACATATGCAAAGATATTCGCTAAATTGCGAAATAATGTTAAAACATTCAAGAACCGTATTCCTTCCTGGTATAGACCGTCTTCCACACACCTCATATAAAAAGTGCAACGGGGTATTGGAGATTTAGATTAAAGCTTTAGTAGTATGTTACAACCTGGAATATATGCAAATCCGCAAAAGTTCTCTAGGTAAGCTATGGCCTAACACTGTTGGAGGCTCTCTCAGGTGAGACCACGTAACCCATAGAAATGACGCTACAGAATTGACCACATACAAGTAATCAGATTTGATGCACAGCGCCATAGCTGGCTTAACACATCTAACCCCAATATAATTAAAAAAGAGAAAAGTGCCATAGCTGCTGTGCTAAACCATATTTGTTGCAAAACTAAATAAAATGGTCTAAGTTGTCTGACCCTCCAAAACTACAATCGCATTGATCAAATCTAGCATCAAGCAATTTTATGGACAGTGTTTGCTTCACTTCCGGTTACAGCATGCCCAAGTATTCAGAGAAGGAGTGCCGTAAGTGTTACTAAAATAATTGCTCGTAATGGAATCTGGCTTCAGCGGCAGGCATATTTTTATCTGCACATGTTCACAGTACCGCTCTTTGATCAAATCTGCGGTGTCCTTCCTGACACTGCCCTGGGCTTTCCACAGGGACACCATCTGCAACTCGATAAAAAATGTTCTGTACAAGGGACGACCAGGTGTGGCCCAGGCTGATACCACTATCCGTAGCTTCTTTTAGGGCAGTGGTTCCCAACCTGTGGTCCGGGGACCCATGGGGGTCCGCGAAGCCTCCTTAGGGGGTCCGCGACTGCTTAGAAAATTATAAAATATCAACAGATTAGGTCCCCAGCTTTCAGTAATGACTTAGTGGGGGGGTCCCCGGACTCCAATAATGAGTCAGTGGGGGTCCCTGGGTTCCAGTAATCATAAAGCAGGGGTCCACAGAAGTCAAAAGGTTGGGAACCACTGTTTTAGGGTATCCAGATAAACTGCGGCCTGAGGGTTTCTTCCTAATCTATCCCAATAAAGAACGGCCCGGAGGGCTACAATTTCTGACATTGGTGTAAAATTTAGATCTGCATAGAGTGCTATTAGAGGGGTGCCAGGTCTGAGCCCAGCATGGCTCCTAAAAAATTATTTTCAACGACTTGGAGTGTTCGAACGTTTGTGTACCACCATAGCTCTGCCCCATACAGTGCAACCACCACTGCCCTTTGCTTATATATTTATAAGAATACGCTAATGCTTCTAGCTCCAGCCTTATGCCTACACTCTAAAACTGCGCCTGCCATCTGTTTCAATACTAATGTTGCCTTTTGTATATGGCAGCCCCAACACAGATTCTCTGAAAATTGAATTCCCAAATAATCGAACTGCATTTTCCAGGGGTGCACCATCGATATTCCTCAAAACGTTTCAATAACCTATGGGCAGAATTTTCTGTCCGCACCATCAAGACAGCGTCCTCCACATATAGTAATAATATCGGTAAGCTGTAGTAGGAATATCTAAAGAATTTCCCAACAGAAAATCCGCTGCATCGTTTATGACATGTCTGAAAAGCAAGGGCACCAACACACACCTTTGCCGAACACCTTTTTCAACTGGGAAAGGATCTGTAGACTCCCTGCCTGGACCATACCGTATTAGCTTACTGTAGTTCAAAGCCCTAATGGCCCTTACTAGGGAGGTATCAACTCCTAGGTCTCTCAGGGATCTCCACAACTTCTCTCTGTCAAATAGACAGAATGCTGCTTTCAAGTTGACAAATTTTAAATACAGCGATAACTTCCTCACCACCGTGAATTTATAAAAGATCGTTAGTAAACGGAGCACCTGGTCGATAGTCCCTACACACAGACCAAAAACAGCTTGCACTTCTGTCATGATGTTATAGGCACCAACCCACCCTTGGATGTGATTAAGCAAGACTTTCCCTAAAGATTTTACAGCGCAGAAAGTGATCGGGTGATAGCAGCCTAATAAGCTACATTGCCCTGTTTTTCAGTATTTTCCTTTAGAAAAAAATTGTGAAATAGGTTTTTTTGACAGTTTTATAAATGTATTGATTGATTTGATTTTCAAATGGCTCTTCTTTCTTAAGGTGGATATGCAACAATTGGCTATTATAGCCTGTGTAAGGCTGTTATAAAATTCTGTTTTGGTTTTTACAAATTGCTTTCCTAAAATAAAAGTGGAAACAAGTATGCTCTGTCAAGTGTGCTCCAGATTCCTGCATATATATGGCCAGGGCCGTTCAATTCTTATAAATTAATTGGCGAATCCCTTGAAAGATGCCTAGGAATACCGGTAGGTAACGCTTTCATAGTCTTTTTTATAACCTTTGTGACCAATCTCATTATAAAGCAAGGCTGAGGTGTACTGAATCAGGCTAAGGCTTGTGGAGTCCGCTGTAGGGATGCAAACACGGTTCAGGTGTGTGGAATCGGATTTAATATGATCAACACTAATCTTGCCCTTTGATACAGGGAGTGCGCATGTGGCTTTTCTTAACGCCATGAAGCACATCCTTTCTTTTCGATGCACGAGTGTGGGTATTTTTGGGACTGCCTGCAGAGATGATTAATATTCGAAAACAATAAGGCGCTGTGGCCCATATTTAAGAAAAAATGGTGCATCAGCACCACTTTTTGTGCACCCCCCTACCAGCACCTAACAACACCATGGCTGCGCTGTATTTATAATACAGTGCATCATGGCGATCATTAGCACAATAGCGTCAAACTTTTTGATGCTATTGTGGCACTTTGCTACACTAGCGTAAAAAATGTGGAGACTAGTGTAGCAAACTGCAAGGAGGCCCATAGGATCTATGGGAGCGTCATTTCAACGCCTGCTCTGAGCAGGCATTAAAAATGACGCCAAAAATGGTGCGATGAAATCTGTTAAATTTCAGTGCGTCCTTTTTGTGGACCTTCAAGCGCCCGAACGCCCCCTTTCATACATTATACCTGGTGCAGGCATAATGTGGCGCAAGGGTTTACAAAGTGGCGCAATGCATGCATTGCGCCACTTTGTAAATATGGCGTGGGGAAAAAGCCATTTTAGCGCCACCTTAGCGTCAATAAAATGATGCTAAGGTGGCGCTAGGGGCTCTGAAATATGCCCCTATCTTTTTGATCTTCACCCATTAAACATACAAAGTTGTCGGAGACTAAAAGTTGAGCTGTTGTTTACGCTTTGTTCTCATGGTGAGTTGGTATGAATAACTCTGAATCATGTGGCGTTAGTTTCAAATGTGTCTACTCAGGTTGCGGCAAGATGAATCGGGCATTGGCGTGAATGTAGGTTTGGGTGTGCAGACTCAATGTGAGGGGTCTAGAAATTAAAAAAGCCGAACAGAAATAGCTAGGAAAGGAAGAAGAAGGATACAAATCATCTTATCTGTCAAGCAGCAATGAAGCACTTCATGTTGGCCTTACCTTTGAAGGGACTTCCCCTGAAACAAGTAAAAACATCTGTCTCGCCTTGTCCCTGCAGGCAAAAAAACACCTTTCAGGGACACATAGGGTATACTTCTACTTCCATGTTTTTCACTGACTGCTAGATTGTTCTGAATGTAAATATTCTTATTATACGTATTCTACAGGGTATAAACCTGCACTCCTTTAGGGGTTGGGCAAGCCAACAAATTAACAGGAAGAGCCGAGGCGATATAAGGGAAGGCTCTGGCTCCAAGAGCCCGTGCACCAGCGGAGCCAAATAGATGTTGGGCATGAAAACTATGCAACAAACATCATGTTAGAATATGATAAGGTGTCTTCAAAATTTAAATTAGTGTGTTTCTTCAGTGCAGGCAAGCATTTCACTTTAGTAAATCAGATGATATATCTGCATCGAGAAGTATTTCTTAAGAGTGGGATTTTTTTTGTCAAACTTTCTTTATTTTCTGGGCACAGAAATTAAGCACCAAGGGTTGATGCAGTGTAAAGACTACCATGCAACACAGATTCCAATGTTAAGCACAGTGTCATACAAATAGGTCCACCAATGCAATATTAGACCAACAAGTTGCTTATGGTACATCATTGTCAATAAGCATGTCACAATTTATATTATAGATGGCCATTACCGCCCCTCTTCCCCCTACGTCCCCAAACAAGGGAAACAATTGAACAAAATTATATTCATGTAAAGAGTGTTAATTATGGAAGCTATCTTGTGATTGGTTGAGATGGGCCAGTTATAAGGGCTTTAGAGAGCTCACGGGGGGTCAGAGCCAGGAACGTCCCAGCAACCACAAGGACCTAGATCTGGAAGTGGTGGAGTGCTCTTGTACGTGTGGGGCATGAAAAAAGGGGTAGGCCAATGGACAGAAATCTCACCAGGGGTCCCCATATGTATATGAAAAGTTTCAGAGAGTCTGTAAGAATGTCTGCCATGCGTTCCATGGTGAGGCTCTGCCAAAGGCAAGCATGCCACTGCGACAGTGAGGGAGCCGCAGGTTTCTTCCAGGCTGCAGCCTATGCCATCTTAGCAGTTCCCAGGCCAAGCCAAACAATGGAACGATCTCCCATAGTTTGATGCTTAAGGGATGTGTCACACAGCCCAAGGAGGACAAACTGCAGTGTGTGGGGAAGAGGGTAGCCTAAAATACTCCTCATCTGCGTTAAAATTTAATTCTAGTAGAGTCGTATCTTGGGTCAATCCCACCAGATATGGCGGAAGTCACCTAAAAGCCCACACCCTCTCCAACATCTATCTGACGCCTCTGGGTATATTTTGTGGAGTTTCGATGGGTACCAGTACCAATCCGAAAGTATTCTACAGTGGGCATCTCTTAGACCCATTGAGTGGTTAAATCTAGGGATATCACTCCAAAGTTTCCGCCATTGCTCTGGGCCAGTTGGTGTCCCTAGGATCTGATCCCAGAGGGCCATGTGTTTAGTAGTGGGAGTGCCTGCAGTGGAGTCCAAAGGTGCGAAGAGGAAAGACATACAATCCATAGGCACCCCCTTAGCGGCAAAAGGGTGGGAATTTTCAGACAAACACTGAGAAGCATTCCTACCCCTCTCCTGATGACAATGCTATTAGTGATCTAACTGGCAAACCAGTTGACGTGTATCCTTCGTGAGGCCTAAATTCATAATACATACATAGCTACATTATAGGTTGTTAAACACAAGATGTTTTTCTACAGGGCACATACTTAACTCACATATGAGAAATGAACAAACAGGAGGCATGGGGAAATAAAGTACTTGCCTAGGATCACACATTTGGTCTCCTCTGGAATCTAGGATTGGTCTCATATTATACAATTTCACATTGTGCAATTCAGCCACTAGAGATGGGTATCTCTTTCAAAATGAAAGATTAGTGCTCTGTCTGTAAATCCTTGAAGATGAGCTAAGAGTATGGGTGACAAGCAGAATTCACATTTTATTTTTGGCAATTTTACGTGCCACATACTTTGCCCAAGGACACAAGAGTGCTTCACAACAGATGCACACTAGTTACACCCTTATGGTCAGACACAAACAGATTTGCTGGGATTCACAGACCCAAGGATGGGATTCAAACCTGGTTCTTGCTCCACGTTGCATGATCAGCAACTTTAAGCACTAGGTCACATTACCTCCTGTGAAAGCTCAGCTTGTGTTGGGTTTAAGGATCCAAGAGGGCTTGCCTTGATCATGGTTCAAGTTTTCAGTGGCTTGCCCACCTCTAAATCTTTGATGGAGAGCAGAAGGAGGGCACAATACAGTCTGGCTCAGAGGACAGGAAAAGCTGGAAGGCATAAAACAGTATGAGACAGACGATAGGCTGTCTGAGTCAACGGCCAAGAGAATAAAGGTAGAAGGTAGACTGAGGGCAGAAATCAACCAAATGTCTGTGAAGCCACAAGCAGAAGGGATAAAAAAAAGTCTGAAGCAGGGGGACATGAGAAAGGCACAATATTGTGACGTACAGGGTAAAAGAGAGAGACAAATCATAGGAGCAGGGCCAGGACGGGGCAAAAAAACCCTGTAGTAAACATTGGTGAGTGAGAGGTATGACGAGTGAGATGTATGAGGAGACTGGTATGTGGATGGCATTGGCGAAGAGAGGGTCATCACTGGCAAGATTGGTTGTCTAGATGTAGGAAGCAAGATTACTGCCAGGTGTTGGCATGCCTGGTCAGGGCTGACGAAGGGCAGCCACTCACTGAGTGGTTTATAACAGCGGAATCACAAATAGGAGACAAATGAATGGGCATCACACGTCTGGTATGGAGAGTTTAAGGAGCAATGAGAACATTTACAGTAATGCCCACTATTTGAAGGGCTGAAGGGTAGTGTGATGAACACAAAGCATGAAAAGCCTGAGAACCACAGAGCTAACAGAATGCACACTCTAGTGAAAGGACGACCCTCCTCCACACAGAGATAAGTACAACAAACATCAGTGGGTGACAGGCCTGAGAGTTATAAAGGGACAGATCAACTTGAAGTCAGAAGTACAATGAGGGACCAGTACTGCACATTAGGAGGCAAATTAGAGTGACAAAGACAGGTCAGACAGCATATCAGGCTTCTCACAAGATTCTACTCCTTCTAGGGACCATATAGTCGTAGTAAAGTGAAACTGCTTGTTTTCCCTACTGGATGCTGGGTACACAGTCTGTGTTGTTTGGTCTCTGGAACACCTTGGCTCTCCTTTATAACGTGGTTGATCCGTCAAGTCCAAGCTCAGGGCAGGTGGCTGGAAATATGGTGAAGAGTCACAATGTTACACAATTGTCACTCAATTAAGATCAAGGTCCAGTCAGCCGTGCTACTTTAAAAAGGATCCACTCCTTAAAATAGAAGCACAGTCACTTGAATTACTGTGAATCTGACCAACTTTCGCCATAATTTTTCAAGAGTCGTTCAAGCAAATAATTTTAGTACTTGATTCACTAGCTTATGAATTGCTGTGTGGTATGCCAGTCATTTCTATTCTGGTTCATGGACTATTTACAAGCCCCACACATTCAGTGCAATTGCCAACAAACACAAAACATTCAGTGCATGGATAAGCTCATGTGTGGCAAGCAGCGACCTATTAAGCCACCTTTCATTACATTACCTTACCACACTCCTTGACACTAACAAGCATTGCATCAACCCACTACCTGACCCTCCAGTCCCACACTCCATAGACAAGCGTAATTATAGTAAACTCTTCTTCATTAAATAAACCACAAACGATCCAGCATCACATTACAAGCACAATCTCTGCTTCTCATCTAACAAACTCCTCCATGCTGCATCTTACAGTGGTAATCGTTCAGATCACTGTCTCGCCAACATCTTCAACTCCATAAAAATCTCCTCAGAAGATGATTGCTTACCCTTATCCTTCATCAAAGGCCTCGTTCTCAACCCTGCTCAATATCGTCAATGTCTTTCTTACACAATACATCTTCCAAGAAGCTCTCATGACAGGTTAGATAATCCCTCTTCTAAAGAAACCTGCATTACATCATGATGACCTCTCTACCTGCTGGCACATTACACACATATACATTACAAGACATTCAAAAGGACAATATATGCACTACTCCAACATCACATTCATGAAGACCATCTCCTGCATGACTGACCATCCAGCGTCAGATCACGCTGCAGCATGGAAACGTTTTACTTACAAATCATGGATGACACTCTCCTGATGACTTCCTGATGACAAAAAAAGAGGACACCTGATTCCTGTCTCTGTTGTACCTTTCAGCCACTTTCCACACCATCGAACATCCCACCTTCAACCACGCCCTAAAATCTTGAATGAGATTCATTGGTGACATCCTCCACTGGCTCTGCTCCTAACTCGTCAACCAAATTGTGTTCACTGACATGGGATTTATTAGATCCCAGAAGCTTTTCATCACCAGCGAAGTCCTCCAAGATCCATTTTGTCTCTCATCATTTTCACTAAGCCCTTTAAAACTCTCCTTACAGAAAAGAGCATTGGCATCCATCAACATGCCAACAGCAAACAATACTACATCAAAGTCTCTTCCACTTTAATAAACCATCCACGCTTCAAGTGTGGGTTAATAAATCCAGACCTGGATCATCAGCATCTAGATAAAATGTAACCCTTCCGGAACTGAATTCCCTCTACTTGCCAACATCAGGAAACATCTAGTCCAGAACTTGCTCAATGGCATGATTCTTGAATGATTCAGTTACCAACTTTCAACCAATGTCAAATCACTGGGATTCACCCTTGACACCAACCTCATCTTCAAGAAACACATCACCAAGAAAACCAAGACAGCATGCAATTTGAATACTTTCTTAAAGAAATTGAAATCATTCCTTCCTGAAAGCAATTTCAGAACTGACATTCAAGCCATTGAATTCTTGCATATGGATGGCAGCAATGGCTTGCTGTGCAGCCTTCCAAACTCCAGGCTAGTTCCTTTAATGGGATTCCACAGCTGCAGCACACCTTATAATGGTCCTGGGGAAATATGATTATATAACCCCCTGAGTCTAATGGAACTCAACTGGCTCCCTTTGTTGACCCACATTACCTTCATGGCACCTGCATCATCAACAATGCCTTAAGAACCAGCACCCCTACCTAACAGGCTGATAGGCTCATCCGCTCCTGTGGCTCTCAGTACACCCTCAGCCAGGTCGCTGTTTGACTGGAGACAAAGAAGTGCAAGGAAGAAAAAACTACGCAACATTCTCCATTAACACAGCCAAGATATGGAATGGCATCTTGCATCCATAAGGAATAACCCTAGGAAAGGACTGAAAGCATACCTCTATAGAATAGTAAATAGTCACTCTCCCTCTCTGAACCTAGCATTCAAAGCCCGGAGTTACTCTCAGTATCTCTGCCTGCAGCCATGTGCAGCTCTTCTCTGTCTTTTGACTAGGTATGTGTTTTGTAAATGCCACATACATATACCCTGGACACCAACCACACCCGTGAAGAACAAAGATGGCCTGGTGTCAGCTCTCTCTCTCCTACAGAAAGTAAAAACATTTCTTACAGAAAACAACTTCAAAACTGCTGTTCAAGCCCTCGTACTCTTGCATCTGGATGTTAGCAATTCCTCTTCCATGTCCTCTTGCCCCCCACACTAGTACCCCTGAGAGACATCCTACAAGCCACAGCATGTCTCATCCAGGGCCTGAAAAAATATGTTCACATCACCCCAATCCTGATGAAACTCCATTGGCTCACCTTGTCAGCCCGCACCCTCTTCAAAAACCAGCTGCATCATTTACAAGACTGCCGGTGCCCGCATCAACTTTACAGCCAACCACACGAAAGAGCTCTTCAGAATCATCAAGGAATTATCCAACCCGATTGCCACAGAGACCACCATCCACCCATCCCAGGAACTCCACAACACCCTCTCCGACTACTTCCACAGCAAGATCACCACCATATATAACAATTTCGATTCCCACTCCTCCACCTCCAGCCTAGACTACATGAGCGAACACCAGCCACACAATAACCTCATGGTTCCCAATTACCACACAGACCACTGCAGACATCATGACATACATCCACTCCAGGGCAACCACCGACCCCTATAACCACCAGCTTTTCAACCTCAGAGCCAACACTATTAGCATGGACCTAACCCGCATCCTCACCACCTTCATCTCCACGGCAAGCTTCCTATATGAAGTGAAGCATGCGGAGGTCAGACCCCCCTAAAGCAACCCTCTGCTGACCCCAGTGACTTAAAAAAACTACAGACCAATCTCCCTGCTCCCCTTCCCGGCCAAAGTGCTTGAGAAAGCCATCAACCAAGAGCTCACCGACTACCTTGAACAAAACCACTTTCTCAACATCTCACAATCGGGATTCTGGGCCAACCACAGCACAGAGACCGCACTGATCGCCTCCACGGACTACATCAGGACCCTCCTCAACCGAGGGGAGTCAGCAGCTCTGATCCTTCTGGACCTCTCTGCAGCGTTCGATACAGTCTCCCTCCGCACTTTCCTCATCAGACTGCACAACATAGGCATGCAACAAAATACCCTTAAGTGGCTAGCCTCTTTCCTCTCAGGCTGCACGCAGAGCATTCACCTTCCTCCCTTCACTTCTGCACCCAAGAAACCTCCCTCTGCCCCACCCTGTTCAACATCTACATGACCTCCCTCGCAGACATCGTCAGATCCTACGGATTCAATATAGTCTCCTATGCCGACGACACTCAACTAATCCTCTTGCTCACTGAAGATCCCCACTATGCTACAGCCAACTTCCGCAATGCCATGATCAACGTAGCAACATGGATGAAAAACAGCTGCCTCAAACAACATGGACAAAACGGAAGTCCTGATCTTCAGGAAGAACATCTCTGTATGGGACCACAGTTGGTGGCCAGCAGAACTCAGACCAACTGCCTCTCCATCAGACTGCGCACAAAACCTCGGCATCATCCTCAACTGCCAACTATTGATGAATCAATAAGGAAACTCAGTGGCCTCCTCTTGCTTCTACATTCTCCGCGTGCTCCGTTGAATCTTCAGATGGATCCCCATCGACACCAGAAAGACTGCCACACACACCCTGTTCACCAGCTTCCTCGACTACGGCAACGCTATCTATGCCGGAGTGTCCTCCCATCTACTTAAAAGACTCCAAACTCTACAGAACACCACAGCCAGACTCATCCTCAACCTACCCAAGTGTTCAAGCATCACCCCACACCTCAGAAACCTCCACTTGCTCCCCATTCAGAAGAGATGCCAATTCAAAATCCGCTCTCCTTAACCTAGGGCCATCCTACATCAACCATCGACTGAGCTTCTACATCCCAGCAAGACAACTTTGCTCCGCCTCCCTCAACCTCACTCCCCCGCATCCATCACAGAAGCAGTGAGGCCACTCCTTCTCCTACACAGCCGCCAAGTCCAGGAACAGCCTCCCCCTCCACCTCCAAACAGCTCCCTCCCTAGTGGACTTCAGAAGGAGACTCAAGACATGGCTTTTCAATGGAGACACAGCACCCTCAGCAAGCAGATACCCTTAGGGATGATAGTGCTGTGCTATACAAATGTTATGATTGATTGATTGATTGATTGATTGATTGATTGACAAAGCCATCAAGACCAGCACATCTGCTTATCTTGCAAACAAGCTCCCTATCTTGGGTGTTCTTGAACACTAGCAGCCAGGACACCAACAAATAGCAGAATCAGAAGTGTAAAAAAGAAAAAACAAGACAGTAGGCCTTTTTCATCTATGCACCCTGGATTTGGAACAACATCCTTGTATCCATGAGGACCACACCAGCTCTGCTAAAATTTAGGAATGAATTGAAGATTCACCTCTTTAACAAAAAATATTTTTCAAGGCATTAACCATTTACAACCCAGCTTCCTCTTCCACTACCTGTTGATTTTATGCTTTCCTTTGATCTTGTACAGCTCTCTGCTGCCTTTTGGCTCAGTTCACGCTATAGAAATATCATGTACATAAATACATATATACATACAATCATACATAAATACATAATTACGCACAACCATAGCGCCTCAATCTTTTCCGCTGGTCTGAGTTCTTATAAAATATAGTAGGCCAATGTTATGCTGTAAAATTTCAGCTGCGAGGATACCTCTGATACTGTCCTTGATGCTGAATCAACGCAATCTCTGGACAGCCAATGAGGGCATAAATGTACACTTCCATGGAGATGCCAATTATGATTGTCCAGCTCAAAACAGTTTTTCAAAGACCCTCCTATAGTTCGGTGCTAAGTTTGTTTGGTTCTCTAGAGAGAAGTCAAACTTCATGAAAGTAAAGTGAAATACAGTAATTTTCAAGTTTCATTTGTCTTCAGCTAAGTTTTCATACTTCCCTTGGGATATTTTATCCTGTGTTATGTGTGACTGGAGACTACTGAGTTATTTTATTTTAGTTAGCTCAGAAAGAGGACAGTTTTACATTTTTTCCAGAACAAACATTCTGAAGGTTCTTGCCGGAGCTCTGGAAGGAGGGCATTCCAGAGATGTGCTGCTTTGACAGAGAAATAATTACCCCCCTACTGAGACCTCTTAAACCGCGCTATATGTACTAGCCAGGAGGTGGAAGATCTTAACGTTCTGGTGGGGACATGAAAGAAAATGCTTTGACTGAGAAAGAGAGGACCTGTATTATGCAGTGCCCTGTGGGTCATGCATAGAGCTTTAAAGTGAATCCGTTGTTTTATCGGTAGCCAGTGAAGTGCAGCTAGGGCTGGCTTGGCAGAGTGATGTCTTGGTAAGTTAGTAAGAAGCCTGGCGGCCGCATTCTGCACAACCTGGAGTTTCTTTACAACATATTCTGGTGAACTGAGGAAAAGGGAATTGCCGTAATCAAGTCGGGAGAGTATCATAGCTTGAACAAGAATTCTTCTGGCCACAGGGGGAAGAAGATTATTAATCTTCCTAAGAGTTCTCAGGAGGCCAAAGCAGGAGGAGGAGATTTTTTTAAACTGTTGTTCTATAGTGAGAAGGGGGTCAAGCCAGAAACCAAGGCTCTTTATGTGTTCCTTAGTGGGGGAAGATTCCTAAAGGCCTCTGAGTACAGTGCCAAGGGGATTGAGGGGGCACCATTATCCACAATCATCACCTCTGATTTCCCATCGTTGAATTTCAGTTTAGATCGGTTCATGCAATTACCAATGTCCGCAAGGCATAGGGAGAGGTTGGTTAGAGAAGGAGCCTTGGTGTTCGAAAGGGATACTATCAATTGAGTATCATCGGCAGAGGTGACCACTGAGAGGTCGTAGGGTTTAACTACTTTAGCCAGGGAGGAAAGATAAACGTTAAAGAGAGTAGGACTCAGGGACGAACCCTGGGGAACTCCACGTCGATGGAAAGGTATCTGATAGGAAAGGGTGGTCCAGAACTTGGAAGGTTCTTCCTGTAAGAAAAGAGGAGAACCAAGATAAAGCGGTACCCTCTATCCCTGTCTTGGAAAGCCTATGACAGAGGAGATTGTGATCCACAGTGTTGAAGGCAGCGCTGAGGTCCAGTAGGATAATGGCTACGTGTCCTCCCTGATCTAGCAGCTGCCATGTGGACTCGGTAACTGACAAGAGGGCTGACTCAGTGCTTTGGTGGGATCTAAATCCCATTTGAGTAGCATCTAGGAGCTCATGATTTTCGAGAAAACATGTCAGGTGGTTATTAACATGTTTTCCAGGATCTTTGCTAAGATAGGGAGAAGGGCAATAGGCCTGTAGTTGCTCAGTAAAGTAGGATCAAGTTTAGTTTTTTTTAGGAGAGGTTTAATGATGGCATGTTTAAGAGATTGTGGCAGAGATCCTGTGGACAGGGAGTGATTTAAGATACTGGTCACTGATGGAACAATGGTGTCTGAAACCAGCGGCAAGATGGCCAGAGGGGCGGGATCGAGAAGTGAGCCTGACTTAATATTGGTAAGAAGGTTAGTGACCAGCATATCAGTTAGGGGCTGAAAAGCTGCAAGTGAAATCCCTGTTAGATGAGTGTCGGCACCTTGGTCATTCTTAGGGTCCTGAATGGGGGTGATGGGAAAAGTATATATTGGTGATTTTTTCCTGAAAGTAGACTGCTAGCTTGTTACTATGTTCGATTGAGGCCTCTATGGGGGAGTCACCGGGAGGTACAAGAGTAAGTTCTTTGAAAATCTTGAAAATCTTTTTTGGGGAATTTGCTGATTGCTCTATTTTGGTACTTTAGTATGAAGATTGAGCTAATTTAATGTTAAGATGATAGCTCCTAATGGATTGTCAGTAAATTTCCTTGGAGGAGGCGCTGTAGTTTTTCCTCCAAATTCTTTCCAACTTCTTGCAGTTCTGAGGACTAACATGGACATGTGTGTCTGTACCAAATGTACAAGGTTTTCAGGTGCTCACATGGAATTAGGACTCTCTTAAAACATTTCAGTTAAATATATCTGACTGAACAGACATGGTCGAGAAATCCCTTTGTCTCCTGGACCACGGGGTTATCTTTAAAATTATATTCCTCTGGTTCTATTAATCCTCTTTGAGTCCTACAATTCTGTGGTACACTTTTTGCTGACTGATGACAAGTGTAAGTCCCTAGGATCACGCCGTCATATTCTGGTGTGAAAACACTCCTACATAGGCAAATATTCCAGCAGGGCCCTTAGTATATTTCTTCAAGCTTGCTCTCCCCCTAAGGTAGAGTGCTACCCAGGGCTTAATTTGTAAAAAAAAAAACGTGCCGGTGCCCAAAGCTCTCCTGTGAAACACGCGGCTGCTGCAATTACATGTGCAAACACAGAACATCAAGGCAGCGTAATCCTAAAGCCTTCTCTGGCCTCTTTAATCCATTCACAGCCGCTCCCTGCCTCCTCAGATCACTCTTGCAGCTTTCTGCTCTCTACCTTTGAACGCTTTTTCTTTTTTCTCTTCTTCCCCTTTCCCATATGTGTCTTTTGCTCGCAGTAAATGTCTGATGCAGAAAACTAAGCTCCGGCCCTCAAGAATAAGTACTGGTGCTCTGCACCGGAAACAACATGCACAAATTAAGCACTGGCACAGGGCCACACAGTTTTTGTCAGGGCGAGTCTTCGAAGTACTGATTTAAAGTCAGGGATAACTACACAGCCAGTTCCCTATCAAAGTAAGTGCTGTGCCTCTTGAAACTTTTGGTGCCTTGACAATACAAGCAGGAGGACGTCTGCGTGGGTTTTCTCATGCAAAGTGATTTTCAGAGGAGGGAGTGAGTTGATAGAACCAGCTCTATTCTGCAGAGAGTATTACCCTGATGACCTTTAATAATTCTTAAATAGATTGATATGTGACAGTCTATTGCAGACATTTTGCAGAGAAATGTTGTGTTTGTCATGCAACATCCGTTAAAAATGTTTTTTTAGATCAAAACAGGACCTCATATATGAGAAATGGAAGAGTGCCACAGAAATTGTTTCACGTAGTATTAGTGAGTGGCTGCTGTGTTACAATGTTGAAAACACACATCTCTAGTCCTGTATAGTATTAGAATTTGGGCAAGAAACCTGCCCAAGGAGGTCATGAAAGAGCTGAAATTGGATCATAAATGTACAGCTATTCCGAACAGGGACCCCCAAAATATTTTTGGCCAGGACCCCTAAACTCCTTAAGATGTCCCTGTGTGGATTTTATTTAATCCATGCAGGCCAACAGACATCACCCCTGAGTGAATATAAAGGTTTCACTCTGAAATGTAGATTACACTACCACAAACTAGTCAGTCTGCCTGTACTTGATGGAGGGACATTCTCAATCGAGAACTTGTAGGGAGACACAGTTTTGCCAGATACATACTAAGGTTCATTTGGTGGAGCTCTAAATTTGCTTATACCTTGGGGCATTAGGGATTAGGGGGTCACTGAATCCGGCAAAAACAAGGGTACTTTGAGTGGGAAAGAATGACAAAATACATGCTAAGATAGCCGTGGTGTACAGTTACAAACGTTTGTCACCAGAAGAGCAAATGTGGAGGACTTGATGTCCAGTGGTAAGGCTGAAAGAAAGGTACAACTCAAGTCAGCATGAGCAGGGCTCATTTCCAGAGAGTGAACAAATTGGATGTCCTAATATAAAGCCGGCCCTGGCAATGGGAATGGAGGCAGGGATTATCTTCAGGTGTTCATAGCAGGGAAGAGAGGAGGAGAGAGATTAGGCATCAGTGTGCTAAGGGCCAGAGAAGAAGTAAGCCGCAGCAAACCTCCATATGAGTGGGCCAGACCACTAGAGAGGGAGAAGGAAGACACCTCAGTGTAATGATGGCCCGTGGGCCAGCAGGAGAGTAGAAAGGAAAGCACAACATATATGATGGTGTGGTAAGCCCGTGGAGAGGTGCATGGCTAGAGGAAGGTAGAGAACAAACCTCGTTGTGTGTGAATCTTTGGAGCCAGTGGAAGGGGGAGGTGATGTAGAGCACATGCTAATGTGTGGATCCAGTACAATGGTGGGTAGAAATGCACACCACATATGTGGAGAATTCTTGAGTCACAGGTGCTTGAAGAGAGGGGACAGAGCACCCCTTATTGTGCAGAGGACATAATGGTTAGTCTGAGATGAAAGAAGAAGGCACAGCAGTCTGAAAGCTAGGGAGCGCCTGAGGATCAGCGTAATGTTAAGAGGAACAGACGACACACAAAAGTGTTCAGAACAGAGGACCAATGTAAAAGCAGAAATGAACGACAGGGCATTTACTGTTGAGTCAATGGCTGTTAGCGTTCAAGAGGTGAGAGCACTGATCAGCAGATCACTTGAAGGAAGGAAGGGAAAGGATAGCGCTTGGAGTTGGATGGAGAATCATCAGACCACCAGAAGGAATGGTGATAAACAGCGGACACTTTGTGGTTAGCTAAAGGGTCATCGGACCATGGAAGGTGGTAAAAAAGTATAAGACAGATAAGATAGGGTGGAGGGTCAAGAGCCCATTGGAAAGCAGAGAAGAAAGGCAAGGCACTTGCACCCAGCAGGTCACTGGAATGAGTGAAGACCAAGTAGGTGCATCTGAGGTGGGCAGACAGCATTTCAGGGGAAGGAAATGAGGCAATGGCAGAATACTTTGGTGTGGGTGAAGATCTGGTAGATCACTAGAAAGAAGCTTAACAATGGATGGGCATGTGGACTGTTCTGGCTGTCAAGTGGATCATTGGATAGTAGCTAGAAGTCTATAAGCAGATAATGAAAGTAGGAGTGGTTAGGGAGAACAGTGAGGGATGGTTAGAGTGTGTAGGGCTGCTCTTGACAGGGAATAGAAGGTCAGTAAACGGATTAATAAAGGTTAGAGCGCCTACACTTGGCCAGAGCAAAAGAGAGTTTCTCAAAAAAGCACAGGAATGGACGAGGAACTCCTGTTGAACCAACCTTCATCAGGTCACCAGAAGGAAGGACAAAGAAGGACTCTGCTCACAGAGTTGGAAGGAGCATTAACAGGGGGCTCTGAGGTCATATTGTTCAGCAACTTCCGCAGTTGACCGGCAGGAACGGAGAAGCCATAGCAAACACAGCTGGGTGAATGGCAAGTGGGTAATTGAAGGAGAGAGGGTTATAGCAGTTTGTGCTGAATGAAACCCCCAAACATGAACGATAGAGTGTTGCCCTTTGCCTTCCTTTGACCATCATTAATGTTTAACTTTCTTTTGCCCCTAGGTTTCCGTGAGAGTGCCTTCACCTTCTCCCTGCTGGCAGCTGGTGTTATGCACTCAGTGGCCACAGCATGCAGCCTCGGGAAGCTGCATGGCTGCGGCTGTGAGGGAAAGCGGCGTAGTAATGAGGAGAAGATCCGACACAAGTTAAATCAGCTGCAGCTACAGGCTCTGGCCAAGGTGAAAGGTCACCACCCAAATATGTCACCATTACTGCGTCAGCAGGCAGAACCCAACCCACAGGACACCTGGGAGTGGGGAGGCTGCAGCCATGAACTGGAATTTGGGGAAAAGTTCTCCAGGGACTTCCTAGACTCCAAAGAATCCCCTAGGGACATCCAAGCCCGAATGAGGATCCACAACAACCGCGTGGGTCGACAGGTAACTTGTGGGCTTTGAACTAATGGGTTCTGGGTCCTTATCTCAGAGAGTCTGCAGAAGTCTGGTGATGTGGAAAGTATGTGATTTTACACTGTTCATGGATTGTATGTACAAGATATGTATCCTTTGGTGACAGAAGTGTTTCTTGTCAGAGTACGTGTCTTCAGTTCTCCAATCCAGCCCCACCAATCCTTCACGCACACACCAGGATAACTCACATTATCACTTATTTTCAAACCAAACATCACCTAGAGTCTAAACAGGATTTTTCAGCCCCTAGCCTGCATGTCTGTTTTTATTTTTCAAAGTGCCAACTTGCTTTGGTATCTACTAATCTGAGGTGTATATTCTTTCTGAAGCACTAAAGATAAGCCATCAGTCTCATCTGATTCACAGCTTGATTGTCCTTTTCCCAGCATGATAATCTTCCACTGTAATGCACTAGTTCCTTTACATTTTTAGCACAAGTAGCTCCCATAATGCTTGTCTCCAAGGTAGCTAAGCATAGTGACTATCTTAGTTAAAAAAAATCTGCTCTTATTCCTGGGTCTTCTGAAAAATCATCTCCTTAGTCAGCACTGGTTTTCTCATAGATTCATCTGCTTCAATTATTCCCCATCATCAGGTTAGGAATTATAGGAATCACTGTTTCTCCTCCATGGGCTCTTTCTTATTAGCCATAAGTTCTGAAATATCCCGCTGAGGCATGGCATCCCAGAGCATATATATATTAACTTAAAAAAACAAAGGTTACTCGGAACGTTATTGTTAGGCTGACATTTTGAACGTACAAAACCATAGAGATTCAGCAGTTATAGTTAGAGTTATTTCAAGTAACTATAACTCGTACCCTAAGGTAACTCAATCAATCAAATGTTTATTGTTCAGTTAAGTAAAACTTACAATATGGATACGCTAAAAATCTTTAAATAAGACACCCTCAATATATAACATCATAAAAAAATCTATTCGCTATTTCATTGGATACCCAGTATTTGCTAAATCATCATAAGGCTCAACCTATCTTTAGTTATACAACATGTAATAAAAAAACAATTCTTAGTTTGCCAGCTATACATTATATACATGCAAATTGGCCCAAATGTGTTGACAACCAATGTACTTTAGTATACAAGATTTTCGTCAGCATAGCTCTTATTCCAATTTAATTTAGCAGCATTTGAGGACCTCCCACCAATAACGTAATTACCATAAAGGTCAATTCAGTGAAAAAGGGTCGAGAAAAAGTGCAGTGTGCATATCCTAATAAAGTGCTTTGTGCATAGAAACATCACAAAACAATTCTTTTATCCCCGACTACAATGTTAAGACTTGATTGCATGTCCTGACACTCAAACATTACTATAACTTTCGCCATTTAAAATCTGGTATAATAAAATGTATTTATTTAGATTGGTCCCCTATACTTCTCATATTGTATTTGGCACAACTGAAATCATCCTCACAAATATTATTGCTGCTACTAAGAAGTAATCAGAACAGCATGATCAAAAAAAGTACTGGGTGCTTATTCTGAACTTCATTATTGTAATGTAATAGGCCATTTCGGCTTTAAAAGGGCCAGTTACCTATATACCTGTGTAAGAATGCAAGAACTGCCACTAAGTTACCATTATAACTCATGCTTTACTAATTTTGACTCTGCAATTGACATATACTTAAAAAATTTGCCACAGAACTTCGGATCTTCCCCTTGAACACACTTTTACAGCTTGCCGGCATGTAAGAATTGAGTTTCTTATAAAGCCCTCTCCGCTCAGACATTAGAGGTTGACAGGTGCAAACAATATGACATATGTCTACCTTGGGGTAGTTGCACAGATGGCATGAAAGCTCTGCTGTCATTCTATTCCAAACAGGAGTATTAAGGCATGGTTGCAAGTCTCCAAAACGAAAGCTCAGCAGCTTTAATTTTGCCTTTAGGCCATACAAACGTCCCAAGTATTTTTGAGTTTTCAGGGGGCCATAAGTTCCTATTACCAAACATGCGTGAGATCTTTTTGCCAACACTATTTTATCCAGTAGGGATGACATTTTTTCCCCGATACATTGATGGCTCTGTTAAATGCAGGTTGTGAGATAGTTTGGCCCCAAAGCTTCTCAGCCTCAAAGGTTTTAATGGCCAGATTGAAATAGTTGTTCCTTGGGTCCATTATCGCTTCCCACACAATAGAGCCTGATGCAGATCTTGAGGCTTTTCTTAGTTTCTAACCAGATTTCAAGTAAGCACCCAGGCTGCTTATCCACTACCTCCTAAGTCCAAACTCTAAACGACTTTGGGCTGGTGAGGCCTGACGTGGGAGGTTAAACAGGCGTCAATAAGTTCCTACAATTGTATTGTCAATTATTTTATCCGCTCTCCCTCTCAAGACCTCAACTCCATAAGTGAGAGAAGGAGCATGTTTAGTGGCCATTACTTGTAATAAATGCTGGAGGGACATGCTTTTTAAAGAAGATTGTAATGTTGAAAAAGCGGCAAGTAATGAATTATTTCTTCTTTGTATTGGACAACACTGTTCTTTAAATGCACCTCCGGAGTCGAAAATCACTTGGAGATATTTATACTCAGACACAATTTCCAGAGCTGACCCATTAATATAGATTGTGGGCAGTGATAATCTTCTTCTTGGCACTAACATGGTTTATGTTTTGAAAACAAAACTCAAAAACTGGAGAGGGTCCAAAGTCACTATTCTCCGGTAGAAATACCTTGTTCATGAAGTGGGGGACTTGACCAGAGGACAAGGACCCACGTCCTCTAAAAAGGGTATACTATTCAAACAATAGGTAAAGTCCCACTCAAGAGATTCTTGAAGTTATCAAATTGGAAATTTATTTCATTGTTGTACAGACGTTTTGATTCCATATGCTCAAAAAGTCACTTATTTTCGAAGCAAAAAAAAGCAATGTCCAAAATGATGACAAAAGGAGGGAAGATCAGCCAACACGTGTTTTTTAAAGACGTCGTTAAAAAAAAACCAGAAAGAAAACACAACTAGGTCCCGCCAATGAGAACATGACTAATTCAGTATCTAAATCATAAATGTTTGCCTTATTTTGTACGCCTTGAGAAAGCCCCGGCTTATATAGCCAGAGGGGGCGAAACACGTGTTGGCTGATCTTCCCTCCTTTTGTCATCATTTTGGACATTTGGGGTCTCTGGGGCCAAAATCGGCCTGGGGAGGTGGCCACGTGTGCTTCCCTCCCCCATTTAAGCAATTTACCCCCGGACCTGGCCCACCTGGGGTAGGTAAAAAAACAAGGCAGGGAATCCGAGCTAGTTCTTTTTTCAATTTTGCCGCAGATCCTCCACGAATTTGCGGCAAAATTAAAAAAGAAAATATTTTGGGGTCCCAGCGAGGTCCCTGTAGGACCCCACCACTAGGCCTAGGGGGTCAGGGCATTCCTACCCTGTCCCCTTGTATTTTTTTTAACATTTTTCTTGGGACTCAAGCCAGTCCTGAGTCCCAAGATGGGAGCCACCCCTTCCTGATTAAAATGGTGGCAGCCAATCTGATCTCACCATGAGATCTGTCAGATCCACGGACCCTCCGCGTCTCTAAATATACATAAATCTTTTGTTTTAAATTACTTTCAAACTACTGATCAGAATTGCACCAAATTACAAAAAGCACTCTTTCTGGACCACAATCTAGCTTTCTGTCAAATTTGGTGTAATTCCATTCAGCAGTTCATACTGTAGTCATGTCTAAAATCCTTATGAGAAATTGAATTTTGAGCCTCCCCCCCAATTCTTCTCAGCCTCTGTTTGACAGATCACTCTGAAACTTTCCTGACAGCAGATGAAGTGAGTGGCAAACTAGTTTTGAAAATTTTTAACGATTTGTTAAACAGCACCAGAGCTATTAGCAAAACAATAAACGATTTTCCTATGGAAACTAGGTTGTAACTATAACTACCTACAGGCAACCGCAAAAAGAAAGATTAAAAACAAATGTTTATAAACCAAAAAAACACTGATATTCTCCGGTTATATTTCAGTGAAGTAACTATAACTTCCATCCCAGTGCACTGCTTCTGACTTCACATATCACATCACTCATGACATGTTAACTGATGCCGTTGATAACCTCACTGATGACATCTCAAATGACATAATTAATGACATCACTCTTGACATCATCCAAGCTCCTGCGCCTACAATGACTTTATAAACCCCTACATCATTTTAGAAAACAAAGGAGGTAGTAAAGATCCCATAAACATGTACAGCATAAAGTGACTATATGTATGTGTGCATGTTTGAAACAGAAATAGTGTAGTACTGGAGACGCATCTGATTCACTGTTGTAAAAGTTATATGATGCATAGCTTAACTACCAGAAAACTTTTAAGTGCAAACAGCACTTCATTTAAACAGGGTACAGACTGAGTACAGACTGAGCACATCTAATGTGAGTTGCAAGCATGTGTTGGACTGTGTCTTAAATCAAAGTCCTGTTGTCAAAATATGCGTGAAAAACTAAAGCTTATCCTTACAATTCATTATTGTAAGAAATCGGGTTATTACTTGAGTGATTAAGTACCCACCCCAAGTAATAACCACAATCCTTGGCAGAATAAACCACTGGAGTCACTAAATAAACCTGAGTTCAACCCCATGGTAGTTTGGTACAGAGCAGACAAGCTTAACTTTAGAGGCAATGTGTAAATTATTTATGCAATACTATAACAGTGCTAAAGTCAAAATGCAAAACAATTAAAAAAAACTAAAATGAATCTGAAAACTAAATAAATAAAATAACACTAAAATGATAAAAATACAAAAGTGGATCCAGAGGTATGAATTTCTAAAGATTTAAGTAGAAATAGCGCAAAGGAGCACAAAGCACCAATGATAGTCAGTGGTCGTGGCAGAACAGGACCTAAGCGCAATTTGATTCTGACCGAGATGGAGCACAGGTTGGATAAACTAACCAGGTTCTTTCAGGTGAAAGATTTTATCTTCAGGCTTTAGTCCTTTAAGTCCCCAATCCACCACAGGAGTACACTTCTAAAGCCCTTCAAGATCTCAGGGGTGGCACTTGGCGATTCATAGGCTGGCAAGCTGTGACCAACAGTAGGATTCAGTTCAGGTTCAGTTGTCACTGTTCAGTTGGGCTGGTGCAGAAAGGGCCTCCTGTAGGTTGTTATGTCATTGTATCTTTAACAGAATGTCAGCCTTCTAACCCTTTGAGTCCACTTCTTTGTCCTGGGTAAAAGAGGTAGAGCAGATTCAGGCTTCTAGGCTCTTCTGAGGTTTCAGACAGGAGGTTCAGTCCTCTTCTGATCAACCTCAGGCCCGGGAGTGATCGGAAGTGGGTGCCTGGAGATGCCAATGTTATGCCTAGTACAAGCTTGTGGATGGTAGTGACCCCTGGGGACCTCCTAGCCAATGGGGTAAGGGCTCCTGGAGCTAACCCTACCCTACACACTTTGGGCATTTTCAAGATGGCCGAAGTCTTCCGCCACACTAAACTTGGGCTCTGAGGTCTGGGAGTGTGCATGGGGAGTGTACTGTGGTACTCCTAGTGTCCTCCCACATTTGACACTAAAATCCAGTTTTGAGTAGTCCCTGCAACAAACTCAAAGACAGAAGTCTTGTAGAACACAAGTTGAGTTCAGCAATCCGACAGTGGATTCACACAAATCGCTTTAGCATTTAGTTTCCTGTATTTGAAATGCGCTCCAGATATTATATGTAGGCACAGCAGACCTGTCAAACAGGCTGTGATATTGAAATGTCAACAGAGGCCCGTTGTGATTGGGGTCTTAGTGGCTGTGGAGACAAAGTAAGTTCCCTTCCTAAGTGTCAGCTATGATTTGCCTGTGACCGGAAAAGCCTCTTTGATGTGTGCCTCAGGTGACATATGAAAAACTCCAGCAGAGCAGTCAAGCTGGATCTGACATTTAAGCAGGACCTGTCACTTTATTGCCAGATAGAATCCTCCCCGCCCCCTCGCATATTCTGTGAGGTTCAGATGGATCATCTCTGCTCATTCAGGTCAGCCTATTGTTTGCTCCTGGCACAATTTCACACTTCATTCACATCTATATAGATGATAATTACTGGCTAACTGAAGGGAGAGAGCAAATTGCAAATTTAGCTTCCAGGGACTTCAAACAGGGCTAATGTGATTTGCTAAAATTCAGCTTTCCAAAATATGTATTACAATTCTAACTTCACTAGTGAATTGGGCTTGTAAAATAATTCAGAAAGTCATACGACTCCACTCTATGCCACTCCACGCCGCTCCACTGTACAAAACTTCACTCTACAACATACCTCTCTATGCTGTTACACTGTATGAACCCACTGTACCCGACTACACTCTGTGCCACTTCACTTTACGCCAGTCCACTGGATGCTACTCCGCTATATGCTTTTCCACTCTACTCCATTTCAATGTATGCCACTCCAATCTATGCTATTTCAGTGTATGCAGCTCCACGCTACAACCCTCCACTCAATGCTGTTCCACTGTATGCCACTCCACTGTTTGCTACTCCACTCTATGCCACTCCAATGTATGGCACTCCGGTCTACACCATTTCATTCTACGCTATTCCATTGAACACCATTCCAATGTACACCAATCCACTGTATGATATTACACTCTACCCCACTCTACAGTATGCCACTTCACTCTATGCTATCACACTGTGTACATCTCCACTCTATGCTATTACACTGTACGCAACTTCACTCTACACCACTTCAGTGTTCGCCACTCCACTATATGCCACTTCACTGTATGCTATTCCACTCTACATCATTCCACTGTACACCACTCTATGCTATCCCACTATATACAACTCCACTTTACAACACTCCACTGTAGGGTATTTCACTGTATGCCACTGTACTGTAAGCTACTCCACTGTACACCACTCCATTCTACGCCACTCCAGTCTACATTATTCCATCGGACGACACTCCACTGTACTCCACTTCACTGTAGGCTATTACACTCTACCCCACTCCAGTGTATGCCCCTCCAGTCCACACAACTTCACTGTATACCACTGCACTGTAGGCTACTACACCATATGCTTTTCCACTGTACACCACTCCACTGCACCTCAGGCAGTTCCACATGTGCCAAAGGCATCACATACTCAAGACTTTTCTCATGTAGCTCCTTTGCCTGCCACAAATGAGAAAGAAAAATAAGGGGACACCGGAAATGACACAAAGGATGACTACCAGACTGAGGAAGATGACATTCAAGGTGCAAATGACTAGTGGCATGCATACATTTTCCTTGATGGTGCATTTTGGTTTTTCTGCCAAGAGACAGCCTGCCAGGTGATGTCGCAAAATTCTTCTTGATCATTAACGTGGCAAAACCAAGGTTCAATATGGTCACCACTGTTTAGGCTGCAAAGTGTCCCTTTTTCTCCACTTAGGTCCATTCCATTGTAGCTCATGTTTGGAGGAGGGGCTCTTACAGAAGAAGAACCCGGCCATGAAATCCATTGATGTTACCTACATCCATAAAAAGTATTACCCCCAGATTCCTAACCAGCTTGCCTTTTTTAATTAAGTCATGACAGACTTGAAGATCTCTGATCTGGCACAGAGAAGATCCAGCAACTCCTCAGTGCCATGCACATTGCTCTGAGACCACAAGGGCAAGAAGCTTTACACAATGAGTACAATAATTTAATGGCTTTACAGCTGCATTGGTGAAAGTGGCCACAGCATCTCCTATATTATTGCTTTATGGAATGCAACTTTGCCTGAAGACTTTTGAGCCTGACTACTGCAAAGCATGAGCCAAATCCATTCTTAACGACAAAAACAAATCTCTGGTGTACTAATTGATGCCTCACTAGATGCAACATACACCAGCGCTTAACAGCAAATGGGGCTGTGGTGAAGAAGTGATGACGAGGTATGGGTTGTTATGTAGCATATACTTCTACCCAGAAATACACCCAAGAATATTAAACATTCCATTTGAAGGCCGTAATCTATTTGGGAAGCAATTCAGTTTACATTCCCATAAAACTGACATAGAGCCAGCTATATCTGGCAAACTCTCCATGAAATGGGCACAGTCTTTCCGCCCTCCTTAGGGGGCAGATGGGGCAATAGCCCCCGATCTGTCCCAGGGTGGGGCAGAAAGCCCTGGGTGGGGGGGGTAGAAAAACTGAATTTCACTAAAAAATTACAAGGGGAGCAAAAGCCCTTGCCGAAGGGGCCGCGCCTCCTCTTTGGTGTCTAGTGGAAAAGATACCATTAGAAATGGAAGATTTCCCCCCTTTCCAATGATACTTCTCACATGAAATGAGGAGATCGGTTAATTTCACTTTTGTTTTCAGTGAAATGACATCAGTGTGCATTGCTCGCTGATCATGATTTTACTGAAAACAAAAAAACTCCTTCAGGAGCTGGGAAAGCTTTTTCCCAGCTCCTGAGGCTGTTTTTTTGCAGCAGGAAATCCCTTAGTTGCACCCACCAGAGGGATTTCCAGTGCCCTGTGCGGGGATGGCTGGGAGCTGTCCAACGCACAAGAGCACCATGGTGTCGGATGATTCCCAGCCGTCACACAACTGATTAAGATTGCTTCTGAACAAAACAAAAAGCTTTATTGAGTCTTTTGTGAATTGGAAGGAACTTTGTTAGCCAGCAATCCTCTGCCCCTCCAAACCTGCACTTCCACTGTTCAATTTAAAGTTGGAGGAAACCCTGGGGTAATGTTGGCAGACCTCCATTGGCTACTCTTATGTTAATTCCTTACTAAGCGGTCTGTCTGCCTCAGGCCAATTAGGGCATAACCGACCGCCCCAAACTGTTGAGGGCGGAGTAACCATCCTTCATTTTCCGTACCTGTGTCTGACGTAACATGGGTGGGGATAATGCTAAATGACTGCCATGGTCAGGGAGAACATTCTCCTTGATTCAGAGCTATTTGTTTTTTGATCATGTGAAGCAAACTTCAGGTAACGTTTTCAGAGCAGGAGCTGTAAACATGGCGTCCACTCTGCAAAGCTTCAGTGCAGTAAAATGAGCTGCTGTTGTTATACCCCCATTATAGCACAGAAATCCCTGCCAGGCAAGTTCGGATCTATAAATAGGGTCAACAATCATCTGCAAGTGGGGCAGATGTCATAACCTCAAGCCTCCTGGCAGATTGTCTACCAGGGCATAGATAGGACCCACAATCTCTTTCGATAGAGCTCTGTTTGAATTATGGTACCATTTTCTGTTTGAATTATGGTACCATTTGCACATCAAAACAGTCCCTGTCAAAATATATAGGGGGTCATTCTGACCCCCAACGACCGCGGGAGCACCGCCAACAGGCTGGCGGTGCTCCCATGGGCATTCTGACTGCGGCGGTACAGCCGCGGTCAGATACGGGAAACCGGTGGTGTCCCGCCGGTTTCCCGCTGCCCAAGGGAATCCTCCATGGCGGCGCTGCAAGCAGCGCCGCCATGGGGATGCCGACCCCCTTACCGCCAGCCTGGTTCTGGTGGTTTTGACCGCCAGAACCTGGCAGGCGGTAACGGGTGTCGTGGGGCCCCTGGGGGCCCCTGCAGTGCCCATGCCAATGGCATGGGCACTGCAGGGGCCCCCTAACAGGGCCCCACCAAGATTTTCAGTGTCTGCCAAGCAGACACTGAAAATCGCGACGGGTGCAACTGCACCCGTCGCACCCCTTCCACTCCGCCGGCTCCATTCGGAGCCGGCATCCTCATGGAAGGGGGTTTCCCGCTGGGCTGGCGGGCGGCCTTCTGGCGGTCGCCCGCCAGCCCAGCGGGAAACTCAGAATTACCGCGGCGGTCTTTTGACCGCGCAGCGGTATTCTGCCGGGGGGACTTTGGCGGGCGGCCTCCGCCGCCCATCAAAGTCAGAATGACCCCCATAGTTCCATAAATTTTGCTCATGCAGCTTTCTAATAAACAGTTGCCTGGTAAACTCGAAGCACATTCTACATGAGGAAAACTAGCTACTGTTCCTGAGAAACGTTTCTAAAGTACATATTTTAAAAAGAAAAAAAAACTGTGTGGATAGTTTGCATACATTCACAATACATTATTGTTTAGGCTCAGACAGTAGAGTGGGCATTATAGTTTGTCAAGCAGCTTTAAAGATTCTTTTCTTTTAGTATTTCTCTTAACAATCACACCTGTGGAACTCACCTTTACCGCTTAAGCACGAAGGAATGTAGAGAAAATGGGATGGGCTTCCCAATCTATTCAACACATGACTGTGAGTGGAGGCCCATATGCAGTTGGGAAGGTCCTTTACTTTTAATCCTAGTTCTGAATCATGAGAGCATCTTTACTGAAGTCATAAGCAGCCTTCTCACCTCCCTCAGTTCTTAATCCTTTAATTTCACGAATGCCTCCAGACCTGTGTGATGGAGCCACACAGTTTTTTTGTGCTGCTACACAACCTATATGTTTTTTCACCACATTCAGGGCTATGTGTTTGTGCATATCCTCCATCAACATTTCATTGCAATCTGAAGATATAATTAATCAATGTTTTTTTGCATTCCTCAAATGGACAAACATAAATCTCTGAACACCAACCAAGGAAATGGTAACAGAAATGTCTAGAGCTGGCAATGAATGGCAAACGGATTTTCCTAGGCAATGTAGGCTACACGGTCCATTATGTAATATAAGCGTAGATCATGAAACTATGGCCAGATCCATGTTTACAACGTCCTATTCATTTCATGACAGGTATCAAACTCAGGATATGGAAAGTATAAAAATTACATATTTTCTAAATATGTAAGACATAAAGAATCAATGAATGCAAGCCAGGCCTTCATTGCACTGACTTTGTGGTCATTAGAACTCTCTGAACATCACTTTTATTATATTTATAGCAGTCTTTTTTCCATAACATGGTAATTCCCTCCATTCTCTCTTAAGCAGGAACATCTCCCTGCCAAGACTTGAGCCCCATCTTTGTTCCTTTGGGTCTCCTGAGCATGTGGTTACCAGACATTATAGATTTTCTATGGGTTCAGGGTGCCGGCAGGTCGTAAGCTGTTTTCATTGCATTTTGGAAATGTGGAAAGCAACTCCACACTAAGGGCCATATGTACGAACTCATTTTCCCATTGACACAGAATAGGAAAAACCCTTTGATACATCTGGCCCTAAAAATGCCTATTTAGGATATCTGACTTTGGTTGCATAAATCACCCCCGGGGCTGTACAGAAACCTATGAAACCCATTTATTTTTAACATCTACACATCGTAAGGTACCCCATATGTAGGTGGGCCTATTGCACAGGACTGGAATAAGCCAAAATTTTGAGCATGGGAATACCACTTTCACACTATGTTGGCGTCACACAGTCACTTATTTATCCTGTTATTTCACGTAGAAAAGAGTTCTATCTACCCATGAGGTTCTGTTTTAATTGGTAGAAGAGTGGAAACACCAGGTGGCTGGAATTTTGCCCATCCTCCATACGTTCTGGAACAGAAATGTGAGGAAATTCTGTTTTAGCCAATGTCTTACCTATTTATGGAATTCTGGGCAATAAAAAGTGGTGGCATCCTCGAAGGCCACACTACCAAGGACTCACCAGGTGACTAGTGTTTAGAAGTGTTTGGAGTTGGTAGGTTTCCCCAGGTGATGGATGCCGGATGCTGTTTGGATTTTTTGTTATGCTAAAATTATTCTAGAAGCACCCGTTCGTGGTGTATATAGGGAAGCCAGTAGGTTAAGTGATTGTAGGATTTACACAATGTGGCGCTTGAGCCTCTTTAAAAGAAATAAGCTTGGCTGGTAACTATCCATTCCAAACCTGGTGGGCTATAAAAGTTGCTGGTTCCTTGCATGTTTTTACAATTTTGCTGTGTCTACTGCCTATCAGACAGTCTTTCATGAAATTCCTTCTGTTTTAATTAGTTGTCTTCCCCTAGCAGACTTTCATTTCAGTACTGTGCTCCAAAGCTGCTTTACATATGTTGTTTTCTAAATTGTAAAAATTGTAAATATTTGGAAAATTAAGCCTGATAAGGCAAATATAAAGGTTATTTTCATCAGGAGCGGCTGGCGTGGCTGGGGTGGGGTGCGGTGGGTGCACTGAGGGCACGGGAAAAATAAAATAAAATAAAAACGTATCTGCTTTGCTCCCGTGCCGTGCTCCTCTCCCGTCGCTGCTTCAGGTACAGGCTCCCAGCCTGCCCTGCGCCAATCCTGACACTGCTCAGAGCAGCGTCAGGATTGGCTGGGAGCACCCAGGCAGACTGGGATCCTGTGCAGCCTCTCTCCAGCCCCGCAACCGTGTTGCTGGGCTGGAGAGAGCCCTGTGCGCATGTGTTTGGCCGGCCCGAGACGGTCGGCCAAACACACATGGGCTCTGCGAGAAGTGCACAACACACTCCCATCAGCTTGTCACCCCCAATGCCCTACCCCTTTTACATGGAAAGTATAATAAACAGAGTTTATAATCCTTTCCATGTAAAAGGATTAGGAGCGGTTGCTGCTGGCTGCGGGGGGGGGGGTGGGGTTGCCGATGCTCCTCCGCCCATATGGAGGAGCTGCGCCTGATTGGCATTACAAATGACAGGTCTTATCTCTTTAAATCTGCTCAGATCTGTAAATTGAGACTCTTCCACGATCACTGCACGCAAACAGGAATTAAGTTTGTAAGAATCCCGTTACTGTTTCCAGCTTCACCTTGGTGGGAGGAGGGGGTGGGGGGGTTGGTTAAAGATGCTTCATGAACCCCAAAGTGTGTATGTGTGAAAAGGATCTCTACTTGCATATGTAGTGTTGATTAAAACACTTTCTTTTCTTCTCCAGACAGTGAGGGAAAATATGAAGCGTCGATGCAAGTGCCACGGCACTTCTGGCAGCTGCCAGTTCAAGACCTGCTGGCATGTCACTCCAGAGTTTCGCTCTGTGGGTTCCATGCTGAAGGAGAAGTTCCAGCGAGCCACCTTCATCAACTCACATAACAAGAATACAGGCGTCTTCCATCCACGCCGGCTCAAGAAGAAGCGGCTAGCTAAAGAGCTTGTGTACTTTGAGAAGTCTCCCGATTTCTGTGAGAAGGACTCCAAAGTGGACTCCCCTGGCACACAGGGGCGTATCTGCAACAAGACCAGTCATCAGATGGACAGCTGCAGCAGCCTATGCTGTGGAAGGGGGCACAACATTCTGATGCAGACGCGCAGTGAGCGCTGCAACTGTCGCTTCCACTGGTGCTGCTACGTTCTCTGTGAGGAGTGCAAGGTCACTGAATGGGTGAACGTCTGCAAGTGAGGGACTGCAGCCAGGTCCTGCCCAAGCAGGGCTTTCAGGGGCTGCCATGTCTTACATTGGTTCTGAGCACTTATGCCTATGAAAGCCCCTATAGGCCCATGGATCAAGCATTGTAATACAACGCTCTGCATCTTTGAATATTTAACATATTAGTCGAGCGTGTTGTTGAAAAGGCATAGAAAAGTACCCATTGTGCATTTTAAGATTGGCCACAACATGTGAATGTTCCATGGAGCAGGTTGAGGGAGGAAAACACAGATGACAAGCAATTGAATTGTTCACCTTGTAAATCTAGTCAGGGTGGACCACACCAAGAAGTAGAGACAAAATTCTGTGTGCCACACCACCACAACTTGCAGAATTCCACAAAAAACTAAAGATGTGGACCTGTCTTTCAAAGCTCTCACCAGTTGCAGAGTGAGTTGTTCAAGGATCTAAACCAACAGTCCTTCTGAAATTATCGCCAAAGGCATGGTTTTGGCGTTAGGCACTGTGGGTGCCATAAGAGCGTTTCGAAGCAGAAGAATTCTTCCTGTTGGTAACCTGTTGTGGAGCCCACTATGGTCACCAAAGCTACACAAAAAAAACTGTATGAAAAGCTATTATAGGTAGGGGCACAGCTTGTGAGAACAAGTCAGGGCTGCGTTTGGCGCCAAACAAATGAGGCTAAAAATAGACCTGTTTATGGGAGAAGCACAGATAATGGGAATCCCCTTGGCCAGCAGCTGCGCTCCTGCAGCCCACATCAAAACAGTGTCCTGATGGCACGAAGAGCTAGATTCTGCTGTTCCAACCACTGCCACCAGCGGCAACAAAGCAATAAATGTTACGGTCTGGCACTAGTGTATGCCCTCTCAGCAATGGAGGAAACCCTTGAGAAATTGAAAAACAAACTTTAGGTACTTGGTACACCTCTGCTTCTATAGTGTTCTGAAAGTACATGTTTGGTATCACAGGTGCAAGAGGAAGGGAATCCGGCACATGAACCAAACTATTTTCCTGGGTGTGAATCAAAGTAAAAAAAACTTTGGAGACATATGGGCCCAGATATATTCTAAAGTGGCGCAGCGCGGCGCCAAAAATAGCAGTGCCATGCTGCGCCACTTTGGAAACGCAGAGGTTATGCCATATTTAGAGGAATACAGCACATCCCTGCTTTCCCCCTGCGCTGGCGCTGAATTAAGCTGCCTAGCGCCAACACAGGCATCCTTGCATCATAGTGCAAGGGTGTCTGCGCTGAGGGTATAGATTGTTTGTGTGCAGGAAGGTGTCACTACCTACACATCAACAATCTATAAAGGCGATTTGGCACTTCTATGTGTGCTGCAAAATGCAGCACACTAAAAAGTATTAAAGGATCATTTTGAATGACTGTTTATGTGCAGGAAAGTGTCCCTTCCTGCATGTAAACAATCATCCATGCAGAATGCAGCACACATAGAGAAAGCAAAAAACTAGTAAGAATAAAACCATTCCTTCTCGTTTGGCACTGTATCAGGTTTACGAAATCTGAGGCAGCGTCAAAAGCAATGGGTGTTGCAGTGGAACGCCAACAGCAACACCCATTGCATGCCCCTCTGCAATGGAGGGGCCCGTATTTACAAGGAGGCGTTATGCCACAATAAAGGGGCATAACACCTCCTTGTAAATATGGAGCAGTGTTTAGCGCCACTGGAGTGACACGGAAATTGACACTCCAGTGGCGCTAGGGGATCTTCTATGTGCCCCCTGGGTTATATCTGGCCTCACGACACTGGGACCGAGATCCCGCTGTTGTACCTTGTACACATAAACAGTCATGCAGTGGACCCCTCGCCCACCTGCTGTAGATATCGCTGGATGCTAGGACACTTTTGTGGCTACACCTAAATGGTGGCAGCTTGTAGTCTGACTACTCATGAAAGTTGGGAAGAGTCGTGGCATGTTCCTGGAATTTTATCGGTGTGTGATCCTTCCTTGTGCATAAAGCCAGTTAAGTGAGGAGGGGCTGCCTACAACAGCTTCTTCACTGGACCAGTGGTGTCTGGGTGGAGGCAATACTCTGGTGATGCCATTCATACCGTTTTGAAATCATTGGAGTGCATGTCTGGCTGTGGGAGGGGGGCTGGTCAATTAGGGGAGATCAAAGGAGGTTATTTATTCAAAAATGTATTTTGTCTTTCTAACTACTAAATTAAACTGCAACGTTGTACTTTATTACATTGTCCTTTTCTAATTTGTTTGTTCCTGTTCGTTTGTCTTTAGCAGATATACCTGTTCTTTTAATTCTACTAGTACCCAAGTTTTCAGCATATGGTATGAATGTATGCCAGGCCACCTGGAATGCTGAGTCGACACTACTAATGGAGATGTACATTCTCCGTGACAGGATCTTCATCATATTGATATCAGCATTTGAAATCATTTTGGTGTTTTTAACATCCACTGAAACACACTCTAGAAACATTATCTAACTTTCTAAATTACGAAGGCAGAAACGAAATTTGTGGATTAAATTAATTAATGTAAGCTCCGACAATGATCATCTCCACAGCATCAATCTTAGTTCTGTTTTTGTTTTTTGTACGGTAATATTGTTTTAAGATTTTCCTTTTGGGCTTTTTCTTCTTTCGTTATTTTATACTGGCACCTTTGGCCCTATTTTCTCTTAGCTCCGCGTGGCTCACTTGCTTGAAAAGAGCTGAGAGTTAGATTTATGGGAAGGATCCTCATTGGTGACATTCGAGGCTCTCCAGAGGTAGTACGGACTGCAAGACACAGAACGGTTCAGATACATCCAGATGGTGCATGCCCTTAGGGAACACATGGTTGGTGGCATGCAACTGGTGGAGGGCGCGCAGTTGGAAAATCGACTCTTCCTAGACCCTACACCCGAAAAAGCCATCTCCCTGACATACAAAAAGATAAAGGTTAGCACTCCCTACACTTTGCAAACTCTAAAAGACAACTGGGTATCAGATTTAGGAGAACTTGATCATGACGCATGGGAAGAGGTCTTGCAGAGCCCACGAGTTGTCCCAGTTGGGGCAAGATTCTGATTAATTCAACTTCTCATATTGCAACAGATCAAACTATTCCAGAACACTTCTACCCAAAATGAGAAGGGGAGACTCTGCTCTAGATTTGAGAGGCTGTGGCCAGGAGGGCTCTTTTATCCACATACTTTGGACCTGCCCAGTCATTCAGACCTACTGGGAGGGGATGACACAAATAATGGTGCAGGCACAGAGCTTGGAAGTCCCTTTGGGTGCAAAATGGCGTCCTCTCAATATAGAGGGTGAACTGACATGGCCCAAGTACTCGGAATTGTGGTTAATAGCGGGGGCCAGGGTGGCCAAGTGCAATGTGGCGCGAACCTGGAGTGCCTCCACGCCCCCCCCCCCCCACTTCAGGGTCACTGACTGGGAATTGGGCATGGACTGGTGCCAACAAGTTGAGATGGTGGTGTATCAAAGCATGTGATACCAGCAGAAGAGGGAGAAGGTTTGGGGTGGCTGGGGAGCCTATATGGATACTGAAAATATCAGAGTTGTGAGATGGGGGATACTGGGACCCTACAATACTGAGACTTGGATATCTGTGGTATGTTTGCTATTACTAAGCATTGACCACATGGTGAGAGGTCCTGGGCTTGTGTATGACACCTTGCTGAGCTTCTTGCTTGTCACCGCAACTCTACTGTTATTTTGGTCTTTTTTTCCGATTTTTGTTTTTGCAGCAAAACAAATAAAATGATTTAAAAGAAAAGAGCTGAGAGGTAGTGTGAAAAAGACATTGCAAGAAAGCTATTCAAAGTCTCTCTTCTGTATTACCATACACAATGAAATAGGGAAGTACCCTCAATGCAGTTCAGTAGCTTTGAGGATGTTTAAGAAAAGAAGGGAAGACTGTTCCAGTATAATTTGGGTCTTTTGGTTAACAGGTCCTGTTAGGGATCCTAGGCTTCTTGAATTCCCCTCAACAGAGAGTTCTAGAAGCTGAGCTGGTCTTCTGCTAAGAGAGAGTAGATTCATCCTCCATTCAAAAGACCCTGCAGTATGAGTTTACATCTGACATCAATACATGTCTCTCAGAATTGGTGATCAGATTATATTCACATTAGAGGTGGAGGCACCCGCCGACACAATCATCAGACTGTCGATAGGCCAGACAGCACACTACATTGAGATGCCTTTTTCATAACTGGAGTCTTCTAAAAGTAAGATGTTACAGCGGAATAGCACCTGTTGTAAAGACATTGCTCGTATTCAAAGTATCATTCAATGCCAAAGTCAATATTATTTTAGAAGGTTTCTTTTTACCTCTGAGAGACGCTTCTACTTGGATCTCCTCAAAATCACCTTTCATGTATCACGTTTAAGGGAATTCAGGTGCTTGTCATTATCAGCTTTTAGGGACATGCAGAGCAACTTGAACTTGTACTTTGAAACTGATTTTGCCAAAGAAGGTTCAGGTTCCAGTGGATTTCAGACAGCGTGCTTAACTCCAGATTGGAACACTTCAGATTCAGATTGGGATGACCTACAGCCACACTGCCCTCCTAATTACATGACTGTGAAGCCTTTGAAATCTTCCCTTCTCTATGATCTTATTGTTTTTAGAAACATTTTGCTGTGACCACAGCTCTTTTGGATTATTGTGACAGGTCACTTTGTTACATGTTCCGAGATATGTTCCAAACATTTCCACAGTACATGGACTTCTATGCCGTAGATTTCCTTGGTGAAAGAGAAGTAGACTGTGTGTTTTAAAGTTACCAGTCTCTGAACCAGGTATTCCTGTTGAGGTGAGTATGCCTGCATATCATGGATGCCAAATATTGATACCAGGAATATCAGATTCATCAGCATTGGATCTTTCATAGATTTATGTCCTTGATTATTCCCTGGCATTATAATGGGAACCCTCAGTAGTTAATGTTCCCGTAGCAGTATTTCAATACTGCATTTGCCACAGAAAATAAATGAAAGACCTCCATAATCCAAAAGTAGTTCATGCACTTCATTTTATGAGTCAAAGTCTAGACAACCAGTGAGAGAATCTGGAGTCCAACATTCCTCATTGGCTCTAACTATCAGTTGTCTACTGCATGGTTTCTGGCTACAATAATCTTCTGATGCCTACTCATTTTGTCTTTAGATTCACCTTTTGAACCTCCTTTTCACAGAAAAACCTCTAATTCTTTTCTGATACAGAAAGTAGACATTTTTCTTCTTCCTCTGCTAAAGACTACCCAACTGGGCACCTTGGCTGAAACTTCCCAACTTCCCAATGAGAAACACTCCTTAAACAAATTGAGATGTGTGGAGCTAGTAAGTGTTTTTACAGGTGACCCACATGCAAAAGTCATTATTTGCCTTCACACTTCCTGCCACAAACCCAGCAGGTGTGACACTGATTGGCTTTCAGCAACAAAACTTTTAAAGACACAGAGGGTGGGTTGCGGTGATTCTTGAATGTTTAATCTCCTGGGCCAACATTTGAGAAGAGCTCTTCTAAAAACAAAAAGCATAAGACGGAGATGACCTCACCAAAAGATCTAGTCACAAATACTGTCACTGAGTCCTGTGCAACTCCCACAAATAGACCTTCTGTACCTGTTTTGAAAGCACAGACTTCTGGTCAGGATGAGGACGCCCTTAACTATGTCTGGGTCCAGTTTGCCTTAAAAAAAGAAGTATATTACTAAAGAAGAGTCATCAATGACTTTTCCAATGACAGGAGTTGTGTCTATACCGTCAACCACAAAACCTTTAACGAGTACATTGCCAATGAAGTAAGGCCTTATATCCATACTAAGGCCCATATTTATACCTTTTTAGTGCCGCATTTGTGCCGCTTTTGACACAAAAGCAGCGCAAAATTACACAAATGCACTGCAAAAAAAGTACAAATGTGGGCATAAAAGCCTTATCAGAAACAAAGACAGCAATAATGAGTATGTCTTTGTTGTAAGCAAGTAAAGTACCAGTTGGATTGAGCAAACATCCACCATTAGCAAATTCAATACCGACAGCTAACCCATCATCGTTCACAAAACTGTAATTGACAAAAATGTCATCACTAACAAAGTCAGCACTGATGGTGAACTTAAAATCTCCCCTCTGTGACAGAGTGTCACTATGTACAAATAAACTCAAAATTTAACGGTTTCATTCCATATTGACCCTTTTTGTATACCACTAAAACCAATCACTGAAAAAATTAATTCCATTTTTATAATTGGTTTGGGGTGATTTTTTAAAGTCTTTTTATGATCAATTGTGTGAGATAAAATACGAAATGGGATGTGCAATTTTGTGAATACTACTGATTTTATGGATTATTTCATGAGCATACCATAGGAAGTTTTCATGAAATTAATGAGAAATAATATTTTTATATACACATTTTTAAGGGGAATTGTTTGTGCTATACAAAGGGGTGTCTGCTGAGATGTAACAAAAATGTCCCGGACGAAGAAGAGGGAACTTCATCATCCTTCAAGGACTCATCACTGGATGCTTCAAATACGAGATTCAGGCAAGAGCGGGTTTGAGAAAGTACAGCTCGCCCTGCAGCACAACTCTTTGAGCAGAGGTCCAGTCTAGAGTACTGGACATGCCATTTAGCGGCCAGAATTTGTTTGGCTAACATGACAATGATGCCTCCCAGGCTATAAAATGGACACAGACATGGCAAGGTCATTAGGAGTACCTCAAAATTGACAGACCTGTTCTCCTACAGAAGACAACAGTTCAATCAAAAACATTCCAGCTAGGACCTTCCACACCTTTTTGGCCCTTTCAACAGGGCTGTTATTCCCTAGGTCCGCAGTATGGGAGATGTCAGTCCGGGATAAGTACGCTGCAATAACAGTGGAGCTCATTGACCAACAAGAGCCAAAAGAGAAGCAGCAGCACATGACTTCCTGGGAAGCTTGCCTCCCTCAACATCCATACCTGTGGGTGGAAACTTCCCACAGCCTGGTCAGTCTCACCCTGGCAGAGGATACCAATAGAGCATGGCCCTACAACAGAAATCACATCAGAACTACAAACAACGACTCCATCAACAGTACACCATCACCACTTGCAGGCTCTAAAATGAAAGATAACCAAACAGTTACAGGTTGCTGCCAGACAGCCAGTGCCAGATCACAAAAATCAAGGATTTATTCACATTTATTTTCCAATCAAAAGAATGATGACCTACTCTAGATCTGCGAGCAGTCGAAAAAATATAAAAAAGCAAACATTCCAAATGATTTTGTTAACAGATGTCTTACAATCCACCAATCATAAGATTTTGGAGGAACAATAGATCTGGAAGATGCATATTTCCAACTACTGATACATCAATGGTACTGAAATTACTTGTGCTTTATGGTAAATAGTCATCACTACCAATTCAAAGCACTGCCTTTCGGCCTCAAGTCAGCAGCCAGAACGTTCACGAAACTGGGTCTGGGCTGCTAATTTGTGTCTTCATGGTGTGAGGGACTTCGCATACTTCAGAAACTGGCTTATCAAGGCTTCATCGTCAATTCAAACATCTCAAGCAATTTGGAGGATACTATACTGAAAAAATTGGGCAGAAAAAAATGATTCTTGTTCCACCACAAGAGATCTTATTCCTAGGAGGAAACATCTGTGCTCACCTCATAAAAGCTTATCTATTCCCAGAAAGAGCAGATTTTTTTTTAATTGGTTCAAGATATGAGCAAAAAGGAAAAAACCACAGTCAGAATATACAAGGTTCATCTGGGTATATCATCATCATTCTTTCCTCTAATCCTACAGCATCAGCCCAGAATGAGACCCCCACAAGAGGGGATGGAAACAAAATGGAAGCATGTCTTAGGCACAGAGAAAGCTACATTACGATAACAAAGACATGAGACACACTAGGGTTTGGTGGACAGCTAAAAACAATATTTATACCAAGCAGGACCTTTACAAGGTCAAATCACACTTTCATCTGACATAAAATGCCTCATTGAAGGGATAGGGAGCACATGCAATAAAATCTGTCCACAAGTCGTTTCTAGTCATTGCAGGAGGAAAACGTACAAAAACATATTGGAATCATTGGGAGCCAGGCTAGCTAAGAAAGCCTTCCTAACTCCAATATCACACCAAGATGTCAGAATAAAACCAGATAACATGACAAGCCTATATTATGTTTGACAACAAAGGGGTACCCAATCGAAGCAATTTTGAAGAGAAGTGCAGTGGTTAAGGCACTGGATCTACATCACAAGATCAAAATATTACAAAACGATACAGCAAAAACCCTAAGCAGAAAGTATGTGGACTATCACAAGTGACAACCGGACTCAAGACAACTGAAACTGATTTTTCAAATATAAGGCATGCCACTTCTGGAACTCTTTGCCATGCCAGAGAATGTCAAACGCTAAATCTACACAAGCAGATGGCGATATCTGACGGTCAATGGGATGTCAGAGAAATTTGCATTGGACGATATTGTATGTGATGTTGATGGACCTTTGGAGGTTGGTGGTGGGAGTATTGGATCAGAAATGGTGAATTTACTTTCATTTGTATGGAACCATGCCTTTTCTGTACCTTTATTGCAAAATTCAGTCAAATTTGTTTATCAAAAAAATTAAATTGTATATTCATTTCTCACCAACACTGCTGATCCCGAGAATGCTATTGAAAATGATAAAGGAAACATGTACCCTGATACTAGTCACCCTGGAATGAATAGGCCAGCCAATAAGGTTAAAAGACCCACAGGAACAGTGAATAGAAACCGCCATCCACCTCAAACTAGATCCATATCTTTTTTCTGATAATCAAAGGTACCATACCACGATCCGGCATCCCTGTACCTGACTGCCTGGTTGCTGCAGACCTAGAAATATGTTGTTCTGAACATGTCAGTAAACAGCAAGAAAATTCTACAGGTGTCGAGAAATAATTGCACTGTTAAAACATGGGGGCATATTTACAAGCCCCTTGCACCACCTCGCGTCACATTAGTGCCATTTTGATTGATGCTAAGATGGTGTTAAAGTGGCCTTTTTGCCGCGCCATATTACAAAGTGGTGCAATGCATGCATTGTGCCACTTTGTAACCCCTTGCTCCACATTATGAATGCTTCAGGCATAATGTATGCAACGGGGCATTCCCCTGTTAGGAGGCCCATAAAAATAGCGCAGTGAAACTTACAAGCTTTCACTGCGCCATTTTTAGCATCATTTTTAACTCCTGACTAAGGCAGGTCTTAAAATGACACTCCCATTGTTTTCAGTTGGCCTCCCTTTACTTTGCCCGGTTAGCGTCATAAATGTTGATGCTAATCTTGCAAAACGCCACAATAGCATCAACATTTTTGACGCTCTTGGCCTAACCACCGCTATGGTGTGTTGTATTCTAAATACGGCACAACCATGGTGTCATTAGGTGGTGGTAGGGGCACGCAAGAGAAGTGGCGCATTCTTGTAAATATGCCCCATATTCTTTAAGATTATTCAGCAAATAATATATTGATCCTCTTTCAGTGCATCCTCCTTCACTTGGTAGAATCCCCCTGAGGTTGCAGTATTCCTCAATCAGAGTACATCTAGCTGTCATATTCTAAGGACTCGCTGCACCCTCCTTGCTGTTGACCAGGGTAGTTATAGAATTATTCAGAGGTGTATTCTACACTTTTTCACCTCTGACAAAAAACACTAACCACAGTACCAAGAACACTTACCAAGGAACCCTTTGAGCTTATTTATAAAGCAGCTATGCAAATGTTTTCATGGAAGACTGTCTTTTTACTGACCATAACAAGGCAAGATATATCGGCGAAATACAGGTGTTTTCCATTAAACCTGTTTTCCATTAAACCTTCTTGCAAGAAATCCAATAAGAACAAAACCATGCTGTCTACGAATTCAAGATATATGCCCACGGTATCAACTGCATTTCACCAAATTTAAAAGATTCACTCAACAACTTTTTTCAACAGCTAGTAAAAGATCTCTTAATTCTTTAGATTTAAAGAGGTGTCTAAAGTTTCCAATCAATCCACCCAAGGACTTTTGCAAGAAGGACCGATTATTTGTTTTATATTGAAAATCTAACAAAGGATGCCCTCTGTCCAAACAGGGCATACCACGTTAGATTATGTCATTTATCTCTTTCTGCCAGGCCAAAGCTGGGCATCCTGTGGGACACAGTGTACAGGTGCATTCTACAAGAGGCACCACTCTTTGCTGAGGTGGCCACTGGGCATGCAAGGCGGCGGCTTGATCTTCAGCCCACACTTTTGCCAAGCATTACTATCTGCCTGGCAAGTCGAAAGCAGAGAAAACGGCGAGATAGGCAGTGCCATGCAACTTTATCCATTAAGGTAAACCTTATTTCCATCTTTTTTGTATGTAATACCCCGCTTTGGTAATCAGAATTCAAGCAGGAGAATCTATGAAAGATTCAACGTTGAAGAAGAAAAAGTTACTTACCTGTAACGTCTGTTCTTGATCATTGGCAACTTTCATTGATTCACGTGCTTCAACCTACCTCCCCATTTATGAGACTTTATGAAACAAGCTTTGAAAACGCGACAGTTGAAGCTTGTTAGGAAAGTTTTAACACTGGGCCCCTCCACCTGATTGTTTGGACTTTGGGTGTCTGTTTCAGCCTTGCATAAAATGTTGTGATCGGAAGGTAGACTAAGACATGTCTCAAAGTAAAACGTGACCATGTTTGAAATCTGGAGAAGCGCCACATAAAAAACCTTTTAGTGTGTACAGTGGCCATTTTACTCCTTTGATCTCTAGGCTGATTAGCAGGTGAGTCCGAATTCCCTCGGTGATAACTGTTACAATGAATTGCGGTTGTTATTTAGCCCAGAAAGGGTGCTCCTTCTTCTTTTTGTCCCATTTTATGTTCTGATTTTAATAGTTGCGATTATGAGCAAGACAACACACGGCATAACGTGTGTCGGAGGTTGATATGGATTTATAGAATGGAAAAATAAAGGAGGTTGTAAGAGCGTGCTGTATTATGTATTTGTGCTTTAACAGAGTTGGGAATTTGATTTTTTTGCAGATTTATTCAAAGCTGCATACAAACAATAGTAAACAATGGTCTCAACATTAGATACACAGGTATGTTCCATATCACGTGACAGCAGCTTTGCTAGTTGATCCTTACACAGGTCAGACAAAATAAGCACATTGGTCTTCCTGACCGCCAACCCAGCGCAATGATTTTCTCGCTCCCAGTGACCCAAGAACATGGACACACGTGATTTCAGTCAAAAAGACTTGATCGAGTTATCCCCTTTAGGGCTCCTCCTTGCGTGTGCTCTCCAAATCATCCATTTTAGGTGCCACATAGTTCCCAAAAGTATCTCAGCGTTCATCGATCTCAATACACATTAAGGTCTCAGCCACCTGCAAAAGTCAGGGGTAGCATGCGTCATCTAGGGCAGTGCCATGTCCTTTTCATCAGCACCGTGGCCAAATAACATAATTTATTTAACAAAATTGCCAGCAAGCTCTGGGTCAAGAGTAGTTTTCTAGAATTCCATTCATTTCTGGAAGACTTTTTGGACAAGTGCGTGACTAGCTGTCGCGGATCGGTATTCTGCGTCTGGAAAATACAAGTGCTGGAAGGCAAGGCACAATGTTTGTATCCTGGGTTCACATTCCATCCCGAAGTTCACACTCTGTTTAGAGATGGCAGGGTATTTGTTCAAGTGCATGCACATAGCTGCAGCAGCCCTCTAAAGAAAAGTGTGTTTGTGTACCCATACTTGGACAACTGGTTTTGGAAACCATTTCTGCTTTTAAACCTCAGCAAGACATAAAGGGGGTCATTCTGACTTTGGCGGGCGGCGGAGGCCGCCCGCCAAAGTCCCGCCGTCAGAATACCGCTGCGCGGTCAAAAGACCGCCGCAGTAATTCTGAGTTTTCCGCCGGTTTCCCGTATCTGACCGCGGCTGTACCGCCGCGGTCAGAATGCCCATGGGAGCACCGCCAGCCTGTTGGCGGTGCTCCCGCGGTCGTTGGCCCTGGCGGTCCATGACCGCCAGGGTCAGAATGACCCCCAAAGAGTACCTTCAATGTACTGATCAATTTAGCAAAATTCTTCATCCAATGCAGAAATTACAGTATCTGAAAGCCAAAATAGACGCAATTTTGGCAAAACTCTCTCCTGCCGAGGTCAGAATGCTGTCTATAGCTATGAAGATTCTCTCTCTGTGAAGTAGACACATATCCAACTGTCCGGCAATTCTGGGTAGCATGTCCTAATGCATTATTCTGGTTTCCATTACAAGGTGCACTTGCGCCCATTACAGAAGAGCCTAGATCATCAGTGGGGCCAGAAGATGGAAAACTGAAAAGTGAAGAAAAACTGTCCAGTACAGTCACTCATTCATCCTCATAGAGGTACCAAGGGACAGATGTATACTTTTTCACGTAAAACTGGAATGGCGCTAGCCGGTGTTAATGCCCTATCAGCGTCCTTTGGAAGGATGCTAACAGGCCAGGGGAGGCATAGAGGAAACCGGGGCTTGTGTGCGGGTTATGGCGCTACACTGTTCAGAGGCAGAAAAATTGCCTCTAAGCAGTGTAGTTCCATTTTCTGGTGTGCAATCCCCATGGACATGGCTCCTGTTTTAGTAAAGACAGGTGTTATGCCCACCACCCCAATGGCCATGCCCAGGGGACAAACGTCCCCTGGGCATGACCATTGGGGCCAGCGCCGTGCAGGGGGGCCCAAGTCAGGGCCCCCAAGCAGGGTAGGATAAAAAAATATATATACTTACCGGGACTTACCTGGGATGGGTCCCCCATCCTTAGGTGTCCTCCTGGTGTGGGTGGGGGTAGGTGGGGGTGTCCCTGGGGCCAGGGAAACACACCTGTGGGCAATTTCCATGGTCTCTGACCATGGAAATATGCCTACAGGTCCCCTTACGCCTGCCCATACCCAGGTATTAAATAATGGTGCTAAGCAAGCATAGCATAATTTTTTAAGGCCCTCATCCCCTCATGCTGGATTTTAGCACGGGGGGATGAATATGGCGCAAAGGCCATATCGTCCTTTTCTGGACAGGAACACTTACTTTGCATCTCATTGACACAAGGAAGGTGTTCACGTCCAGAAAATGACGTTAACTCCATAACTTTGGCGCTAGACGTGTCTAGTGCCGAAGTATAAATATGGAGTTAGGTTTGCACTGAATTACCATAAAAAGAAAAATTATGCTAATTCAGCACAAACCGAGTATAAATATGGGCCCAAGAGAACGAACATGTTTGAAGGAGTCCTTTTCGAGAAACCTCTAGCACTTGTGATAGATACCCCAGTGAAGGGTTGGGAGCTCACAAGGAACAGCTCTAAACAAAGGCCAAAAGGTCACCAATTAAAAACTGTATCACATATAAATATGGTGCAATTCTGCAATTGAGAGCAGTACATCTGTCCCTAAAATCTTTTCTTCCTCCGATGTTTCTTTCACAGGGACATTTCAACAACAATGCACTAATTGAAATAGAAGCGGTGTCAAGATTGAGAGTTCTATCAAGATAATCTAAGGTAATCTGGCACTATAAAGCTCTAAAAAGAAACATTTCTAGGCAGCTGTCCATCTTCCAGGTCTTCAGAACTGGCAAGCAGGATAGCTCAGCAGATACCTCTTAGAAGAGGATGAATAGAAACTGAACGGCAGAATGCATCAAGATATTTTTTCACCTGGGTAAATCTCAGGTGGACCTACTCATCACACGATAAATGCCAGCTGCCACGCTGTACCATCTAGATTTGCAGATCAAAGGGGACTGTTCTTTTAATAGGGTGTTTGAGGACATGTGCCTATGCTTTTCCTCCAGTTCTTTTGAATCCCACAGTGTTTACCTAAATGATGCAACATGAAATGGCAATGATTTTCATTGCCCCGGGCCCATCAAGGCAGTGGTGGTATTGGGGCTTGTCTCAGCTATTGCTTCAAAAGATGTCAGTGCAAGCAAGATCTGCTCTCCACAATATCAAGCAAAAAAACTGCATACCTTCTGGTACATGCTGACTTGACCAGATGGCTCCTGAGAAACTCCAGTATGATCAACTCAACATGTCCATTCAATCAAAGAGAAGCAAAACAACCTTCCACACAATCTACATGTGCTTTCAAGTGGAAGATGTTCAGTGCATGGTGTCTAAAAAACAGATGGACATCAGAGCAGATCAGGAAGAGACAGGACTATCTTCTCTTCTTTATTTGGCAAACTCTGGACTTCAGTTCTCTTCTGTAAAAGTGCATTAGGCTGCCATCACTACTTATAGGGAGAGTCATTCCCAGACTTCTCTTTCACTATCCTAATGACTAAGGTTTCCTGAAAGGCCTGACAAAGGATTTCCCTTAGTTAGGAGACCCTCCACATCTTAGAACCTGAAGATTTTCTTTTACAAATTGATGGGACCTCGGTTTGAACCATTACACAAATGAAATCCTCAACACCTTTCACAGCAGGTAGCTTTCCCTGTAGCAATTGCATGTATTAGAAAGGTGAGTGAGCTGAAGCTCTCTGTTGGAAAGTTTCTTACTTGGTTTGTCATCACAACAAAACCTTCATGAAGGTTCACCCTTCCCTTCTCCCCAAAGCCATTTCTGTGTTCCACATTAATCAGTCTGTCTCACTTTCAGCTGTCTTTCTTGACCATTCTACAGCAAAAAGAGTGCTGCATACATTAGACAAAAAGAGGCCTTACGGTAATATCTAGATAACACTAAGATCATCAGACACTTCAAGTGGCTATCCAATATTTATTGACATGTTCACATTGCCCTAGCACCCTCTGACCAAACCATACCCGGATGGGTGGTCTTGCGTGGTTATCAGAAAGCTAACATTTCATTACCAGGCAAAGCCAGAGCACATTCCACTCCAAAGAAAGTCAGTACTGCTACTTTAATGAGGAATGTGCCTGTTTTCTGTTTTCTGGTTTTCTGCAGATCAGCGACCTTGAGATCAGTACATATATTTGGTAAGCATTATTATATTGATTTCAACTTCCCAGTCATGAACGTGAATTCACCAAAATACGGATAGCTGAAGCGACATCACACTTCATTTGACCTTTACCTAACAGACATGTTTATACATACATACACACATTCGCACATGCGTGCGCCATCTCTCACATGAACACAGTCCTGCTAGCATGCACACACAATATATTTAAAAACATTTTTTGCTTACCTCAGCTGACCGGGAGAGCCATATTCCAGCTAATTGCACTCCATTTTTATTACACTAATAGTGAATAATATAATATTATTCACCATTGCTGTAATAAGAAAAATGACTGAAAACAAGGAAAATGAAGTCCCAATTACGTTCATATGGTCGAGCTACCTCCAGAGTTTCTTGCACTGATTTTGCCACCTAAGGCCAGGGGTCCCAAAAGCAGTGTCAGGGGTCGCAAGGAGAAAGCCAGACGACCCCTAAATGACGCCCATGTTCCAAGTTGTACAAGCTACACTGCACAATCTTTTGCTTAAGCATTATCTTCCACTGTCATTCCTGAAAATGAAAAGCCTCACCGACCCTACATTACATGGTGTGAATGCTGGCAGGTGCTGCAGTTTTAATGCTGTAGTGCAATTTGGCACTTTTAGACCATAACTTAGTAGTGGCTATATTTTTCCTTTAGTTTCTGTTATACTACAGGACTTAATACAGTGCCATTCTGTATATGTATTTTTCGATTAATTTGGTTAATGGGATGTTTGAAAAAACAAGAAAATGTGCGTCTTAAAGACATATTCCTTTATGTAAAAAATTTTTTAAATAATGTGTGTTTCGATATTCTACTGTTTTAGGTATATGCAGAGAATCCTGATGACAAAGAACTAGCATTACAGGTGAGTAATCTTTCCATCTGATACAGACTTATAGCCACAAATTACTTACCTTAGAATATTCCCCAGGCATCAGACTGGATCTGGACATTTTTGAGCAGTACCTCTCCGTGCCCTTAGGTGGCCTCGATCTGGACTATTTTTATAACCTTTTGTCTACCTTCTTTGCGCTATTGGTCCTAGTGTCCAATTAGTGATTCCCCCTAAAGATTTTTAGGATTTTAACACAGTGGTCCCTGTCACAGGCAGATGGTTGTGATAGATCGTCACCTGGTTTGCCTCTGATGCAAGGAGCCAGGCCTGCCCCGACTGTTGCCCCATCAATCCCAAGGTGGTTTGGGAGTGCTCTCTAAAGCTGTTGGTCACCCGACGCCAATCAACTCCGCGATGCTCCAAGCCCCGGTCACATAGAAGGTCCTGGGCCAGTTCGCAGAGCCATTTCCAGGGGTCAACATCGCGCTCTAAGTCGTCAAGTAAGTGCAAAACAAAAATCGAAGAGATCAAAGCACTCTTCCACTTCACCGGTCCCAATCCAAGTCTTCGGATGCAGCGTAGGAATAACTCCACAGATCTAGGCCCCACGCCCATGCATCAACCGCAGACCCTGAGTCTCGGTCCACTCTGCTCTTCCCAGAATATCCTGGAGCAGCCATGCACCGCATATTTGGGCAGGCTGACCCCTCTGAGTCACCTTCAGGCCCCATGAGTTCAGCAGGTGCTACCAGTAGATTCCCACCAGGGGGGTTCGCCCTTGGTACATGTTGGGTCCTTTGGGTCCATTCCCAGATCCAGATTGACTCCAGCTCCAAAGGCACGACCTTTTCCCACAGCCCAATTCCAATGGTGCAGTGTCCATCATTATACCTGACTCTGATACGGAGCAAGATCAGCCTTACCTGACGTCGACTCCAGCTCTGGGCTGAACACAATCTTTCAAGTTAGAGCCAGGGCCTACTTTTTCTCATAGGCCCTGTGGGGACTATGATTGGGGATGATCTAAGGAGTCTTTTGGTTATCCTTACCTCATGGAAAAGCCCGATGATAACTGCATGAGGAGTTGCAGGGTGACCAATGGTTTGGACACCTCCCCAGACACTGGCCTAGTCTCCCCTCCTTGTGTGGCTATGGACGAAGTGTCTTCATTTGCATGTTGGTGAGGAGAGCGGCTGAGGTCCTGGACCTTATCCTGCCCTCAGAAGCAGTGTAGATAAACGTGGAGATAGGATTTTCCCTTGCAGAGCCTCTCCTCCCTTTTAATGGAGCCCTCACGGATGCCCTGTGCACAGGACGATTACCTGCTGCCCCTGCCCTGTTCCTAGGGGCCCAGGTTTCTTCAACCACCACCCCACCCCGGAGAACCTGGTTGACAAGGCCTCCACATCCAAAATCAACCCTGGCGCGTTCCCTAACACTCCTCTGGATAGGGAATTCAAGAGGCTGGGCACCTTCGGCAAGAGGATGTTCTCTCCTGCCAGCTTTAAAATGCGTCCGGTGAGCACTTCATGCCTCTTTTGCCGGTATACCCACACAGTTTGGGATTCCGGTGCATATGTGCAGTCCATGCTCTCGGGGGAGGCCCGAGCCATCCTGAGCCAGGCTATTGCTGATCAAAGGGACGCAGCAAAGTTCACCATGTGCTGCAGACTGGATATGACCTAAGCACTTGGCAGAGCAATTGCATCATCAGTGGTGCTCTATTGCCACGCCTGGTTGAGGTCCGCTGTTTTTTTCGGGGGATGTCCAGGACTTCCTTATGGACATGCCCTTTGATGGCACCCACCTTTTGGGTGACAATGCTGAGTCGGCACTCAAGTGCTTTGAGGACAGCAGGGCCACTGTGCGATCATTAGGAGTCTCCATGGCCCTGCACAGACCCACTATGCCTTTCGCCTCTTCTGTGGCTATGCAGGGGCTACCAGCCACGTCCTTTTCTGCTCAGCCACCATGACCAACATGCTTCATAATCCTTTCATGGACCCAGACACAGTTCCCACAAGCCATGTAGGTCCCAGGGACTGCATTCTTCTCAGTCTTCCCCAGCAGCCACAGCCTCAAAACCCCTTTAATTTGCCCTCTCACCATCATGGTAATCAGTTGTTGGCAGTATCAGGTACCACCTGCCCCAATGGCAGGTCATACCTTTGGACAAATGATTGCTTCAAATTGCCCAGTGGGGTTACACTCTCCCATTCACAGGCACCCCGTCGTCCATGTCACCATCCACAAAAAGGCTGACTACCAGGCCTAAATCATCCTTGTGGCTCCAGATGAAGCACGGAGAGTATGGTATCTTAAACTCATGAGCATAAGCATTGATCCTCCAGTCAGGCTGCCCCTTTGGGAGAATCTTCTGTCACAGGAATAGGACCGAATTCTACACCTAAACCTGCACACACTCTGCCTTCAAGCATGGAGATTGAGCTGCAGCAGCTAACAGCCTTGGGCCTCCCTTCCGATGTATGTAATCCCCTTCCGGCAGTTAGACGTCTCTCAACTAAAACCTGATATGCCTTCCGTTGAGACTAGTTTGTGGCTGGGTGTACTGACAAATATGTTGATACCCTCTCTGCACCTTTTTCTGAGGTCTCGCTGTTTGTTCTGTCTTTAGCCCAGCAAGGCTTTGCTCTGGGCACAGTTATCTAACCTCCCTGGTAAAGTTACCAGTTGTGACCCGTTTCTTAAATGGAGTCCACATTTGTTTCAACCGAAACCCTTCATTATGCCCCAGTGGGACATAAACTTTGTTCTGAAGTTTTTGATGTGCTCACCCTTTAAGCCCATGCAGAGTTGCCTTATACGGCTCTTCACAATCAAAACAGTCTTCTTAATGGCCATTACTTTGTCCAGGAGAGTTATTAAATTTCAGGCACTTTCTGCGTACCCTCCATTCTCCAATTAATTCTCAGGTAAACTGGCTCTCCGTACACGTGCCTCCTTCCAACCAAAGGTGATGAGGCCTTTCCACATCGGCCAGTACATCATAGTGTTGACCTTCTCTACTCCCCTGGACCTGAAAAGAGCATTGTCATTCTACATTGATCGCACCAAACAAATAGGGGTGGATGATGAACTCTTTGTTGCTCTTCGGAGCTAAGAAGGGAAAAGCTGTGCAGAAATAGACAATCTCAAGATGAATTGTGCTCTGCATTAAGATCTGCCACTCATTGGTTAAGAAGCAACCCCCTGAAGGGTCTTTCCACCAGAGCCAAGAATATAACCTCTACGTTAGGCTGCGGGGTTCCTGTCCTGGACATCTGCCAGGCTGCTACATGGACATCTCTACATATGTTTATCAAACACTACTGCCTGGACAGTCCGGTCTATCACCCATTCGGTCTAACAGGACTTCTTCATTTAATCTATTTGCAGATCCACCTCCAGGGAGGTATCGCTTGGGTATCTAATTCTAAGGTAAGGAATCTGCTGTTAGAAGTCTCTATGACTCTGCCAACTTACTTTTGGTAATGCCTTATCTGGTAGAGACTGCATCTAGCTGCAGAATCCTTACAGACCCTCCCATTCTCCCCACTTCTGCAAATGGATTCTTTCTATTAAGGTCCTTAGTATATGCACACAGGTTCTTTGATTCTGTGTGGCTCTGTGTTTCTGGTGCAGAAATGTCACGAAAGAAACATGTCAGCATGCTGAGTTAGCTCCTATACAGGCAACGCTCATGTCACATCCAGCACAGACAACGCCAATATGGAGACAATTGATGCTACCTACCAGCGCACAGAGGTACTTGTCGAAATTTTCCAGTCCAGACCCAGGGAATATTCTAAGGTGAGGAATCACTGGTGAAATAGAGTTTCTACCATGTAAGGTGTAAGTAACTTCGTCATCTTTGGGATAGGATAGATCTTGTTCTGCACTTTTATGAGTGCCCCAAGTCCAGAAAGCCCTGCATGCCCCGTAATTACCTACTGGTCAGTATATCCTTCCTTTGGAAGATTGTAGTCCATCATTAAAAATTCTGTCTCAAGCCACTCAATGCATATACTTCTATCAAGGATGGAAAGGAAAATGAATGAACACAGGACATCTACATATTCAGGCCAAGCTCAAAACCCCCAAAAAGGTGGAATACAAAGAAAGGGGATAATTTAGCCCTCACCATATTATGAGATCTATCCCTGTGTCCTGGGACCCTACTGACTTCTGTGCATCTGCTGGTGTGACCAACACACAGAAGGATGCTGAGCGAGGGCCATGCTTTTTTGACCGAGATCAGCTTTTCCATATGTTCATAAACATACCCCTCTAAGTGAGTCTTTATTTTATTTTTAAATGTCCCTGACACCCTGTTCTCTCTTCTAGAAGATTAGGACCATTTGTACAGATTCCTCTTCTGGATTACCAGGAAAAATGCACTTCAAAAGGACCAACCTACTTAGGGTGGGCCTTCCAATTTACATTAATCATCAGCCCTGTGATGGATAGCCATTAGTGAAAGGTTTATGACGAGGCCAGCTTTGCCAACCTTTACGTGCCTCACATGGTGGTCTTGAGCAGAGATATACAGTGACTGTAGCCCACCCAAAATAAGCAACTCTGTGATGTAATGTATAGGATGGCTTGGGAACCAACCTATACATAGGACAAGCAAAAATATATCATTCAGCATATAGTAACTCTTGCATCAGAAGTGCCTTGTCATTCAAACATGCTTATCCTACTTCAGAAGAATGTCCTCATTCTGGTTTAGTGGTACTGGTATCTTCATTGTAATTCATATGCAACTGCACATGAGACCACTTAAGCAATACTTGTGTTACCTGTGTTTCCATAAATTGTGGAACTAGAAAGATGAATCCACTTGCCTGCAGTGGGATAATAGGCTCTTGCCTGGTGGCTCCAGCAAAAGACCATGTTTTAGAATCCTGCTCCATTTCATCCGATAGCAACGGATGCATTGATGATGGGGGGATGATGTGATCACAAGAACCTCATAACAGGTCAAAAGAGGTAGTCAGACTGAAATTCAGCCCATCACATCAACATGTGTGGACTGGGGACCATCAATATAGTTTAGGGAAAACGGGCTGCATTTAAAAAAAAAAACTCTGCTTTATTTAAAAGCAGTCACACACATGGTGGTCTGCTGTCCACAGCAGGCCACCATCCCTATGAGTGTGGCCATTCCCACTGGGGTCGCAAATTGCAACCTACCTCATGAATATTTATGAGGTAGATCATTTGCGGATCATTTGCGACCCCACTGGAAATAGCAAACCGTGTCACTGACACTGTTGTACATCAGGTTTTGCGAGTCGCTAAGACTCGCAATTTGCAAATCACAAAACCTGATATTTGTACATGTGGCCCAAAGTGTTTCTACAATGAGAATTACATGTTCCTTCAGAGCTTAATATTGTCCCATCTAGGTTAGTTGCCCTACTTTTGGCAAAACCAACACATCTACCCTCGTGCAATAGCCATGAAAGGTACCTTTTCTATGGGCTATTGCATCAGCCAATAAGGGGAGCGACCTGTAGGCGCAATGCTCTCGGGATCCTGGCATCATATTCTATTCACCTTTCAAATTGTTCTCAGACATTCATATAAATCAGTTGATTTCTCTGCGGAAGTTCTATTCCAAAACCCCTCATACTTGCCAACTGATCTCTTTACCTTTCACGATTTTAAAAGCACACTTACATACTATCTGGTCAAAGCCAAAGATATGAGAACAAAGGAGCAATTTGATGAAGATTTATGCATAAACTTTGAGCCACCTGCGACAAATGTATTGCTAGGTGGATAGCTCCAATAGCTACCAGGAAACCAAGAGACCCTTACTGTGTAGGTGTATTGCTCATTAAGTTAAATAGAATGCAGCTACTGTTGCTATTATGAGAAATGCTTCCTACATTTTTAGAACAGTTCCCTCGAGGCGATTCCATACTTTTGGTTGTCACTGGTGCTTTTGTTCGGACACTAGATTTCATACACTGCTAAGTCAAGACTCTACAACATTTATTTAGTCATTTATCCAAACTGTTTTTCTCTCCTACTGGTGCATTCATCTCATCTATTGGGTTAAGCTTGCAATTATTTGTTTATGTTGATGGATATCAACAAAAATCCTATAATGTATGAGCAAAATGCAGGTTCGCTATCCTAGTTTTGATCACGGTTATCTTCATGGAATTTATAAATAACCTACCCTTCTCCCTGACGTCAGCAGAATCGATGCAGCGTCAGGAATGGAAATACTTTTTCTGCTTATCTAATAAAAATAAACTCACTTAACTGGTCCAGCGCTGTAGTCCGAAATAGTAAAGCACCTTACCCACCTTAAACCATTAAAATTTCTCTTGAATGAGAATAATACTTATCTGCTCAATTTCTTAATGTTTTTTAAATGTTCTGGGATCACACACTCTTGACATACTCCGTGATTATAAATTTAGTAAAGATTGAACCAGGATTTCAAGTAAGTAATGTTAGATTCTGGATAGCCCCTATGTGCAACTAGCGTGCTATATTCTACCTAGGTGCGGGCAGAAAATTGCTTGATAATAAACAAATTTTGCAGAAGGATATCCAAGTGACAAACTCATGCTGTGGTCAGAAACCTGGAACTGCTTCAAGCTTCTTTGCACCAAGCTTCTTATTAGCTAATGAGGAAACAAGTCACCTTAGGGAAGAGCTATCCGACGTGGAGGATCATCCTCACATGCCAAACACAATGACTGTTAACAAACCCCAAATGGTGATAGAACCAGATTGCATAACCATCTGGAGCTGAGAATGCAAATCGTTTCATACATGTCCAGTCTGGAAAGTTCAGTCACTGGGCGATCTATAAACAGGAACTGAAGTTGCAGTGGAGACAAAACGTTCAGGTGCTCCAGAGATCCCATTGCAGAGTGTGGTAAGGTTTGGCTCTTTGAGCCTGATGTCAGTCACTGAACCTTTTACTCAAGCTTACCTCTCCTTCCAAAAGTGGTAACACCATTTTATTGCCCAAAGAGAATGAGTATTTGCCCGCCCTAGGGTTTCTGAGTATCACGTGTCCCACAGCTCTGCTGACTCTGAGATGTTGTTCCTAGGGGTCAAGCCACTGTTCTCCTGAGAGTATCTTACACCTCAGTTCCATTCAGGCAAAACTCCTCCTCCTCTGCTGTTGAGTTCTATAAAGGCAGGAGCTGAAAGTCAGAGAGCCTGAATTACGGGTGGCACTACAAGAAAGCATTGATGACATCCAAAACTCTAACCTAATATTATCACCCTGCCAATATCAAGTATTGAAAATGTGATTCAGACATTTTTTTGCTCATTGTAGCATTGCCCAATTATGTGTCTCTCTCTAATGTTGAGATATGTTGCGTTTTGGTACTCGAAATTTGGAGTAATGAATTAGCTTACTCAACCAAAAACCTGTTTGATTTTCTTTTTACTCATGAAGGCAATCTGGTTCTTGTGCTCCAGAAAGGCACCTGCTTTTTTTGTTAGACCTCTCTCATGTGATTGATAATAGAAACCAGTGTGTAAGGGAATATAGATTACTGGGAGTTTCCCCTGGCCAGTTAACTCTGTGTTACAAAGACTTCATCTTTTCAGTCAACGCTTTCAGATTCAACCAAACATGAAGTGAAGTTTTTGCTGACACATAGTAAGAAGTTCAGAAGGTACAAGGTTTTAGCCCTGACCGAGTCTACTGACAGAGATTGCTGCCGTCAGTGGTCCTGCTGGTCAATAGTTCCTGCTTTTTATCCATTACCTTAGGCGGAGGTGTATGTGTCCCTTTTCCTCAGCAGATCTTGGAAGTGATGTCACCGGATCTCCTGCTTCCCTCTGGGCAGCAGTAGTCTAGGACACCACCAGAACTAGTCGCCCTGCCTTCATTAAATCTCTTCTGTACTTTGGTGCCCATTGACTGTTCCTTTACCCTTCAAGGTGGAGCCTTGTGAGGATGTCTCTGATATCTCTGGAAGCTCCGAGTGTGAAGCTGACAACCAAATAATTATTCAGTAGACAAAGGGTACTCTAGTCTAAAGAAGCTTGTCACTTCCAATTATAATTGGATAGTTTCTGGCACTGCGAAGTTTCGTACATTCATGGGGAGATCCCTTCTGTCCAAGGACGCTGGACTCTCGCCCACAAGTCTGTGCCCAGCCCTGAACTTTGGTCCATGGCAACTACAGCTTCCCTTTTCAAGCTATTGTGTGCTGTGGATGTTACAGACTTGTAAGGTCGTCTCAGGCGTAATGATTAATGGCCCTTACACCGTGGCAAGATGAATATGCGCTTCCCAGTTGTATCTAGCAAAAGATAGCATCAGTTCCACGAGATAGTCAAAGCCTATCCCAATCCATCATTCACATATATCAGCCTCCCTCGCCGTATGTTGATTGCAGTGGTTGTGGGGTGCTGTAAATGTGATGTATTACCCCTGCTGTGTAGAAGGTGTAAGCGGCGAGTGTAGGGAGCTAGGTTGTGCTACAATGCGCCTACACGCAGTTGCCGCCCACTGGCGGTCTGGTACCTACGGTTTACTGGGTATAGCAGTGTTTTTGCCAGGTTTGGGCAAAGACCTGTAGATTTCCTGAATGTTTAAAGTACTTGTAAGGATCGAGTCCGGACTCTTCTTCCCTCTGAGGGAACAACAGCAAGTTATCCGCATACAAACAGAAATGTCTCCCCCTCTGTCTGCCCATTCAAATCCCAGCAGGGGAGTGTCAGTTCAGACCCATTCTGCTACAGGCTGACTCACAATAGTGAAGAGCAGCAGGGACAGGGGGCACCACTGTCTAATACTCCTATTACCTTATTTGACTGGGAAGGTCCCCAACACGTCTTTGTCTATATGGAGGCGTGTAACAAAATCTGTGCAGAAAAGGCAAATATAACCTTGAAGTCTGGACCCAAAGTTGAGCTTCCACAACAGTTCAAAGGTGTAGCCCCCAGTCTAACGAGCTGAACGCCTTCTTGAGGTCCCCCAGCAGCACAGCCAGAAGGCTGCTCGATGGTTCGACGAGGAGAGGGTGTTGTGCAGACCCCAGATGTTGTGATGGGTGGTTCAACCTTTTCTAAAGTCGGCGAGTGGCCAGCAGCTTTAAAATGATTTTATCTTCATTATTGATCAGGGAAAGTGAGTGATTAGTGGAGAATAACATATGTGGTCAACCTTATTTGTTTAACACTACCATATCTGCCAGTCGTAAGTTAGGGAGAGTGCTCTGGCACCCATAACCTCTGCCAACATCACCACAATGGGTGGTACAGTGATTGAGGCAAGATGTTTAAAAAAAGACCAGTAGGAAACCACTGGGTCTAGGTCTGTGCTTAATTTGAAAAAAAAAAGAAGTGCCAGGGCCCTTGTCAGGAGGCCACTGCAGCTTGCTTCGCCCAATGCCCCCACTAGCACTGCCAGTGACAGTACTATCACTACTAGCCATCGCACTCATACAAGTGTGACAATGCAGACTTTAAATATACATTAAAATGACTAATGCATGCCGGCCAAGCTATTATTTTAGCTTTGGGTGGCAGTAATTAGTGATTTTAATGTATATTTAATTATTAAACAACAGCTGCTGAGCTCCTCAAAAATAAGACAAACTGTGCCACCTTGTGCCAGGCTGTCATAAGAGCCAGTGTTGACAATCAAGTGCCGGTGCCAAGCACCGGAAACCACTGGCTCAAATTAGGCAGTGGTCCTGGTGTTTTAACAGTTTGATTCACAAAAGTAACTTACAGTTATGAGCAATTTACATTTTGGAATAAGTTAACTAGTTAATAGATATTTGCAAAATCCAACTGTAAGTTACACTTTAAGAGAAAATTTACACTTGGATTTTGTGAATGGCCAAAAAGAAGTAAACTTACTTAAAAGTGTAAATTACTGAAAAGTGTAAGTCACCTTTATGAGTCAAGCCCAGCGTTTGTGAATACTAAAAAGTAGTAAACGTACTCAATAACAAAAACTTACTCAAAACTGTAAGTTACCTTTGCAATTCAGGCCCTGATGTCTTTCAGAGCTGTGGTCAGTTCCTCTTCACCTATCTAATCCACTAGGAGACTCCTTTTGGATGGTGATAGCCGCCTTCTTGGACAGCCTTGCAGGAACACCTGCAGTTAGGTCATTCCTGAGTTTGTACTATTAGAATACAGCTATTAGTAGTGTTCCACAAAAACCTGTAAAACCTGGTGGTGAGCGCAAAGTATGTGCTATCCTCCTCCCAGATGTAATCTATGAATTTGGGATCACTTATCCACCAAGCTTTAAGTCACTCAGCCTCAGACAGCTGATCACCACTCCCATACACATTGCAGGACACACACTGGACAGCATCTTCACCTTAAGCAATCGGATTACCATCAAGACCATCTACTCCCCAGACTGGACCGACCACCGCTTCCTACACTTCACCATCACTCAGTAGCCGCATCCACACCCGCAACACCCTCCACAGGAAATGGAACGAATTAACTAACTAGCAACTCACCACAATTCTCACCAGATCCCTCCCGGCTCCCTCTGATGACACCAACACCGCAGTGCGTAATCTCAATGCATGGATCACTGAATGCACTGACACTCTAGCCCTCCTCTGTCTGACATCGGCCAAGCGCATACCAAAGAAAGCCAGCTGGTTCACCACTGAACTCCAATAATCTAAAAGCACCTGCAGGCACCTAGAGAAAAAATGGAGGAATAGCCAAACCAACGAAGATCTTGCCTCCCTAAGAGCCGCAACCGCCATCCACTGCCGACACATCAAGAACGCAAGCAAGAACGCACTCCGGGAACACATCAACTCCTCCACACACAACACAAAGGAACTTTTCTCAGTCATCAATGAGTTCACAAATCCCCCTCCGAAGCCACCAGCATCCCCCCGTCGCAAGACCTCTGCGACAAACTTGCCACCTTCTTCCACCGCACGATCAAGGTATCTACGATAGCTTCATCCTAGAAAATCAACCCTGCACCAGAACCTACGACCAACCCACCCCCGCAGAACTCACCCAAACCATCCACAGCTGGTCCACGCTCACCACAGAGGAAACAGAAAGCATCATGAACATCACCCACTCCGGAGCCCCCACGGACCATTTCCTGCACCACATCTACATCAAAGCCAGCACATCCATCGCCCCCGAGCTCCACAACATGATAAACCGCTCCATCTGCACTGGCACCTTCCCCAAAGACTGGAAACACGCCAAAGTATGCCCCCTCCTGAAGAAGCCCTCGGCCAACCCATCAGAACCAAAGAACTTCCGGCCCATCTCGCTGCTACCCTACCTGGCCAAAGTACTGGAGAAAGCCATCAACACACAACTACGAAATGTCATCAAGGTCAACAAGTCTCTGGACAGCTCCCAGTCCGGGTTCCGCAGCAACCGCAGCCCGGAAACAGCTCTCCTTGCAGCCACGGATGACATCCGATCACTTCTAGCCTGCGGCCACACCACTGCACTCATACTCCTCGACCTCTCAGCGGCCTTTGACACAGTCTCCCACAGCACACTGTGCACCAGACTCCACGACATAGGAATCCATAGAACAACCCTGAAATTGATCCACTCCTTCCTCTCCAGAAGGACTCAGAGGGTCAGGCTCCCTCCCTACTCATCTAAACCCACAGGAGTCAACTGTGGAGTTCCCCAAGGATCCTCTCTGAGTCTAGCTCTTTTCAACATATACATAACCCCACTCGCAGCCATCGTCAGAAGCCACAGAATGAATATCGTGTCATACGCAGATGACACACAGCTCATTATTTACCTCACCAAAGGCCCGGACACGCCCAAAAGGAATTTCCACTTGGGAATGGAAGCCGTCGCCACCTGGTTGAGAGGAAGCTGCCTCAAGCTCAACTCTGACAAGAGCTCATCATCTTCGGACACGCCACCTCAGCATGGGACGACTCCTGGTGGCCCACATCTCTCAGCACCCTGCCTTCACCGACTGAGCACGACCGCAACCTAGGCATCATCTTCAACTCCACCCTGTCTATGATCTGACAGGTAAACTCAGTCGCCTCCTCCTGCTGGCACACCCTCCACCAACTCTGGAAAGCTTTCACCCACGCCTTAGTCACAAGAAAGCTTGACTACGGCAACGCTCTGTACGCCGGCACCGTGACGAGAAACATCAAAAAGCTGCAAAGGTATCCAGAACGCCGCCTCCAGACTTGTCCTTAACCTCCCATGCCAAGAACATATCTCCCAGCACCTGAGGACCCTCCCTTGGCTCCTGATAGAAAAACAAATCACCTTCAAGCTACTTACCCACACGTGCAAAGCCATACACAACGTCGGACCGGCATACCTGAACCACCGTGTCTCCTTCCACACCCGCCAGATCCCTTCTCCCCGCTCAACTGGCTCTGGCCACTATCACTCACATTTAAAAAACCAGCGCCAGAGGACGATCCTTCACCTACATCACAGCAAAGAGCTGGAACTACCTGCCCCTTGACCTCAGACAAAGCCCATTGCTCACCATCTTCTGGAAGAACCTCAAGACGAGGCTCTTCAGATGAGTCCTCTCCCCCCCAGCACCTTGAGACCCTCACGGGTGAGTAGCCATGCTTTACAAAAACTGATTGATTGATTGATCGAGTCACCAATTGTGGCTGTGGCATCTAGTGCCCAGTCCAAGATCCTCAGGTGAGTGGTCAGAAAGGGCAGGGTGAGTATGTGCACCTGTCTCTATTAAGTCTGCATTTGGCATAATGAATGAATCCAGCCTTGAAAATGTCTTGCGGTGCCAGATAAAAAGATATAATCCCTGTGGGTCCTGTGCTAGCGATACCCGGCATCAGGCACTGCCATGGCTGCCAAGAATTTGGCTAGCACCGTTGGACCCAGGGGGGTATGTGTTTGTCCAGATCTGTCAATCTGTGGGTCAAGTAATCAGTTGGTCCCCCAATTATCATTCTCCTTATTGACAGTCAGGTGATGAACTGATCTGACAATTCAAGAAATGTAGCTCTTAAGGGGAAGCATATACCTATATATGGGGAATGTAGGTGCCCCCGCTAAACTTCCAGCAATAGCAATGTAGAATGCCTGAAGATCCCTAATTAGGTGGATCTGTGTAAGTGGAAGAGCTTTTAAAGAAGTATTGAGAGGTCTTGTGAGAAACCCACATGGAGTATACAGTGGAGAAGCCATGACATATCAGAATAGGCATGCTGTACCTTTTAAATGAGTTTTCTGCAGTAATAGAATGTCAGCTTGATATCGCTAAGCCATCTTGAATACAGTACACCTTTCAATTTTGATTAATAGACCATTCACATTCCACTATACGTAGGGGCCCAAGTTCGGGCCTCTCTATATTGGTGGCCCTCATGTTGATGTATGTGTGCTACTGGCCTGACTAGAGTACACATGTATGTTGTAGTAGCAGGATGAAATACCAACAATTATTTCTAACATTACCTTCCCCCCACACTATACTTCCAAAACTAAAAGCATTTGTTGTTTGAAGCACTAGCAGCACTCCAACATGATTGACTGGGTATTGGGTTCCATACCTTATGGTCCCCACCCCAGAGGTTCTACTTACACCTCCTCAATTATGATGTTATCCCCACAGGGACCCTCTCCTCTGCCCCTATTCCTCTCTCGCGGGCCCAGGGGTTTAAACCCATACTTAATGTGCACATAGGAAGTTATTTTCCAAATATGGAAAGTTTACACCATCAAACCAGCTGTCACTTTGGCAGCCCATGAGCCTGCAAGTGCCAATCTCCTCACCACCAGTTAGGCCAATTATCTCTGCTAGCAAGGGTCAGATCGCTCAATCTGGCCATTAGACAAAGTCATTGTACCAGCTTGGATACCAAAGCAACCAGGCCAGTGGCCCCTTCATCAGAGTGAGGAATCCCCCATTGCACGCAGCCACCATCTCCATTGCACCTATGTATCAATTGTCGACCCTGGTTGGGTCTGGTAGTGCCCCTCACTACAGGTACGTTCTCCTCAGCCAAGTAAGAATCTGTCTCTGATCTCATTGTACTTCTGTTGCCATTGACCTCCATCGTTTCATCTTGTCCGACTGGTAGAATGCCCTTGATTACCTACCTTTCTGCACAACATCCCATGTCGCCTCTGGGCATAGTGAAAATATTAGATTTGCACATCCATATCACTTTATGATTTGCCAGGTAGAGGAGTCCATAGTCCAGGGACATGGCTTTCATTATTGTTTTTATGTCTTCGAAGCATTTCCTCTGTTGCTACACCACCTTGGTGTAATTGGGGGAAAGAAGGATTTTAATGGCTTTGAAGACAATGTGACCCTGTTTTGCCGACCTGTAGGATAATGCCCAGGTCCTTGTAATTCAGTATCTTGGAGAAGAGTGGATGAAACAGGGCTCTAGACAGGAGCTTCTGCATCAGTGCTCAATAGGCCAGCCCCACTATGAAGCTCGAGAACATCTCAACTGCAGGGAACCATGTTTAGAGCCATTCAGCCAGGAAGTGTTCCAGTCTTACCCCCTCCACTCCCTCAGGAAAACCTACCAGTCTCACATTTTTTCAGTAAGATCGAGCTTCCACATCTTTTACTCTCTCCAGGAGAGTTTTCATAGACTATTTCATGGTGGCAACCTCAGATTTCTGTTCTTGGACTGTGTCTTCATGTTTGTAGATATGGTCCTCACCATTGTGACCCTGCCTGCAGTTTTGCATAAGTCTTGCCATAGCAGAATCACATCTGACCCAATCTCCCTAATTTGTGTTTGCAGCACCTGTCAGCTGTGTTTTCAATGGCCTTCAGGATGGCCGAATTTCGATAAGGTACCTGAGTGAGCCTCATTCATAAGGGATTGCTTTTCCAATGTGAGTGTTTTAGGGTAACTTTTGAGGCAAGTCTGTTGAGGTTCTGGGGTAGATTGTCTTTCACCATTTTGCGGGATTGGATAGCCTAGCAGGCAGTCTGCATGTAACATAAGCAATTTCTTGGCTTGTTAAGGAGCAGGAGGTTTTTGCAGCCACCTGGGCAACAGTTTATGTCAATCCTCTTCAATCTAGAACTGCCACATGGCAAGCAATGTCCACCTCTAGAAGGTCTTGATAAGAATTTCTTGATGGGGAGGCCAAGATCCCCATAGCTGCTTCAGGGGCGGGTCATAAGATTTTGCCAGTCGCAAGCGATATGCCACAGCGTCTCTGTCATGGATACATTCAATCTTGGGAGGGATGGAGGGAAGACAGACACTCACTACCTACTGATGCCTTTGCGAAGCCCCCCACCACCACACACACACAGCCAAGGAGCCAAAGGTACAGCATCATACATGAACAAGGATTATGCAGGACTTTATCGGGCCAAGTGGAAACACTACTTCAAGACTGCTGCCATGTTGACTGCTAAGCCACACCGCCTTGCTAAGCTATAATTTTTACCTGATCATCTAGTCTGCCACTGGAGAGTTTAATACAAATTAAGAACAAAGTTTGGCCCTGATTTATACTTTTTGACACAAAACTGCGCTAATGCAGTTTTGCATCAAAAAGTTTAGCGCTGACTAGCACCATTATTTAACGCCACCCAGGCGTTATATTTATACTATGATGCTGGGTGGCGCTAAACTTAGTTTAGAGTCATTTTTCTCGATGTTAACCATTGTGCCTTGTCGGAGAAAACAGTGCAAAGGAGAGGCAAAATGGAGCCAGGAGAGACCCCAGGGAGACCCCAATCACCCAGGAACCAGCAAGGAGGAGACAGACAAGACCCCGGGGAGGGAAACGAAAAAGAGAAAGTGTTGTTTCAGTACAGAGGAGCATGAAATACTGGTGAGAGAAGTGACGGAGCATCAAAATCAACTTTTTCATCCAATTGGAAGGAGAGAGGCAATTTGGCAGCAGATAGTAGACAAGATTAACAGTGTGGCAGAGGTCAGGAGAACCGTAACAGAGTGCAAGAAATGCTGGCATTACTGCAAGCGAAGGACAAAGGAAAAAATGGCAAGAAACAGGAAGGCAGCACTGCAAACTGGAGGTGGGAGTCCAGCACCATAAGAGGACTTGGACGATATGGAGGAGATGGTTGCAGCGGTCATTCTGGAGGAAATCATCACAGGAATCGCAGGACAGGACAGTGCAGTCTACCAGGAGACACCACAAATGCAGGGTAAGTTGCTTGGGGGAAATCTATGCAAAAATGTCAAGTGCAAGAAGGGGGAGGCACATAGGACTCACACAATGCATGTCAAAGGAGCGCAGAGGGACACATTGCACATGAAGCAAGTTGCACCATGCTGACGTAAGCTACACATGTACCTACACCATGGTAGTGCCATGCACCATAACACATACACAACCTGGACATATGTTGATCAACAGGCATAAATACCTACATGTACATATCCAGCACATGGGATAATGGACATGTATAATCACTGTGCCTCTGGTTCTGTCATCACAACATCCCTTGCATATAGTCATATCAACCCTACCAACACAACCAAAACTTCAGAGACTAGGTAGTCAGTCAATACCATTCCTGGGGTAACGTCATGGTGGTGTCCCTTGCAGTAACACCTTGCAACTGCCTTGCCTCATTGCCCAAACACTTGTGCTGCATCTCACAGCACACAAGTCATTGCAACTGTCCCAACAGTACCCAGATATGTGCCGGTAGCACCACCACCCCACACATTGACAACACATAAGGCAGCCACTACTCCATCATGCAGTCAGGATGTCCCCTGGGTGCAGGGAACAATGAACTGAACAGGCGCTGGGGGAATAGCAGGCTGGTCCTGTATCATTGGTAACGTGCCACTACCCAGACCAACTAAACTGGTGTAGTGTTGAACATACATCTTGATGCTGAACAGAAATGTGCCACTACAGAAAATATGTACCACAGATAGCAAACAGTAGGTCACATCAGTCACAGGCTGAGCCCACAACTACTCTGACACAACCATGTGGGACACATATGAATGGGGAAATAAACACAAATATACAACACATGGGATATGACTGTGAACATAATGGCATATAATTCCACATCGACGGGTGGGGGATGGTGCATGGGCAAGTCCGGTGTTGGTAAGACTGTCAGTGCAGTGTACCCTTTGGGGTTGGCAGTATGAGTCACACGTTGGGATGCCGGGTGGAAATCTGTCTGTTCATGGTAGCTCTGTGGGGCACTTACTACAACATTGTTGATGGGTCAAATAGAGTCAAATAGAGTCAGTGCCAGTTTTCGGGTGCATTGGACGTGACAGGACACGCTGCACTAAGCCATGCAAATCAGGCAGTGGAAAGGGCAAAGGGTCAGGGCATGGGACCCCCTGCACTGCCCTTTCCAGGTGCATGGGCTGTGCAGGGGCACCCAGGGGTACACCACACCACATCACCACCATCTTTGCATGGGGGTTTCACCACTATGCAAAGACTGGTGGAAATGCGGAAACAGACCTGGAGGTTAGCGTTGAACGTAATACTGGTCTGGTGTCACAGGACAGCTGGCATTGCTAGTCTGTAAGCTGCTGGAAACCTGCCAGTGCCAGGTCATTGGGCCAAGGGGCATTCCCCATTGCCAACAGTTGCCACTACCACCTGGGCTGTTGGGGCTGGTCAAATAGACAATGGCAGTCAAGTGCCCATAGGACTGACACACTTGAAATAAGGGACCAGTATGAGTACCTGCACAATCACCATCAAACTAGCTTCAGGCCCTGACCTAAGTTCAACTCCTGTTAATTGGCTATGTCCATAGACTCATTTACCATCAGGCATTGTCACATACATAATGATGTACACAGCAGAAATCTTATACCCATGCTGGCCATCCCTGGGTCAAGCCCTGTGTCTGTGTCAAATTAACTGCACTGCCACCATGCTGCATCTCATGTATCATAGTGCAAGGAGGGCTGCATTGAGGGGGAGAACATAGGTGTGTAGGAAGGCAAACCCACCTGCACAGACTGAAGATGAAATCAAACTCTGCTAGGTCCATGAGCACACATACACAAACATCAACATGAGGAGCTACCAATGGTAACAAGAGCATAGTGTCCTGGCAATGTCATCCCTGGGGTGGTGCAAGGTCTCAGCACCGCATTGGTGTATGTGAAACATGTAAGACTGGGACAGGGGAAAACTTCCATGTGTGGTGCTGTGGCATGAGCACAGCAACACCCATTGAAAGGCCTCACCATGCAAATGGATGCATAGGGAGGGTTGACAATGACAAGATGGTGTCAAGCCACAAAAAGGATATACATCACACCTAGAAGATATAACGCAGCCAATTGCGCAAACTGGGCTTCCCTTCATGTGACACGCAGGTGTGACATAGGGCTGATAGACTGCAACCATTATGTACAAGAACAATGTTTGGGTACTAAGGTGACAATGAGCCTCCAATAGCAAGTCGGTGACGTGACAGATCAACTGCCACAACTTAGATAGACTGATTTTACATCATCTCATTGCAGAGGATGATGGCTCTCCTGCGGATCTTCCTGTCCTGGAGTGCCCTGATTACCTGTATGACCAGCTGACAACCATCAGCCAAGAGACCCTCCATGAAGTCCTCGTATCCCTCCAGACACCGCCTCCAGTCGCAAGGAGGAGTATTAATGTAGCAGCCATCCCAGAGGCCCCACCGAACACCCCAATAGTACAACCTGCCAGCAACGACACAGCTGAGGACTCCGAGGACCCAGGGACCAGCTTTGAGAGGACAGTGGTAGGAGTCCAGTGGGAGCTGGCCAAGGAGGTGCGGGTGGGGATGCAAACTATGGCAGCCAGCCTAGAGGATAAGCGCACGTGCATTGTTACGGCAACTGAACAGACAGCAGCCAAATGAGGCACACACTCCCCAATGCATGGAGTCCAGCAGTGTCTGAGGGACATAGCTGCGGGATTGAGGACAATCTGGACTCCGTGCACCGGGAAGTGGCCTCCCTCAGGGCAGACATATCTGCCTACCACAGGGATGTTGCTGCTATCCTCAAAAATCATCAGCTCCTCCTTGCTGCGGTGATGCCATATGTAGTTCCACAGATGGTAGCTGCCGGCAATTGGGAGTCCACATCTCCAACCACTGAAGTGTGTGTGGCCCCCTCTACCTCCCCACCACCACCATCAACGGCAGAGGAGACACCACGCACTTCGGAGGATGAAGCTGTGGAACAGATCATCTTCACCCATAGGAGTTCCCGGTAGCACGAGCCCATGCCACATGGGCAGTGATTTTCCTTTGTCCTGTGCTTGACATCACGCCAGTGTTAGCACAGTTCGGGATATGCACTCTTCTGCGACACACTGTTGACCTTTCTGCTATGGAGTGCAATCGTCTCTCACTTCTCATTTGGCAATTCATGTTCCCCTGCACTGAACGACACTTTACCCAAGCATGTCCCATGACATGTCCCAACCCTGGACTTGTATTGTGTCACAATTGGATGGATTTCACTAATGGCGTCACAGACTTGGACATTGTAAAAATTGCACTATGACACTTGTAAATAAACACTACCTACACAACCAGCATGTCTTTGTGTATTGTGTCACATCTACTACGCTTAGGAATTGTGATGTGTGTAACATGTCTTTAGTCTCAGAGTGTCAGTACAAGAGTGCAGGAATATGGGGGCACATATCTACGTACAAGGTACCTACATGATGAACGTCCATGCTGGTCTCATCCCCTACAAGCAATTCACTGAGTATGTCAAAAATGTTGAACACATGTATGCTACACCCACTACATATAGCAGGAATTGCTGTGAAACAGTTCTCGGGCAATATTGTCAGCTAGGAGTACCAGTAGAACACATTGGTGTGAAACAGAGGTACTTAACCTCATCTGTAATTGGCACTGGTCAGTTTAGCATGATAGATATAAAATGTAAGCTGTTGTCAGATGTCCCACAGTGCCCAACATTCCTACACAGGACCGAAACAATGACAGCTGAATTACCACACCTACCTGTCCAATACAAAGTTAACGTAGTCACCTTGAGTGGTAGGTACACTGGATGGTATATGCATAGTCAATTAGGTGTGTTATAGCTGCCAATGTGACATCTCAGTTGTAAGACGGTGATGAACATATCGAGAGAGGGATTTGGAGGCAGGACGGAATCCCTAGGCCAATACACAATTTTCACTGTACACTCATGGGAAGACCCTGAGACCCAAGCATATGACACATGAAGTAAGGGACTACCCAAAAATATTTAATAAGAATGAAACTAAACTAAAAAGAATGAAGAACACCTATCCTAACCTAACCTATCCTAACTATACTTAACCAACAACTGACCCTAACTACCCTATGCTAAACTTATCTAACACATTTAACAACGCACTCTAAATATTGCCCCCACCAACCCCCCTATATTACGAGACACATGCAGGACAACATATACTAAACTACACATATACTACCTATATCTAAACAAACATATATATATTTTTTTCAATTAGAGTTTTTTTATGTTATTTATTTATTTTTTACTACAACACAAATGCCCCAACATTACCCAACAAAGTAACACGTAAAAAGTAGAACACCCACCCCCCAAACCCACTTATCCTAACTAAACTACTAACCTAATCTAACCTGACACTAACCCCATAAAACCCACTATGAAACATTAAAACAAAAGAGGAGGGAGAGGACAGAACTGGGGGTGACAGTCATAAAGCCAATTACAGCTTTGCCCTCTTGAGGATTTTTGTAATGAACTTAAGTCGCTTTGTGTTTGTTTCTACCTCTTTCTCCAGACTGTCCAAATTTTTAAAGAACAAGGCGGCATCCCTCTGTAGCTCCTTGATCATATTCATGTCAATGGCAACAGGTGGTGTGGGCTGTGGTACAGATGGGGATGGTGTAGCAGCTGGGGCTGTGGTGGTGGTGGCAGATGTGCCCCCCTGCACAGCTGTGGAGCTTGGTCCCCTCTGTATGGCCAGTGTGGGTCCCCCTTGGGTGAATGCCCGCCATTCCCCTGTGGATCTCCCCCTGCGATAGCGGCGTGCCATCCTCAGGAACCCAGATTCCACTGTCAGGATGTGCCTCTAGCGGACTGCCCTCTTCTGAAATGCCCGCAGTTCCTCATTGTTCATGTTGCAGCTGTAATTGAGACAGGCACCCATCAGTGTCAGCATTGTGTGGAGTATGTACAGATTATTAGCTTACATTCTGCATCTAATTGCACATGCACTCCAACTCACATTCCGGAAAAGCCCTGATAAATACAAGGGCAACACTGCTTTAGCATCATTTCATTGACACCAAAGTGACACACAACAAAATTAGGAACCAAACCAACTTAGGTGTGTGTAGATTTTGTGCCATGTGTAACAATGCAAAGGCAGCGTCAACTTCACATAGATCAGAGCCAATATTCCTCATCATCTGTGTCAATTTTCAACCATACATCACCAGTAACTTGATTATGTTATTGGGAGTATGGGATGCAGTTGGTAACCCTAAGGGGTCAGTGTTGATAGGTGCACATGTAAGTTTGAATATGACTGTCACCTACACTGTGAGCATCACATCTACCTAAAAATGTGTTGTTCCTCTCCCCCTGTGCTTCAGGGGGGAAGGCCATGTAATCCATCCTCTCAACTGTCCTGGTCATTCACCAAGGCATGCCCACTCATACATGGAGTCAGGTAGTGGACCCTATGTTAGGAGGGCTGCCAACTAGGAAGCTGGTATCCATAGGTCTATCACATCTACATTCATGTGTCCAGGTGTAGACCCTCATCAATACCTGATCTGCCAATACTATTCCTTACACACCCATATCCATGGCAGCACACGTCTGGCCTTGACCTGCGTGAAGGCCTATTACATTCCACATAAGTGTTACGTAAATGGAGTACAAAATATGGAGCACCATGCTGGGGGACAATTGCCCACCCAGTCCTACATATACATTACAATACAAGGATGCACCAAATTGTGTTGAAAATGGTGCATCACTGTGTTGTGAGAATTGACGGTGTGTCCCAGTGCCAATATTCTCACAGCGGTGCACTTCTAAGTCACATATGGGCCTACACGGGGCTTGTCATCACCTTGTTTACACAATGCGGCCCATTGAGCACCACATGCCTCACAAGATATGACTCTCTGCTCGTGCATGGGGAACCTTTAAATCGGACAAAATGTCACCATCCAGCCTACTTTCATATCTGATCATTTGACAGCTTATCGCTTCTAGCATTGTGTGCAACACACATGACTCACTCACACCAAACCCTCAATTACTACACAGGACAGACATCATCACACTTACTGGATATATCTGGGTCCTCAAATCTTACCATTTCGCCAATGGTGTAGGTGGCAGGTCCACCTATAAGATATGGATGGAAAACCATGCTTAGTGTCATATTACTGTCAATACTAGTGGACACCATATTACAGTGTATACTATTTTAGTGGAGTGAGCACATTATCCTGGTGTAAAACAGTGCAACAGACACACCACTGCAAACTCACAATGACACTGACACTTAGGTGAGTGAGAGCTGCACATCTGTACACTTACACTGGGCTTGAGACTCATGTTGTGCTACACCCTGCAACAAACCATATGTGGACAATCTATAGAAGATAGAACTCCATAGTATGTGGGGGAGTTGGGTGACAAATACATAACATTACCCTGGTGCTACCCTGGTGCTTTGTAAGACAATTGACTCAGGTATTCAGGGTTGTCCTGCAAGGCAACCAGAGGCACTTTTTGATGGACATGCGGCTCAATTATTAGTCTGCAATGATTATGCATTGAGTGATCCATGACTGATGTGGAAAAGTTGTCTGATTTTATCAAATGCCCCATTCACAGTGCCCCCTAAGGCGGGTAAGCTCCCTGTGCTAACATGATGGTAGGGGTCATGTGTGTTAGATGATGACAATGTAGCACTCTACATGCATTGCCCTACTTTGTTGACACAATCCAGTTAAATATGGTAGGCTGGCGGTGTCTTGGCATATCATACATGACACTATGCCTGGGAACAGGTGTTGCCATGGCCCCTGAAATGTGTGACGTATTGATGGTTGTGCATGACTCATCAGACATCTGACCTGCATTAGTAAAATGGTAGGACATGTGAACTCCACGTCTAGACTGGTGCAGTTACTCTTCATTCTGGTTGCTTGCAACCTGTCCACAAGCAATGCATGCAGCGCTCCAACACATCTGCTACTGTCATTCAAGAGCGGTGAACAGTAAATAGTATGCCAAAGGGAGACCCACCAACAGGGCCACCAATCACCACACCAAGATGGTCAATCAGATCCTGCTCCCTGGCCACCAGATCTGCCCAGCGATACTTGAGCTGGTGCTCGTTCCTGGTGCTGTGAAACACCCTCTCCAGGTGGTGGAGCACCTTGCCCCACCTCAACCGCCTAGCCTCTGTCCAGTAACCGTGGATTACACCCCCCCCATCTCCAACATCAATGGCAGGTAGTGGGCTACCAGCCACAAGAAGCCACCCAGCTCCTCCTCTCCCATCCTTGTCAACCTACCCCTACCAGACACATTTACCATGTACAGGTTGACGACAAAAATAAATAAATGAATGTAAAGGAAACCTAAGGCCCAAAAATTAATCCCAGCTAACCCAATTTATCAATTATCCCGGACAGACACCCCACAGTACAAGGACAATTATAGACAAAAACAACACACAAATTTACTGACACTGGGACAAAGTACAGTCAAAAATAAAATACAAAAAACACGACAGGAGGGACACCACAAGGTACAATACTCAGGTAAAATACACCACCAACTCCAGGACACAACCACACAGACAAAAGAGGCACAGACTGTAAAGAGAAAGTGAAAGTACACCTACTGTACCATGCCTGCAAACAGGATTTCCTATTACATCACTTCCTGTGTCCGAACGTCACGTTTTCTCTTATGCGTGTATTTATTTGACGCATGTGATTTTTTTTATTTTTTTTATTCAGCAGGTGGTATTAACTTTGCATAAATTCATCCAACTTTACAACAGAGCTTTAGAGCACAATGTCCATGAATAAATTCTCAGACCCTACTCCCTTGTCTGCCCCCTCCCTACCTAATCTACCGACTAATATTCATTATTGCCCATATCCCTTGATATCTTTGCATTGCTCCTATCCGTTGGGCATACAGCTTTTCTTTAACCTTAGTAGACTCCATTTTCGCTTCCCATAATGCGTAGGTCGGAGAAACTGGAGGTTTCCACACCTGAAGAATAAGTGATAAAGCTATTAAAGTACCAACAAATATCATTTGCCTGGATGAAGTGGGAAGATTTGGGATTTGTGTAATGCCCGAAAGTGCCACCACTGGGCTAGGGGCTATTTCATAGGCAATCCAAGAGCTCAACCTCTGGAAGATCTGCTCCCAGTAATTTGCCAGAAATGGACATGAGAAGCACATATGTAGCCAATCCCCCTGAAATGTTTGACAACGTGGACATAGACCTGATGTCTCTGGGTGCATTTCTCTTAGCTTAGCGGGAGTATAATATAGCAACCATTTACAGAAAAAAGTGACCCTTTTAAAATTTGCCCCTCTAAGTGCTTTATATGACATCTCGTTATGCTTTCTCCAGTATTGTACCTCTATCTTACATCCTGTCATATTTGCAATTTGAATCAAATGTTCAGAAGTTGCCGTAATTGACCCTGCGTCCTGAACTAGTTTATACCGTTTGCCGATACCTATTTGATTATCGTAGAAAGCCTGAGCAATGGCTTCATTAACGCTATTCGGTGGTTGTCTCATTGCGTGTAGGGCATGCTGCATTTGGCAGTATGAGAATTTAAAGTGTTCTGGAATATCGCTTGCGCACATTACACACTACGCCCTAGTTTTGAAGTGATCCGCTGGGTAGAAATCCGCTAAGGTCTTAAAGCCAAACCCTTCCCATTGCTGAAGGTTTCCCTGACTTATTTCTACTCCTAACATCCAGACATCCCTTACTCGCAGCGCCAAATAAGTCTTATCAATTTGGTACCTAGCCCGTATCTGTAATATGATGAACTGAATCATGCTTGGTAATTTAAATCTAGCCCTTTTTGGTAGGCAAGGGAATTTTAGGAAGTGTGTAAGATGAATATTGGTTTCTGCCACCATCTGATTAAGGTCGAAATTGAGTTTTGGTTTTTGTGCTGCTCTTGACGCCCAATCCAACAGAACTTCTTCATAATAAGTTGTAATATTGGGAAGAGCTAGTCCCCCATCTACCACTGCCAAGGTTAATTTAGCCAGCCGAAGGCGAGGGTTCTTATGATTCCATATGAATTGTCTGATTAATGCGTCTAACTTCTCAAAAAAACTTTTTAGGTACTCTCAGGATAACACTTGAAAACACAAAAAGTAATAGGGGCAGGATCATCATTTTAACTAGTGCTGTCCTACCTATAATGGTCATCGTAGTTTCCTGCCACTTAAAAAGTAGTCCTTGAATCTTTTTGAGAACATTCATATGATTCAACTGCAACAGATCAGCCGGGATCCCGGACACGTAGATACCTAAATATCTAATGGGGTGAGATGAAGGAGATACAACCCTGATATCTTTCGGCAGGATCATGTCTCAACGTTATACAACAAGGCCTCTGATTTAGATTGGTTGATTTTATACCCTCCTAACTCTGAAAAGGCCTTGATTTGTGCAAACATTCTATCGATATTGTACTGATCTGCTCGAAGATACAAGATCATATCATCCGCAAATAGCTTCACTTTGGGGGCCAAAGGCAATGGCTCCTGAACGTATGAGTCTTGTAGAATTGCAGCAGCCAGAGGCTCTATAAAGAGTGCAAACAACACTGGAGAAAGGGTGCAGCCCTGTTGCGTACCACGTGAAATTTGTACTGACCCTGCTATTTGAGTATCGACTGAAACTTTGGCTTGGGCCCTGGTATAGAGTGTCCGTATTGTCTAAATAAATTTCTCTGGAAAGCCAAACTTTGTGAGCACCGAGAATAACACTTGCCATTGAACTGAATCGAATGCCTTTTCGGCATCAAGCATTATGATTGTCGCTGGATGGGAACTATGTGATAAATAGTCTATTGCCTGTACAACAAAAATTTGTATTAGTGGACAATAGCCTACCCGATATGAATCCACACTGGTCCTCATGTACCAATGCTTGCGCCACCTGAGCTGTGCGAACTGCCAAAATTTTGGTAAATAATTTATAGTCCTGGTTTAATAGGCTGATTGGACGATATGAACCGGGATACTCTGGCAGCTTGTCTTTTTTTGATAAAGCTAACCACTATTGCTCTTGAAAATTCGGAAGGAATTTCCTCTCCTTCTAGTATTGCATTAAATAAGTCTACTAATATTTCGACAATTTGCTCTTCTAAAATTTTATAAATTTCTGCCGGGAGGCCGTCTTCGCCTGGAGCTTTACCATTGGGAGCACCCCTTATTATTTTAATAACTTCTTGAATTGTAATTGATTATATTAGATACTCTGTGCTGCTGGGTCTAATCTTGGTAAAGTTACTGTACCCAAGTATTGTGTAATTTGTGAGTTATCTACTTGTGTCTTTTCTATATATAAATTACAATAGTGTCAAAGAAGTACTCTTTCGATCTCTTTGGGGTGTGTGACCATTCTGGCCTGCTGTTCATCAAAAATAGCTTTTATCATGTTACTACTTGATAGCTTCTTTATTGACCAGGCAAGGAATCTACCTGCCTGCTCGCTTTCTTCATATTGTTGTTGAAAACTAGTGTGTCTATTTAGTATCTCCCTTGACAGAAAAAATCCCTTAATTTGGCTTGAGCCCTTGCCAACCTAATTGATTTCTTTTTAATGCCTGTTCTAGCTCTTTTTGCAGTAATGTACTTCTTCTGTGGGCAGATTTACCTAGGTATGCCTTAAAGGAGATTGCCTCCCCCCGTATCAAGGCTTTAGTGGCCCCCCAAATATAATAAAGAGAGGCAGACCCTTTATTTATTGCAAAAAATTTCATAACTGATATTTTAAGGTTAGCTACCCAGACTTCGTCTGCCAGGAGTGATCTATCTAGACGCCATTGCGAGTGATGCTGCTGGTTACCAGGGTCCTTAAAATCATTAAGCTCAACCCAGGGAACAGAATGATCTGAAAAAGGGTTTGCGAATATCCATGTTTGCTGCCATTCTAATGCGAATGAAACTAGGATATAATCAGTTCTTGATGCCGTATTGAACCTTTTGGAATAACATGTAAATTCTTTAGTATAGCGGTGGTCGGCTCGCCATACATCTACTAAAGCTAGATCTAACATCAGTTTTGCAAGCAACTGAGAGGTTTTTAGTTTATTCTGTGCTTTATTCTTCCGTGATGTGTCCCACAAGAGAAAGGTGTGTATACAGTGTCTGCATTGGCTTAATATCATCTTCTATTGGGCCATAGTAGCTTACAAAGTGAACCTCTTTGCCTGCCAATATGGCTGTGACTATAATCCATCTCGCCTGAGGGTCGCGTACAACATTATTTATTCTCCCTACAAATTTTCTAGACAACAAAACTGCCACCCCCGTTACGCAGCATCTGCTGATGCATAAAAGGAATGAGTAATACATGCCGGAAGTCTAGGTATCTGAGCGTTGTGATATTTGCGTGAGTATTTTGGACGCATGACTTATGTGTGTCATTTTTTTTAACGCATTACCTTTATGCATCGAATTAACAGAAAATCAGCATTGAGATGATTGTGAAGGTGGAATTCATGCTAAGAGCCCAAGGGTCATATACTTTGTGTTTGCGGATGTTTTCGACGCATTTGCGTCAATTTTTTTGACTCTATTCCTGATTGCGTGATTTTGTGCAATTGTCTATGGATGCACCCTGTGTCAACATACAAATGAAATGGTGTGATTTGTCTGTTACACCGATGTGTGTGTTACAGAGTCAACAGCATGCAAATATTTGCACGTCATGCATATGTATGCATGTGTGACAACAGTGTATCCACATATGTATGGCAGTAAGTACTATGCAACAGTTCTGGTTTGTGATTGTGTTTACCTATGTGATGTGTGTAGTTGTCTTACAGAGCATAACATTTAAGATAACATACACAGCTCAGGCATTGTTGATAATGGCTGATAAATGCCACCTAGGAAATGTTACCCGACAACTGTCTTCATATGAAGATATTGAGTTTATGGTGACTTGTGTGTGGACTACACATATTTCTGACGTGTACATATTTGGTACATACTGTGATTGATACACTCTGCCTACATTCCGCAAGTGTGACGTCATGTGTACCCTGTGTCAGGATTGGGCCCCATGGCAGTAGCAGGACTGATTACCATGGATGTACGGCACAGGCCCAAATAACTCCATTGCTTGTCATACCTGGGCTAATCATTGTGACCATTGTTACCAATGATGTCCCCCCTTGTCACACATGCAGCCATTGCAACTCTCACACTGAGTCGTGACAATGGTCTTTTCAAACGTTACTGTCTTTCCAAATTTTGACATCCACTGCCTCATATCTGGGGCCCTTGTTCACCACCTTTTGTGCAAGTTGGCAACGTGGATGTAATTCATATGTTGTGGTCTATAGAGTGTGTCCTTCAGTTGTCATATTCAAGTGATGAGGCTATTTGTGATGTGTGTGATGGTAGCAGTACAATCTTTCGCCTCACATGTGATGTAACAACAGTACTTTTCAGATTAGTGTTTGTAATATGCTCCCTGAGGTTAGACTGACAATCCTGAGATATATGTCACGGAGATTGAAGAGACCAAAGCCGGATTGTGTGAATAAGTGATGTGTTTATTGACAAAATGTACAAGGTGAGTTAAGTGATTTGTAAGTGAAGAAGTTCTTAACTATGTGCAGGCTGTGGCATATCCCAACAGCTCTGTTGTGCTGTTCCCCCTCATTTTCTTCACCACAATCCCCCTCCTCCTCCTCCTCAGGCAGGTCATCAACCTGCTCATAAAAGGGGGCGTTCATCCGCACACATATGTTGTGCAGGATAGAACATGTCATTATGATCTTGCAGACGATGTGTGAGGCATGTAGGAGGCTGCCTCCTGTGATGTCCAGGCACTTGAATCTTGATTTCAGGATGCCAAATGTCCTCTCCACAATAGTCTGTGTCCTCCGATGTCCCTCATTTTATGCACACTCTGCTTCTGTGATTGGGTTGGGAAATGGGGTCATTATCCATGGCTGTATACCATAACCCTGATTTGCTGCAAAAGATTAAAGGAGTAAGTTGTTGTTAAGGCTTGCAACAGGTTTGTAATGTAGCACGGCAGTTGATATTTTGAGTTGGTTGTGACTCATATGTGTTTTTGGTATGGTGTGAGTTCCTGGCCTTGTGTAAGGTCTTCTCAGCACTGGGTTGTTGGACATGACAATCTTGTGTTTGGCTCCAGGACCTGGGACATATGATTTGGATTCCTAGACGTGTCTAGGGTCAAAATATAAATACTGCGTTGAGTTTGTGCTGAATTAGCATTCAAAAAATGATGGTAATTCAGCGCAGAGTATAAATATGCCCCAAAATGCCTATTAAACCTTGGTAAAACAGCAGCTTTTATGGGCCAAACAGAGGACAGCTGTTGAAGTTCATTTCATTTTGTTACTAGAATCTAGGATTCAAGATTCTTGCCTTTTGGCCTGAAGTCAATTAGTGGAATTTCTTAGTCTCAAAGCATCTCATTTCTTCTGGAGGAAACTCGCAATGGAACACACTGCTCTTACACTGAGATGACAAAGTAAGCCACTTTCTTTCAAATCCCTACTGCTTTTATCTGGAGGAAAATAAAGCAAAAATGTTAGATTTAGAGATCTTGTAGTTACACCAGCTAATAAATCTGTTTTCAGGTGGTTACTTAGGTGCATTGAAGCTGGATTTTGTACTGTACTTTCTCTCTGGCCTGGTTTTAGTAAGTGAGGCGGAAACAGTGACTTTTTTTAATTAAAGAAAATGCAGCGCATACAACACAAACACACACAGATATGCAGATGCTCGCACGCGCGCGCGCGCACATACACACTGTAAACTGGCACTGCACCTTTAGGAATTACAGAAATTCGCCCCTATCCCATTGTACAGTGCAGGGTCCGTGATACAGTTCCTTTATCTGTTAAATACCCCTGTACACAGTAGCCTCCCAAAAAAGCTATGTGTGACTAAAAATGGTATATGGGTTTGTTTTTCCTCACCATCTTTAGGTCTTGGCAGTGGTACAGTTTTTCATGAGTTAGGCGCATTTTTTTCTCTCTTTTAGTGCAGGTTTTAACTCCCCTAGCCCTGCCTCTGATCCGCCATGCCGCTTTTCTTCGTAAGTGTCTTTCTTGTGGTGGAAAGTAGTCTTCGATGGACAACTTGACATCTACTTGTTTGTCTTCTGGATTTTCATTTCCTAAAAAAATGCAAACATTTTCTCGCAATGCCTCAGACAAAGAACAGGAAGTAAATGTGCCTACGAGTAAATTAATAGGAATTAAAGTAAATACATATACAGCCCATCAGCTCCAGCAGGGGTTGTATTTCTGAATATAGAGTATAAAAATATTGTGACCCATATTCAGACTGGCAAAATAATTTGAAGGTAAGTATATACAGGTAAGTATAGATGTACTATGCTTAGCCCCACAGCTACATACACTTAAAATATTTGCAAATACTATCAAGGTACACACTTGTGGAGTTAAATATAGTAAACCTATGCTGATACTTACCCTTACAATATTTTGGTCGTTGCCTCCTGGCACTATCACTATTGTTCCTGCTCAACATTCGAGGCACTCCACTTTCAGAAATGTGATGCTGAGACTCCTGATGTCGGGGCTCTCACTGACATTTCAGTCAACTGCAACATGTAATTCCTGTCAAGATCCATTTGTCTAGAACGTCAACTTCTCTTAGTGGAACTCTTTGTCAGCTTCAGCTTTGAGGGGTTCATACGACATCCAGTTAGATTGTCATTGCATGGGAAGGGATTATTAATGCTGCCTGTTCACCAGAGCCAGAATCCTCAGCTAAGAATCTTGTACTCGTTCCATCAGCAGATGGTTCTCAGCCTTTATTACATCCAGGTGGTCCCGAGGACCGCTTTCTTGGGACCAACACCCTCTGTTTGTAACAGATGATCATTGCAATCTAGATATGTAATCATCTCCAAATAAAAATGAAGAACATGCGTTACATTCATACTAAGTAGAAACTCTCAGCTTGTGAAACACGAGATTGTGAATAGTAGTTCAGTTTCAGGGCTTCTTTGGATTTTTTTAAACACAGACAAATGATAGATAAGTTTGAAGAACTGCCTTAGTTGGAAAGCAGCAAACTACACTATTCTGTGGCGTATGGTTTGTGAGTCTTTCTAATGTGTTCCACAGCAGTGAAGGCAAACTGGAAAGCTGTCTTCCAGGAAAACAGTCTTAGTGTGTGATGCCAGTAGTTCAAATGGCTTGTGCATGAGTACACAGGATTTAATTCGATTTGACTTACTGACCAGAAATAATAAAGGCAACAGGCCATTCAGCTGGCATTTGATGGCCTTAATGGCAGTCAAGACAACTCCCCAGCTTACCCCTTTCAGCTCATATGACCACCATGATTCTATCTGCAGAACGTTATAACACTGGTTCTTAGGACCCATGTGCTGAAGGAATGTAGGGATCATTTAAGTGTCTGTGCCCTCATCTTTCTTCAGGAGGACTTGCCTCAGAGGAAGTGTGATAAGTATCTCCTGAAGGGAGTGCAATATGTCTGAACATGGATACCAAAGGTTAGCCTGTTCACTGTCTGTGGCTTACTCTGCTACTACTGGCAGGCCCAACCATATAATTCGTGCCAGACCACCCTATCCCCTAAGGCACAGTCCAGCCAAAACTGATGTGGCATATCTCGTCTATATGTGAACACAAGCAACTAAAGGCTTGTTTTCGCTTTTTCGGTCCTAATCAGTAAGCAAATGTTAAAATTCAGTCAATAGCACGGCAAGATATGGGCATCCTTCTAAACATATCTGTCTTGATGAGGGTGACACTGAGAAAAACAAAAAGATGAATGTGTAGAATCAATTGAATCTGGGGAAAGGTCACTGATGGGGCCCTCTTGCACATCCAAAAGGCACACCGGTGTTTTCCGTATAGTTGACTGAGGTCTGTGCTTGGTCCAGGCTTTGAAGATGATGTGCCATATGTACGAAGGCATTTTGCATTTCTTAATGGTGTGCTATTTCGGGCTGTTAGGAAAAGCAAAATGTCATTTTTGTATGTACGAAAGGTATGCTGGAAAGGCATTTGCGGTGGTACCAAATGCAGTTTCTAGCTAGTAAAAATCACATTTTGGAAGTCACTAAATAGGAAATCCAGAACCAGAAGTGAAAGGTAGGACAATAGGGCACATAAGACAACACGGTCCATCATTAAACAGACATTTGGTATACTGAAGTCCAGGTTCTGCCACCTCTATAAATCCACCAGAGCACTCTTTACAGACCTGAGATCACCTAATTTGGATGGGTGGAAAGAAAGGTTAGTTTTCACTGCCTCTCACTGCCAACACAACCCTGGCCATAAGGGCCAGTGAAAACTGCTAAATCCTACCCTCGCCATGGGCAAGGACTCCCATAATAGGGCCTTTGAAATAGTAATGCATTGTGGCTTGGTCAAGTGCAAGTTATTCTTCAACAGGCTAATGTATGCATGCTTGAGATGGATGGTAAATATAAATGGGATTAACCAATGAGTGGAAGTGGCGTAGGTAGTGCCATAGTAGGTAACTTCCAACAACTACAGCTTGGAATTGGGGCCACTGGCAATGGCTCCAATATGAATCCTACCATAATGCTTGGTAAGACAATGGATACCCTATGCTTTGCCCAGGTTCTCCACATTATAGTGACATAGTTTGTCAGCCACTGTATGTCTGTCAAAAAATCTCTTTCACAGTCCCAAAAATCTTAAGCTTGCACATACAATCACTTATTTTCGACATAATACATGCTTTGTCATCTGTATCTGTAATGTCATGCACTATAACAGTAGTCAAACCTGGGCTACGGAGAAGACCTTCATCACACTACCTAAGGTAAGCTGATGAGCAATACAAGCTTTTCAAAATGAGTAGAAATAGGGCTTGGTTAGCCAAAATGCTGTGCTGCTTAGGCCCCAGGAATGAGGTGGGTGGATAAATGTACAGGACACCTTGTCACCGGCAATAAAATTTCCTGGCTAGTATCCTTGCACATACATCCGTCTATTACAAATATTTCCCCCCAGCATGGGGAATAACATGTGGGCCCGGCATTACCAGGTCCAAATATAGATGCGATGTCCCTATTTTGAGGACAAATCTGCTTTGATTTACCACCTGATTGCAAATTGGAGTGGGGGCAAAGCAGTGACGGTTGAAAGAAAAGCAGAGGCGGTGTGCTGGCAGAAGGGAACATTCCGTGCTCCTCTGTGCCATGAGAGGGTGTTGGGTGGGTGACAGGGGTGATTGCATGGTTGCATGTGCAACCCAAACCTAAAGTAAAAGGACTTTTCCTAATTTGCGATTTCCTATTAGGAAATTGCAACTTTGCGATTTATAAAATTGCGATTGGGAATTTCTACAAATCGTTATTGTTGGACTCCACTGTTACATAAATCTCATTTTGCGACTCCCTAATTGTGATTTCTATGAATTCGCTATTTGGAAATCGCAAAGCCTTAGTTTCATGCATATTGCCCAAAGTTATCACGATAGGAAGATCTTTAAGGCATGGAAGACTTTCTTCTGATGTGTACATCTGGAGGGATGAATCAAGCTGCCCGATGAACCTCCTTGCAGTGAGTCCTCTTTTCGGACTTGGGTGACTATTGTGTGGCTGAGAACGTCAGACATGGCAAACAGCACGTGCATATGCAGAGAACATGAGTTAAACCCATCAGAAATGGTACAAGTGAACCACAATCCATGACAGACTGAGCTGACTGTTCAGTAGCTTAATTCAGTGCTCCTCTATGTGGAGCACATATGCATGTAACCCTGGGGCACCTCCACCATGCATCACACTTGCAGTGCGAAAAACCCACAGAGCAACCAGGTTATCACTGAACTGTGATTGAAGAAGAGGCCACGGTTTCTATTCTCTCAGAAGGTTTGAGGGCATAGAAAGCTGTCTCTGGATGTCGCCTGTAAATAGATGTGCTTTTTGTACAAGAGATTATTTGAGAAAGATCACAGCTAATCTGCCATTGAAGGGAATTAGAAGGACCAGAGTCAAATGAGTGCAGCTAGCTCTCATACCAGCAGGGGTAGCAATGGGCCTTCTCCAACTACAAGAAAGTTGCCACAGGGCCAGGCGTTTGTCAATGTGTTTGGAAGAGCATTCTGACTACAGGGCTGTAATCAGTACTGAAAATGCCGACCCCCAAGATAGACGAAAGGAACGGCTGCCAGAAGTCCTGCCAAGGGAAGCATCTTGAATTTCTGAAGAGTTAGGAACTAATTGAGATCGTTTGGAATCAGAACAATGTGGAAACAGCATATTTTCTTTTTTACTTGGAATAAGTGTGAATAGTATCATGGCCCACATTCAAAAGGCGGGACATGGTCTGAGGTTGCGAAAGTAAAAGCATCCAAACTTACATCAAACATTCTGGAGATGGTAACTGAGGTAGAGCTTGGGCACTAGCACAGCATAGCTTTGGCAGACCAACAAGAGCACTCACGAGTCCTGCGTAATCTAAGTGAAGGTAGTGGAGGAAAACCGTCCTCCCACTGCAGCGCTTTACATCCTCTGAGAAGTATTGGCGGAGGATGCCCGCGTCACTGGCAATTGATATAGATTTTATGTACTCCACTGAAGCTTAGGTGACAGTATGGGTCTTCCATCTTAAACACCATTCTTGAACTGTGTCGATGAGACAGAGAAGTGAGCAATGATTAATGGCTTTTATTGAAAGTATCCCTAGGTTTAAAAAGGTGAAACCTTTAGTCAACTGAAATAAAGTTTGGTGCATGGCAAGACCCGCACGTGTGGACCTAAACCATTTAGAAGACCCCATGTCTACATTATACTGCTGGACTATACCATTCACTGTGGGATGCAATAGATCTATCCCGATCGTTGGAGGTACAGAAAGGGTCAGCCCTGTTTATTTAGAGGCAGGACAATAACTGATTTTTTAAAAGTTAGGTAGATGCAGGAGATCGGGAAATAGCTGGAGAGAGAGGCTGGACAAGTTATGGGGCAAGAGGTTTTAAGTTTGATAATGTGAGAGCTGAATATGATATGCAAGATGGCTTTTTATACTAAGACAGTTCATGAGAGGATGTCACAGAAAATAAGGTGTAAGTGAGGTTGTGAGGTTATACGACAGTGGGGCAGAAGGCATTGTAGCTATGGTCTTTTTAATTGTGATTATTGATGTAAGATATGTGGCAAAGTCATTTTATGAAAGGGAAGTATCTGTTAGGGGTGAAGAGAGAAGATGAAAGCTGCGTGAAGTGATGATATTTTGTTAGTGTGAGTATTTTGTATTTTTAAGGGCAACAGATAGTGTGTCCAAAGCTTGTTTTCACTCCTTGTGGTTTTGGGTGGTCTTGCTATTGCTTTAGTTGTGTTAAAGTAACATTATTTTGGTGTTGAAATTGTGAATGTTGTGTGGTATCCAGGGTTGAGCTTTTGGGAAAGTCAGGGGAAAAGTGCACAATGGTTAGTATGAATTAAAGGCTTGCTCTAGAATGGTATCGAGTAGCTCAAACAATGTTTATTTTGGAGTGGGGTACAGTTGTTGTGCATTTGGTTTAGGAATGCAGAGGAGTCCGAAGAATTATTCCTCTTGGAGACAAGATTATTATTTCGGGGGGAAACTGTTGGGGGAGTTGTTCACTATCATGCAAAAAGTATATTTGGTATCATGTAAGGCCTAGGGGTGTCTCTAGGCAATGGGCTGATGCATGATGTGTGTGAAGATAGCATAATAGAAGACTGCTGAGGGCCATAAAGGTTGTTAAAGGCCTTGAATATGAGTTATATGCCTAAACTGCAGGCAAGGGTCCAGAACGAGGCAAGAGAACTATAATGCTATTAGAACATTCAACCCACAAAGGGAGAAACAGAAAGACAAGCATTGACATTTTGGAGCAGAAGCAGGAAATCATTATCGGCACTATGCCACTCTATTGTCTTTGGTTGAACTCTCAGCATTCCAGTGTTCTATTTAAGGAGGGATTGGGGAGAAGTTGTAAAAGTAGGTTGTCTTACTGTTTATTGTTGAACTCAAGTTGAAATCTTTGGTTTGCTTAGCAAACACCTTACAGCCACTTCCTTTCATTTATTTCGAGGTTTGTGAGAGAATATGGTTTGATCAGTGTGGCGCTGCTGGTGTGGCCGAGTCATTGGGATTTGTTCGGAGAAAGTCTGATACAAGAGCTAGAAAAATGTTACTGTGTCCCTTAGAAGGTTGTGGAATATACTGCAGGACTGACGTTTGCTGCTGTTGCTTAAAGATAAAAAGAAAATAGACTGCTTGAAGTGCAGAGAATCTGCGTAACTTCAGACCAGATGCTAAGAAACTAGTGAATTGATTTGAGGAGGAGTGGTGATTGCGTCTGCTGCCCAGCTTGACCAAGCTTATGTTTAGCTGTCCCTGGTGTGAGGACAGGGGGAGATACTATCATGGCAGATGACCCCTGAAGTGCAGAATGTCTGTGGCCTCTCTTCCCCCACTGTGCTGTCTGAATAGGGTTCTATCTGGCTAAGGGCTGTATTCCTGGGAGCCCCAACAAGGTGTGATGTTCTTTAAGCCTCCACGACTGCTGCCACATCTTTGTTTTCCCCTATGTTGTTACCAAGAATTGCATGTGGACTAGAAGTGGAAACCTCATCCTCCTGTGCTTGCTTTATCTGATCCCGTAATTAGCAGCACTGGCTCTTGCATAGAGGTCCATGTCCCTTCCTACACTGCTGCAACACTGTGGCCAAGATTTAGGAGGGCCTAGCGCCATATAGCGTCATTCTTTTTACATGAATGTAGCGATATTATTGCAAAAACGCTGCACCATATTTACAAAGTGTCACTTTGTAACCCCTTGAACCACATTATGCCTGCGCCAGGCATAATGTATGCAAGGGGGGCATTCCCCTGTTGGGGTGCTGAATAAATGGAGCAATGAAATCTAAAAGATTCCTTTGTGCCATTTTTAGCTGCATTTTTAATGTCTGTACAGAGCAGGCATTAAACGGAGGCACACCATTATTTCCAATGGGCTTCAATGTGCTTTGAAGGATTAGTGTCAACATTTTTGTTTTTCGTGCCAATCCTGCAAAGTGCCAAACTAGTGTAAAAAATGTTGACGCTAGTTCCCTAACTACTACTGGTGCACCATATATTAAATATGGCTCACAATTGGTGGCGGCTGTGGGGGCGCTAATGGGAGCAGGAAATGTGGTGCTGCATTGGATGGAGCGGCACTTTTGATCAATCAAGCCCTTTGTTTTCCCATATGGCTGGTGCTGACTGCAGGAAGGCCTTTGAGCATCTGAGCTCGGACCTTGTAGAGGCCACGGTGGCACTACGGTCCCACAAGCAGACTCTCACCAATATCCAAATTGAAACTGTGAAGGCCTGTAACCCTCTGTGGCTAGTGCTGTAGTTGTGGCTCAGAAGACACTGACCACTGCAAGACTATTGTGCTTCAAGGTCAGTTCTGGCACAGTGCAACTTCCTTAAAGCTCAGCACAAGAACTGTGTAAATCTCATCTGCCTCCGAGAACTGAGTAAGATGCTAACTGCGAGCATATGCCAATTAGACTACACACTGCTCTTTACCTATCAAGTTAACACCTGATGCTGTAATTGTATCCCACTCATGAATGAATGCATGAAGGTTTTATAAAGTGCATCAATTAGCTAAACAGGGGCATCTAGATGCTAGGACAACAGACTACAGTACATGCAGGGTCTAGAATTAACCAGAATTGAAAAGCCATTCAAATGAAGGAAAGTAGGACCCTCCCGGGCATGGATTAAGATACTGGGTGTCCACAACTATTTACTCTGAACATTTATTTAACTTTATTAAAAATTCGAAGCATTTACTTGACTTGCATGAAGCTTATCCATTTTTCTGGAAACAATAACACTTTCCTAGACAATACAGTCATAGTAAGTGATACGTGGGGTGACTGGATAGTCACTCTGCTCCAAATCACCCTCCATGTAAGGCTTGAGCATTCCACCTTGCTACACCCCGGAGGTCAAAACCAGATGTTGCATCCATACCTGGGTGGCCCACTGTCAACTAGGATTGAAAGCCGACACAACAGAAGTCACTCTCTTTGAAAATTGGTCGCGTACTTTCCATAATTCGTGGTCGCCCTATATGGACCCTGAACGGACTCCAGTTACTCATGCTTCTAGTATGCGAGTAATTTTCTGTGCTTCCAGAAATACATCACTAAAAGTAGATTTTCATTTTTTCTTCTACTGAAAACTCCTTGGGAGATCCTTCATTGCCCTCCCTTAACATGCTGCTACAAGCAGCCTTGGCTCTAATTTCATCAGAATTGAACTGCGGTAAAGCAATCTAGTCTGGTTTTCTCTGATACAGGGACATTTGAAGGATTTGGGGGGCCCTAGGCCAAGCCTGTTATTGTGGCGGGGGCTCTTCAAAGAAGGTTTGAATTTACGATTCCATTTCTTTCATGCCCTCTTTGACCAGGTCACTGACAGTGCCCAGGCACAATCGTCCAAATTCCAAATAGGTTTACATCTAATTTGCAGGGAAAGCGATGTGTGTTTTGAATATTGTAACATAGCAGCAGTTTACTAATATTTACTGCAGATAATCCCCGCGACACTGTCTGATTTCTAGTATGTGAGGTCCTAATGTGATCTAAAGGAAATCTTTTTATGGATGTTGTACGAAGCATAAACACAATATTTCTCTGCAAAATGTGTGTACTAGATTCTCACACATCACCCACATTAAAAATAAATTAAAGGAAAACGGTATTTAAAAAAAAAACAGTTTAAGACTTATTTGAGGTCCTCAGGGCAATACTGTGCAGAACAGCTCTGGCTTTGTCGGGGCCCCCAGAAAGGCTGGGGCCCTGGGCCAGAGCCTACTTCGCCCATGATATTAAAACGTCTTTGTTGTGATATATTATTGCTCACCTACAGCGCGTTCAGAACATGGCCCCCTGTCTGATTCTTCGTTTTCCGCGCACCGAAATTATCTCTCATCATCATAAGTTTCTTGCCTGGCTTCAGTCTATAGCGTGTCGTATTCAAGATCTTGTATATTTGCCATAAAGCCATGCTACTTACTGGAACTGCATGACACTGCCATCTTGTAAGGAATGATTTACTTTCTCACGCCCTGTGATCCTGGGCTGCCAGCCTCATGCTCATTCCCCGTATTCAACTGTGGGAACAGATCATCTAGTTATTCGGACCCTGAGCTGTGGAGCTCTCTTCATTCTAGCGTTAGAAGGATAATTTCAGTGATGAGAGACTTTGGCCCATATTTATACTTTTTTTAGCGCTGCATTTGGGCCGCTTTTTGACGCAAAAGCAGCGCAAACTTACAAAATACAATTGTATTTTGTAGGTTTGTGCCACTTTTGCGTCAACAAATGAGACACAAATGCGGCGCTAAAAAAGTATAAATATGGGCCTTGGTCGCCACGAACAATCCAAGGCGGTGGGAGTGCTCGGTCTCTGCGTGCAACAAACTTGTCATGCCAGAATGGGTGGTCTTGGTACGTTTTAGCCTCTTGCTCATTGTCAGCGCTAAACACAGTAAAAACCAATAACCTGACGGGCAGATTTATTGGAAAGTGGCGTAACGCGGTGCTGCACCAAAATTGACAGCACCGCGCTGCGTCACTTTAGAAACGCAGAGATGCGCCATTTTTAACTGAATACGGTGCACCCCTGCATTTCCCCTTGCACTGGTGCTAAATTTAGCTGCCAACGCAGGCATCCTTGCACCATTGTGCAAGGATGTCTGTGTTGAGGGGTGTGATTGTTTATGTGCGGGAAGGTGTCCCTTCCCGCACATAAACAATCATTTCTGGCATTTTGCTTTTTCTATGCGTGCAGCAGAATGCAGCACGCATAGAAAAAGCAAAAAACGAGGAGGAATAGAAGCATTCCTCCTCATTGCGGCCTGCTAATGCCACCACTGGGGGTGGCGTTAGATTTTGGTGCTGCCTCAGGTTTACGTGATTTCATAAATCTGAGGCAGCGTCAAAATGCAATGGGTGTTGCTGTGGCACGCCCACAGCAACACCCATTCCATGCCCCTTCCACGCACAGAGCTGCGTGGGAAGGGGCCGCATTTACAGGGTGGCGTTAAGCCACAAAAAGTGGCTTAATGCCACCTTGTAAATACGGCGCTGTGTTTAGCGCCACAGGAACATCACAAAAAGTGACGCTCCTATGGCACTGGGCCGTATAAATATGGCCCTAAATGAGTATGACTTATTGGATTTTCCATGGTCCACACACCTTCGACCTGGAAAGGAGAGGTGAGGGGTGAGGGCCCAGTGGGATCATGTGTAGTGTACAATCAGATCTGTACAGTCAGTGCAACATCTTGTAGCACAGGCGGTACTGGAACAACGTGACTGTAAAAAAAGCAGCCTCTGGAAGCTGAGCGATGTCATCCATAAAGAATATGGCATGTGAATAATATATACTTAGAGACACACCAAGGCAGCAAGAGGGGATCAATGCCTTGAAAATGTACACTTTGGCAACAAGAAAAGGACCTCCCAAAGACCGTAGAAACATATATAATAAAGGCGGCATCTTGCAGGCCACACGCATGCCTCACGGTGACCACAGAAATATATGCAAACAGCTAGAAAATGACTGTAGGGTGACCAGGTTGCCCAGTGCTCTGGTTTTCAGAATTGGTTATCAGAACCTAGGGGAAGATTCATGTGTTCAGTGTATAATAAGTTCACACACACAAACAGAAAGCAATTTAGTTAAAAGATAATTGTGTGTTCAAGGTCGGACAGGCCTACAGGGCAATCAGGCAGTGCCCAAAGGGCTGGTCTGACAGATCAGTGTGTGGGCCTTTTTTTCAGTCGCATGATACCAGACAGCACAGCTGTCTGGTTTGCTAAAAACGTCTTGGGGACTTTCAGAAAGTTGACCTAGGAATGCATTCCATTTGTAGATTACCTTTGGCTTTGTGGTTTGTAACTCAAACTTTGTGGCTTTCCATTTGCTGGCGTTCGTTGCTTTGGATTCTCCAAGTTCAGTTGCCCCTCCTGTTGCCTAAACCGTGTTTTCTGTATCTTCTCACAAACTCACTTTCTGTTAAACCTTTGATGTCTTGTTCTTACCTCGTCACATTTGCTGTGCATTCAAAGACTGAGGTTAAATGTAAGGCTCCGTCTTCCAATGGCGCTTGTTTACTTTTCTTTCTTAGACTTCAAAGTGAGAGGATTTATGTGACTATCTTGCTGGATACTGCAGGTAGGAAAGAGTTTTTTTGTAGCACACAACAATTTTAAATTAATTGTGTAAGTATTTCAGAATATATCAGAATTATGAAAGCACAAATTAAGCAATTTTTTTTTATACTTCTAAAGTGTGTCGAAAACAAATACTTTAATATGATCAAAACAAATCATTAAACTAGGTGATGCAACTTCCACACATGTTTGTCTGCTCACTGTATAGTTTTATTAGTAAAACTGGATGTCTGGGTAAATGTAATGGTGATTTCAACTGAAAATGTGTTGTCTGTAAGGACAGTGTAATACCACACCATGAATACTCCACTCCACCCTACACATTCCATATCACTGCACTCTACTCTGCACCACTCCACTTTACACCACTCCACACCACTCCACTTTGCACCACTCCACTCTATGCCACTCCAGTCTAGGCCACACCAGTCTACTCTGCACATCTCTACTCTACGCCACTATACTGTACTTCACTCTGCAACACTGCACTCTACCCCACTGCACTCTATGCTAGTACACTCTACGCTATGCACTTTACTCTCTAACACTCAACTCTATGCCCTTGCACTCTGTGCCAATCCACTACACACCACTCTAATCAACTCTGCACCACTGCATACTATGCCACTGCACTATATACCACTTTACTCTATGCCATTACACTCTATGCCATTCTATGCAACTGCACTCTACCATTCCATTTTACGCCACTTCACTCTACTCTGAAACAATCTGCTCTATGCCACTGCACTCTACACCACTCTACCCGTAACCACTGCATTCTATGCCAAACCACTCTATACAGCTGCGCTCTGTGTCAATGCACTCTGTGCCACTGCGCTCTACCCTGCATCACTGTGCTCCATGCCACTGCTCTGTATGCCACTCTACTCCACTCTACACCACTGCCCTCTGACGCTCTACTCTGCAACACTGCACTCTCTGCCACTCAACTCTACCCTGCATCACTGTACTCCATGCCACTGCCCTGTATGCCACTCTACTCCACTCTACACCACTGCCCCCTGACGCTCTACTCTGCAACACTGCACTCTCTGCCACTGAACTCTATGCCACTCTACTCTGCACTATTCTACTCTATGCCACTGCACTTTACGGCACTATACTCTACTCAGCACAACCCTATGCTATTCTACTCTGCACCACTGCACTCTATGCCACTCTGCTATACTCTGCACTCTACACCACTGCACTCTATGCCACTCTTCTATACTCTGCACTCTACACCACTGCACTCTATGCCACTCAACTCTACTCAACCATTGCCCTCTGCCTCATTCAACTCTATGCTACTCCATTTTGCACCACTCTATGCCACTCTACTCTATGCTAATGCATTCAACACAATTAGACTCTTAGCCAGTTTACTCCACCCAGACCACTCCTCTCTGCACCACTCCACCCTGCACCACTCCACTCTAATCTATGCCACTGCAATCTACTATGCTGCATTGTACGCCACTGAATGCAATGCCACTGCACTCAATGCCACTGCACTCTAAGCCTCTATACTCTGCAACCCTCTACGCCAATGCACTCTACACCAGTCCACTGTATTCTGTGTCACTCCAGTGTATGCCACTCTACACAACTCCACACTATGCCACTCCAATACACAACACTCTCTGCCACTCCGCTCTATAGCACTCTAATCCACTCTTTGCCATTCCACTCTTCGACACTCCACGCCACTCTCCTTTAGTCCACTAACTTTTAGCCAGGCTGAACAGCAGCCACACTGGTGAACAACATGGCTAAAACCCGTTGGCAAAGCCAATAGCTCTTCCATAGGCAAGACCTATTTGCTTTGCCAATGCTTGTTGGCTGTTTGTGGACCTGTTTTATGGTCTGATGGGTTGGTTTTTACTGTTGATTTCCCTGATATTTCAACAAACATTGTCTGCAGCAAACTCAAATCCATGCAGTCTTCATACCTTGCAAAAAATGTACACAGCGTTTATTTACAAGTTCAGAACTGCACCAATTTGCAAACTGGACCAATTTTTTTTAGCTATCTAATTCACTAATGGGGGCTACTTTTATTTTGGTGCCCAGGCCCATTTTCTGTCCCGGTCCGATCCTCATGGACGTCAATTAGAGGTCGTAAGGCACCTCAGCTGCGACCCTCAGCTTGCCGCTTGCGACCCCAGGCACTGCACTTGCAACCCCTGGCCTCAGAGGTGGCAAAATCAGTACCAGGAACACAGGGGCAGCTCATTCTTATGGACCTTGCTTGGGTCTCCACTTTCTTGTTTTCAATCAGTTTTTTTCTTACACTAATAGTAAATAATATTGTATTATTTACTATTAGTGTAATAAGAAATGGAGCTCCTCGGTAGCTGAGGTAAGAAAAAAAGACGTTTAAATGTATGTTGTGTTTATGCTTGCAGGTGAGAGCGTGCTTATGTAAAATAGCGTCTGTGTAAGTGGTAGTAGTGCATGAGTATGTATAAGGATTTGTGTATGAGTGAAAGTAAAAATGAAATGGCGTATGATGTCACTTCCGCCCCCCTTGGCATTTTGGTAAATTGACGTCCATGCCAACACTGTGTGTGTAATAGTTTTCAATTGCCCTTAGTGTCTCACTACCTGTTTTCTACGTTGGTGAGCTCTGTGAATTCATCCCGTGCCCCTTGGTCAATGCATAATTGTAGTAGTCCTGCTTCTATGTTTTGTGGAAATTCACAGGAATTGTTTTTCAAACTCTGGACATCTAGTAAACCAGGTCTTCCGACTGAGAACGGACATATGAACACTGACTACAGAAGTGTGGAAGCAATTAAAATGGGCCCACTGTCAGCTAGTACGTTAGTAAACTCCAGTCATAATCGGTGTTTAATGGTCCTTACGTCTACAGGGCCCCGGTGCCACTGCACCTGCTGCGCCGCTGATAAGAACGCCCTCGTCCAAGGCCCAAACGGTCTCTTGATTCGCATGCCACCTACACCATGATCCATCGGAGGTTCCTCGGTGAGCGATTCCCGGACTATCCCTGTGTGTGGGATGCCGATGGCAGGCCTCCGTTCCCGATCTGCCGGCCCCCTGAGGGGACCAGGCCGCAGTCCCCACATTTAATGATCTCGCCATTGATCGATGGATTAAAGATTGAGTGGTGTTTCTATGGCAGCACGCTAGAGAGGCAGGAATGTGCGACAGCTTGGAGGCCGCTGGGAACCTCCCCTGCCCACGCTGCGCAGAGTGGGGCTGTCTGCCTACAGTCCGCAGGCGCCCGACACTTATCTCTGTCTTTGGGGGCTGCAGCCTTTAATTTCCTTATCTCGTGTGTCCCTTTCATGTATCCTCTCCGTATCTTGTACCTGCTCCCAGTTTTGCTCTTGCCTTTGAATAAGGCAAATAACTTTCGCTTCGTGGTACCTTCATTCGATTGTCGATTTGAGGATGTGTGCTATAAAACTACTGTTGCACCAAAATGATGACAGTTTTGATACAAATAAATTAGTATTACTATTACAGCCATGCAAACCATAACTAGTTCACTAGATGCATTTCTTATAACCTCACCCTTAATAAAACAAATTTAATTATAAATATTGTAAATCATCTTACAGACGAGATTGCATATTACATTACCATATCACTTTGACAAAATAACTGTAAATTTAGTAACATTTAATGGCTTGATTGTGTGTTCCTGCTTAATTAAATTTTACTTTACGGTGCTGTTATTTAGTGATATAAATATTTTGAGGCCATAACCACCTTATCTGTGAAAGTCTGAGGTTTTTTTAAAACACACATTGATGTTTTATAACCAAAGCTAAACAAACCTTCACTTTAACCTTTGTTTTTTCAGTGAATGTTTGAGTGTTTGTGATCTATATCACATGCAACAATTCGCCATCGCCTACCAACCATAACTTGCCAGCACCCACTGTACCTGTGGGCAGGCCCTGCGTCCAACCCACCAAGCCCTATCAATCCCAACTCCGCAGGGCCTTTGCTCCTACATTGTGGGGTTTGGTTGCAATGCTTACCCTTTTGCCAGCCCTCTGACAGAACCCTCTTCAGGAGACAAACCAATTCTGGACACCTAGGCCCATATTTATTCTTTTTTAGCGCCGCATTTGCGTCATTTTTTGACGCAAAAGCGGCGCAAACTTACAAAATACAATTGTATTTTGTAAGTTTGTGCTGCTTTTGCGTCAAAAAGAGGCGCAAATGCGGCGCTAAAAAAGTATAAATATGTGGCCTACTATGGCTAAGTGCAGTGGGGGTTGGCAACGACCATCAAGGCCCAGCGTCCAACTTGTAGCATTTGGCCAGTCCCGCTGCATAAACCTTCTGCTGTGCTGTGCGGGACTTCAGGGTCTAGTTGCACCGTGATGGCCAACCGCCACTGCACTCACCTTTGGTGGTTTGCAGCAGGGGTTCATGTATTGTAACCAGGCTTTGCCCCATCCCACTACTTGGGGCCAACAACACTGTTTGCCTGATTTAGATTTCGGCAGACAGGTCACTCCCTTCCAACGGTGACGGATATCCCGTCCTCCGAAATATAAATCCCATTTTTTTCTATGGGTTTTATATGTCAGCGGACAGGTTATCTGACACCGTTGTGATGGAGTAACCAGTCCACCGAAATCTAAAGCAGGCCCTGTGTGCATGTTGGCCCTAGCGCTGCAGTGGCGGGCTGCTTACATTTTTTTACAGGATTCATAAACCCTATGCTGGATTCACAAATCCTGGACTGTAACTGGGTCCAGCATACGATTTGTGAATCTTACAATAAAAATATTTTTTTTAAGATTTATTTTTTTGCCATGGTGGGTCAATTTAGGGCTCCTTACGTGGGTCTTGGGATCAGGGTAGGTTCCCATGCACTCTTATACACTTCTCATTTCACCCAACACAGTGATTGGTGCACCATGTTGGATAATGGTGGCTGCAACATAAATTTATATGTAACTGCCAGCTAATCACATGGTGGAAGGTTTATGAATTTGCAGCCAGATTCATAAATCATAAATGCCTGATGAGAGAGGTTTCCTCGTCCAACGGTATGCCTTAAGTTTAAACTATATTTGATAATCCTCCTTGGACTAGTTGATCAATGGATTATCTTTGAAGTGAGGGCCAGATAGCTCTAAAATATAACTCTTCATGCCCAGATCAGAAAACCTTCTAAACTCGAATTTCTTGAAAACTCTTGGGGAACGGATTTACACCAAACCAAGCATGGGCACTTCTTTGTGTAATTTTTTATTTACATGCCAAATTTGGTGTGATTTAGTTTAACCATTTCTCTTTATCAAGAAGCAAACAGTCCTTTCGGTGTTAATAGGGAAAAGTCACTTTTGGGACCCCATATCTTTCGAAACTTGCCAAGTGGATATACTTTTTTTTGGACAGTATCTATCTATCTATCTATCTATCTATCTATCTATCTATCTATCTATCTATCTATCTATCTATCTATCTATCTATCTATCTGTCTGTCTGTCTGTCTGTCTGTCTGTCTATCTATCTATCTATCTATCTATCTATCACACAATGTTTATATTGCACTAGCAAATATGGCCTCCTACAGTGAACAAGGCAGATGTAGGTTGAAGTGCATATATTCTTTTCTGCAAATAAAGTGTCTTTGGAAAGCTATCCCTGAGAGTGTAGTGTGACTTGTACTTTTGTAAGTGAAAGACTATCAGAACAGTTTGCACACAGAAAGGACAGTATCCACGTCGGTTGACATCAACCTCATTCAGCATCCCAACAGAGCCCGCTGAAGCAATATCTATCTATCTATCTATCTATCTATCTATCTATCTATCTATCTATCTATCTATCTATCTATCTATCTATCTATCTATCTATCTATCTATCTATCCCATAAAAATATAGTTGAAAGAGAATTAAAGGTTGATTAATAGTTTAAGAGTAGCTTGGCCAAAAAACTAAAATGTCATAAAATTCACAAGATAAGATGCTGCCACTACCCGTGCCCCAACCCAGCCTTACTAAGTCAACCTAAAAGTCCAACCCCTGTGTTAATTCTACACAGCGTCAAGCACCTTTTAAAACACAAAGTGACACACTACACAAAATATAGCAATTATTATTACATCATATGTTAACACATCCATCCCCATGTGGAGACAATCAGTAAACCCATGTAATATTCCAACACACCCATTTCCTTCCATGCATACAGCCATAACATGGCAACTCAACAACCATTAGACAACCTTCCATTTAACATCATATATGACGGAACACCCACCATTATGTTATAGAACACACAACAGTATAAGCCCAAACATCCCAATCAGACAACCACACAGCACTTTCACATGCCAACACATTGGTTTATAGACACGCACTATCAAATGCCCATGCACCCAGCATCATAAACACACACTTCCATCATCATACTCACACCCAGCATCTTATGCCAACACACCAACCCTCATGCACCCCCACATCCAGAATTGCCAGGGCTCCACACAGTCTCTGCAAGATTTTAGCCACTGCATTATACTACTTATAAAATAAATGAAAACAAAATCAAATGCTCTCTCAAACACACCTCATTTCAAACTTTCTCAATTCATAAACGTTGCCACAAAGCCACCATTACAGGGCCACGGTTATATGCCAGCATCCTTCGATAATGCATCCAAACATCTCAGCCTACATGTGCATGTCAACCATTACAAACTCAGACATCCACCATTATTTGCAAACACACTTTCATGTACCGATACAGCTACCATTTAGGAATGATCCACAGTGGCAGTGAAATAATTTAGTGATGTCATCATACAACTATTTACACACTAACAACCATAATCAATTAGTCAATAAAACACATTTCATTTCAAGGTTTCCTAAACATTAGGAGAGATAGGAGTTAAGGTTGACTTAGTACTGTAGAGTTTCTTTCACACCCCCAATCCCAGGGCATAATTAAAATCCTCCAGAATGTTCTAAAAAATTAGGGAGGATTTAAGAAAAATGTTTTTGTGATTGTTTGGGCATTACAGGCCTTTTCCCTGCTTTGCCCAGGATGGGAAAGTGTTCTTAAAACAACTATTCCCTCCTTGTCAAAGGGCCGGGTGTCACTCGTGGTTTGAGGGGCCACAGGGCAGACATGGGCTTCTGGGACCATCCATGGTGGTTGAGATAGTTTTCCCTGGTATCTTGAGGTCTATAATACTATGGTTCTGCAAAATGGGCCAAGTACAACTCTCAGCATAGGGAGGGTGAGCAGTCACAGATTTCTCAAGGGGTACTGGCAAGAGCTAAGAACACAACTGGCACAATAAAGTAATGCCAAGCCCAGGACTTATTTTTTTAGAGAAAAAGAAAGCACTTTAATCACAAAGCAAGACTAGATACAGCACAACAAAATAAGAGTGAAATACAGGGTTGTAACCAGTTGCATCTAACATGGAAGCACTACACACCTTCTCCCTAGGTCCCCTCTCCTTCCGACTTTGGTTGAGTTTCCGTTTCTACAAGTCCCAATGCTATATAGATTAAGCAAGGGTTAGGCAAGGGTGCAGATAACTCAAAGCAGTGTTACCTGACCAACTTGGGTCAGTGTCTTTTACAACCCTTAGTTAAAAAGTGTTAAGCGGTGAAGCAGTTTTGCCCAGTTGCATCATCTATGTCCCCTTAGATAGGCTGAGCCCTGGGTCTACCAGCTTTTGGTTGTGTTGCAGTTTAGGTTGCATGGCGGACATGGGGTGCACTCCAACTCTTGCATGGCTGGTCCTTTCTTCATAGGGGCAGCAGCAGCCTTGTTTGGGTCAGGGTTCAATGAGCAGACTTGCCAGGCAGACCTGCGTGATCACACCATTCTTTGGCAACAGTGACACTCTTGACTGGGTGCAGACCAGTGATTGGACGTTGCTGTTATGGCCTTCCAGATTAGTTTCTTCCAGATGATATCTCTGTGGAAGATGGCCTCCAGGCCAAACCTGGCTTCTTGCTTTGGAAGTTGTCCACCTTACATTTCTGTGCCAGTAGCAACAGTACCAACTTCACAAGCCTTCAGCGGACTGCCTCGTGAGACAGTAATCTTTGCTGTAGGTGTAATCGTGATGCATACTTTTTTTTATTCATCAGCATCTCCTGGGTACTTTTTATGATGGGAACAAGCTGATCCTGTCCTCCTAGACAGTACCGCAGCTGGCAGGCCATGGATACTTATTTTCTCTCTCAACAGACAGGCAGCCTTCTAAGCCCTTTAGGCAGATCATCAGCTGTTCCAACAAACAAACGCATATTTCAAATGATTTCCCCTTACGTCTGGGAGTCTGGCTATCAAGCAGAAGCCAGGTCTGGTCACACAGCCACTCTTCAAGTACCTAGCAGAGCATTGCCTTCCTTGTACAAGAAATACACGGGCCGGAACAAAGCGGGATGGTTTGGGTCCCACTTTTATACAGATGCTCTAGACAGGGGATGTAGTTCCACTGTAATGTTTCAGGATCAGTTTGGGTTGGTCCTCTTTCAAGTGTGAATTTCAGGTTGCTCTCTAGACACAACCTTTGTTTGAAGTGATGGTTTTTACATGAGATAGCAGCAGGGCTGGCTCCAAGCAGAAGTATCCAAAACAGAGACAAATGAAGTGTGGGATTCTTTAGCAGTATTCAGAAATAGACAAAAGGGCAAGCAGTGCCTAAAAACTTCCTCACATTAAACAGAATATTCAGTCATACCCCTCACCCAATCTACCAAATAGCAGTGCTGAGGAGGACCTAAGCAGCAGTCCTTCACTAACTAGCCTTCATAAATTTCCAAAAGATAACCCTCTCTCAATCCTCCTCACTTCACTGTCTGAGTTTCCACCATCCAGGCACAGGAATTCAGGCAATACAATTACACAGTCTAGTGGAACTATCCTCACCCTCCATCCGGTGCCATACTAAACCATGCGCATCCATAATGGACCCCACTGGCCACAGTATTCAGGCTAATACAACACACAGAGTCGTACTGGCATCCATGTCCTACACATGCACTACACACACACATGTATTCCACATGCATACAAATTTCAGCACAAGGAACTTTACACAGTAGGTGTCAGTGGACCTCACTGGTCACACTATAGAGTCAAAACCATGATACACTGTTACCACTACTTTAGGTGGTACACTCAGGGCACGGACAGTAGTCAATGGATTACTATGAGGCCACGCTTACTGTACCCATCCAGGTCACAGTATAGGTCCTTTCTCGTGCAATGTAAGGGACTTCGCACATGCTTCATAAGCGTGACCCCAGGGCCAAAAAAAGTTTTGTATGCAGTCCGAAAGTCAGAGCAAGTGTACCTGTAAATTTACAGTGTAGAGGACATTCCCATCACAACACAAGGGTAGCTGTTTTATGTACGTATGCATTCTCATAAAGTGCACAATCCCCATTGGTACCAGTGTGCTGCAGATACAAGTGGGTGTGCAGATACAAGTGGGTGAAGTTCACCAGTCCCTACAATGCACAGAACAAGAGATAATAATCAGCCACTCTGTAAGTATTTACTTGCAGAGGGTAACATTGCGTCGAAAATGGGCTCAGGTGAGGAATAGGGGAAAATATAGAGGAGAGAAACAGAGGATCAGTGGAAATTGAGTAAGAAGGACAGGTGGCACAAAGTCATCTGATTGAACAGCAATGTGTCATTAGGAAAAACTCCAGATGCCAGTGGGGACGAGAAGAGAAGATGCTCAATGGAAGGTAAGAGTGAACATAGGAGTGTGGGAAAAGTAGAAAACGGTAAGTAAGTAAATTTTGTGAAAGGAAATAGAGGAGAAAGAGAAATGAGATTTGTACTTCGATTAGGATACACTGATGGATAGAGAAGAGGATAGCAGTAGATTAGATGTACATTGAGTGGAAACGTCTTACATTTTTCCAAATGATCAGTAAGGAAGTGGACAGTTTGAGTTCTACAGGTAATAAGTTCCATAAGGTTGTTGCAAAACCTGAAAATATTTGTGAGGTTGCTTTCCGAGAGTTGAATTTCTTGGTTTCTAGGGAGGGCTTTTGGAAACCCCTTGCATTCTTTGTGCCTCCCAGTCTTTTGATGATAGGGTGGAGTCACAAGTTTATGGATGCTCAGTACCCTGTAACTAATGCAAGCCAACCTATATTTTATTGTGACCTCAAGCTAGAGACAGTGAGGGTCTCGGGGACAGGGTTGATAATGCCATTTGTGTGAGTCAGAGATCATTCTGGCAGCAGTGTGTAGTTCTACTTGAAAGGGGTTAGATCAGAAGAAAGCACACAAACAAAGAGTTATGATAGTCAATTCTGGGAAGAGTCAAATATTATGTTTGCAATATGGAAATGCTACGATGCAGGGAGGATTTAAGCTTTTTGATTGCACACAATGTTGCTTAGGCTTTGGCCAATTCATATCAACGGGGCAACCCTCTGTCCCTCAGAACCTGGGCATCATGTGATACATAACCAAATGGTTCTCTAGGATAACAGTTCTTGTTACTAACGCAATGGGCAAATTAATACCATCTATGTGGGGAAAAGCCCAAAGTCAAGGGTCAAAAAACAAATATCTGAAATGTTAATTCAATACAGTGTATTTCAAACATGAATCAGTATCATTAAACGTAAACAAAGGTGCTCCAAACAGTGCAGAGATGTGGAAGTGTTCATACAGCAATATAAGCTTAAACACATAGAAAGAGACACAAACTACAAATCCAAAACACAAATCAAGAGAATATGCTTAGACAAAAGCCCGTCCAATGTATCGATTTATCCAGTCTCCCTTAGTTGTTGGGCCTGTTTTATTTGTCAATATGGGAACAATAAATGGAAATTCAGTACAGGCAGACATAATATTGTAAACGTTTCAACCCTCTAATGTTGTGTGGTTGTTTTATGCATCTGAACGGGTCTTCGTCAGGACTAGGTGGGGAGTAACCTATGCATATTAAAACATATATATCTATAGTAAATTATCAGACCTTGAATATTTGAAAAGTAATGTCAGTTGTGCAGTATCTTGACTACATTGCCCCACCTGATAATAAGGAAAGGCAATCGATGAACTTCGTTTCTGCATGATATGCTATGGAGATATCAGATTCATTCCAGATTTCCAAAGGGTTAACTATGGTGGCCACAGCTGGTGAGAATTCATCACTGTTGAGTACAGAAAGCCACTTGTCACTTATTTTGTGCTTGTGAGGGCTTTCGATTAGGAGGTAGCCAGTTTTCTCATGGTTAAACTTCAGCTTGTAAACAGACATCCAGTTTTGTTTTTTTGCAGATAGGACATCATGGTGGCCACTTCATGAAACACTGAGATCTTTAGGTAAGTCTGAATTTCTTTTACATTTTAATGATCGGTCACTCAAGTGTCTTCACTGTAGAAAATTTCATAGGTAATAAGGAACTACCTATACAGGTAAGGAATATGGTCCCTCCTTCTCTCCTACTCCCAACCTCTTAGTACTGCATCTCATAGTGAAAGGCACAGAAAATAGTTGTATATGTTGCCTTACACTTTCCCTTGTGCATAATGCACTTTTGCCAGTCAGTACCACTGGGCTGGGCCCCTACATTTTTAATCGGATCCCTTCTGCTTTTTAGTTTTCTTGGTATCCCTTCTTCAACTTGAGTATCCTATGTCACATCACTTAGTGGTGCAGTGCCACGGGCATTTTCTAGACAACCACTGGATATAATTTTTCACTCCTTTAGCAACTACTTGGACTAGGTCTCTCAAGAATCATTGTGCATGCAATCAATAGATACACACCCATCCTACAGGGAACATGATTTTAGTTTTGTGAAGAAATGTCAGTGTCACGCAGCGGGACGTGGCGTGAGCCGAATGTTCGGCTCGGGACGCAGCACGCAGCAGTAAGACGCGCCGCACCCCTACCCTTTCCTATCTTTGTCGAGGCCCCAAATTGGGCATGGGGCCTCACTTCTGCATTGGCGCGGCGTGCCCCTGTTAGTTCCTGCCTCTCCCCACACTCCCTTTTCTTCCCCACTTACCTTCTGTTTCTTTTTTTCTTTTTTTTCTGTCGTCCTCGTTTTCTTCCAAACTTATGCCTTTCTTTCCTACCCATGATTCCATTCTCCTTCCCAGCATGCCTTCCTTTTCCCTGCATGCCTTGGAACCTTGTTTAATATGGTGCTTTTTCTATAGAATTCTATGATATGATCCTAATCCAATATAGCGACTTTTACTTCCTGTCGGTCACTTCCTGTTCTTTGGGTATATAAGGTGTGTGATTCCTCTTCTCTTTGCGCTGCAACACTTCCTTTGGGTGGTGATCTTCGCTCCCGTTCTTCTGCATCAGATATTGATTTCTGATCCTGTTCCAGCTTTTTCCTGGTCATTTTTGCCTTTTTGTTCTGATTTATTTTTACCTTTTGTTTTTTGTTTCAGGAGTTCCTTTTTTAGGTTTTTCCCCTTTTGGGGCTTTTTCCTTCGGGTACTCCTTCTGGAGGGCACGGACTGCTTTTGGCGTTCCCTCCATCAGCAGCACCGTGGCTACCAGAAAGGGTTGCCCCTTTTTGGGCCAAGGCCGAACCTACAAGAACAAGAACCTCACCACACTTCCAGTGGGCAACAGACACAGACTCCGAGTAGGTCGTGACAGTCCGTGAGTAGATACAGGGGCTGAGTAACCAGGCACAGTGCCAAGTACTTCTTCAGTCAGTGATTAAGCAAAAATAGCCTATATACAAAAACTCACTCCCAGTCATAAATGTGATCAACCTTAGAAAAATATGTGTGTTTTAGTAACCACTGGGTGAGTTAAGGTATGTCACATTACCACATTTTCCTCAATAACTGATGTCTTGATCTAGTCGGATCCGGTCAGTGGTCACAAAGCATGGCCTTCGCCATCTTGGGGCTGGTGGCCCTTGTCTGACAAAAGTTCTGGTTGCTCCACAGACCCATTGCACCATCAGGTTCTAGGTTAACTTCTGGGGTCAATGAGCTTGGTTCGCCTGGGCATACTGATACTGGTACAATGCACTGAGAGGTCAAGTGTTCCTCCATTCTTAAAGAGTTTCTGCGTGGGGGGGCTCAGTTCTCACCAGGCTAGCATTTGAGGGAGGTTACAATAGAAAGGAAAGACAGCTTTTGTGTGTAGGTGACTTCATGCTGCATCCTGTCCAGATAAAGTCTAATCTGCTTCTGACTCTTCCTCCTTTAGAGAGGCTGTTGAGAAAAGAAAGGCTGCTGAGCCAGTGACGAAAATGCTTCACATTTCCTGTACAGCCACATAATTCACCTGTACAAAAGATACACAGGACGAAATGCAGGCTCTGTGATGTACCACTACTCAGTGAGACCACTTGACTAGTCCCCTATATTGATGGGTCCCACTGATCTGTATCGAGGTATGAATGGCAACACCTTCTTCTATGAGTTAACAGATATTGAAGGTAATCAACTGTCCATTACTCGTGTCAAGAACTTTCAAGTAGTACCTCATGTGAAAGCTGAATTAAATTCTAAAGATTTTCATTTATTATGAGTTAAGAATTTACAAGGAATTAAGCTAACATGGAAAATAATGTGCGACCTGGAAAATGTGCCCACTTGAGTGGCCGTCATATAATACATAATGCTTTTAGTGAATGCATATCATAATTAGCTAAAGTGCACGTGTAGAGGAAAAATGTATTAGTATATCATATTAACGATTTCATGCTATGTATTTGTTTTAATAACTTTAGGCCATAAGTTGGTGAGGTTTGGGCCTAGTTTGCAAAACCTGATATCAAGCTGCAATGTTTAATAAATGATGGAAAATGTATTGTAAGACTAGAGAATTAGGCCCGTATTTATACTCCGTTTGCGCCGAATTAGCGTCGTTTTTTTCGACGCAAATTCGGCGCAAAACGAACGCCATATTTATACTTTGGCGTTAGACGCGTCTAGCGCCAAAGTATGGGCAAATAGCGTAATTTTTTTGCGTGAACGCCTTCCTTGCGTTAATGAGATGCAAGGAAGGCGTTCCCGTCTAAAAAAATGACGGCGACGCAAATGCGTCGTATTTATACTCCCGGGCAAAAATCACGCCTGGGAGGTGGCGGGTCAAAAAACCCCGCATTTGCGCCACTATTTAACGCCTGGGTCAGGGTAGGCGTTAAGGGGCCTGTGGGCTCAAAATGAGCCCACAGGTGCCCTCCCCTGCCCCCAGGGACCCCCCCTGCCACCCCTGCCCACCCCAGGAGGACACCCAAGGATGGAGGGACCCACCCCAGGGACATTCAGGTAAGTTCAGGTAAGTATAATTTTTTATTTTTTTAAAATAAAATTGGGTGGCATAGGGGGGCCTTATTTGTGCCCCCCTACATGCCACTATGCCCAATGACCATGCCCAGGGGACAGAAGTCCCCTGGGCATGGCCATTGGGCAAGGGGGCATGACTCCTGTCTTTACTAAGACAGGAGTCATTTAAATGGCGTCTGGGCGTCGAAAATAATGGCGCAAATCGGGTTGAGGCGCTTTTTTTGCCTCAACCTGACTTGCCCCATTTTAAGACGCCCTAACGCCATTTTCCCCCTACGCCGGCGCTGCCTGGTCTACGTGGTTTTTTTCCACGCACACCAGGCAGCGCCGGTCTGCTAGCGCCGGCTAACGCCATTCCATAAATACGGCGCCCGCATGGCGCTTCAGAATGGCGCTAAATTTTTTGACGCTAAACTGCGTTAGCGCAGTTTAGCGTCAAAAAGTATAAATATGGGCCTTAATGCTTTCATTGTTCATGCTGCGCTGACCAGACGATTTGTAAATGTCTTTTACTTTCTCACGAGAACTACTTGTAGAACCATGTTGTACTAAAGATCGCTACAAAGTTAACTTGATGCGTGAGACAGAAATGTTCTCAGGAACCAACAATGGATGCACTGACTGGAGCATGGATGGCAACAAAAGAGTTACCTGACGAGCCTGATGATGGGAACAGGAGAAGAGGAGCCAATCATCGACGTGTGAAAGGCAGTTTAGTTATATCTTAGATTTGAGTTTTAGTTTTTTTTGGGCCAACTATAAATGTACGATCAGACTGATGTCCAACTGACCAAGAGATCCATTGAGGAGATGTATAACAAAATGTTAATGTCTTTGTCATAGGTTTTTGTTCTTTAGTTCAAGGTACCAACCGCTATTTTGATAGAGCCCTAGTTAAATGTTTTCCAAATTAATTTTGACAAAATTACTTTGTCGAGAAGTTCAAACATGCTATTCTAATTAGAGGGTTAGTTTGTAATCCCAGTGTTGACAAATGTTATTAGCTAAGACTTGATCTTGTTCACCTGTTGAATCTAGATGTATGTCATTTCTATTGTGCAGTTATTGTTGCTTTTGATTAGTACTGTGACTCTTGAATGTTTAATTGGAAATGCTATAGTTAAATTGAGATTCTTTAGAAGATTTGGTCAGCCAGTGTTATTCATATATGTTTACCATTTGGTATTGAGACTAATATCCATGATGCTAGCATTTGTTAATATAGCGAAATAAACTTTCTAACTTTGACTAAAGGTGTGATTATACATGGCCACATGGGTCATGGTGTGTGAAGTTTACTATCTCAAGGTTTCTGACAAATAGATTGTTGTATTCATTGTTGCCACTTAGATTTGGTTAGAAGGACAAGCTGAAGAAGGTGATGGTGAGATTCCTCTAAGTGCAGTCAAAAGATCTATTGAACCTCTAACGCGTCCCCCTATGAATAAATTATAAAAGACCAAATAAAGTCAGGCACGCTCACACTCAGTACCAGTGGTTCAACTCTCCTGACTCAGTTGGACAGTGAGTGATGCTCTTATGGGCAATATCTTGGAGTCTGCAAACTTTTAGACCATCTAGACAAAGAGACTTGACCTAGAGATGGAAGCTCTGGTTGATCCAGGAAGCAGCCTTGCTAACTTCTTGTCATCTCTTTTGGTGTTTGAATGTTTTTCTGGTGGCTTGAATGCTAGATTAGAGTCTACAGTTTTGGGCTACCCCCATACCTTTTTACCACCAGTACTGGCTCCTGCACTTGTGACCATGGTTGCTATCCTTTCAGCACCACAGATTTAGGTGGCTATGATATCACCTGCAAACAGTGTCAGTATCTAACTTCTCACCTAGGCCCCATGATTGGGTCCTGCTGGCCTAGGGAATAGCCCAGATGATCTGACTTCAAAGCCAGCTCAATGCAAGAAACTGAGCGTGACTGATTCATATACTGACATTGGCTTATACATATACTGATCAGGACAGCAATGATCCTGATAAACAGGGGAACATGCATCCAACAAGTAGCGGATGCTCCACCTTTGTTAAGGCCATCAAGGCACTGTTTGTTGATACCCTTATTCCGATTCTACAGGTTGGGGTTATCTACACGTTGATGGCTGTCTAAGTTTTTCCACTGAAGCTTTAGTTCATTTTGCAGCCTCATGTCCTTAAGGAGGCACATGAAGTTTGGAAGAGGCTATGGTTTGAGATTTCAAAAGTCTTAGCACAATAAGTGCTTGAAGCACAATCTTTATCACTGAAAGGCTGCAACACAAGCTGTCTGGCGATTTATAGAAAGAAAATGTGCCAGTCTTGTGGACTCTCATGTAGAGTGATGTCAATGCAATCATGGTAATCTGCGCTCTCTCCTCTGGCACTAATTTGATGCCATGCCTACCCGCTGTCAAAAGATGTCTAGGGAGAGTATAAATGTTTAGACGTAATCTTGATAAAGAGGATGCTGAGCACAAATTGGTGATCTACTTCATAGATACCATTATAAGGATTACACACATCAATTTCTTGATGCAACGTGGGACCTGGTTGAAGTCTGAACTTAAGGCAGGAGTCCCAGCTTTTATTGCTATGCGAATAACCATTTCAGTTGTTTAATGGATGAGGTGCTGCAGCTCTACTAGATTGGTGGGTAATGGCAAACTAATCTGTACCGTTCAAGTGATACCACCATACCCCATTCTTTCAGGGTAAGGGCCACTCTTCATCCCAAGATTTCAGCTATAATCTCCTATTCCTCTGCTTTGACTTCTTAGCCAAGGAAGAGATTTTATTTTTTCTTTGTTTTCAGGGTTTTATATAGCACGAACAAGACCCTTTCGAGTGGCAGAGCTCCTTGAAATATTAATAAAAGTAGTTATGATACAACGATAATGAATATACATAAAAGTATACACATAAAAATGTTAAAGTTACAAAAGCAAATAAAAGGAAAAGAGACAGGAACACAAAGTTGTTCGTAACTATTGGTGTGAGTGGAGTCCGATAGGCGTCAAGGCGGTGTTTAAGAGGTTAGGAAACAGAAAACAGCTCAAATCTTGGTGATGTGGACGAAGGCTTGATAAAACAGAGAGTTAGACAGGCATGTAGACGTCTCGAGAGAGGGAGGCATGACCTCAATGTGAAAAAAATCAATTGGATAGTAGAATTCCTGAAGATGAAAGTGGAGGGGCTGCACTTGCTCTCCAGAGGAAAGGAGTTGCAGACCGTAGGGGCAATTCCAGAAAAGGATCGATTGTAGGTTTTCTTTTTATTGAATATTTGTGGCTTAAGTAGAAGGGAGCTTCTTCTTCTAGAATATCTGATTCCACCAGATAGGGTCAATTTCTGGGCCAGAACTGCTGGGTGTTGGGCTGCAGTGCTTTTTGGGTCATACAGGAAATTTTAGGCTGGATCCTAGCCTCATAGGGAAGTCATCTCTTTTTTTTGAGCCAGTGAGGAGCCTTGCAGCTGCGTTCAAGGTAGCTTTTTAGCGGTGCACATTTGCTTTTTCGGGAGGCATGACCTCAATGTGAGAGGAATCAATTGGATAGTATAATTCTTACTTCATTCCGGAAGATGAAAGTGGAGGGGCCGCACCTGATCTCCAGAGGAAGGGAGTTGCAGACTGTAGGGGCAATTCCAGAAAAGGATTGATTCTAGGTTTTCTTTTTGTTGAATTTCTGTGGCTTAAGTAGAAGGGAGCTTCTCCTTCTAGAATATCTGTGTTCGCCAGATAGGGTCAATTTCAGGGCCAGATAGGACTGGGTGTTGTGCTGCAGTGCTTTCTGGGTCATAGAGGCAATTTTAAGTTGGATCCTAGCTTCATAGGGAAGCCATTTCAGTGACTGTAGGTCAGGGTGATATGATCTCTCTTTTTGAGCCAGTGATGAGCCTTGCAGCCACGTTCCAGGTAGTTTTTTAGTGCGGCACGTTTGCTTTTCTGGAGGCCCACTAGGGTGGCACTACCAAGTCCAGTAGTATTAATAATCAGGATTCATCCTGATCGAGTGAGTGCAGAGCATCATCAACAATGTGGACCAGTGCGGTTTTGGTGCTATGACCTGGTTTGAAATCAGATTGACATTGGTCGATTAGTTGGAATTGCTCAATGTGATTGCAAAGCTGTGGGTGCACACATTTTTCCAATACTTGGCCAAAGTTGGGATGTTGGAGACAAGGTGGTAGTTGTTGGGTTCAGACTGATTGGAACTATTTTTTGTAAGATAGGAGTAACCTGCCCACTTTTTAGGCAGTGAGCTAAGGAGCCTTGGGTAAGTAACCCTGGTCCAAAAGGGGAGTGCGAGGTGAATGAACTCATTTAGGAGTTTGGAAGGAAAGGGATCATTGAAGTGGCTGCAGTATTTCAGAGAAGTTAAAAGTTTAGAGATGTTGTTTTCCATAACGTTTTTAGAGTTGGACTACGTAGCATTGTTTTTAGGTTTGTGGGGAGAGGTAGTTGGGTAATCTTCCTGAACATGAGTGGAAGGGTGTCGGGGGGGGGAATGTGCAGTCAGGTTTTTGAGGTGTTCTGTATCTGGGTGATGATTAGCATGCTTTTCTCTGCAAAGAAGGACTCAAATGTTATGCAATTAGGTAAGTTTTGCTGTCAGAGGCTGAGGGCATTACCTTTCTAGATCGTGTTGGTTTTTGACAATTTCAAACCGTTTTTTTGGCCAGTTGATTGCCATATCAAGTTGGTTCCAAAAGAATGCTGGTTTGGAATTTCTAATGTGCCTATTGTAGGTGCTCCATCTTTGTCATAGACGTTTGATGTTAGACAACGACTGCGTATGTCTCCAAGCTCTTTCAACAAGTCTGGGGCATCGGCGTTCCTTGTTAAGGGTGCGGTTGAACCAAGGGTTGGATCTTTTGGATGAGACTCTCTTTAGTTGTTTGGGGGCAATGAAATCCATAATTTTTTACATGGAGCTGATGTAGTGTACAATGAGGTCATGAATGTCATGCATGTTAGAGGGAGGAAGCAGGTTGTGTTTACTAATAGCAGACATCATGGGTGGGCTGATATTATATGTGTCTCTGACCCAGTGTTTGGTTTTTATAGGTGTGCCCCTAGAGTTAACTGCTGTTTCAGATATGAAGAAGGTGATGCAATGGTGGTCAGTTCAATTGCAAGGAAGAATGGATTCCACTTGAACTGTGTTTTCTTTTGCGATGGTTAAATCTAAAGTGGCACCTTTATAATGGGTGGGGCAGCTGCATGCTTGGATAAGGCTGGGGTCCCGGAGGAAGGATCACTTGAATTGTTCCAATGAATGTTGAAGTCAACAAGCAAAATATGGTTGTTACAGTCTTCAAAATTGGAGGAAGTGATCACCATGATCTGCTTTATGAATATGTGCTTATCGCCAGGCTGATGGTGAATCGTCAGCAGAGTGCACATAGAGTTTTCATTGGTGTTGATCCTAAGGTATTCACAGGAGGGCAGTGACAGAGAATCTGTTTGTTTCATGGGTAGCTTGGACCTGTGTATACAGGCCAGACCACCCCAGGAGCAGCCCAAACCATGTAAGTTGATGATGTCATGACAGGGTGGAGCTAGTATGTCAAGAATTGGGCATGAAGATTTCTTCAGTCAAGTTTCAGTGCGTATTAGGATGTCAAGGTTAAGTATAAGATGAGGCTATGTCAGCAGTGTTATTTACAGCTGAGCGACAATTGAGTAACAAGCCTTTAAGTATGTTTTGGTGGTGGCAGTAGAAGTGTGTGAGATGGGAACTTGTTTGAGGGTCATGTTATTAATGTATTTAGAGCTAGAGTGGGATTCCCTAGGAGGGTGATTGATAATAGTCTGAATTTTACCAGCAGGTATCACTTGGGTAGTCGGAGCATGGTTCTAAGTGGCATGGAGGGAGACAATATCATTATTCAAGAGCTGTCTGACTAGTCTATTGTTTCAAGAGTAGTGGTCAAGATTCAGCTTCTCACTCCATCTGGTTTGTGGGGCCTAGGTATTTGCAGGGCAGGAACCACAGTAGCAATTGTGTATAGAGATGATGTGGTTCTGGCTGTGAGTCGACTGTAAGGACCTAATATGTTCCAGGTTGGAGGTGATATGCACTCATTTACAGATGTCAGCTCTAATCAGTAGTAATTATGATTTTATGATCTTAAGCATAGAGTGAGTGTTGCCGCTCCTAAAGGGCTCCTGACTGATGGAAGCACTTAGATAAGGAGACTTAGCCGAATCAGACTGATTGCGGGATAGTCATAGGTAGTTTCCACTGTTGGCGTCTTGATAGTGGATGATTGATAGGGAGTGGAGCATGTACTGTTCCGGGTAATGGGAGAGTTGGTACATGGTTCCTTAAAGGGATGGGAGGGGGTGCTGGAGGAGTGTTTTTGTTGTAAGACATTGTCAGAAGTATCAGTTGAGGAAGGGGTATGGTGTACTGCAATTAAACCCATGGAGGCATTGGAGTTTGCCAGGGGAGAGAGTTGGGAAGAGGGGTAATGGGGGATGGGAGAGATGATGTTGGTGCATGTGGAAGAGTCGGTGGGAAGTAGCGTGGGAGAGGCGTAGTAGTGGCCAAGTCTAATTTGTTCTTGATATAGGAGAAGAGATTGACAAAGAGTTCTTGGTTGCGATCTGAAGTCAGAATGAGCATGGTGCCGTTGTTATAGATTGAGAAGGTGGCTTCCACATTGTACAAATTAGAGGGCCTGATAGTGAGTGTCTGGCTGTGTGGTATTTTCTTGATGGTGGTGGTATTGAGTAACATGATAGCACTTTCCTCCATTGCGCATGCCTATTGGTAGAGAAGATGAGGTCATTTAATATAATGCCCTTGTGACAGAAGTAGGTGTCTGTGATAAGAGTTTCTTTCTAAGGTTGGAATTTTTTTTTTTTTTAATTTTTAAAGGTGTTTTAGATAGGTTTAGTGGGTAGTTTATTCTGAATTACTTGTTTCCTACAGGGGACGATAGGGCGATCATCATGTTGTCTTGGGATGATTCCATGCTGGGTGAAGAAGTCATGCAAAGCAAGAGGATGTAGGGTGGGGACCTCTTCCAAGATGGCAGCTGTATTAGAAGCAGAAATGGGACTAATATATGGAGAAGTTGAGAAGTCCCCTTTTCTGTTTTAGTTAACTGATAGGTTAAAATGTCATTTGTCAGTTTCTATGAAGGTGGATGTGCAGAGGATCTGTGAAGACAAACAACAAAGGGGTCATCTTAGGTTGCAAAAGGATAGAAGTAGCAGAACAAAACGTCGACAAGATGGGGCAACAATTGCCTAGGGGAAGGAACTTCAGAAGATTGGATGGGGCGACAAGAAGGCCCCAGGTCTTGCATCATTCCACCAGATAGAGAGAGTCACTCCATAAGAATACCAAACAAAAAATAGGCACTGTGAGCACCGTCAGGACAACAATCCCTTTCTGTATATCACCCATCAAAGTCCCAGCACATTATGCACACTGTCTTCAGCACAGCATGCACACTATACCTCTGCATCTCACAATGCCCATCATTTCAGCAGCCATGATCACATTGAGATGGCAGGACCTGCACCTCTTCTGCCAGAGGGCTGGTACAGCCAGGCGAGGACGCTGGAAGTCTTTCACAGGCTCTCTGCACCCAATCCTTCTCATGAGGTCACCGGGAGCACTGCAGACTCCTCCAGCCACCTCCAAGCTGCTCCCTGGGATCGGCTATCCCACATGGTGACAATGCCAACGATTGGGCTGGGGCCCCACTAGATCGAGGGGTCACGACAGACCCAGGTGGATGAGTCTCAAATTGCCTCTGAGAATCCATTTTGGCTTGGGAAGCGTCAGGGCAGGAGCCTCGAGAACATCGGGGGAGATGCACGGACAACTGTATTGGAGTGTTCACCGGAGCTAGCAATCATCGTGATGGGAGCCTCGAGGATGTCGGGGCAGGCAGTGTCCGGGGAGCTTTCGAAAACCAAGCGTAGGCAAGGTCACCGTTGTGTATTAGCTAAGTTGTCAATTACCAGCTAAAAACATGGCTAATCGCATAAAAGTGATCCCAAGCCCGGGAACCTCTTAGAGGCTCAACCCTCCGGCAGCCATCTTGTTCCATGATGTAGGGAATAAAAATCAAGCCAGCCACACAGGCCTCAACAGAGGCCAATGAGCTCCAGTGAATTGTTTAGTTCTCAGGTAACTCCTGCATTGCCATTATCAGGCTTTAATACCACCCTTATGAATCACAAATAACAATACATTATGGGGGTCATTCCGACCTCCGCGGGCGGCGGAAGCCGCCCGCCTGGCGGGAACCGCCAGAAGACCGTACCGCGGTCGAAAGACCGCGGCGGTCATTCTGAGTTTCCCGCTGGGCTGGCGGGCGACCGCCAGAAGGCCGCCCGCCAGCCCAGCGGGAAACCCCCTTCCATGAGGATGCCGGCTCCGAATGGAGCCGGCGGAGTGGAAGGGGTGCGACGGGTGCAGTTGCACCCGTCGCGATTTTCAGTGTCTGCTTGGCAGACACTGAAAATCTTGGTGGGGCCCTGTTAGGGGGCCCCTGCAGTGCCCATGCCATTGGCATGGGCACTGCAGGGGCCCCCAGGGGCCCCACGACACCCGTTCCCGCCAGCCAGGTTCTGGCGATCAAAACCGCCAGAGCCAGGCTGGCGGTAAGGGGGTCGGAATCCCCATGGCGGCGCTGCCTGCAGCGCCGCCATAGAGGATTCCCTTGGGCAGCGGGAAACCGGCGGGACACCGCCGGTTTCCCGTTTCTTACCGCGGCGGTACCGCCGCAGTCAGAATGCCCATGGGAGCACCGCCAGCCTGTTGGCGGTGCTCCCGCGGTCGTTGGCCCTGGCGGTCCATGACCGCCAGGGTCAGAATGACCCCCTATATTTTTAATACAAAAGTTTATTGAAAATGTAGATGTATGTAAAAACATTGTATATTATACCCAGTGAGGGCAATTGCTAAAGTTAAGGAGAGTTATTTTTTTTGAGTAGCACAATACCCATGGCCCTTGATGTCCAAAAGGGGAGATCTGTTTCTGCAATATTCTGGTGACGACATACCTAGTCTACTGTATTGCAATGTAAACTGGCCTTCTGAAATTGTTATCTCCAAGGTACAAAGATTCAGAGATAGGCAGCCAGAATGTGAATAGACCCTTGCAGAGGATTACACCACACAGAAGGCTCTGTATTGTTGTATGACTAGACAAAGATAATGCCTGGACAATGCTATTTTACGTTCCAGTTCCCACAACCGTCAAGACTCCACCACTCTATCCTCCTGTCTTTCCATATTGGCCCTCATTTTGAGAGGCAAATAGGCCGATATTGGTTTTGGGTTGCTTGTATTCCGGTTCAGAGAGGATCAGGCTTGGCTGTTCTGACTGAGCTGTTCCTATTGGAGCAGATCCAAGGCTGCTATCCATACAACATATGGCTGGGTCTAATCTGAGGTCGCATGATGGGCAAAAAATGATGAACATAAGTAATAAAAAGTGGCACAGATAATCTCAAACATTCCATCCATGACTTTTTGTATTCTCAATTCTGGGTTAGGCATACTTTGTCTAAGGTAGAGCACGTCTCAGCTAAATAAACAGGGCCCATGATGTTATGGTCTTATAGATGATGTAAGTAGACTTGAAGATGATGTAAGTGTGCAAGAAGAGCCAGTGACAGGTCGATTTTGAGGTTAAAGCAATTGATTTTAATAGGTTGTCAGTTGGGGTGTGAATCTGTTAAGGTTCAAGCAAATGAGACAGCTTTGGACTTTTGTTTGTTGTTGCTGGTGAAGAGAAGATATTTGGTTTCGATTGGGTTGAGCTTCAGGACAGTGCTGGACATCCAGGTTCAGAAGAGGTGAAGGCTGTCCCTGAATGGGTGAAAGTGAAAAGGCATAGAGAACTTCACACAGAGTTGTGTGTATTTAGTGTATTCAACAGGCGAAAGGGAGTTTCTGAGATCTTGAGGTAACCATCTTAGCAAACTGGAAGAAGCTGGAGTGGAAGGAAAAGAATGAAAATAACATGATGGAGAACAACAGTGACCTCAAATCAAGTCTTCTGGCACTAATCCAAAATCTGACTAGTCCCTACCAAGCAGAAGAAGCACAGAAAAACCAGCCCTTGATGAGTTTTCAAAAAACAAATCATCAGAGCTATTTCTTCGAGGGTTTGTCGGAAAGTTCTACAGGTTAGGTATGAGGTATTAGAAAGAACAGCCCTTGAGTCATGCCCGTCTAAACTGCAGAACTAAAAGGGAATTCACTGAGGAAGTCTGGAGGTTATGTGATGGAACATATTGTCTTAGATGATCCAATAAAAAGGTAGGGCCATTCTTCACCCTTGCTTTATTCAAATGCAAGGGATTTCAAAAGTCATACATTTGTGGACGGAGAGCCATTGAAGTGACCTAAGATCAGAAAGATTTAGAAGAATGCGCCGGTTTCTCGCTTCAGTCAATGAAGCTTTGAAGATCATCCAATGAGGCTTCAAGCAAATGTACAGCCCTGTGATTCAGTCCACTTGAGTCAGATCCAATGACATTGTATTCCAACAAAACTGTAAATGCTTCATTTACAGCCTCTTCCACAATTTTTTTAATATAGGGTAATGGTGGAAGGGGGGATTGGTGTTGATGCGTTCATAGTTGAATGCAGACTGTTTTTTTAATCAGTTTACTAATGAGGTGTAGATGAGTGATGATAATAGCTGGTGAGGTAGTCAGGGTCCAGGGTGGATGTCTGTAGGTGGGGGAGGATCTTGCTGGTCATGAGGTCTTCTGGGAAGGTACAATTGAAAGGGAGAGGGACACCTTGATGAAATCAACAGAGGTAGGAGTGCTTTTTTGGAGAGGGCTTTCATAAATGATGAAGATTTTACAACAGCAGCGAAGGAGGGGACTGGCGCCTTTGATTAGGTCAGGGAGTTGTGTGATTGACAGAAAGTTGAAGGATAGCCATACAGAGATATTGAGTCAAGGAATAGTGAATGTGTGGATACAACCTTGGCTTTGGGTGTAGTTGCATTTATCAGCAGAGTGTTGGACTGGAGAGCTTGGGATTGGTTTCATGCAGTGTTTGTATTGAGGAGTGTTCTGCTCACATTGAGGCTTGCCCTGGTGAAGTAGTTAGCTAAATAGACGTGGTGAGGATCCCGAGTGTCAAGGGGAGAGACTTTAGTACAGTCAGGTCATCATTTTCTTACATTTGCTTTCCTGTTTGCTTATCATGTGCATGTGGATGATGAGTTCTTGGGAGTACCATGGAGGAGATGGTTTGAGCTTGCAGTTTTCATGTTTTCTTTGGGTATGGATGTCTTTGAGGTTCTTTGGGTCTGTGATGAGGTTAAGGTTATTCAGGAGAAAGCTGACATCGGATGCTGATGAAGGGTGTTGTGTGATCTGAACTCATGTTCAAGGATATCGATGGAGAAGTTAAGGAAAGAGTGCAAGGTTTGTTACTCTCGTTTAGGTTAGACTTTGTCGGTAGGATGGGCATGTAGTAGGGTGAAGGGGAATGGGATGTGATCAGTGAAGTTCAGGTTCATGGGAGGTGCTGCAAATTGCTGATGTTTTGCGCTTTTTTTTTTATTAGACCCGTGGGCTTGTATCATTTGTGATCAGCTTTTTGTTACATATAGTAGAATAGATGCTGACAAGCCCACATTCAAAACTACAATTGTTATACAGGTAAACTCATTCATCTTTCTTTGCTATTTCTGGCTATCCTTTTGTCATCGCTTTATGGTGATCCATTACTCATAGTATTTTTTCACTCCAAGTTCTGTCTACTCCTATTGCCGAACTCTCAGCAAACACTAAAAACAATAACATTAAAAGGCTTGGCATTAAAGCACGAAATGGTGAGGGTCCAAAACTCAACTAAGGGAAGATGTTATGGGTACAAATAGAGATATTGCAGTAAAATGGATTTCATTCCTGAATGCTGTCGGATGCTGGAGACTGCATGGATTTTAACTGAGGGTGGCAGACCTCACTGTTGGGGTAAGGTAAACAGAAAACTCAGCCCTGCATGTAAACCATAGCCTGACAAGCAGGTAAACCCCGTTAATGTTAATGTTATTGGTATTTGTTAGGCGCGACAAATCCCCCTCAGGAGGGTCTCTCGACACTGTTACACCCTCACAGGTCTAAGTTGAAGAAATTAGCAAAAATGAACAAAGATTAAAAAGCCAGGTTTTGAGGATCTTTTAAAATGGTTAAAGTTGGTGCATGAACGTAAATGCAAGGGAAGCTGATTCCAATGTTGGTGGGGGGGCAGTTATGAAAATGAGCGTCCCCATACCTGATCAAACATATGCACAAAGGACGTAGTAAAAGTCTCCCACTAGACATAAGAGTATGTGTAGGAGCATATGACAGCAATTTGCTCTGCAGGTGGTGAGGTCCATTTCCATGCAGGGACTTGTGTACCAAACAAAGAAACTTAAACAGAGAGTACTTTTTTAAAGGCAACCAGTGTAAGGTTATGAACATAGGTTTAGAGGGATATTGAGGTGGCAGATTACAAATCAGGCGGGCCACCATGTTTTTCACAACCTGGAGCTTGGCACAAAGTCTTTTTGTTTATAGCTAGCATTAAGGCATTGCCATAATCTAGGCAGCTTACAATAAGTGCCTGGGTATGGGATTTTTGAAGAGGTATCCACTAGAACGCTTTCCTGAGAAGGCACATGATTCCAAAACACGATTCCAAGATAGCATTAACATGTTCTTAGATTGTCATCCATCATGACACCCAGTTTTTTTTATAAATTTGTATTCGTTTGTTAACAAAAAGCAAGTCACAATTACAGGCCAGATAGATTCTAACCCTCCCAGCCCACGCTTCATGTACATTACAGTGCAGTGTCCAGTCTATAACAGTGCAGTGTCCAGTCCTGTAACACTGAACCATTTATTACAAATCTTGGTGTGTTTTTTTGGACACCCCAGTGCCACATACAGCGGCCTTTCCATCTGGACACCCAATCGACTTCCCACCTCCATTTCGAAATTGCCAGAGGCCCGGGTGTCTTCCAATGTGATGCAATGTCTCTTTTAGCAACCATCAGGGCAGTGTGTAGTAATATCTTGTCCGCCTGAGAACCCCCACCCCTTCATCCACCCCCAATAGGACTACAAGTGGGGAGAGGTCCAGTGTTAGACCCAACACCACGGAAAACTCAGCCAAGCCCGTCTCCTATTAGTGTGCTATGACAGGACAGGAACATACCATATGGATGAGATCGGCTGCTGAGCGGGAGCAGCAGCTGAAATTTGGACTGGTCAGAAGACCCGCCCTATGCAATTAGACTGGGGTAAGATAAACAGAATGTAACTATAATACCTCCACCAAGAGTAACTTGGCAGAGATTGTGATGACTCTAGGCGCCATCAATGCAGTCCTCATCCTCCAAGGGTCCAATCCAAGTTTCCCAGCGTGCCCTAAAGGAGTGGAGAGTCTCACGGGCATTTATGATCAAGGAGCGGTATATCTGGGGGATAGTCATAGGGCTTCCATCATCACCTTAGCCTCCATGAGACTAAATTCTGTGATGGAAGTGTCAGGGGGGATTTATAACCTTACTGCATGACTTAGTTGCAAGAATTTGTGAAATTGTGTGAGTTCATATGTCTGCCGGAGCTCTTGGAGAAATGCCATGTGTGTGCCTGTCCACATGTCTCCCCTGAGGGTAAAGCCTATGGTGTCCTACCAGGTAAAACCCTCCAAGGTGGTCACTTCCCACAATCATATACCATGCCACAAGGGGGTATGTTGACTGATTTTTTGCCACCATCCTGTGTGTCACTGTGCAGCTCTCTACCCATAACACACCACCCTAGCAACTTCTGGGATGGGCGTACACATGGGGCCACCGTATACCAGCTCCATAATATGAAGGAAGCCCGACAAGGTAAGTTCTTGTCTGTAAGCTGGGTCCGACCAGCCTCCAGTGACCCAATGATTAATAACCAGGACTTGGGATGCTAAATAGTAGAAGTATAGGTTGGGCATGCCCAGCCCTCCATCGTACAGTGGACATTGACAGGTGCGCAAAGCTAGGCAAGGTCTGTTGTTATGCCAGAGGAAAGCAATGGCCAAGGAATCCATTTAGCTAAACCAGTGACAAGAGTTACTGATGGGAAAATGTTGGAAAAGTTATAAAAAACGGGGTAGTACCATCATTTTATATAATGCAATTCTTCCCACAACATTTAGGGGTAAAGAGTGCCACTTTTTGAGGTCCGCTTTGACCTTACGTACTATCGGGGTAATGTTGAGGGACCAGGTTCGATGTGGGTCAAGAGCTATGAAGATACCTAGATACCGAAAGCTAAGGCGACGGATTGGGCTATTTGTTTGCCAGTCTACACTGTCTTGCAAACCAAACAAGGGCACCAGAAGTGCTTTAGCTGGGTTGACGGTCAAGCAAGTGGCCTCCGCAAATAGTCGCAAGAGATAAAGACAGCAAGGGCCACTGTCTCCTGGGTCTAAGAGGTATAATAATACATCATCGTGGTAAAGTGGAATACGGTCCTCATGGCCCATACCCCATTCCCATCCCTTAACTTGAGTGTCGCAGCACATAAGCAGTGCGAGGTTCTCTACGGTCAGCGCAAACAGGAGGGAGAACAGAGGGCAGCCCTGTCAGGTACCACAGAGGATGGAAGATGCCTCAGAAACCACGCCTTTAACCTGCACTCAAGTCATCTGGTTTGTGTATAGCACTTATATCAGGCAACAGAAGCGGAACCCGAAATCCTCCCTCTCCAGGACCCAAATTATGTATTCTCAGTCCAGTGTATAAAATGCTTTCTCAAAGTCTATCGGAATTAAGGGCAGTGGAGCTGGAAGTGAGTGCCGCTTGGCGAGTGCCACGTGCAGATGCTGAAAGCAATGTCTGGTGCTACGGGCAGACATAAAGCTGCATAGATCTGTGTGGATTAAGGACGCCAGTGCTTGTCATAGGTGGTTAGCCAATATGGTTCCATTTCATTGGTAAGGGAGATAGGCTGCTAACTGGCACAGGAGTTCTCTAAAGGTCTCATAGATACAGGTTGTTCACCATTTATTTAGAGAAGCAGCTCTCTGACACTGGACATTAGGGGGGGGGCTGTGGAGTATATCTCTGGCTCAAGAACTGTGTTAACATCCCTACCTAATTTGCAAGATAATTTGAGGGAGCCTGGGAAGCCTAAATAGGCGAGGTACAGGCTACAACATTAGTAAATTCCTTCAGAGTCTTATATAGTTCTTATGTATAATTTCTCACATTCTTGATTCTCTCCACAATGTGTCTTCATTGCTTCTTCAATATTCTTGTGATAGACTCATAGTGTAGTTTTATAAATGGTTTTATCACTCAAGGTTTTTGTGGTCCTCCATTTACGCTCCAGCTTCCAACAAGCTGTTTTTTCCTCTTTCAGTAAGTCTTAAAAACAAAGCGAAAATGCTGTTTTTGATTTGGATTGGCTAAGTTTAGAGGGAGCAATCACGTCAAGCGCCTGAATAAAGGCTCCCTCAAAAACTGCCAGTGCCATATCAATATTTGCTTGGCCGTTTAGGGAAGGGGGACAGTATGATGTAAATGATAGGAGCTCAACTTTTCTCCATGGTCTAATCAGCCTGGGTGCTGTTTCCTTGGGGCCCAAGGGTTTTCCCATATTAAAATTAAAAATAATAGAAAAATGGTCTGTCTGTCTAGGCCGACGGGGTGAAAGATAGTCTACTTGATGGTTGAGGGAATTAGTAAATAAAAGATCCAATGTATCTCCTTCCATAGGGGTTTGGCCTACCATTTTTTCATGTAGACCTAAGGATTCTAGGTCCAAGAGCAAGCGAGTGCTATCAGGTTCTGAGGTCAGCTCTACATAATGATTGAAATCCCCAACCTACATGAAATTGTCAGCTGCCGGGATATGTGGTGCCAGACATTCCATCCGCTTGTTACTAAAGTATTTTCTTAAGCCTGGAGGGCTTCCTACCACCCTCCTCATTCACCCTCAAGAATACCTTCCCCTTGCCCTCAACCAATACAAAACAAATGCATGGCTTGTGCCATCCTCCACCAACAACCTCTGTTCCTTTCAGTTGAAGGGGCAGACAGCAACTGATGGTGCAAGGGCGTTAAAAGCGACCTCCCGCCTACTTTGGATCAAAGTAGTGAAGAACACCAGCTTCGAAGCCCGGTGTTTTGCCACTCTCACATCAGAGCAGTGAAAAAAACAAAACTGATTGTTTTTCACTGCTCTGACATCAGATCAATGACTATCCAGATTTTGGAACCCGTGTTAGTGATCATTACTTCTGACGGAAGCCCTATATAACAGCCTCAATTATGATGGTATTTCAAATCCTGGCACAAAAACACAGTGATAGAGTATTAACAGGTAGGGAGATGGTAATGGATATCATATTCTGAGACAGTGTTTAGAACTGGTGTTAATTTATTTTGCCATAGGATTTTTAGCTGACGTTCCATGTGAGTGTTCGGAGCCACAGTGTATAAGACAGACACAGCTGTCCTGAAGCACACATATTTGACTGGCATACATCCAGTGTTTTGTATTACGATTTTTATATAGGCTCATATTCAGTTGTGTGCAATGGAGAAATATTGTCCGTGTGGCTAACATGCATAATACCTTGGAAAGATTTCAATAGTCTCCCTTCAGAACTGTAAAATCAATGGCTTTGCATGTATTATATTTAGAAACCTGTGATGTATGCTGCAGTTTGGCTCCATTTTCCCAAAAATCTTATAATGGGCAGAACTCTGCATTTTCCCGGAGATAGTCCCGGCAATTCGGGCTTGCTTCTTGATATCGCTCAATTCGGATCAGTATCACATTTTTTCCTAGGTCTGCTTTGCTGTCGCAGTTCATCTCTGTCTTTATATTTCATATATCTATATAGATGACACCCCTTCTTAGAGGGTCAATAACATTCGTTTACATAGTGAATTCAATCATATTTAACGTTTATGAAAATCCCCAAAAGATTCTGAGAAACCTACTTCTACCATCCAAAAGGTTCCTTTCTGTGGGCTGTGAATGATACTGTAGCCATTCCTTGGATTCCGAGAGATGACGTCAGGCTCTTTGTTTGGCCTCTGTGTGGTGACGTCACCGCGTCCGCTTGCCCGTACTGCTATATGTGCACGTAACAGAAGAAGGAACATGACCTTGCGGACTTCACAATCTCCAGGCCTGTGAAGCTTTGGTGGCCAGGACTGCCCCCGGCCCTCACCCCTCATTTCAGCACCTGAGCTCACCCTCCCCAGCGCCCTGCCCACCCGGGGCCACGCTATGCGGAGCTGTAACAGGACCTGTGGCCCCCGGGCCAAGGTGAGATGAAAGGCTCGGTGTGTGTCAGGTGCACAGCTGCCTTCCCCACATCAGAGCTCTCCCTTGCACCGGCCTGTAATAAAGATGCATCAACTGCAGGCCTTTGATATAGCATTCCTCCACCAGGAGGGGGGAGAGGGGTGACCGTGTCTGGCGAGGAGAGGTGCTCAGAGCCAGCCTGCCTACCAGGAAGGCGCAGTGAGAGGACACAGCGCAACGTCTACACCCGAGACTCTCTACTTCCAAATGTACGCACAGCACAACACATTCTTACCCTAGATCCTCAAAAACCTCCAATAAAGGGGGCAACGGAGCACATTGTAACGGACTTTCGGTCCTCTCCAGTGTTCGACTTGTATGAAATAATAATAATAATAATTGGAGAATTGCAGGGTCAAAAGATTTACTTAGGGGTCCTCTGCCAGCACTGCTGAATGCTGGGTTGCTCAATAACCAAGGCTGGGGAGTCGTGATTCCTCCTCAAGCCTCTTTCTTCTGCCTCCCCACACCTCTTACGGCGGATTCACCAACTCATGCAGGAGTATGTAAAACTGAATTCCTGTAGTACTCTTACATGCTTTGTAACCTTGCCTTAAAACATTTAACTGGGACTAAAAATACAATTAGTACACATTAAAAGGACTGTGCCCCCTTTTCAGTTTCGTCAATAGGGGGATGGAGGTATAGGACGAAAGTATATCAAAGTGAAGAGTACACGTGTGGTTCTGCTTCCCATGCTCACACCTGCTTTGGTGAATCAGCCCCTCTGTCTCACTCTCGAAGGTTCTTTTTGATCCCTCCGTTCTCCCTTCGTCGCTGTTTTTTTGTCTTTCTCGTCTTCCTCCTTTTCTGCCTTTCTCTTTTGGTGCGCGCGAAAGTTTGAAGATAAAAAATAAGTCCCAGTCCCCGAATCTGAGTGCCGTGACCACCACCTGCAACCACGGCACCAATTAACCGCGGTCTCCCCTCCAGGTGCAAATACAGCGGTCCGTGGTCATGTACCTCAGCTGCTCATTCATCAAGAAGTGCAGACACATCATGCAGGATAATCAGTGAACTCCACGAACAGTTACAGTACACCCCATTCACATACCTGAAAGAAGGGCCTGCGTATCCAAGAGATGATATATCACACTGCTTTCATAAAGGAAACGTTCAGTCCCCCTCCAAGAGTGACTGCAGCAGACTAAATTAATATGACAGACACTCTGTGACGTGCAGGTAAAGCACACAACATTCATATGCCAGACTATCAGCCAATTCAAAGATGGATACAGCAAGCCTCATTGATACACAACTTCTGTTATTCACAGTCATACTGAAGCCCATCACTGCCATGAATAAATACAGCACACCCGCACCTTTGTCCCCTCCAACCTGGATAAAATACAGCGCCTTGATGTTCCTCAGTCTTAGTTCCCATGCATTCTACAGGTTCCAGTCATAACAGAAAACTCACAAATATTCCAAGATACTTGAGACCCGTAAATGACCCATTGACAGTGCTTGGACCCAGTGTCTGTAAATGGCCTGAGCCTCAGGAAAAGGATGCTTTGCAGCTACCACAACCTCCAGGTCTTTGAGAACCAAAATAGACAATGTGAGAGTTGTCCGCGTTGGCAATCCTGAATGATCCAAACCCTTAAAATAACAAATAAGTGACGTTCACTCTGACTAGCTTTGGGCCTTGGAAGTATCTGAATCTCTTCAAAATAAGAAACGTATTAAGCTTCGCCAATATGACCCTAGGCCATCTGATATTCTGAATGGAGATATTAAGCAATCAGTGAATCGTGCATGCTGGGGCTTCGGGGCACATAATTTACTGAACACTCATTATACGCTATCATAGAGACTTCTTCGCTTGGGTCTCTGCTATTGAAAGGTGCAACCCCCCACGCCCCCCAAAATAGGCAAAGACTTGAGGCTTGGTGGCCAAGGCTCTCTATTCTTGAAAGGGTCTCAGCACCAAAATAACTGAGCCCCAAAATATAGAATCGAGGAGGCATTTAGAAGCTCGTTTTTCTGCCCTCCGTGAGGAGTCTGAACTCCAAAAACAAGCAACATATGACTTTGAGATGCTAGGCCCTCTGCCTTCCGAACTGTCTCACACCTTTAAAAAAACAAAGCAACAGGCAATGCTGAGGCACTGGAACCTCTGGCCTTGGAAGGATATTAAGAACTCCCAAAGTGAGCAAAGGTGTGAAGATCAGCCGACGGCGCTGGAACCAGTACAGGGAATTTTTCAAGCTCTGAACATTGATGCACACTTGCAGAAAGTCCCTGCACGAACGTGTCTGAACACAAGCCCAAGGGCGCCCTGGCACAGCCCACCAAGAGCTCACCTGCGAGCTGCCTCAGCTCCTGACGACGTGTAAGTTAGAAAAGGATTTTTTTATCAGGGCAAAGTGAATAAAAAGGAACATTTTGAGGCCCACAGCGAAGCTGACTGCCTATAAAACCGATGGAGTTGGCAAAATGACTTATCTCACAACATGGTGATGCTGGCACTCACTGGCAGCCTGTGGCAGGACCCCCCAGGAAGTGGTGCCGTGCCCCGGAAGGTCACCTGTCCCACTCAAAGAACTTACCCCAGGAAGAGTAATCTATCACTTCGGAAAGAGTGAAACCATTAGAACAGATACAAAGCCTTTCACCTCTAGGACAGGATGGCTGTGGTAGTTGGCCTAGAAAAATAGTCTGTCATTTCTAGGGCTGTGTGGTTCAGAGAGTTTTCAATGAAATACTGAGCTTGGCAACTCCAGGAATGGGTGACTGGGGAGATTAACAAAGAGATAGAGACTATGGCCCTGATTTTAGAGGGACTAGCGCCTAACATCGCCACATTTGCGTCATTTGTTTTTACGCTAATTTGCAATATTATGGCAAAAACGCCACACCATATTTACAAAGTGGCGCAATGCATGCATTGCCCCACTCTGTAACCCCTTATGCCACATTATGCCTGTGTCAGTCATAATGTATGCAAGAGGGGGCGTTCCCCCATCAAGGGGCCGGCAACAAATTGTGCAATGAAATCTAAAATATTTATTTGTGCCGTTTCTAGCGGCATTTTTAAAGCCTGCACAAAACAGGTGTTAAAAGGAGGCACACCATTGTTTTCAATGGACCTCAATGTGCTTTGCAGGAATAGCGTCAACATTTTTGGCACTAATCCTGCAAAGCGCCAAACTAGCGTAAAAAATGTTGGCGCTAGTTCCCTAACTACTGCCATGGTGTGCAGTATGTTAATAATGGCGCACATATGGTGACGTTACAGGGGCGCTAAGGGGTGCAAGAAAAGTGGCGCTGCATTAGATGTAGCGCAACTTTTCTTAAATCTGCTCCTATGTCTTCTGCATTGACCCAGAGCTACAGACATGCCATTCCTATGACTTAAATAGCTCAGGTAATTGATATGGTTCACACAAGAATACTCAGCCTGTCACCCTCAGAGCTGGATAGGTTCAGATGATTAGCAGACAATTATGGGGCCCGTGCTTCTTGGAAAGGTGCCTCTGGAACTGGAATGGGGGTACACAGCCTGTAACCTCTAGGATGGGTGGCTTATATCTTGTCAAGGTGCAGTTATAGCCCCTGTAGGTTTGGATGGATTCCGGAGACTGGCATAAGGAGACCAAGTGTTTCTCCTGTAAGTCTGGATGGGCTCAGGGGACTGGAGCATCTACACTGAGCCTCCCCCCTACATGGTCAGATGGCAAGCCTATCATGTTTTGGCTGGGCAATAATTAGTTGGTCACCTGTATGGATTTATAGCACAAGGAGAGGCATGAGGAAGAAGAGGTCATTAACCCTAGGGAGGATAGGCTGAGCGGGATCACAAAGGAATGCAGAGCGCCTTACATCTAGGACAGGATGGATCAAGGGAATGGCACAGGATAAAGAGTCCCACACCACCAGGACTCAACAGCTCAGAGGATCAGCACTGGGATCTGTGTGCCCTGTACTAAACGAATGTGAGTTGTGTTAACCTACTAAGAGGCTTTATAAAGCACACAGGTCATTGCCTATATAGGGGTTAGTGCCACTTCTAACATGTCAGCTCAGAGACAAATTGCCTGGTTTATAGTTTGATAGATGGAGTTTAGTCTGTCTGGACGACGGAGGACATAGCTCTGTCATCTTGAGGGACCTCAGACTGGCAAATTTAGAGTTGTTCACCGGTCCTGTGGACAACTCTCTATATTGACAGGAACCACAGTTGTGGCAGTTTGTGTCAATGTAGGAAAAGTTTGATGGCCGGTACCATCAGCCTTGAGAGCCAGCTGTCAGACTGTTCAAGTTTTGTGCTTTTCAGAAACAAACTCCTAAGGTAAGATTGTTTTAGAAAAATGAAAACACTAATGGCCCCCCACACCCTGCGAGTTTTCTCTCAGTGTGGGGGTCATTATTGTTTTTTTTTCCTGTCCCTTACAGCTAGGTTTTTCCAGTGGCTTACAGACAGGAAAAAAAAGACTTTATGTGTAAAGTCCTTCCTCCAACGGCCTCTACCCAGTCGGGCCATCAGAGGAAGCATTCTGTCGAAGGAGTTAACAATGGCTCTGTTGGTTGAATACTGACGGTCCTCCCAACCCTAAATGAGGGTTTGAAGGACAGAGTACTCCACCGCAAATGTGACAGAGTCATTGCCCACCGAATGTACCCTGTAATACATTATTGGTATCAGAAGACCTTGAAAAATTTGACAAAGATGAATGATTATTTATAAGAAGGCTGGCATGAGCTGGAGAGATTAAGTTTGGGCTTGCCTCATTTTATCGTCCTACGGGTAGGGTTTTCTGGTGCCCTGGTATGACTCAAGACATTTGGCACCACACAGTGAGATTTAGGAATACCAGATACAAAAAATAAGCAGAATAATTAATCCAACCATCCGCATTGAAGTTTTACCAACTTTCTCTGCACCCTATTAGTTAGGGGACTGCATCTGATCTTGGTCGCTCACAATGAGTTTTTTTTTGCAACAACGTTTTCTCCTGCCTAACAGTTGCACAGCTTTGTGCCTCCAGAGGAGGTCAGAGACCAGGATATGTAGAAAGCAAATGCCCGGTGCTGCAAATAGCATATCTGATATAGGAAATACAGGTTGCTGGGTGTTAACTCTATCAGGTAGAGGCCAAAGATAAAAGCATCAAGAGTGCTTCGACACACTTGTGCAACACAGAGGGGAGCCCTGGCTTGATGTTTTGGAGGACAGAGAGGTATGCTGCAGCCAGGGGAGATGGCCACAGAGAAGAACTGTTCTGTCTGTGTAGGCTGAGTGTGCTGGCCAGACAGGATTAATGTTCATAAATGTGCCCTTGTCACAGTCCCAGGACAATGCTAATGTACTCTGTTTGCTGATACGGAGGTAGTCACTGGGGCAGAGGCTCCCAATCCAGATGCTGCTCTCATGCTAAAGCAAGCATGAGAGCACCGCAGGGATTGGCCTGAGTGGATAATTTGATGCTCGCTGAGGCACAGGGAGCCTGTGCCATTTCTCCAACCCGGCGGTGTAACACAGCTGGGTTGGGGAAATGTAAGTGCACATGTCAAAGATGGCTGGCCAAACCGACATGCGCACTTTACAGTACCCACCACTCCTCCTCCTTGTGGCCAGGCCTGGCTCTGCCCTAGACGTGCTGTCAGACAGTGACAAATCAAATGATAATAAAATAACTTTATTATCATCTTGTTTGTTACTGCCTGCCTGAACGGGGGATGGGGTAGTTGCGGGCGACGCTCCTCCATCATTATGGAGGAGCCGTAGGATATAATGATTTGAAATACAGCGGACAGGTTATTCATCACATTTAGGATGGAGTAACGCAGTGCGCCAAACTCTAAATCAGGCCCTTAGTTTGAAATTCTTCATGGCTGCCCATTTAGGGAAAAAAATACTTTTGTGGGCATCTTTTGGACAATTTGAGGGCCTTCAACGAGGCAGTAAAACACTTGAGAGGGAGTTGGGTGATGGCTGGGAAATGGATTCCAGTCCAATGGCACACATCTGAAAAACAACTCCTTTTAAGGTAAACCAGTTTTGATCGAGGTGAGCAATCCATGACCACAGGCTAGCCCTCTAGTAAAGGGACAGCCTGTGTTCTGTGGACATGCTTCTATCGAGAGGGGATCGCAGCCCTGTCTTTTCATCACTCTAACTGCGCACAAAGAACTAGTGCAGATACTATCCCATGGGTACTGTTAAAGTCTGTATCCCCGTTAGTCATATACCAAGTAGTCTCCATTCCACGGAAAAGGGGACTTTTTATCTCTCATTGAAAAAGTAAGGGGCACATACAGCATCGGCATCAAGCAAGCAGCAACCTAGCGCAGGGCTGGTGGGTCTAGAGTACCTTGTGCCATTTGGGTTCAGGGACCACAGGAGGAAACTGGGCAATTTTTTTTTTTAGAAAAAATCGAAAAACAGAGGTGGTACACCTGCTACATACAACTCTAGACTTTCATCGTGACACCTAAAGTACTAATTTAGATGTGATTTCTCTTCGTATTACAGGATACACCAGAAACAAATATGGGGGCTGATACAGCGGAGAATGTCCAACACTGTTTAAAGTGCTTTAGCAGCGCCCAGCACCGTTTAAAGTGCTTTAGCTGGTTAGTTCTAATAATTATGTGGACTATGATGACCTGGTAACTCTTACTGCACTGGTTAATGCCCAACTGTTTCTAAAGTGCGTTTTAACAAGTGTGTATTCTACAGTAGTTTTACATCCGCCTGAAGGCCGAACTATTTGTAAGGTGCTTTAGCAGAACTCCGGCTGCCCGCATGTTTCAGACTGCTTTTAGGATAAGCTCCTTTCAAGGCCCCAGTCTTTTCTAAAGTGCTCATAGAGCATTGGGAGAGTCAAGCTTCTTTCTTGGTGTACAGCACTATTGGACTTTCAGCTCTCCGTTGACTGCTTTAAAAAACTGCAGAAACTTTAGCTTTTTAACCGTTTTACATAAATACTGGAAGCACTGCTGTTTCGGAAGCGCATTTACAGAACTGTGTAGATTCATTCGAAACTGATTCTACAGCCTGTTCATTGCTCAAATGGGAGATTGCTAAATGCAATAGAAAATTATGGTACTTACGAAATGCAAGACCTGGAATTATAATACAAAACAAACAATAATGCTAGAGGCCCACCACTTTTAAAGTGTTTTTAGCACACTTCTAGAGCCTCAACTCTTCTTAAAGGGGTTCAACAGCCATCTTTGAAGGGCCAGTTATTTCTTAAGTGTTTTTCATTTCTGTTGAACGGCCAAGTCATTTCAGAGCAACAGCACTTTGCAAACTGATATTTTAAGTTACTTTTACGCCTTCGAGCACTGGAAATGTACGGCTGTTTTGAGTTCCAGGAGTGCGCCTGGGATTCTTTACAAACCTCAAAAATAATACACTCCAAACCAGGTAATAACCCCTCCAGGTGCAAATTTCTGCCTATGAAAACGTAGGCTTTGTGACTCGGCCCTGGCGTGCCTTGTACCTCTCTCTTTTGTTCGATATATTTTTACAGAGCTCCATCAGCAAGGTCTCTTTCCCTTACACCCCTCCCCACCTCACGGCACCTGCGCCTTCAGCCAAAAAAGCAGCTAGAGTGAGAAAGGGGCCAAGCCTGAGAGGGGAGGGGGGCAGCGCCACCCCGAAAGGGGATGCAATCCTTACAGGATTGCTGAACTCTTGGCAGGCAGGCGCACGGCAGGTCGGCGCATGAGTTGGCCCGTTACCTCAGGGCCTTACACGCCCTCCTCGCCGAGCCGAACGCGGTGTACCGGCAAAGGACTCCGCCTCACCCGCTCCGGGGCCTCCACCTCCTCTCTGTTGGCCTGTCAGGTGCAGCGCACGGCCTCCAGAAGTTCCCACGGTTAGGTGTTGACGCAGTGGCGTAAGGATTCATAAGGGGGCCCCCTGTAGAGTACATGGACCCCCCCACACCTTCTGGACTCACACTCAGGAGCTCTCAGACTAGAGTACTGTCCCAAGAGCTCCCCCCCATCGCGGAGGCTGCGGGGGCCTTTGTTACGCCAGTGTTGCGGCTGAATCTGCCAGACCTCTCCATCTACCCGGAGCTTCATGTATCCACTACTCACTCTCCCTTTTTAAGAATCCTTTACGTCACATATATAGTCCAGATGAAATGAAAGCACAGCACTACAAACAAGGTGCTAGATGTAAAAGGAAAATTCTGGTAGTCTTAGTGGAATTTACAGTTGTCACTTTCCTCCATATTGGCAGCTGACAGGACACTCTGTATCCAGTTTTGTGTGTTTCCCTTGCAGATCATTGTTTTTGAAAGAGTTAGCCCAATTGGTTCAATAACAATAAACCAACACTGCAACCACCAAAATGCTGAGGTGCACTGCCAACATGAAGCAAGATGACTACTCTACTCAAAGCAAGTGGAGAGATGTGGGACAAAAAAAACCTATGATTACCTTTCATATGCCAAGGAGAAGGCTGTACGGATATTGTCTACTGTTGTGAACACACCATACCACTGCCCACACAGCCTGCCAAAACCATGTCTGTCCACAACCGCCAAACTCAATTGCCATAACCAGCCCGTGTGCCATTGCTGACATAAGTAGCCATTGGCTTCTTGGTCTGCTGCTGCCAACCTGACCTCATATGACCAACCCAACTTTTATTTCCTACCAGGTCTGCCAACGCCTAACAGGCCTATCATTGCCGACCAGATCTGCCATCATAGATCTGACCTACATCTCTGAGTTACCAATCCAACTTGGCATTACAAATATAGCTTTCCATCATGGCCTGAAGTTGCTGACAGGGTCTGTCAGCAACAGTGATGTACTATTGATCATCTGATTTAACATCTCCAAGTCAACGGGGTTTGATGGACAGGGTACTCTGCTGCAAATGTGACAGTCATTGTCCACCAAATGTACCCTGTAATACAGTATGGCTGCCACAAGACCTTTAAAAAGTAGACAAAGATTAATTAATGTTTATATGAAGTCTGGCATGAGCTGGAGTGATTGAGGCCCTCATTACAACATTGGCGGTAAATGCTGCCTATCACGTAGTGATGGCCCCCAACATACCGTGACCACGGCGGTATACCGCTACGGGTATTATGACCCACACATAGAAATCTGCCACTATACAGACACCCACACAAGCCTGCCAGACCAAAGGTCAGTGATAAACTGGCGGCACCTAAATCCACACCGTTACGTCAACAGAAATACGCCCACAGTATCCGGACCCATGAATCACTGCAGCGGTCTTTCAACCGTGGTAAACCATCAGCGGTACACACCGCCACACTCAAAATACACACACACTTACAAAACTACACCACATTGGACAATTCAAACTAGACACACCTGACACACATACACACACCACACCCACACACCACTATAAAACACACACCCACATTACCCCCAACCCTTTCAACAACAAAAAAGATTGCAAAGAAAGAAAGAGACAAGCCAGGAGCACCCACTCAATCTGAGCCACAAAACACCATCACCCATACACCATCAACGCACCTCACAGCACACACGACAACAAATCACCCCACACATCCTCAAACATACCACTCGCACCACATCCATGGCACCCCAAAGACACCCCAGGTTTTCAGAGGAGGAGCTAAGGGTGAAGGAAATCATACGGGTAGACCCACAGCTATTCAGATCACAGGTGCAGCAGACGTCCATTGCAAGAAAGATGGAGCTATGGCGGAGGATCGTGGACAGGGTCAACGCCGTGGGACAGCACCCCAGAACAAGGGATGACATCAGGAAGAGGTGGAACGACCTACGGGGGAAGGTGTGTTCCGTGGTTGCAAGACACCAGGTAGCTGTACAGAGGACTAGGTGGAGGACCCCCACCTCCTCCCCCACAACTAACAATATGGGAGGAGCAAGTCTTGACGATCATGCATCCTGAGGGCCTCGCAGGAGTAGCAGGAGGACTGGACTCTGGTAAGTCAAATCTTTACTACTATATCCCCCACCCTACCTGCATGCCATCACAAACTCCTACGCCTACCCTCACCCCATCACTCCACCACCTCACATATACCCCACTATCACAACCCACCCATCCCAATACCAAACCCTGCATGCAACAACAATGCATGGAGACCCATCACAAATCTGCATGGACACACATCACCACAGCATGCCCATTGGAGAGAATCACCTAGCCCACAAAATCACCACGCACACAAGGCAAAGCTGACAGGGCAATCACAACCATACAGGGAAACACACCCATGCACAAGATGGCACACGCAGATACAATAACACTGCATTGTCATCCCCACAGGACCCACACTAAACGTCACCGGAGAGGAGGTGCCACCAACATCCAGTCCCCCCACAGAAGAGGCACACAGTGATGGCAGCAGCTCTGCACGCCTGGATCACGATGACCAACCTGGCCCATCAGGGACCTCTGGACAGTCGGTTACCCTGCCACAGTCCCATACCACCACAGACCCTCCCCCCTCAGGAAACACCAGCACAGCACCCACCCAGTGGGCCCATACCACTGTCCCCAGGACACGTCAATCAGCACTGTGTCCACCACTACAGGGACCCCAGGCAACCACACAAACCCAAGAAAATCAGGGACCTGGGGCCAGTGGCAGTGGGGACACGGTTCAGGGGACAGAGGCACAGGACAACAGGGAAGCTGGGAGGACTGCTGTGTGACAGGGGGAGGACAGGCCCAGGGAACCCACTCTCCACGAAGCACTTGCGGGGATCCTGGGAGCATACCACCATTCCCAGGTTGTGCAACATGCAACATGCAACATGCAACGATGATCTGGCACACCTTCTTGGGTGAGTAGTACAGGGATCCACCTGTCAGGTGGAGGCACCGGAACCAGGTCTTCAGGAGGCCGAAGATTCTCTCAATTATCCTCTTTGTTCGCCCATGTGCCTCATTGTAACGTTCCTCTGCCCTTGTCCTGGCATTCCTCTCTGGGGTCAGTAGCCATGAGTGGTTGGGGTAACCAGAGTCACCTGAAAATATCGAGGGACAACTGTTAGACACACACTAACCCTTAGGGACAACCCAATACCCAGACACCAACATATACTGGTTGGGGACCTTGGGCTCACCTATTAGCCACACCTGGTGCCTCTGGAGTTAAGCCATCACATACAGGATGCTGCTATTCCTCAAGATAAAGGCGTCATGCACAGAGCCAGGATACTTGGCATTCACATGGGAGATGTACTGGTACTCCAAACACACCATCTGCACATTCAGAGAGTGATAGCTTTTTCTATTCCTGAACACTTGTTCATTCCTCCAGGGGGTTGGGGGGGGGACAAATGCTACTTGTGTACCATCAATTGCATCAATGAGGTTGGGGATATGTCCCAGGGCATAAAAGTCATCTTTCACTGTGGCCAAATCCTCCACCTGGGGGAATACGATGTAGCTGCGCATGTGTTTCAGCAGGGCAGACAACACTCTGGTCAACACGTTGGAGAACATTGGCTGAGACATCCCTGATGCCATGACCACTGTTGTTTAGAAGGAACCACTTGCCAGGAAATGGAGCACTGACAGGACCTGCACTAGAGGGGGGATACCTGTGGGCTGGCGGATAGCTGACATCAGGTCTGGCTCCAATTGGGCACACAGTTCTTGGATTGTGGCCCGATCAAGTCTGTAGGTTAGGATAATGTGTCTGTCCTCCATTGTCGCAAGGTCCACCAGGGGTCTGTACACTGGAGTATGTCTCCACCTCATATTCATCCTCAGCGGTTGAAGCCTAGAGAGGAAAACGGTGAGCAGAAGGGCATATTCACACATCTATTGAAATAATGATGCATCTCTTCATTTACAGAACCAGTATGTTAATCCAAGAGTCAGTTGATGTGCCAATGTCTGCTGTGACCCAGTTAGGTGCCATGGCCTGTGCCCACCTGAAATGGCAGCTGCCTGAGCTGTGAGGAGGGACAAGTGGAAATGAGGTAATTCTGCTGGTGTTGTGCACCGTTGCGGTAGGCGGTCGATGACCGTTGCGCATCTTCGCATTGGTTATCATTGGGCCCTATGGATTCCAGGAGCCAATGGTGATGTACACCGGCAGTGACAGTACGCACCACTTCGGATGTGACTGCCATTTTCTATCTGTTCACTCACTTGCTACCTGACCCTCAACAGGAGAGGACCTACACTGCAAGTGCTGCTGTGACCTGTGTCTGGAAGCGACAATGGCTCATGTTTCTGGGGAAAGGGCCCCTGCTTTCACTACGGAGGAGTTGGAGAGACTGGTGAATGGGGTCCTACCCCAGTACACTTTACTCTATGGTCCTCCAGACATACAGGTGAGTACACCGTGAGCATGATGCTTGGGCCATGAATGTATGGAGTGCTGTGTGTGTAAGCCACATGTAGGGGGGGCTGAGGTGTCCTGGGCAGAGTGCTGTATGCATGGTGGTCAATGTATGTGCGTTATGGGATGGGAGGGACTTGGTGGGCCATGATAGTCCGGACGGTATGACTAATCCCTTTTCTGCTGTATTTTTCCTGCAGGTCAGCGCCCATCAGAAAAAGGGTATTTGGCGCGCCATCGCCAAGGAGGCGCGGATCCTGGGGGTCTTTGACAGGCAGAGCACCCACTGCCACAAACGGTGGGAGGACCTGGGCCGCTGGGCAAGGAAGATGGCGGAGGCCCAGCTGGGCCTCCCAACGAGGAAGGAGTGCCCCTAGTACCCTGACCCCCCTGATGTTCTGCATCCTGGTGAAGGCCTATCCAGAGTTGGATGGGCGCTTGAAGGCATCACAGCAGCCACAAGATGGTGAGTACAGATTCAGATTCCTGACTTTGCGCACGTTAAGGTTTACCTGGGTGGGGGATGTGGGCTGTGGGTGCCCCTAGGCCAGGGCAAACATGGCAGGGTAGGTCCCTTGTTGGGCAGGCTCTGAAGCACTCCTACCCCAAAAGTGTTAGTGAGCATCTACTACTGGGCAGGGTCCTGTGGGTTTCAGGTGTGCAGCTAATGGCGTTAGGCAGTGTACCCCATGGCCTGGTGACTATCTTTGTAACTAGTAGTGCATGACCTAGTGCATAGGGCTGCTCCATGTGTGTTATGTACGCCGACGGTAGTGTTGTTGCTGGCATTGACTAAGTGTATCCTACGTCTCTCCCCCTTTTTTTGTTTTGTCACCCTGTCCTTGTGTGCATTAGTATCATCTGGCGGAGGAGCAGAGGCACCAGCGACGGAGGGAGCTGCATCCCACTTGGGCCTGGAGGCCAGATCCACCGAGGGTGAGAGGGGAGCACCATGACGGGTACAGGAGGGGACACCACAGACAGCGACTCCTCCTCCGAGGGAAGCTCCTTGGCGGTGGCGGACACCTCTATGCCCACCCCAACAACAGGTATAGCCGCCACCCCCCCCTACCACACCACCCTCCCAGCAGCCCCTCAGCGTGCTTCCTGTGCCCGCTCACCCAGGAGGGTGGACATCTCCTTCACCCCAGCCACCTCAGGCCCTGCCCCAGTCAGCCCTGCTGCCCTCAGTGAGGAGGCTATTGACCTCCTGAGATCCCTCACTGTTGGGAAGTCAACCATTCTGAATGCCATCCAGGGTGTCGAGAGGCATTTGCAACAAACAAATGCATACCTGGAGGGCATTCACGCTGGCGTGGCGGCCCAACAGAGAGCATTTCAGGCTCTGGCCTCCGCACTGATGGCAGCCATTGTCCCTGTTTCTAGCCTCCCCCCTCCTCTACCCAGTCCCTATCCCCTCAACCCCAGCCTATCCCAAGCACACCTTCAGACCAGCATTCACCCAAATCAACACACAGAAGTGGCTCAGGCAAACACAAGCACCACACTTCATCTCACAGGCACTCACACAAGCACCATCCCCATGCAGACACACCAGCATGCAGTGCCTCCACTGTGCCCCCTTCTCCTCGTCATCCAGCTCCCTCCCAGTAGCGTCTCCACTCACACCTGCATGCACTACATCCTCATCCACTACCTTCATCACCAGCACGCCTATCACTACACGCCTCTCACTGGCAGTCACCATCCCCACAACCATGCACACATCCACTGTGTCCTCTCCCACTATGTCTGTGACCCCTCCTCCCAAATTACACAAACGCAAGCACACACCAACCCAACAACTATCCACCTCACAACAGCATCCAGCTCATGCACCTGCACCCAAACACAGCAGACTGACACCTCCTACAACCACTCCCTCTTCCTCCACTCCCAAACCTTCACCCTCTTCCCGCCCCAGTGTCCCTAAGAAGCTTTTCCTGGCAAACATTGACCTCTTCCCTACCCCCCCCATCCATCCCCTCGGGCCAGGGTGGCCAAAACCCAGCCCAGCACCTCAGCCACCAAGTCCACGTCTGCTGTGTTTCCTGCAGCTGTCAGAGGCTCAAAGGGGGCACCCGTCAGCCCAGCTAGTGTGTCACCAACCCCTGCCAAGGCAAAGAACATTCCGCCACCTGGCAAGGTGAAGAAGGGGACAGCATCCAGCAAGGAGAAGGAGCCACAACCACCCAGCAAAGCCACCTCAAAGACTCCAGCTGCCAGACCCAAGGTGACACCACCATCTGCCAAGGGCAGGAAGGGGCACAAAACTCCAGCCAAGGCACTTCAGCCGTCCGAGCCTGCAGGCGAAGGCCTGGTGGCTACCAGCACAACCGCCAGCACCGCCACCTGCACCGCCATCTGCACCGCCGCAAGCACTGCCACCTGCACCGCTGCAAGCACCACTACTGTCAGCAGCAGCAGCCCCAGTGGGCAGCCGTCCGAGGCTGCAGGAGAAGGGCTGGAGCCTCCCCCCACCACTGGCAGCACCGGCACCTGCACCGTGGCCAGCACCGCCACCTGCAAAACCGCAAGCATTGCCACAAGCACCGCCACCTGCACTGCTGACAGTAGCACCACTGCCAGCAGCAGCAGCCCCATTGGGCAGCCGTCAGAGGCTGCAGGAGAAGGGCTGGAGTCTCCCCCCACCACTGGCAGCACCCCCACCAGCACCGGCACTACCACCACTGTGCAGCCGTAGCCTCCGGCGGATGGACTGTAGTCCTGCCTCCATGGACTATCATGCATCCTCGTCACTGCAAATCTCGTGGCTTTGTCACCCAGGTGAGGGACTGTGACCTGGCGACCCCCAAGTGCTGCATCACTGGGTACAAAGCCGCCTCCAGGACCAGTGGAAGAGGGCATCCACTCACCCTATCCTTGGCAGGATGAAGCACACTGGGCACAACGCCCCCTCCAGAACCAGTGGAGAAAGGCATCCGCTCACCCTATCCTTGGCAGGATGAAGCACAATGGACACAAAGCCCCCTCCAAAACCAGGGGAGAGGCCATCCACTTCAGAGACTGTGGCCTTGCACTCCCCAGGACAAAGCAGTGGGAACACCACCCACTTGAGAGACTGCGGCTTTGCACTCCCCAAGACCAAGGAGTGGGTAAACCACCCACTAGAGAGACTGTGGCCTTGCACTCCCCAGGACCAAGCAGTGGGCAAACCACCCACTTGAGAGACTGTGGCTTTGCACTCCCCAGGACCTGGGTAAACCACCCACTAGAGAGACTGTGTCTTTGCACTCCCCAGGACCAAGCAGTGGGCAAACCACCCACTTGAGAGACTTGAGAGACTGTGGCTTTGCACTCCCCAGGACCAAGCAGTGGGCAAACCACACACTTGAGAGACTTGAGAAACTGTGGCTTTGCACTCCCCAGGACCAAGCAGTGGGCAAACCACCCACTTGAGAGACTTGAGAGACTGTGGCCTTGCGCGCCCCAGGACATCGCTGTGGGCATGGAGCCCCCTCCAGGAGCAGTGGCGTTGTCTCATCTTCTGGCTGAGGTGCACCCCCCTTCCCCGTCCCCCTGAGGTGCCTGTGTGTTTTCGACCTGATGCCCCTGCAGTGTTCTCTCCGTATTGAGGCAAGAGTCAAGTGTGGGCTTGGCCTATGTGTTTTGGCCCACGGACATTTTGAGTGGACATTGTCCCGCCTTTTGTACATATTGTATATTTTGTAAATTCTGTTTTTGAAATATTTACATATTTCTGACTATTTCTAATATAACACTCATTTGACTCAATTCCTTTTTTCCTTGCGTTATTCCAGGGGGTTACGGGATGTATATGTAATGTTGTTGCATGTGTTTGTATGTATGGTGTTGTGAGTGAAGGTGGGGGTGGGGATGTTGCGTGTGTGTGTGTCACTCTCTTTTTCCTCCCCCTCCCCTGTGTGCTAGATGCAGTACTCACCCTGGTCGTCGTCGCCGCCATTGGTACTCATGGTATATGAGAAGGTACACCAGCATGGGAAGGACCTGCAGCTTGGGCTCCATGGCGTCCTGGTTCTTCCTTGAGTGTCGAGAGGCGAGTGGTTTGCCTTCAAAGTACTGTTTCCGCCGTGCTTTTGATGGAGTTGTTACCATCCCGGAAAAGCTGGCAGATGGGCGGGTTGTAATGGGGTGGGCGGTACATTGTCTTCTGCCTGACTGTTGGCAGTTACCTCTGTGGTGTTTGTTGCTACCGCCGTGGCGGTCGGAGTGTTAAAATGGCTGTCTGTGTTGGCAGTTTCCGCCGTGGTCATGATTCAGTTTTTTGTACAGCCGGCTTGTTGGCGATATTATTGATGCTTTAACACTGACCGCCAGGCCGAATGAGGGCCTAAGTTTGGGTTTGTCTCATTTTATCGACCATGGGATAGGGATTTCTAGTGCCCTGGTGTGACTCAAAACATCTTGCACCACACAGGGAGATTTAGGAATACCAGATACCAAAAAGAAGCCGAGTAATGAATACTACTATCCGCATTAAGGTTTTACCAACTTTCTTTGCACCCTTTGAGTTAGGGGGCCGCATCTGATCCTTGGCCGCTCACAATTAGGGTTTTTTTTCACAGCAAAGGGTTTTCTTGCCTAATGGTTGCACAGCCTTGTCAAGCGGCTCTAGGTGAGGTAAGAAACCAGGATATTTAGAAAGCAGATGCACGGTGCTGCAAATAGTGTATCTGATACAGTAAATACAGGTTGCTGGGCCTTAACTCTACCAGGTAGAGGTCAAGGGAGAGAACATCAAGTGTGCTTCGAAAAGTTAAACCCAACCTGCCATTGTAACCATGGCATACCATCACAAAGCAGGTCTCCCATCCTAGCTTAATCCCTCAATTAAAACCTCCAAATCTGGGCCGGTTTCACCAAGTCTCTACATCCTTTTCTAGTAACACTGTTTATTCCGCATTTGATCCTGGATGCAACTTTTAGATGCAGCCCATTCTACTCCCTATGCATCAAAGCTAAGTATGGCTTTAAAAGTAAACTCCAGCAGTTTTGCACACTAAATTTGTTCCTGTTGGCCTTGATTGTCTTACCTGACCCAATGGCAGCTGGCAAGTGTGGGAGGACTGGGGTGCGTCTTTGCGGGCTTGGGTCTTCTGATGCTGAGGGCATGTGACCTCTCAGGGTCTTTCCCTGATGACATGTTGGGCCTCAGTTTCTGGGCAGCCCATATCAGGGTCAGACATCCTTCTCTCTGGCCCCTCGCAATCAGTAGGTGTCTGTAAGAAGTTGGCTCTGTATATACTATTTCAAAGTAAGAAATAGTGTGCACAGAGTCCAATGGTTCCCCTTAGAGGCAAGATAGTGGCAAAATTAGATAATTCTAATGCTTTATTTTGTGGTAGTGTGGTTGAGAAGTAGGCTTATCAGAGGGTAGTGTTAAGCATTTATTGTACACACACAGGCAATAAATGAGGAACACACACTTAAAGAGACTTACTCCAGGCCAATAGGTTTCTATATTGAAAAATATATTTTCTTAGTTTATTTTAAGAACCACAGGTTCAAGATTTACATTAAACACTTTAGATGCAAGGTACTTCACTTAGATATTTTAGGAACTTTGAAACAAAGCAATGTCATATACAGTCTTTGTAAAAATGTCAATAAGCTATTTTCAAAGTGGACACTGCAAAAATCAACAGTTCCTGGAGGAGGGAAGTAAAGGTTAGATTAGGAGGTAAGTAAAGCACTTACAAGTCTCAGTTCTGGGGCATAGGCAGCCCACCATTGGAGGTTCAAGGCAACCCCAAAGTTACCACACCAGCAGCTCAGGGCCGGTCAGGTGCAGAGGTCAAAGAGGTGCCGAAAACACATAGGCGCCTATGGAGAACAGGGGTGCTCCGGTTCCAATCTGCCAGCAGGTAAGTACCTGCGTCCTCGGGGGCAGACCAGGGGGTTTTGTAGAACACTGTGGGGGACACAAGTAGGCACACAAAACACACCCTCAGTGGCACAGGGGCGGCCGGGTGCAGTGTGCAAAGCAGGCGTCGGGTTTCAGATAGGAAACAATTGAGGGACCCTGGGGGTCACTCTAGCGGTGCAGGCAGGCACAGGGGGGGGCTTCTCGGGACAGCCACCACCTGGGCAAGGCAGAGAGTCGCCTGGGGGTAACTCCTGCACTGAGGTTCGGTTCCTTCAGGTCCTGGGGGCTGCGGGTGAGGTGTTGGTTCCAGGCGTCGGGTCCCTTGTTACAGGCAGTCCCAGTCAGGGGGAGCCTCTGTATTCTCTCTGCAGGCGTTGCTGTGAGGGCTATTGGGGTCGTCTCTGGTTACTCACGGGCTCGCAGTCACCGGGGAGTCCTCCCTGAGGAGTTTGTTCTCTAGATCCCAAGCCGGGGGCGTCGGGTGCAGAGTGTGAAGTCTCACGCTTCCGGCGGGAAACGTGCAGTCTTTGAAAGTTGCTTCTTTGTTGCAAAGAAGTAGGTGGTTTTGAACAGGGCCGCTGTTCACTGGAGTTTTTTGGTCCTTTGGTTCAGGGCAGTCCTCTGAGGCTTCAGAGGTCGCTAGTCCCTGTTCGATGCGTCGCTGTTGCAGTTTTCTTCGAGTCAGGAGACAGGCCGGTAGGGCTGGGGCCAAAGCAGTTGTCGTCTCCGTCGTTTCTGCAGGGCTTTAAGGTCAGCAGTCCTTCTTGTTTCAGTTTGCAGGAATCTGATTTCCTGGGTTCTGTGGTGCCCCTAAATACTAAATTTAGGGGGGTGTTTAGGTCTGGGGGGGTGTAGCCAATGGCTACTGTCCTGGAGGGTGGCTACACCCTCTTTGTGCCTCCTCCCTGAGGGAAGGGGGGCACATCCCTAATCCTATTGGAGGAATCCTCCAAAATCAAGATGGAGGATTTCTAAAGGCAGGGGTCACCTCAGCTCAGGACATCTTAGGGGCTGTCCTGACTGGTGGGTGACTCCTCCTTGTTTTTCTCATTACCTCCCCTGGACTTGCCGCCAAACGTTGGGGCTGTGTCCAGGAGGCCGGCATCTCCACTAGCTGGAGTGCCCTGGGGCATTGTAACACGAAGCTTGAGCCTTTGAGGCTCACTGCTAGGTGTTACAGTTCAAGCAGGGGGAGGTGTTAAGCACCTCCACCCAGTGCAGGCTTTGTTTCTGGCCTCAGAGAGCACAAAGGCTCTCACCCCAGGGGGTCAGAAACTCGTCTCTCAGCAGCAGGCTGGCACAGATCAGTCAGTCCTGCACTGAAGGATTGGGTAAAATACAGGGGGCATCTCTAAGATGCCCTCTGTGTGCATTTTTTAATAAATCCAACACTGGCATCAGTGTGGGTTTATTATTCTGAGAAGTTTGATACCAAACTTCACAGTATTCAGTGTAGCCATATGGAGCTGTGGAGTTCGTTTTTGACATACTTATTATGGCCACACTGTACTTACAACATCTAAGAATGGACTTAGACACTGTAGGGGCATATTGCTCATGCAGCTATGCCCTCACCAGTGGTATAGTGCACTCTGCCTTAGGGCTGTAAGGCCTGCTAGAGGGGTAAATGTAAATGTAAATTAGCACTTGTATAGCGCACTACTCACCCGTTAGGGTCTCAAGGCACTGTACTCATACCGCTATGGAACCCCTCCTGGCTTTTCCCTGTGAGGCGCCCACTCCTGAGCACCCCCAGGGTGAAGCCAGGCATCCAAGCGCTGTTGGGGCCGTTGTGGAGATTAAGCAAGCTATTGCCTAGAGTTGCAGAGTGGGACCCATGAATTAGATTAGGCACCGAGGCGAGAATTATCTGGTCAAGGGGAATTGAGCCCAAGACCTGCCAAAGCGGGACTTGAACCCTGGTCTTGAGCCAGATCTCTGCTTCAGGGTCTGCCGCTCTAACCATTGAGCCACACTTCTCCACAGGGGTGAATTACCTATGCCACAGGCAGTATTTTGTGGGCATGGCATCCTGAGGGGGATGCCATGTCGACTTTGCCTTTTTCTCCCCTCCAACACACACAATCTACAATGGCAGTGTGCATGTGTTAGGTGAGGGGGTCCCTTAGAGTGGCACAACATGTGCTGCAGCCCTTAAGGACATTCCCTGGTCACAGGGCCCTTGGTACCACTGGTACCTTTAACAAGGGACTTATCTGTGTGTCACGGGTGTGCCAATTGTGGAAACAATGGCATATTGTAAGTGAAAGAACACTGGTGCTGGGACCTGGTTAGCAGGGTCCCAGCACACTTCTCAGTCAATTCAGCATCAATATCAGGCAAAAAGTGGGGGGTAACTACAACGGGGAGCCATTTTCCTACAGTGTTCCTCTGAGCAGCCTGGGCACAATGATCTAGGGCAATGGCCCTGCCTCCACAGTTGCCCTCACCTGGCACCCTGTGGTCAACAATTTCCTCCAGAGAAAGGCAACCACCCTTATTTCACTGGCTCTGGACAAGTGCGACAGCCCATGCTTCACAGTGGCCCCCACCTGGTGTAGGGGGGTCACCAGTTGGTACTGCACAAGGGCACTTGCCTTTAATTCACAGTGACCCTACCTGGAAGACGGGGTTGCCAACTGGTACTGCGCAAGGGCAACAGCCCTTAGTTCATGGTGGCCCCAACCTTGCACATGGCAGGATTCCTTGCTCCATCCAGGCCCTCTCCTCCTCCTCCTCCTCACAGGTTTGACTTGTCTTGGCAGGCAGGCAGAAGGCTGGTGCTCCAGGGTTAGAGCAATTGGCCCTGACTTCCTGGGTGATGGCCTATTACACAGCAGAAAGGCTAGCAGACTGTGGTTCCTTATCCTAATTCCAGCAGGTCTTGATCTTTTCTTCTGTTGAACAGTGCTGTTAAATGAAGCGTGGGACTCATTCTCTCATCTTTATAGTTCAAATCCAGAAACAAATGTGATTTTGTGTCTGGTCCTCTGTAATTTGGGTTGTAGTTCTTCACTCCATTGAAGTGGCCGCTCCTTTGCCCTGTCCTTTGTCAAAGGTACAGTCTGCCACAGCAGGAATGGTTCCAGTTCTGATCGAACCACACCACAGGCCAAGGAGTAATCGGAGCTCACTCCTAGCTCTCGGCCTCCTCTGAAATATGCTACTTAATGTACAAAGGCCTAAGCCTTCCCCTCTTTCGTGGTTCATTGGTCTTACAGTGCCAAACTTATCAAACCCTCCAACAGTCTCCCAGACAAGGAGCCCAGGTCCCATTGACCAGTAACTGTTCTTGGAATCAAAGAGAGATTTGATGTGCATAGAAGATGCTCTGCTCCCCTTCCTCTAGTGTGTGTGTTTCCAGCCAACCCTGAGGAATGTGGACAATCCACATCTGTCTGGGCTTGCGGTCCTCACCTTCACTAGCCTTTCCAGGCCCTGGGCTTCCAAAAGGGAACCCTCAGACCTCCATGTTATGCATCATACACAGGCACACATAAATCCCAGCACACACATGTAAGTATTACACACTGCCTGGTGCTACACACATTCACCATGTAGGCCTAGGGTGAGTTAAGTACACAGCATCAGAACTTTACAAGAGTGGACTGTTGGCACCACTCCATGGATATAGGGAAAAAGGCTGGTTCACAGTGCTAATCTCTATTAATCGCAAAACAGCTGTGCTACCACCACAGCACTCGTGTCACTTCTCCCCAGGTAAGGGCAGTAGCCCTGTACCACTACAAGGGTAGCACTTGATGCGTCCTCCCGGTCTAACAACACTGCATTACCAAGAGAAAGGCCTAGGCCACACAAATGATTTGTATTTGCCCATGGCCAAAAATCAGTACCAGGGAGCCAGATATCCATGTAGCTAGGGCATCTAGGGCAGGGGTGCACATCTGTCATCATGAAAGGGACTTTTCTATCCCAACAGTGACCTTCACTAAAGCCTTTGCTCTGTTTAGATTTCATGGATAGTCAGTCAAGTCCTGTACATGGCGAACACAGTAGCAAAGAAGCAATACTCTGGAGGAGCATGTTGTAGGGCTGATGTAACTTGAGCAGGATAGCAGGATCTACACCAGTTTCTAAGGGTTGTCTGTGGAGCAGCAATGGAAATATAGGATCACTGAAGGCAATTTGAAATTATATGAATAACGCTCAGTCAGATCAGTCTTCCAAAAGCAAATAACATCCACTGTGGCCCAAATTGATGTTTCCGTTTCTTTTTTAAAAAAATATTCCACAAGCAGTCTCAGCAAAGCCGACAGCAAGGGTTACAATGTCTAGGAAAATGACAGTCAGTGATGATTAAAGGAATAAGGACAGCACCATTTTTACACTTATCAGAGAATTGCCCTGACAGGTACCACACAAGTCAGAGTCTTTCTTCATCAAAAAGAACAGGGACCATTGGTATGCCCCCTCAAACGTCAGTGGGCAAGTGAGCACAAATGCAGCATGAGGAAAGCTTGGGGATCTGTCGATATTGTTCTAGAAGGGGTAAGAAAGTGCTCATTGTACAAAGATCGTCGCTCCTGAGGATGGATGGCAGGCAAGATGCCTGGCCCCTCTAAACAGAACCACATTGTGAACCAGACAACAAGGCATGCAACAATTGTAACTTCTTTGGGTTGGGGGATATACTGCATGGTGTTCATTAGTACACTGTTCCCTTTTCTTTGAAGAATACCACAAATAGATTCTGAGCATATCTGTAAATAAAAATACAAAATATCCTTTAACACAGCAATGCAGTTTCTATATCTATGACATTTTATCACAGGCGATATGAATGATCGTAGTCATGAGTTATAAATGAGTCCTCAGTATGTGTGGGAACAGCAGTCAGATATGGAAAACCTTAGGCATATTGACTGTAACTGTTTACTTCCAGTTAGCGCAGTCCCCCTTTCATTTCCAAGTCGCCTGTGTTGTCCATAGTCATTACAACTTCAAATGAAATGAAAGAAACACTTTATTAACGAAGTTGCTTCCAGGGTATTTAAAATGATGTATTGCAAAACTGATTTTCATTTAGACCTATCGGGTTTAGTGTGTTAAGCAAATTGATTTAGTAACTTTCTCTTTGTCATATTTTATATTTTCATGCATTTGAAGGCATCGCACAACATCCAGAACTTAAAACGAGGTACATTATCTTGGTGTTTGTACTATGACGTGACTTGTTCCACTAGCCTTATGATTTAGCTGTAAGTATCAGGTTTGTGTGCTTCCATTGTTTCTTGTCTTTCAGATATGTGTTCTGCATAGTAAAAGCATTCACCACATCTTATGCTGTATATGACCCCTTCAGTGTCGAAAGTATTGAAGGGTTGCAACTTGACAGCCTTGCCTGTGTGTTGAACCACAATATCACAGTCGAAATAGTATCCTACAAGTATATTACCGTAATATTGACTCCTGAAATATTGCGAAAGCTATGGCCTGTCAAAGACCAATATATACCTTTCTATATATACATTGTTCAATTACGTGTCATTGTTCGCATTCCAGAGTCATCAACAAGATCTCTTTAATCTCACTGATTGTTTCAGCGTTCAAGGAGTTGCCAGGCTTTTGTTCTCACTGAAGCCATATTGCCATCTTCTCTACCGTTTAAATAGTCTTCTTTTGTCAAACCTTTTTTTCTTCTTGCCATATGTTGGTGTCAGTTTTTCCAAGGCTAGGTGGGCTAATATTTTTCTGGTTTACTCCAATGAGTGCATTAGCTCCACCAGTCACCTGTAGAATGTAGATTTTCCTAGTAGGTTATGACGGAAAGTCTTAATTTTATTAAATTCACGGAGGCGAGTATTATGCTTCTCTATCTTGCTTTATTATTAACAGCAGCAGTCAAGAAACTACAACTCCCATGGGGCTTGGAAAACAGGAAAGCCAATGGGAGGTCAACAAGTAAAACCAATGCACCAATCACAATGGCAGGGCAGACGTGATCACTAAGCTTGACTGCGACCAGCCCTCTTTCTTGATGCAAGAAGTTAATCAATGTGCGAAAACAATGGAAAAATAGTGAGAACAATTACAACTGCCAAAATTAAAGAACAATGTTCTTGGATAAAGTTCAGGCAAAAGAGGAAACGAGGAGAAAGCCGAAGAATGGTCGGGAGACTCCGCTGGAACGAAGCTGGCTATCCAGAAGGAGCGTCTGGAACCGACAGAACTAAGGTCCGATCAGGTAGATGGTTGAGATGTCGTGGATGTTGCTGTGAGGGAGGGAAAAGAAGACAAAATCAGGAGATTGTCCTACTTGAGGCGGAATAATACTCGCCTCCGTGTCTTTAATAAAATTAAGACTTTCCGTCATAACCTACTAAGAAAATATACATTTTATGTCAAGAACGGAGGCTCGTATTATGCTTTTTTAAACCATATTAATCACCACAGAAGTTGCAGTATGTACAGGTTTACAATAGAATGTTCTGAAAACATTATCATTAGACCAATCTCAGAATGTCTTCCAAACTGGAACCAACCCAGAAAGCTTTAGAGGCCATAGCACCTCTAGTGGAATGAGGCCCAAAAACAGAGGTATCTATACCCGCCAAAGACCTTACCCAGCGAACCCATCTGGCAAGAGTTGCCGAAGAAACAGGCTTAGGGGGTTTGCAAAAAGAAATAAGTAACTGGGAAAATGAAGACGTTCTGAGATTGGCCGTGCGTTCTTCGTAACATTTAAGACATTGTCCAACGCATAACTTAGGTTGATTGGGGAAATATGGATAAAAAACTGTATGCAAATTAGTTTTGGTACGTTTATTAATAGAGAATAAGACCCCTGTAGGGGCGAACTGTCGAGAGGAAACATCCAGAGCTTTAATGTCAGATAACCGTTTGATGGAAACTAAACAAAGCAACATAGTGAGTTTGGCAAAAAGCATTTTCAAAGACAACTCATAATTATCTTGCCAAGATAAAAACAAATGTAATACTACATTTACATCCCATGACTTTGAGTATTTAAGTAAAGGAGGACAAGAAAATTTGAATCCCTTTAACAAGCGGCAGAGTAGGGGGTGTTCCCCCACGGGTTTCCCATTGATGTAAGCATGGTGCATGGAAATTGCTGACCTATATAGGTTGATCGTCCTGTATGACTTACCTGTACCAGCCTGTGCGGCCAGGAAATTAATTACATAGTTTATATCTGTTGAAACTGGATCGAGGTCCCTTCCCACACACCAGCTAGACCAAAGAGACCAGGCGGAACTATATGCCTTCCTGGTACCTGGGGCCCAGACCTTGCTGATGAGGTCCGCAGCTTCTTCCGAAATTGAGATGGGAGGTCGGGAAGTCCCGACACTTTCCACGCAGAAAGCTGGTGAGATTTGTTGATGACAAGGGGATGAGGGTTCCCTAAAGGGTCCAGAAGAAGAGAAGGGAACAAGGGGAGAAGAAAGGGGGAGTCAATTGTCAATTCTAAGAGAGGGGGGAACCAAATTTGCGATTGCCAGAAGGGGACCACCAGCACAGTTGTTGCCCTCTGGCGTCTGATCTGGGCCAAGACCCTGGTGATCATTATAAAAGGAGGAAATGCATAGTTGATCGTTTTGGACCAGTCCTGAAGAAAAGCGTTCAAAGCCAATGTGGAGGGGTCTGTACGCCAACTGAAAAAGAGGGATAACTGAGAATTGAGGCGGGAAGCGAAAAGGTCTGTAACAAAAGGACCCCATTTGTGAAGAATAGAACGGAAAACTGAGGGATGAAGCTTCCAGTCGCTGTAGTCTTTGAGGAAGCGTGAGTGCCAGTCCGCCGTTTGGTTGAGGGACCCTGGAAGATATTCTGCTGAAAGGGATATCTCGTTGAGAAGGCAAAATTCCCATAGGCTTTTAGCCAGGTCTGCTAATGGTTTCGATCTGGTTCCTCCTAGATGGTTTATGTAGCGAACAGCCGTAACATTGTCCATGCGGAGGAGGATGGTACACTGCACTCTGTCCTTTGCCAGACTTTTGATTGCAAAGGACCCCGCAAGCATCTCTAAATAATTGATGTGCAATTTGGACTCCTCGAGTGACCATGTACTCCCAGTCGAGATTGTAACGCAGCGGGCGCCCCAACCCGTCAGGCTTGCATCGGACTCTAACACAAGATCGGGGGCTGATGGAAAAATAGCCCTGCCGTTCCAGGCGTCTAAATGGTCTATCCACCATTGGAGTTCTAGACGAGATTCGTGATCGAGAGCAACCATTTCCGAATAGGAAAGTCCTCTTCTGAGATGACGGATATTTAGCCACTGAAGAGCTCGGTAATGCAGCGGGCTGGGAAATATGGCCTGGATGGAAGCAGACAGAAGACCCACAATCCTGGCCTGAGCTCTGAGAGAAACCTGAGATCTGCTGAGAGTTTTTTAAATTTCTGTCTTTATGGTATGCACTTTTTGTTGAGGGAGATGGAGAGTAGAGGAAGAGGAATCTATCTCGAACCCTAAGAAGTCTATCCTTTGAGATGGGAGAGTATTTGACTTCGCTTCGTTGAGAAGAAAACCTAGTTGGGAAAGAAGGGAACAAGTTATTTGTAACTGCGATAGAAGAGTGGAACGATCCTGATGTAATATGAGAATGTCGTCCAGATAAATTAACAGTCTGATGCCCAAAGATCTGAGATGAGCCGTGACCGGTTTCATTAACTTGGTGAAACACCAAGGTGCTGAAGACAGGCCGAATGGAAGGGAAGAGAACTGATACGTCTGACCTAGCCTTTGGAACTGAAGATACTTTCTGTGATTTGGATGAATGGGGACTGAAAGATAAGCGTCTTGAAGGTCCAGACGAACCATGAAATCGAAGGGAAGAAGAATGTCCCTGAGATGTATAATGGTCTCCATTTTGAAATGTCAGTAAACGACAAACTGGTTGAATTCTCTGAGATTTATAACAGGTCTGAACTTTTTGTTTTTCTTCTGAACCAGAAAGAGAGAACTGAGAAAACCGGAGGGATCTAGGGGAGATTTTTGAATGGCTTGTTTGGTAAGAAGAGATGCTATTTCTTCTGAAATGAGAGTAGACATCTCCGTGGAGAAACGTGGAGGAGGGGGATGGTAAATTTGGTAAGGATTTTAATAGAATTCTATTTGATAACCGAGAATTGTGTCGAGAACCCAAGGATCTGAAGTTAGGGTGCGCCACTTTTGGGTGAAATAACGAAGTCGACCCCCGATTGGAGGAAGGCCAGAAACAGGGCTTACCTTGGTTGTTGTTGGACCGGAATCCACGTTGACCACGACCCCTGTAGCCTCTGCCTCGTTTGGGATAGAATTGGGGTTTGTAGGATTGAGATCCATAGGTGGAGTGTGAGGAATAAGAGGAGCCTCTGTTTCCCTGGAAGGACCGGCCTGTAGAGCGGCTCCTGCCTGTACCGGCCCTGGCAAAAACACACTGATTGAAGACCTTTTTAATGTTCTGTTGCGCCTTGTCAATATAGGCAAATGTGGAAACAAATTTTCCTAGGTCCTTAATGAAAGAATCGCCGAAGAGGCGACCATCGGCCTTAATACCGGGGTCCATGGTTGCCAGATTTGACAATTTGGGGTCTAGCTTTAGGAGCAATCCTTTTCTCCTTTCGTGAATAATGGAGGCATTCGCATTGCCTAGAAGACAAAAGGCTCTCTGAGTCCATAAAGAAAGTTCTGCCGGATCAATTTCTGCCTCATCCATTTTCGCAGATTCTGCCAGGTCTAAAATACGGGCCAAGGGCCCCACTAAATCCAGGAGTTTATCCTGGCAATTTGACCAGGCCTTGTCTACCCCCTAATGAGGGTCTTTGCCAAATTTGGAGAACAAAGTCAGAAGTGATTCATCAATGGATGGAGTCGCTGTGATATGAGAAAAAAGGGACGGTGTGGGACACTCCGACCTCAATTTGGCTCTCGTCTGTTTATCCAGAGAAACCCTCAATCTGGAAGCAATGTATTTGCCCATGTGGGATGACGGGGACCACTCTGTGGAATTAGGGTGGTGAAGGAGTGAAGGATCAAACATGGGGTTACCATCCGCATCGAGAACAGTTTTGGCAAAAAACGGGTCCTAAACGTCCAGATTAGGCTTTTTTATAGGGGAAGCCTGAGATTGCGAACCCCATATATCCGAGACGTCATCCGCCTCATCTGCATCACCGATATCATCATCGGTATCTGATATGTGAGAAATCACAATCTGTTTTGGCGCAGAGACAGAATGTTTTGTCTTGGATTTACATTTACCAGAAAAAACTTTAGAATTCCCCTCCTGAGAAAGAGGCCTGGGAGGAAACTCGTCCTCAGCCGTGGGTGAAGAAGCTTCACCAGTCAGAAAAGCGCCATCGGATGGTTTTTGTATGTACAAATCCTTTACATTTTTTTTTCTGCTATCCCCCGCACAATGGGCCAGGAAGGATTTGTAGACCATGTTCTGGACAGTGGTCTCAAAATTATTTGACATCTTAGTCATAGAGGCTGAAACAGCCTTGGCCACAGCCTCATTAATGAAGGCTCCAAATTCGCTGGAATCAGGTAAAGAAGAAGAATCCTGACAATTCATTATTTTTCACAGAACAGGCAAAAAGAAGAAAAAACAGTGTAAAAACTGTGACAGCTAAATCCCCTCACTGAAGGGGTTAACAAAACCAGGAAATGCTGTTGGGAATTTGAAGTACACCCCTCCAAGGCGTGTCTGGCCGATGGAATGGAATTTGTAGAGGCAGCCGAGCGAGGCAGAGAAGCGGCGCGGCTCAGAACAAATAGCCGAGGCCGCCTGAGTACTGGAAACGCGCAAGTCAAAGAAATGGTGACTAACGGTAGGAAGTGCTGCCGTTAGAATGTTGGGGAAGGAGGCAGAAGTTGCCTCAGGTGGCGCGTGGGCTCAGGGAAGCAAGCGGGGTTTCCGAACCCCGAAGGGTGAAAGCAACGCGACGGAGCGTTCACACTAGAAACAACACTATTAATAATATAAGGAAAGAAACACTAAGTGAGCGGTATCGTTAGCGCAGAGCATTCACCCAAAACATTATGTAAATATTTAGCAAAACATGAGAGAAGTAAATAACGCCACTTATCTTGACTGCGAGCAGCAAGAAAGAGGGCTGGTCGCAGTCAAGCTTAGTGGTCACGTATGCCCTGCCATTGTGATTGGTGCATTGGTTTTACTTGTTGACCTCCCATTGGCCTTCCTGTTTTCCAAGCCCCATGGGAGTTGTAGTTTCTTGACTGCTGCTGTTAATAATAAAGCAAGATAGAGAAGCATAATACGAGCCTTCGTTCTTGACATAAAATTGTTGGCCGATGCTGATGCAGTAAACTGGGTTGTCGTCATTACGAAGGCCCAGCAGCTGAACAACAGGATCCTCTTTGATTGGATACCCCAGAACCTCCTTTATCCTGTTCAAAATGTTCTTCCACCATATTTTTATTCTGGGGCTGTCCCACCATATGTGAAGCATCATCCTTTCTCCCCCTTTTGTATCTCCAGCACTCAGTGGATAATTTGGGGTACACTTAGTGCAGTTTCTCAGTCGTCATATATCATTAAGAGTCTACTATGTATGCAGTCCCTTAGGCGCTGATAACTGTGTAGTGTTTTCAAGATATTCCACAGATTCCTTACCTGTCTTTGTTGAGGATATCCCTATTTAAGCTATTTTCCCATTGCGATCGATGTTTCCATTTTCCTCTGTCATAACTATCACCTAAGATTTTATATATTCCTGAGACAAGACCCATCGTACCAACATGGGTTTTGTGTATTTTTCCAGCGGTGTAAGTTCTTGGTTGGCTTCTTTCCTTTTCAGTGGGAAAACAACTTAAAGTCGTATTTTGAAGTACTGCAGCTGATTTGTTTCTTCTACTTTGAATTCAGACTTGCATTGTGAGAACAGCTTTATTTGGGAGTTATGGAAAATGCCTGACAGCGTCATACATTCCCCTCCATTCCAGCATTTAAAATGGACTGGGTGTAGTCCATCTGTGAAATGGGGATTGTCATGTATTGCAGTGTTTTGTGACGGGAAGTGTAGTGAATCCCTTCATTGGTAAGTAGTTCTCAAATATCCAAGACTGTTTTTGGTAGCTTGGAAAGATATGTGTTAAGTGGCCTTTGCCCTTGGAGGGCTGTGCTATGTCCCAAAGGGATCACATTGCTATTGCTCACACCATGAAGAGCCTTTTTTACCTAACTCTTTTGCCTTTTATTCAACTATGATATTCATATGGGCTGCGAGGTAATACCTAATTATGTTAGTGCACATCAGTCCCCCTTTTTCTCTAAGATCCATCAAAGGTTGTTTGTTGGATCAAGCTCTTCCCCCATCCCAGACAAAGTCTGTTAGCTTTCTCTGAAAGTTTTATAATTCATCCTTGGGGTCGGGGATCAGCAAGGTCTGCCTGAAACACACATAAATTTCTGGTCAGCACATTAAATTTTAGGTCAAGCGTAAGAGTACCGCCTCTTGTATAATTTTAAGTATACTTCTTCTGTGGGCTTAAAGTCATTTCATTTGCCAGTTTCAGTGTCATTTAAAAAACCTTCCTTGCTAGTGGTCAGTCATGCCTCTTTGTCCCTCCTTTTACTCTTTGGGAGCAAGGACCAACTACTGTATAATTACACTTTGTCCTCTTTAGAAAGCTTTTTTTTCCCTTGTTTCCTGCTCATGTTCAGCAAAGCTTCCCTTTTCATTTGTAGGCCCGTTCGTTTAATTACTTATTTTCACTTTGCAATGCTAAGGTAGCCCAACTCGACCCGAAGGTATTGGAGGTTTTACATGAGTACCAGCTACATTGCACAAGGACATATTCATTTTTTGTAGGCAGGTGGAAATTTAGAGATATTGAGCCGAGGCCATGACTCAAACCCATGTCCTCAGTTCCAAAGTCAGCTGCTCTAGTTGTTGTGCCACACCTTCTCCCTGTTCTACCAGGTTTCCGTGGAGCACATGAGGCATTCCATTTCCTTTAATTGTTGCAGCGCGGCCTGCCACGCTTTATCTTTATGTATGGTGGCCCCGGTTTTCTTTCATTCTGAAGCATTCCAGTTTACTTAACTGTTGCACTGCAGCATGCGGTGTTTTATTTTTACATATGGTGGCCGCGCCTTTCTTTCCTTCTGAGGCATTCCAGTTCCTTTATTTGTTGCGGCACGGCACACCATGCTTTATGTTCACATATGGTGACCGTGTATTTCTTTTGTTCTGTACGTTCTTTACAATAGAGTCAAAGCAGATTAGTAACATGTGGATAAACAAAGTATTACTCTAGGAAGAGTGAGCAATAAGATGCCCTTCACAAGGTGGAAATACACACCTCTCTAAGGCAGCAGTTGTTGTTGCCATGTACAGCTAACGTTACTGACTCTCTTGTGGCTCCACCGGCTTCTCACTGTCTTCGTCTGGCAAACTGGCCTTCCAGCATATCGTCCAGTATTTATTTTAGGCATGACTGCTCCTATTTCCACACAAGAAAAATATCAACATTAAACTGGTGGTAAAGTCTACAGGCAATAAGGCCCGTAGAACGAAATCAGTTAACATCAATACGTGCATAGTGGTAAACCGTTCTGCTGAACCCCTTCGGGGCGTATATGGGCTAAGCGGAAAATGTCGCTTTAATAGACACTTAAACGTGGGTGCAAATAACTTGTATTTGTATGTTAATAATAATACTTAATAATGCATCTGCAGAGTCACTCCTTCTGCCTGCTAAAGGTCACACCAGGGTCATACCTGTTGACTGAAAACATCAGGAATGGCAAGAGAAACCATTAACAACCCCTGTTGACTTTTCTAGCACAATTGTCCATTTGACCCTCGTGCAGGAGCATTTGCCATTTATCCCGAACCCAAGGGGCTTAGCTGGCATTTAATTTGGCTTTTTCTTTTGCAGACAAAATGCAGAAAATCTGAACAGCTGTTCTGAGAAGCGGTGCAACCAACACATCACCACAGTAGTCCCCGTCAGAAGCCCACAACATGCCTCTGTCCCACCAGCCAAACCTTCTTATGTTTTCTATTTACCCAAAACACCAAACCCCCCAAAAATGCTCAAGCTAATTGTATTTTTACAACTGCAACTAATGCAGGGAAAACACCAACCAACCCAACAATAGCATCCATAAAGAGGAAGATGTCACAGCCATAGAAGGGCACACTACTTAGTAGGTTAATCTCTAAACTTATAGTCAGGGCCACTGGAGTTATGTGGCAGGGTTAAGTAAATTATGCGTCAAGAAAAGGCAACTTATGAGTCATTATGTGGTACATTTTGTGACAGTATTACTTCATTATTTAGTCATTTTTAGGTCAAGGGGATAGAGGAAGAAGGTAAATGGAAGTGCTTTAGTTATATGCATGGTCACTGAAATTACGTGGCAGGAAATTACCAAATTATAAGGCAGGAATGACCAATTTATGTGGCAAAAAAAGTCCAATTAGGCATTTAAAAATGCCAATAGCTCCAACTCTCGCAAATGGAAGACCGATTTGAAAGGAAGACGATATCAAGAAAGTGTGCTCTGACCTTTTATTCCTCTAACCATAACATCCCGATCGTAACTGCACTCCCTTCGAAGTTCCAGATTCCACGCCAGGAACTCGAACCACACTGCCCCATTGTTCTGTTCATAACATCCCTTCACACCCCCATTCCTTAACAATAATGAAAATGAAACTGAAGAGTAACAACAGTAAAACATAAATCAACATATATACATAAATGAAAGCACAGCACAAGATGTAAAGTACATCCTGATTGCTATGCCTGTAAGTGACCGTACTAAACTAATACATGCTGTAGTCTTTGAACTTTATAGGGCATGACCTAGTTCTTCCCAAAATTCTCCTGTTATTACCACTATCCTTGTAACATTCTTTTGTTTGTACGCTCATCTTCCTGCCCACATAATCCATTTTAGATTTTGGTACAATTGAAAGTAATGATTGGTTCCACGTTTTTTTCTATTTTTTAACTCCACAACGTCATCTTTGACTTCGCTTACTTTTGCGGGAAAAGAAAATCAAGACATTCCCGTCTGCACAAAATCTGGTCTTTTAATTCTCACCCAATCACCTTTCTGAACAGCTAAACCTCTGTGTTGCTTTTCCTTTGTTCTGTATTTCTCCTGCACCGCATATCTCACATCACCTACGCTTCCCATTTTATCTATACCAGCATTCTTTCTGGCCATCCATTCCTTATTTAATTTAGAGCCAGCTACTCTACCTCTTAGTGATGTGAAAGGGTATATCCCTGTGCTTACATGGGATGTGGCCCTTAATCCCCATAATAAATCTTCAATGGCTTCTTTCCATTGTAATCCATTGACAAGAGCCAACTGCAAATTATCTTTTATAACACAGTTCAACCTCTCCACTAACCCATTGCTATGAGGATGGTAAAGGGATGATATAATGTGCTTTATGCCCGAACTGGCTAAAATAAATCTGCCATACCTCTTGACACTAGTTGTGTACCATTATCAGTTACAATGTCTTCTAGGAAACCTTGCCTCAGAAACACTTCCTTAAAGAATTTAATGACTGAATCAGTGTTTATATTATCCACAAATTTTATTTCAGGCCATTTGGCCATATAGTCCACCATCACTGGACATACTTTGGTGAACTTCCTATTACTTCAAAAGGTCCTGAAATATCAAATGCCACCTTTGACTATAGCACATTTTTTACCTCAATCGGGTTCACAGGGGAAGGATATGTCAAACTGCCACGGATTATCAGCTGACTACGTATGCGCATTATGTTCCCAACAACGGACTTTATTGGATTAATGCTTCTGGAGTGTTCTTCGCGATAGGCCATCACCTTGCTCCTCCCATGCTGTTAGTTGTGGGGGAGAAGGTGGGGGTCCACCGCCAATCCTCTGTAAAGCGAGTTGGTGTCTTGCTGCAATGGAACGTACCTTGCCTGTAGGTCGTTCCACCTCTTCCTGATGTCATCCCTAGTTCTTGGGTGCTGTCCCATAGTGTTGAACCTGTCCACGATCCTTCGCCATAGCTCCATCTTCCTAGCTATCGATATCTTGTGCACCTGTGCTCCAAATAGCTGTGGCTCTACCCTGATGATTTCTTCCACCATGACCCTTAGCTCCTCCTCTGAGAATCAGGGGTGTCTTTGTGGTGCCATGGGTGTTGTGTGAGGTGTGTAGGTGAGGGTGTGTTGGATAATGTGTTGGGGTGTGTGATGTGGGGTACATGAGTGGTGTATAGGTGTGAGTAGTGTGTGACACTGGTTGTGTCAGTGGTCTTGCTGTCTTTCTCTGGTGGCAATTGTTTGTAGTCGTAGAGGGTTGTGGGTAATGTGGTTGTGTGTGTTTTATAGCGATGTGAGTGGGTGGGTGTGGTGTGTGTATGGGTGTCAGGTGTGTGTTGTTTCAATTGTCCAATGTGGTGTTTTGTTTGTGTGTGTGTATTTTGAGAGCAGCGGTATGTACCGCCAATGGTTTACCACCATTGATTGTCCACTGTGGTGATTTGTGGGTCATAATGTGATGCGCGTTTTTCTGTTGGCGTAACGGTGTGGGTTTGGATACCGCCGGTTTATCACTGACCTTTGATGTGGCAGAATTGTGTATGTGGCTGAATAGTGATGGACTGGTGTGTGTGTGTCATAATATGGTGAACGGATATCCGCTGCGGCGGAGGTATGTTGGCGGCAGTCAGTGTGGCGGTAAGTGGGATTTACCGTAAATGTCATAATGAGGGCTTATCTGTCAAGAGAAGTAAAAATTTGAGCTCCTTTCAAAGTTGCAAACATTTCATTAATATTTGGTAATGATTGGCGATCAACCCAAATATTGGTATTTAAGTCTCTCAAATCCACGCAGAGTCTTAAGGATTTGTCAGCCTTACATGCCAAACCTATGGGAGCCAACCATTCTGACCCCTCAATTGGCTCAATTATGCCCAAACAACATATTTTTTCGAATTCTTGCTTTAATTCAGTGCGTAACCCTAATAGTACTTTGTGCACCTTATGAGCTATAGCTCTGGCACCTTGTTTTAATATTATGCGATGTTTAAACCCTGTGTGTTTTCTCAATTTCTCTGCAAATGTTTCTGGGTAATCTTTGATTCAATCCTTAGTTACTGCCGTATCAATCTGACATATACTGCTTCTTTTTGACAGCACCATATTAGGATGATTTGGGTCCAGGATGATTTCTAGTTCCCCTTGCTCATCCAAGTGAGCCCCATCCTTCACAACATACACAGTTCCCACTACACATTTCTGATTGAATTGCAAATTAGCCTCAAATTTACCGATCACTTCTACCTGCTTTCCACCGTAAGTGAACATTTTTTATACAGGATTCATGTATTACCATATTATCAATATCCTTGAAAGCTGTCATATTCATTAATGTGAATGGGGAACCTGAATCTGCTAGAAATTTAACATTCCTATTGTTCACTGAAACTACATAAGATAGTGGTTTTTTTTTGTGTGTCTCCATCATGGATGATATTTCAACAGTTCCGCTCTCTTCTTGACTACATGAGAGCATGAGAAAAACGTTCTCTTCTTCATCAGTATCCAAGTAGTTTTTTTCAATCATCCTAACCGTTTGTGACATTGTATTCTTCTTGCTAGCAATTGCTCTTCGTACGCACAATATTTAGAATTACCCATGTGATTTACTTCCACAACATAAGCATGATATATCAGTCTTTTTGGTTTTGTTCCAGGATGGTTAAACCTCAGGTTCGCAATATCTGTTTGCTTTATTTCCTTTTGCAGTTGTTTTTGTACCTTGTTTCGCTTGTATTTGTTTTATTTCAGCAGACTTGATGCCCTTGTTCATTTCTCTCATGCAATGTTGTGAATGTTCAATACTCCTAGCTAGCTTCAAAGTAGTTTCCAAGTCAGGGTCTTCTGTGGCTAACAGTTTTTCTTTTACCTTTTTGTTATTCTTTCTCTCAATTAGTTCATCCTGTATTGTCTCATCTCTGAACTCCCTATAATTGCAACTTGTTGCCAGTGTACGGAGTGCTGCCACAAAATCGTCAATTGACTCTCCTGGAATCTGGGAGCATAGAAGAAATGTATGCCTTTCAAGAAATATGTTTCTTCTAGGGTTGAATCGTTTGTCTAATGTGCTAATTATAGATGCATATTCATCTATTGTAGACGTTGATTCACTTTCATCATTCCCTACTGTTAATATATTCAATACTTCCATGGGCAATGTTTTTATAAAAAACATGTGTATTAAAAGCGCTTTTTTCTTTTTTGAAGTAAAAGTCTCACTGTCTATTGCCTCTAAATATGCCTCAAAAGTCTCCTTCCATTTTTGCGAGTGGATAGAAGGTGTTCCTGCCACTTGTAAAAATGGTGCAAGTGCGAGTATCCTTTCCATTATGAGCCTTGTGTGGGTGTCTTTCTGCAGAATATATTAACAATTGCTCTTTTCTATTCAAAATAGGAGGACTATTCAGAATATATATTTAATGCTCTTCTTGTAGATGTTTACAGATTCAGTAATGGTGCTTGAAGGGTGTGCCTGTCACTGTAAATTGTAATCAAGGGATTGTTGTTAAAATTATATTTCTTTGAGTTCATTGTAAGTTCATTTTCACTCATGCATTGCATTTGTTTCATGAGCTGGCTGGGCACGTTTGTGAAAAGCTTCCCAACCAGCCAATATGGCCACCGGACATGCGCGATACTTTGCTTTCAGGAGCTATTTGGGCCTTTTTTGCAATGCTTCCCAAACATCCAATATGTCCACCAGGCATGCGCGTTAGCCAGACACACGTGCTCACTTTGATGTTGCGACTTTCAGAACTGCTGCTCATTTTCCGTGTCCAGAGAAATCCCTCTGCTACTCTGGTGCAGAGTTCCTCTCCAGTTAGCCGCCTATTTCAATGCGGCTCAACCAATCACACTGCGGCTGTCCCACAAGCCGCTTGTCTCTTTTCACCCGCTGCACACGTTAGTGCACATATCGTGATTCCAATGTCACTCAAGTGAGCTTCCAGATATTTGCGCTGATAGGATTTCTTAAACACGCTTGTCGGCACTGAAAGGAAGATGACATCAAGAAAGTGAGCTCCAATCTTTTATTCCTCTCACCATAACGTCCCAATCTTAACTGCCTCCCCTCCAAAGTTCCAGATTCCACACCGGGAACTTGAACCTTGTTGCCCCACCATTCTGTTCATAACATCTCTTCACTATTGCATTGCAAGTGCTTGTTAAGACCTTGATTCTCCCTATCCAGAATATATATTCCTTCTGGCATCATCTGAGATCTTGGAGAATCTAGTTTCTTGAAATGGGCTTGATTGTTGAAGCCCAATTCAAGAGATTTCTTATGTGCTTCCTTGATCAAGATAGTATGCATCATTGATTTAGATGCATTAATTTTAAAGAGCTTTTCAAAGTGGTCAAGTTCTTACAATAGAGCCTGGATTAGATTAATGGGATCTGCTAGTGTTAGTGTTACGACATTATCTGGTGCTTGGTCTAGCCGAGTAAGATTCCTTTTATGCCTATCCTGTCCTGATTTATGGTGCCAGAGGCTCTACTCGCAATGCAGAATGAAAGGGTGAAAGGGGACAGTCCTGCCTTCTTACCCTCTGTAAGTAAAACAGTGTTGATAATGCATTGTTAACTCTTCCCGTGCCGCCTTTATAATTTGCAAAACTACAGCTTCTCAATAGTGGGGGGCGGAGTCAAGTACTATCCAGTGTTTCTCTCATGAATCTCCAGCTGACCCTGTCACATGCATTTGTGCCATTTCGGCTCAATATGATATTTGGAATGGTTTTTTCATTGCTTTAGTCAACTAGATGGGCCATTCGCTGTATACTGTCAAAGCCTTGGCATTTTTTAAAGAAAACAACTTGATCAGGTTCTATTAGGAAGAGTAGACATGCATATAACCTATTTGTATGGATTTTAGTGAAAACCTTGAGATCCTTTTGAGTAGGGTGATTCCTTTACGAAACACAGTCAGAAGGGGTCCTCCATGGCTTAGAGTGATATCAGTTGAGGGAGTAACCATCCCTACAATATAGAATTGGTTAATTGGGATTGTTAAGTGTTTTTTAACATGTGGGAGAAATGGTTTATAAAAAGAAAGAGGAATACTATCTGGTCTGAGGGTTTTATTTAGCTGCTGTTCTTTTATAACTTTTCCAACCTTGGCCATCCCAACGGGACTGTCTAAATCTTCAATCCAGCGATAGTTAATTAGTATCTAAGTACACCTGGATTTTGAAAGTATTGTCATTGGCCTTGGTGTCAGATATAAATGTTTGAGAGCTTCTCTTTTGTCTGCTGCATTCGGGCCCCCATGGTTAAATGGGTGCCTTATTTTAGATATGTATGTTTTTCCCCTCTGCGCTTGTAATCTGTGGGCTAGGTATTTCCCCACTTTATGACTTTTCACATACAATGTCTCCCCTAGTTTTACTCTTCTCTACAGGTGTAAGTAAGGTAGAGTTGGCTTCTGGCATTTGCTAACTGTCTTTTGACATGTCTACTTATGGGCTTTTTATTCAGGGCTCCGGTTGCTTTTTCACTGCTGTAAATTTTGTTTCTTGTGTTCTAGCTTTTTGCACTGTTCTGGCTGTCATGGACAATGCTGGCCCCATGGCAATCACATGGAAAGCATCCCAGTGTGTATTTAGTGAGACGTCTGTCAGGTCATTTAGCTCAAAGTATTCTTTGACAGCCTGTTCCATTTCAAACCTGTTCACTTGGTGTCGAAAAATCTGGTGTTTAAGTCCTACAAGCCGATGTTGAACGGTGTCCTACTTAATTTGGATATGCAAGTGGCCAAAACAGAGATCTCCACTATTCCTACCTGATGCAAAGCGTGCACTAGCCCTTGCGTAATAAAGAATATATCCCGTGGACATGCAAATAAAAAGTGTAACCTTGTTTATTGCTTTTCCAGTGCTTTCCAAGTGTCTCCTAGCCCCCACTCCTCAAACCTCTTCCGAGTGCTCCTAGTGACTGAATGAGCGCCACCCTCTGTCTCCCCCAATCTATCCATTTTAGGATTCCAGAGAGCACTGAGATCCTCTCCAATGATTGCCTCACATTGTAGACCCTAAATCAGTTCTTGAGAATGGTGGTTAAGAACGTGTCCTCTGCTGAGTTAGCTGTGTATATGTTAGTAGTGTGCTCCTTTTTGCATTCAGTTTCAATAGTAATTGCAGGTAGCTCCCTTCCTGTTTGGTTTGGTCTGTGCCCAGAATTGTCTAATTTGTGTCAAATGCAGAAGTAGTCATTGGGAAGTGAGTTTCCAGCAGATAACTTGTATCTGGGTTTTCATGTGACAGATAATGCGATATTTTATGCCATTTGTTCTGGGTGTTGAGGCCTTTAACATTAATGGAGGTGGGGGGAGCAGGGGGGCATAGCTAACAGCCCAATTTGCCGGCCTCTTAATTCAGGACTCCCAGACCTGGGCCCTATAATCCTTTTGCTGGCACCCAAGGCATACCGCATCAGCGACCGCAACTATGCTGCTTCAGCCCTCAACACCGGCCTGCATCCGGGGAGCTGTTTTGGGAGCGTGATGTCACCCTGAGAGTGGCCTGAGGGAGGCCGGCTCCCCGTACCGAAAGGCGCCTGCTTCATGTGCTGGGCCATGCACACTGAGCCGCGGTCGGAGGGGTGCAGCATTGCAGTCCGGATTAAGGAAGACTTGCTGCAGCAAACACGGATGGCGGCGACCACCACACTGCACAGTACCACTGCCCCCAGCAGCTAGTAAATTCATTTGTGAGCTCACGTGGAGGGTCCTTCTGACAGTTCCCCTACAGCCATCTGACGTCCGCCCTTGCCTGCAGGGCCACAATGGAGTGGCCGGTGCTACCCAAACCTCAGCGCAATCGGTAGAGAAGAATGCATCCTCGCACATGCGAAGGGGGCAAGATCAGCTCCTTCCTCACAACAAGCCCGGGAGGGACAACGTTCGGCAATTACCTCAACAACTTCTCTCAGACTTAACGCTAATCTCGCCAGTTCCTCACAGGACAGCAACTCTGACTAAGTCAACGAGTAGCATGGCCCTGTGCCTGTCAATCACTCTGCAGTTGGCTCACAACTTGTAGCATCATCGACTGCATGCCATGTATAATTGACTCAGTAACTCTTTCCTTGAAGGTATGATCCGAGTAGCAAGATACATGGCCAATCAATCATATGTGTTTTTTGGAGTGAATTAATAATTCACCTATATCTTCTATATTGTTATGGAGTCTAAAGTGATTACGGTCCGCAGCTTGCTAATGTTTGTTCGCTGTATGAACACTATTGAGTGCTGCCAATTGAAAAGTATCAGTACACGATGTTCAGGGCCCAGGTGTGACACTCCCCTTGTGGAGGATATGGTTCCATGATCTTCACAGCACCTCACCATAAACACTGGCCACTTGCACCTCCTTTGGGTAGGCAAACGTATACCCACAGAAGATTTACTATTGCTGGTTCTCAGGTCTAGTGGTTAATAGAAACTGGACCAAATATTGGGGGTTTGATGTTAGGTGTTTGCCACTGTCCCCAATTGTACCAGTGATAGACAATGTGATACCTAAAGTTGGGGAAGACATACCACCTCGGGGGATTTTAGGCCCAACACAGATACAGTAGATGACAACAACTACGAAAATTTACTTTATCCTCACTTGGAATGTACGAGGACTTGGGTCCATTTACAAGTGGCATTGGGTATGAGCACACCTCAATAGGCAACGTGCATACATCATATTTCTGCAGGAGACGCACCTTTCATCGCATGAAGCTCCAAAATTGCGCAGGAAATAGAAGGGACAATTATATCATACCTCCTGCTCGGCCTTTGCCAGGGGCGCAGCAATACCTCTCCCAGCCGGGGTCCCATTCACACTACTGGACACGAGAATAGATACACAGGAGCATTATGTACTGCTCAAGGGCACGCTAGATGTAGCTCCCATAGTGTTAAGGTGCATTTGTGCTCCAATCACAGACCAGGATGTTTTCCTAGATCATCTATCCTCAGTACTGCTAGAATAGACAGCATACCCCTGGGTTCTAGGTGGGGACTTTATTACAGTATTGGACATTACACTAGAAAGGTCACATCCCCTCCTGCCTGGTACTGCATCTGTTCATCAATCTAAGGCCGTGCAACAGTGGGCAGAAGGTTGGAGTTTGACAGATGTTTGGCATCGCCAAATGCTACCACGCGCTAATATACTTTTTACTCTAATCCCCATACACTGCATTCCCACACTTAGGTAAAACAATCTCGGACCACAACCCTGCTGAAATAGCGGTGAACTGGGGGTGTGTGCCTACTCCAATACCTACCTGGGGTTTGCGACCAGATCTATTAAAGGATGCGGTTTTCAGGGAGATCCTGGCCAATTCTATAGACTCCTGTTTTACTGAAAATGAATAGACGGCCTCCTCTCTACTAATGAAGTGGGAAGCCTTTAAAGTAATAGTGTGTGGTGCCTTTATTGGTGCGGTGGCAGGAGCCAGGCAGGAAGTGATGCGGGAAATAACACAACTAGAAAATAAGCTGGGTCCCCTGGAAACGAAAGCACTCACCAACACCAATGCCACGGAAGAGTTACAGGATGCCCGTATCGCTTATGCCGAGCAGCTAGAAAGGCTCCGCCTGATCGATTAGAAGGCCTATACCCAGAAAATACACACTGAGGCTGACAAGTCAGGACTCCTGCAGGCAAGTCTAGCACAGTCTCAAGTCACACACATACCTATACTAACTATTCATGACCCAGTTTGTGGCTTGTTAGACACCCAACTAACTGTTATTGAGGTGATCCACAACCACTATGCATTACTCTACAAGTCTCTGCCAACACCAGAACTAGCAGCTCTAGCGGCATTCTTCCAGACAGTGACACTAGCTAAAGTGTTGCCGGATATGAGGAAAACCTGGAGTGCAGCTATAATGTCGGGTGAAACCCGTGGGGCACTAAAGGAACTTGCTAGAAACAAAATATCAGGATCTGATAACCTCTCAATAGAATTCTACTCCACATACGCCTCAAAGTTGGAACCGCACCCTGAAAAATTATGTAACTCTTCATTGGAGCTGGGCATGCTGCCTCCTTATACCAGAGAGGGAGTGGTCACATCACTGATGAAACCTGGTAGGTCTCCTGTGAACCTTACTTCGTACCTACTCCTCTACCTCCTTAACACTAAATATAAGATTCTGATAAGATCCTAGCACGTAGACTTCTCCCACAATTAATACACAGAGATCAAAATGGTTTCATACCTCGTGGCAACACCTCCCTGAATATTCAATGGCTTTTCCAAGTTATGTCTGTATCTCTCGAACAATACCCATTAGCAGGTTGTGTTTCACTGGATGTACGACAAACTTTCGATACCTTAGGATGAGACCATATGATGACGTTAGCCCGCTTTAGTATTCCTCAGTCTTATATAAAATGGGTTGCCCTTTCGTACTTGGGCCCTATGGCCAGAGCTAGAACAGGGAAATATGTTTATGAAACATATAGAATTGCACGAGGAACCAGACAGGGCTGCCCACTATCGCCACTTTTATTTGTTCTGCTGCTAGAACCCCTAGCACAACATATGACAGGTATCAGTGAGATGGGATATACCATTGGGGCAGGAGATGCACTCTGTGTTCTTGTAAGCAGATGATATGATCCTATACTTTTGAGACCTAAATATCGGACTGCAAAATATATCTTGTTTGCTGTCAACATTCGGGTCACTATCAGGCCTTTCCATAAATATAGAAAATTCCTGTGCTTTTTATTTCAACACTAATGCTACTGGCCCGGCACTTCAAATTTGTGACATGAATTTACCAGTCACTGCCTACACCTTTTGATACAGGGGTATAAATGTCTATCGGGACACAAAGGACCTCCTTTAGGGGAACCTTGTGAGGTCAATTAACTCATTCAAATCATAAATCGCCTGTTGGATTACACTGCCTTTGTCAGTTGCCGGTCAACTGCCTCAGGCAAAAATGGTAATGCTACTCCGCCTCCTTTACTACTTTGTTAACCTCCCAGTGATGGCGCCGGTTACGGTACTTCATTTGTTAAACACGCTGCTGGGAGACCTAGCCTGGAGTAACGGGCATCGCAGAGTGGGTCTTACTGAATTGCAACTCCCCCAGACAGAGGGTGGGTTGGGAGCCCCGGATTTTAAGGCATGTTGCATAGCGGGTTAAGTACAATGGCTCGCATATTGGCTAGCAGGTCACAATTTAACAGAAATAGGATACTCACAATCACAGATTGCTAGAGGTCTTCTACACAGGTTGTTGTGTCCTGGAGCAACTACTCCCCGTGCATGCTGTCCCCTACTCCAGGTAGCCCTAGCATATTGGAAATTAGCACTGAGATACAGAGCATGCACTGTGCCGTATGCACCAATCATTCCTTTCTGTGATCTTCCTACATCCTCCGGGACACTTACAAATCAATGCCTGGACCACATGATGGGGTGCTGACGGTGGGAACACTGTTCCAGGATGGAACTCTAATGTCACATGCAGATTTTGTGCAATCACACAGGCTTTCTGAGACACTATTTTTAACTCATGCCAAGCCAGCATAATTCAATACGTATGGCAATATTGGGCCCTAGATGGGAGAGAACCCGAAATACATGAATTGCTTCAATCTCTGTACATTATGGGACATGGGTGACACCTTATCCTTTGGCTCTACCGCAGACTCCGTATGCATGCAAGAGCACCACTAAATTCACTGAAGCGCACTTGGGAAACAGATCTCATTCACGAAATACAACACAAAGAATGAGGACGGATACTGGAATATCCTAAACAATTCCAGATTTAAGCTTATGCAGTTCTCTATTCTACACAGAGCATACCTAACATCACATAGGCTTGCAAAAATATTCCCCACTGCCTCTTCCAATTGCCCCTGTTGCAGGGCTCCAGAGGCTGATCTCTTACACGTTATGGACTTGTCCTTGACTTTCCCAGTATTGGACAGGTATAGCACAGACAATATCCAAGATTACAGGGTTGGATCAATGGAACACACCTGGATAGTGTCTAGTCAGTCTTCATCCCAGAACAAAAGGTTCCAAAGTAATAGAGCGCTTTGCCAATTTATTGTTATTTTTAGCAAAGCAGCTTATCACATGCCAATGGAAATCACAAAGTTACAAACATGGAGTGACGAAGTGGGGTCTTGCGGAAAGCGATGCTCTGCATCACGGGGAATATCAAAGCCTCCATAGAAAACCCATCTCCCTAGAGTGGGATGCTCTTTTAGAAGGGTTTCAAGCACAGGAAGTAGCACTGGATTAGTAACCTTTACTGTGTACCATGTAATCCTCCTGTGAAGGGTGAGGTGTTTTGATAGCTCCCAACATCATTGGTCAATTCAAAATGTTACACAATAAAATCTTAAAGTTGAATAGGTGATAACAGATTTGTTTCTCCCCGCTACATGTGCGAGATAAGCGTTTTCCACACTTCCTCTAACATAGAATACCACCATTCTACCTCCCCCTTGTATCACTACACAGATAGGTCTTCAGAATTGGCATATGTGGCAATTGGGCTAGGGTGGGTGGGAGGGATTGAAGTTAACTGTTTACTTATTGCATTTATAAATGACTATCTGATATACCTCAGTCAGGACTGAACAAGCACTTTTTGTCATATATTGCAGAAATATAAACCTGTCAGTGTTCATAACAAAGTGAGGTCATGCCTTAACAAAGTGCAATAAAATTTGTGTGAAGAAAAACAGTAATTGAGGTTAATTTGGATTGTGAATGTTAGTATATATGCTCAATGTTGCTTGCCCACCACATTTGATTTCCTAATGACTTTGAGCTGAGTGGCTGCCCTACCATACCCGCTGTACAAAATGATAAAAATAACTATTGGACTTGGCCAACAAGGTCTGTGTTGCCTTTGCTAGGTGTCCCTCCATGAGGGACCGAACATTTACTTTCAGTTCTTTTGTTCTTGGCACCCTGAGAGTGAGGTATATATGAGCTCCTGGGCTCATTAGATGGGGAAATAGAATCGTCGGTTTTCCTTCTCCCCATCCTCCGCCACCTCCACTTACTGGCATCTTCATTGCCCTATCTCAGACATTTGGCTAGATGTTGTCACTAGCTAAAGACTTTCTGCACCACCACCATTTTTGGCAGAACCTAGACCCCCTCCATTATGTTGGGAACAATAGCAACAGGCTTTTGTGGCTTAGTTGGAAGCTACTGTTGGTGACACTTTCACATCAAAGAAAATTTGCCTTGTAATTGTATAATTTGAGCCCAGAAGTAGAGATGCTTTAAAACTCTTCTGTTAGAGATAGTAAATGCTCGTAATGGATTAGTAAGGAAGGTAATGCCAGCAAGGTACTTGATGAATACCTTTCTGTTATCAAAAGGTTCAGTCCAAGAAAGACCACTGTTTTGGAACATCACAAATTTTTGCAGATATCACAATTGCCAAGCGAATCTATTGACGCATTTGTTGCAGCTTTACATACATTTACAGCAACTTTCAACTATTGTGAATTCAAAGATTAGCTAATCCAGGATCAACCTGTTGATAAAATTAACAATAAGGAAATTGAGGAAATGCTTTTGTCAATGGGAGATTCAGATTTAGAAACAGCACTTACCTTATCACAAAGTATAGAACATTCATAATTGTGTTTGAAGGAAATAAGTACCGGTGTTGATGTGTAAGAGGTCAAACAGCTTTCAAAGCAATCAGAGAAGCACAAATATGAAACTCCTGGTAAAGGTATTAGCAATCAGCATGCACGACCCAGCATGCTTCCACCCCAGCCCCCAGCCCCCACCCCACTCCTTAAACCTAAACCCTGACCTCCGCCCTGCCCCACCTAAACCCCAATCACCCCCAGCCCCCACCCCACCCCAAAAACTAAAAATACCCCGAGTCCCCACCCCGCCCCTAAAACCTAAACCCTGCCCCCAACCCTAATCACCCCAGCCGCCCCAAAACAGCCCCAGTCCCAGCTCAACTTACCTCCTCCTTCACCGCGTCCACTCCAACTCCCTTCTGTACCTTAACCACGCATGTATGTTGTTCAGACATGCGTGGTTAAGGTACCAAAACCAGGAAGTCATGGAAAACGAAAGCGTTGTTTCGCTTTCGTTTTTCAAAACCTCGTGGTTCTGGACTCGTTCTTCCGGGTGTTGCCCATTCATGACAGACCAGTATGAGGTAAAAATGAAGCTTTCTGTTTCCGCTGTGTAAGCAAGATGCATTCACACAACAGGAAAGTCGTATAGCAATTAATATGTAGTGTTTCAAGTGGAATAAAAAAATACATCTTGTGCAGGTGTGTCAGGAATGAGTCAGAATGAGCCAGACCCGATGTATCTGAAATTAACATTAATTTTGTGTTGATGTTGTCTGCAGCAGATGTTGACAACGGGAGGCTGTGGAAGCAGCATTCATGAAGGCTCGAATAAAAGGAAGTCACCTCATTATAACATCTTCATTAACAGTTTGGTATTAAGAATTTTGGCGGATTCAGGTTCCCCATATACGTTGATGAGTGAGAATGAATTTAAAAGATTTTGAATGTCCAGCTTCATTGGGGCAAAAGAGAGGAAGTTTTGGATAATTTTGAGGCTGAGTTGGAATTTGAGAAGAATATTGCTAAGGATATGATTTATGTGGCCAGGAATGGGTCAAATCTGCTAGGTTGGGATGAGCAAGGGGGTCCTAATCAAGTAGATTCTAAACAGAGATTGTTCAGTGGATGTTTACATGGAGATTAGTCAGTTAAATGAGTGTACATAGGTTAGTCAATATCCTGAAGTACTTACTGATAACTTGGGAAAATTAAAAGGTTTTCATCATAACATGGTTTTGAAAAAGAGTGCTTGCCCTGTGGTATACAAAGTACACAAGGTGCCTCTGGTGTTGAGAAAGGAATTGAAGTCTAAGCTAGATAAGTTCTGTGCCTAAGAGATAATAGAAACCCATTAAGGGTTCTGAATGGTTATCCCCAATAGTTCTGGGATGCAAAGGTGACAAGTCCATAAGACTATGTGAATTTGCATGATTTGAATTCCAACATCTGGGTAGACCCTCAACCTCTTCCTAATATAAATAAGAATGCTAATTACTCTCAACGCGTCTGAGGCTTTCACATTCCTGGACATGTCTGCAGCCTACTATCAGTTTGAATTTAGTGGGGATTCCAGACATCTGATGTCTTTGATAACACTTGAGGGTGTGTACTATTTTGTGCGTATGCCATTCGGTATGGCGTCTGCTTCAGCTGTGTTTCAGCCATTGATGGGTAACATGTTCAAGGGAATAAATGGCATGTTGTACTTTCAGGATGACATTCTCATATATGGAAGGGATCGGGTCAAACATGTACTGAGGGTTAAGAGTGTGTTGGATTTCATCAAGAAGTTTATTTTGCCTCTCAGGAAGGAAACATGTAAATTCAGTCAACTGAGCATGGATTATTTGGGTCATCATGTATCTAGTAAAGGAAGGGAACCCAAGATTAAGACCAGTTGAAATACTTTTTGTGAGGAGATCGTGGTATTTGCCTCTAGGCCTTTGCGGGGTGTGACATGCATATACCCCACTACTGAAAAGGAGGCTCTTGCTTTGTAGTGGGGCGTCCAGTACTTTAGGAACTTTGGGGAAATATGTTTGTTTTACGTACAGATCATATGCCATTGGTCGATTTGTTCAGGTCCTGTTGTGGGGGTTGAGTGACTCTTTGTATTGTCAAATGGCAATATTTTTTGCAAGAATTTCAGTATTGATTGCAGCATGTAGCAGGTATACTAAATTTAGCTGTGCATTGTCTGTCTAGAATACCTTTAATGAATCAATTGGTGGAGGATGATCACAACATTGATGAGATAGAGGTTTAATGCCCAGTGAACACCATTATGAAAAGTGCATTATCTGAGGAAGAGTGGAGGAGCACAGTGGAGAATGATGCTGGGATGCAGAAAGTTATGGAGTTCTTGAGTGGTAATCGCCATCATCTGAGGATATGCAGGATAGTATAGTTTCCCTTTGGAGAGATTTTAAGGAGTTGTCTGCAGTAAATGGGTTATTACTCATGACTAGTGTCCCTTTGTTCCCTGGAGCAAATTGGTGATTCATATTTCTTGACTGTTCAGAGTATTAGGGGATACCCAAGTATGCTTTGGTTTTGGTAGACTATGGCCCTCATTATGACTTTGGTGGTCTTTCATGAAGACCGCTAAAGCCGCGGGCGCCAGGAGACCTGCCCACCATATCATGGGTACTGCCGGATTTCTGCCACACTTTGGGCAGAAATCCGTTAGTAGTCGTGCTGGCGGGCGGAGGCACTCTGGCGGTTCCACCACCGGCCCCGCCCCACCAGTAGGACACTGTCTGCCATATTATGGGCTGTAATACGGCCTGGCGGTGTCCTGCTGGCGGGGCGCTGCCAGCGGTGGAAGCGCTCCTTCCCGTTCCCTGACAGACGACCTTCGCCCCGGAGCAGGTAAGGTGATCGTCCCACAGTGGAGGGGGTGGGAGGGTAGGGGGTGTTGTGTGTGCGTGTGTGATTGTGTGTTTTCTGCGTGTGTGCATGAATGTGTGTATGGGTGGTTGTATGCGTGTCTGAGTGTTGAAGTGAGTGCGTGTCTCCATGTAAGTGTGTATGCATGTGAGTATGCATGTTTGGATGGGTGTGAGTATGCATGCTTGAATGGGTGTGAATATGCGAGCTTGTATGTGTGTTTCAATGTTGTTGTGAATGTGTGTATGGGTGTGTGTCTGAATGCATGTATGAATGTTGTGAATGCGTGTGTGGATGCGTGAGTGGATGTGTGGATGTAAGTGTAGGTGAATGGGTGTATGCGTGGTGTGTGTGGGTGCCTGTGTGCATGTATGGGTGGAGGGGGTGGGGAGGGTGGCACTGTGGCTGAAGGGGTTGGTGTGCGCTTTCCCTGAAGGGGGTAGGTGGAAGGGGGTCTAGTGCGTGCTGGAGGTGTGGGGGTGTGTGGTCTAGTGCTTGCTGGGGCAGTGGGGGACCTGTCTACCGGTGGCAGGGAAGAAATTCCCTGTCACCTGTAGTCTTTCCGCCATGGTGTTCGTGGCAGTGCTACCGCCCTGGAAACCATGGTGGAAAGCCAGCTCCTAAAACTGCCAGCGGTCTTCTGTGGACCGCCGGGTCGGAGATGATCATCTTTGGCCCAGCAGTTCCGACCACCATGGTAGTATGAGTGGAGATCCACACTCCTAATGTGGTGGTTGCACTGCCAGCCTATTGGTGGTGGGACCGCCACATTTACCCTGGCGGTTAAAAGACTGCCAGGGTCAAAATGACCACCTATATGTCTAAGTGGCCTGAAGTAAGATTTGTCTAGATTGTGAACACTGCTGTGGTCAAAGACTTTTTACAGGATGTGTTTATAAGGGAAGGTTATCTGGAGCAGTTGGTGACAGATAATGGATCCCAGTAGGAACCAAGGGAAATATATGACTTTCTGAAACTGAAATGTATCTAGTACATTTGAACCTCATAATATCACATCCGCAGTAATGGATTAGTTGAAAGATTTAATAAATCACCAAATGCGCCGAAACTCTAACCCCCCTTCCGGCTGACATCGGCCAAACACGTACCTAAGAAAGCCAGCTGGTTCACCACCGAACTCCAAGAATCAAAGCGTACCCACAGACGTTTACAGAACAAATGGAGGAACAGCCAAACCAGCAAAGACCTCACCTCATTCAGAGCTGATACTGCCGCCCACTGCCAAAAAACCAAGAACGCTAGGAAGAATGCACTCCGGGAGCACATCAACTCCTCCACACACAACTCTAAGGAACTCTTCTCACTCATCAATGAGTTCACAGATCCCCCCTCCAAAGCCACCAGCATCCTCCCGACACAGGATTTCTGTGACAAACATGCCACCTTTTTCCACCGCAAGATCCAGGACATCTACAACAGCTTCCTCCTGGAAAATCCTGGCACCAGAACCTTTGACCGAGCCTCCCCCCAAGAATCCACCCAGAGCATCCACAGCTGATCCACGCTCTCCACAGAGGAAACAGTCAGCATCATGAATAGCACCCACTCCGGAGCCCCAACGGACCCCTGCCCACACCACATATACATCAGATATTGTGCATCCATCGCCCGCGAACTCCGGAACACAATCCGCTGCTCCATCAACACTGGCACCTTTCCCGAGGACTGGAAACACGCCGAAATATGCCCTCTCCTGAAGAAACCTTTGGCCGACCCATCACAACTAAAGAATTTCCGGCCCATCTCACTGCTACCCTACCCCACCACCGTACTGGAGAAAGCAATCAATGTACAACTACTGAATTTCATTGAGGCCAACAACTCCCTGGACAGCTCCTGGTCCGGCTTCCGCAGCAACCACAGGACAGAGACAGCCCTCCTGGCAGCCACCAATGACATTGATTACCCCCAGACCATGGCCACACTGCAGCGCTCATACTCCTCGACCTCTCAGCAGCTTTCGACATGGTCTCCCACAGCACCCTGCACTCCAGACTCCACAGCATAGGACACCACGAAAGAGCCCTGGAATGGATCTACTCCTTCCTCTCAAGGAGGACACAGAGGGTCAGACTCCTGCCCTACACCTCCAGACCCACAGGAGTCAACTGCGGAGTCCCCCAAGGATCCTCACTGAGCCCCACACATACATACATGACCCCTCTCTCAGCTATCGTCAGAAGCCACGGTATGAACATTGTGTCATATGCCAATAACACACGACTCATCATTTCCCTCACCGAAGACCCGGACACTGCCAAAAGGAACTTCCACTGAGGAATGGAAGCCGTCACCACCTGGATGAGAGAAAGCTGCCTCAAGCTCAACTCAGACAAGACTGAGCTCATCATCTTTGGAAAAGCCACCTCAGCTTGGGACGATTCCTGGTGGCCCACATCCCTCAGCACCCCCCCCTGCACCGACTGAGCATGCCCGCAACCTAGGCATCATCCTCGACTCCTCCCTATCCATGACCCACCAGGTAAACTCAGTCTCCTCTTCCTGCTGGCACTATTCTGCAAACTTCGGAAGATCTTCAGATGGATGCCAGTAGACTGTCGCAGGACAGTCACCCACGCCTTAGTCACAAGCAAGCTCGTCTATGGCAACACCCTCTACGCTGGCACCTCAACTAGAAACATCAAAAAACTACAACTCATCCAGAACGCCACCGCCAGACTTATTCTGGACCTCCCACGCCAAGAACACATCTCCCAACACCTGAGGACCGTCCACTGATTACCAGTCGAGAAGCGAATCACCTTCAAGCTAGTCACCCACATGTACAAGGCCATACACAACGCAGGACCAGCCAACCTGAACCACTGCGTCTCCTTCCACACCCCCGCCAGATCCCTCCGCTCTGCCCAGATGATCTTGGCCACCATCCCTCGCATCTGCAAAACACCGCCGGAGGACGATACTTCACCTACAGTGCAGCAAAGAGCTGGAACAACCTCCCCCTGCACCTCAGACAAAGCCTGTTGCTCACTATCTTCAGAAAGAACCTCAAAAAAATGGCTCTTCGGATGAGGCCACTCCCTCCCCCCACCTCCCCCAGTGCTTGGGACCCTCACAGGTCACTAGCCGTGCTTTACAAAAACTGATTGATTGATTGTAATCATTTTTCAAAGCTTGGATTGGAATAAATAATTTGGAATATGCTTCGGGCTGTTAGATCTACACCTCACATTGGCACCTTTTTCCTTGTTAGGAGAAAGGGTAGCAGGTTCTAGATTGAACTAGGAATGGATGGGTAGGAAAATCATGGATATTGGAAAAGTTGAACAAGTGATGGACATGACAGGTGTAATGCAAAGAAAATACAGTACAATAGAAACCTGAGGTAGGAAATCTATAGTTAAAGTGGGAGATTGGAGGAGGGTAAAAACCTTGCCATGCGATGAAGATTTTTTCTAGGTTTTCTGTGCCAGGTAAGGTCAAGGATGAGTGAGATCATGTGGTGCTCTTGGAAAATGGCAAAGCTTGGGGTAAGAGCATAATTGCTGTGGTCCCAAGTTCAAAGTTTGTTTCTGTGCAGAAAAGTTTGAATGTTGAAGTAGAGTCAACACCTAATGGTGACCAGGGTTTTGGTAACAAACCAATGAGATCCAATGAAAAAGAGCCAACGTCTATTGACCAGAGTTGTTGTGGCAATTCAGTGAGATCCAATTCCTGGCCAGTTATATTCATGGACAATGTAATGTAGACTGTGATCTCATCCACTGCCCTTATAAATGTTATGGTTTATATTTAGTTTAAGGTCTGTGTAATGTAGACTGTAATATTTTTTACTGATGTTTGAATGTTTTATTTTTTTTGTTTTTTTTATTTTTGTTGTTTTACCTTTTGTTTAATGACTATTGTACTTTGGAAATGTTTGTCTTTTTATCATATGTTCTGCCTATGTTGTTTTGTTTGAATAAAGGGGGATATATTGCGTCTGGTGGAATGATGGACTTTGTCAGAATGGAATGGAAAAATTGATGGGGGAGGCATCCTAGGACGAAAGTTGCTGCCTGTACAAGGGGACTGACAGTTGGTAATAAAGTACCTACCTTATACCATTTCTTGATGGAGTGCTCTCATTTCACTTGCCAACCCCGCTTGTTGTATAAATTTAAAGTAAGTGTGTGCCATATCATCTGGGCACTGCTCTTTTCCCAGGTGTGAGGGTTCAGTATTGATTTCATCACCCTACCCTTCTTTCCAAAACATGAGGGGAGAAAACCGCTCTTCAGTAGCAAGGCCCTGTAGTGTTGTAGCCCTAGGATCCATCCTGCATCATAACATTCTATGATCAAATAAAACCTAGGGATTAGAACCATTTCTGGGATTTGATATTTGTTGGCAGTTGCTGACAATGACAGAGATAGAGGAGGCTGTCTGCAGGGCTGCAAATAAACTATTCAACTTACCTTCTATGTCGGATTTTCATCATTCTGACTTCACAAAGTGGCGACAAGCACACCCTGCAGGGACCTATGCTGGTCTTCAAATGATGAAGGTGGCGAGCGCATACTGGGAGCGCCAATCTAGGCTGGTGTTGCAAGGTCGAAATGGAAGCCTCCTTGTCAGCGAAGTTGTGAAACTTCTGTCTGAGGAGCTGGTGACCTTTACAGATAAAAGTAATTTGATTATCCCACTCCTTTGGAGGAGAAAACATTACATTCCATTCTCGTGGTTAAGTAGGCAGTGTGCATGCCACTGACGAGGTATGCAGGGACGTAGGAGGCTGCTGTGTTCATGCATTGTGTGATTGAAGTGGCGTCTATTTTCCTCACATTCCTTTGAACACTAGAATACCTCATTGTAGCTGGAATTACCGTCACTGCAAGGTCATGTTGCGTGATCAACGTGGCAGCCATCTTTGACCTTGTAATAGTCTAGGATCTTTCCTTAAAATCTGGTGCTGGGCCATGCAATGGAGCAATGCGTGCCAATTTCTGGACAGAATTAGCTTTTGGCATCTCCAGGACATTAAGTCAAGTAACTTTGAGGTATCAACAGTTTTTGTGAGGAAACGTGCTTTGTTCTAGATGGTGTATTTTCAATCACTGGAGTGATCAGAAATAACTCAGTTTTCAATCTACTTTGTGCCTACTGGTTTGAGTGTACTGTGTTCCTAGATTACAATGAATGTGTCAGAGAGTTTCACACTAACTCCACGAATTCAATTACTGTCGATACTGTGGTAACCTTCTATGAAACGGCATCAAGGAAAAGAGTACTTTGCAATTTATATGGAGACCATTCAAAATGATTCGATGCCACCTGAACAGGACCTGTTGGGCCCAGAGGGGATAGACCATGTAATCAAAGGGCAAAGAAAACATGAAAAACTGAAGAGGATAATGTTTATTTGAATGCTTTAGATGATTAGGATTCATTTTATTATCCCGGAATTTGAATGGCCATTGATAGGTACAAGTTTTTCAAAATGAAACAAGAATACACAGAGTCAATAGGCAACTATGTATAAGAACTAGGGAAGTTTGCATGATGAGTGAATTACAAATCAGATTTTTATGCATTCTAAATATAAATCCATTCAGGACAGCCTATGTATGGAGAGCGAAGCAGCACTTAAGGATCTTGTAACTACAGTCAGGAAGGATGACATTTCTGAAAGCTGCGGTTGTTGGAAAAATTAAGGCTAAAGGGAAGACCGAGGGATAGGTGAAAGCGATCATAGTTCTAGAAAGAAATTTAGTAAAACAAAAAGAAAGAATACCACTGTTAACTGTTACAGATGTGGCAGTTCTGGTCACTAAGCCAATAGCAGGAACTGACCTATTTGGAATGAGGAGTGCTCAGGGTGTGGTTTAATAGGGCATTTTGTAACGGTGTGAAATAAAAGAGAAAAGCAGAAAGATTTTAATCTAAAGGTTAAGTGTGGAAAGGAGTGCAGGAACTGGTTACGTCACAGACTGATCAATCTGTCAATCACAGCTTTGTGGTACATGTGAGTGAAGGTTGTTGGAGAGGAGCTAAACATCTTGCAATAAACCAGTTTGCGAAATACTAATTGCAGGAGTAAATATCAATATTGCTGCTGTTTCAGGTTGGCCATACACCAATGTGATCCAAGATGTGTGGAACAAGAAATTTGTGGAAGGTATACGGGATGCCCTAGAGCCGAGTGATACTCTTCCAGCTCGTTTGACCGGAGGTTCAATTCCTATGAAGGGTTTCAGATGGGTCACATTTGAGTTTAAAGGTAAAAAGACCATAAGGAAAAGTGTGCTTGGCAGAAAATGGACCTTAAGTTTAGGGTTGTGTGGGTCAGGGGTGTCTTGATATTATCCTTGATTCCAGTAGTCATGAGCAAGTGTTGGCGGTAGGTGAGAGTTTTAACACAGGGAATTTATGGGAGAGTGAGTACCTGACTGTAGTTCCGGTGAAATTGGGAAGCTGGAGGGTTTCCAGTATAACATAATTTTGAAAGATGATGCATGTCCTGTGGTTCATAACGTTAGGTACATTCCCATGTTGATTTGCGAGGAAGTTAAACAAGAAGTGAGCAAGCTATGCAATTCTGCTATAATTGAGTAAATTGAATCTTTGAATTGGCTTTCTCCTGTTATAGTGACAGGCAAAGCAAATGGAAGGATCAGACCATGAGCTGATTTACGTGAGCTGAACAGAAATATATAAGTGGACAGATTTCCTTTGCCAAGCAATAATGAAGTGTTATTGGAGACAAGGGGCTGCATTTGGTTTTCAGCAATTGACTGTCCCTTAGCTTATCATCAGGTGCCACTCCATAAAAAAAGTAAAAGGCTTACTGCTTTCGTCACTCTGTTGGGATGTTTCCAATTTGTAAGGATGGCTTTTGGACTTGCATAAGTTGCAGCAATCTTCCAGTGGCTGAGGCATCACATTTTTAAGAGGGTAAAGGGAGTGTTATTCTTCCGGGATGGCATTCTGATCATGGACAAAGACAAGGATGAGGATGGTTTCTGGCTGAGAAAGGTGTTGAGCACTTGGAAAAAGAAAGGTGTTACTGCAGAGTTTCAGAAATACAAATTTGCAACTCGTTCTGTCACATATCTGGGGCAGGCATGAAATTTGCCACCCGAGCTGGAAGCCAAAATAATAATTAATTGAGGAAGTGAAGAATGCTCCTGGTCTAGCTATCAATGAGAAATTACATTATTTCATGGGGAAAGCCAAAAGATGCATGTACGTAGACAGCATTTGATAAAGAGGTCTGAATTATTTTGGTCTATTGGTTGCAATAATGTCTTTGAGAATATAAAATATGACGTCAGTAGAACACCCCTCTTGAGGGGCTATGATCCAAATTTACAAATTGTGATTACAACTGATACAAGTTGTAAAAGCTTAGGTTCTGTATTGAATCAAATAGAAGACAATGGAAAGGAGGTGGTGATAGCTTTTGCTTCACAGACTTTGTTACCCACTGAGGAAAGATATTCATTGATCGAACGTGAGATGTTGCCGTGTGTGGGGTGTGGAGCATTTCAAGCCCTTTATATGGGGTTGAGAGGTTAGTATCACAAGCCTCTCACTAAGGTTCACACTAGCGTTGTGTTACAAAGGGCTGAGGTGCTCATAATGAACTGTCCATTAGATTGCAGGATTTTGTTACCAGAGTATTTTATGCTCCTGGTCCCAAAAATAGGGTTGCTGATTGCCGTAGCTGTTTTTTGCTACCTTTAAAGGAAGCTCCGGTAATGAATGTCAAGATTACTCAGTGGCAAGCATTGATTCTATTGAGGAAGGTGGCATTCACAGGGAAGAGTGGAAATCTGCTTATGATGGTGACAGTGAACTTGTTGTGATCAAATGTTATTTGAAGGAAGGATGGTGACACAAAAATGAGCTGAATCGTTTGTGTAAGAAAATCCGGGAAGTGAAAAATGAGTTGAGTGTGAGTAAGAGGTTTGTGTGGAGAGGTGAGAGAATGATGCATCCAGTAGAAATGATGGAGAAGGTTCTTCAGTTATGTCCCATGGAACATCTTCGAATAGTTAAGTTCAAGGGAAGTGTTAAAGTTATGTGTTAGTGGCCTGGTATTGATGTAGATGCAATGAAATATAACTGAATGTTAGGAATGTAGCAATGTTGATAAAACTTTGAGGACACTACTCCCTACTTTGAGTCCCATTGACTGTCCTAAGACGGTGTGGAAATCGTTGGTATTGACATTATGGGACCAGTACATTATAAAGAAGGTGTGTACGCACATGTCATTGCTATGGCTGATCATTTCTCCAAGTGGGTGGAATTGGAAATAGTTGAGAGAGTTGATAGAGCTGTACTTAAGTTTTTGGATGGTGCTTTTGTGCGGGATGCACCCTACTCATGGTCCAGTTCTCACTACCATTTGTGAACCTCCAGGAGAGCAGACCACTCCTCCTCAACCCCAACCTACAGGCTTGGCTGCCATGATGTTTGCCTCATGCAAGGCAGCTTCCGTTATCGTTTCAATTGCAAGGGCTTTCTAATTGCTGGATCCGAATGGTGTTGCAACGGTCTCTTCAGGTTGACACATCGTGGATAACCAGTTTGTGTAGAGGGATGGGCTCTGATCCATCTGGTTGGGATGGTGAGGTCCAGAGCAACAAACTAGGGGCATTTACACGTCACCATCTTGGCTGCATGAGATCCACTGCCTTTTTCAAATCATTTCCTATGTCCTCCGGACACCTCCAGTTTCTACTTGTTTCAGAACAGGAACTGTCAGTGTTGGAATGGATTTTCAGGCAGTCTGGCACTGTTATCTGTCAATTTTATATTAAACTCTGAGTAAATATTATATTATTCCCTATTAGCGTAATACAAATATAGTACAGTTAGCTGGAATAGCAACTGAGGTAAGTAAAAAAAGCTTTGGGTGTATGTTGTGGGCGTGCTTGTGGGTGAGAGTATGTTTATGTTGGAGAGAGTGTATGTACATGAATTTGTATGAATATATGTTGGAACAACGCATGCCTGAACAACGCGGTTGGAACAACAATCGTGTTGTTACCTATAATGCCTTTACCACAAATTCCTTAACAATTTTTCGTTGTAAAGGCATTCCTGGTAAAGGCATGCGTGGAATGGCGTGCATGGTTCCAGAATGCGACCCCCCTGACCCTCCACCCCGCCTCTAAAACTACTGCGACTTCCATCCCTACCCCTAAAACTACCCTGACCCCCAACCCTGGCCCTAGAGCATAAAACTATCCCAACCCCCTACCCAGCTCCTAAAACCTAAAAGTACCCCTACGCTCCACCCCGCCCCTAAACATACTGCAACACCTGCCCCTAAAACCTTAAACTACTGTGATCCCTCACCCTGCCCCTAAAACCTAAACTACTCCAACCCCCGCTCCTACAAACTAAAATTACCCTGACCCCTCCAACCCGTCCCTAAACCTAAACTACCCCACACCAGCCCTTAAAAGTACCCCAACCCCGTGCCTCTAAAACTCCCGCATCCCACCACCCCTGCCCCTAAAACTACCCTGACTCCCACCCCTAAAACTTCCCCGACCCCCCACCCCAAACCTAAAACTACTGCGACCCCTCCACCTGCTCCTAAAACCTAAAACTACCTCGACCCCGCCCCTAAAACCTAAAATTATCCCGACCCACACCTCATCATTAAAACCTAAAATTACCCCGACCCCCCACCCCTTCTCCTAAAACTACCCCTAACTCTATCCCAGCACCACTTACCTAACCGCGTCCTCAGATCCAGAGTCTGTTTTTCTCTGCCTTAACCATGCATGTTCGTTGTTCAGACATACGTGGTTAAGGCAAAGGAACACAGGGAGGTTGTTCTAGAAAGCGTGGCTCCGCTTTCGTGTACAACGCCCGTCGTTGTACAGCCATCGTTGTTCAGGCTGCTTCCCAATCTGTACGTATGTGTGTGAGTGAAAGTGGCGGCCGAAGGGCATGTGATGTCACTCCCGCTACCCCTGGCATTTCGGTGAATTGACGTCCATGGCTCCCTTTACTTTCTCAAGCAGGCCCATCTGGCAGAGAGCCTGAAAGGCCAGTCCTACACTGGGTATTGTTTATTTTTTCATTCCAAATCACCCATTCTTCTTACTCTGTCTTACACTTCTTCTCCTTCTGTCTCACTTTGGCCCGTAATTTTCATCTCTGATTGCCCCCTTCGTCACTGTTTTCCTCTTTTCCTTCCTCCTTCGTTGTATCCCTGTTGCCTTCTTTCTCTTCCTCTGGGAAATAGTCTGATGATGACACACTAGCACAGCCCCCCAAAACGTAGTGCCGTTGCCCACAACCTGCAGCCACAGGCACAAATTAGGCACTGGTGCCAGGCAGTTCCTGCGTATGCTTGTTTCTAGTTATTCCTGCATGTTTTAAAAAATCATTGTCAAGCTGTTTTCTTCAGCTTGTTTTCCAACCCTGACTGGTGGCAGCGCTAACCTTTGGCTTACCATTCGGCTTGTCTAAGCGCCCGGCTTGTTTCCCAACTCCAGTGTTTGAGATGTTGGAATTCCCCAAGTGGCAGTGTTTGATTGGCTTCGACCCTGCTGATCCCTCAGGTGACACTTTTGTCGTTGTGTCACTAGCCGTGTTTTTGTTTCTTTATAACGTGTGACTGGTGTTGTCAGTCACGCAGGGCCGGCCTGGGCCATTATTCCCTGGGAATTACTTGAGTTACATCTGTAATAAAGAGCTCCAGCTGCTGCACTTTTCAATGGCTCCTTCCTTCCCACTGCTATTTGCCAAAGTCCCTCACTGCGCATCCCTAGTATTGCGCATGATTCCATACTTGTGGGTTTGTGTTTCCTTTCATAGTTTCCTGCACATAAGTCCTTTCTGTCTTTTGCTTATATCAGAGTCACTGAACTAACCAATCCTGCTTTCCTTCTCCCTGCAGCCCTATGTTGTCAGATGTGTCAGTGTATACTTCCTACTGCAATTAAACGAAATCACGACTACATTTCCCAAGATGCATTGGTCCCAGGACCAGAAACGTTGTATCCATGTAATATGGGGTCACAGTTCAGTGGCTGTCCATAGTCAGTTTCTCTATATTGTCTTGCCAGGTGCTGCACATTGATACCAAACCCCCACCTTCCTATAGCCAGCACATACTTTTTCTTTTGTCCAGCGTGTACCTTTTTTCACAAAACCACCCTTCACGTCCAATTCAGCCCCTGCTCTGTTCTTACTCCGTGCTCTCATCTGTCCCCTTGCACTGTTCAAAGTGATTGGAAAGGTATGGGGCGGCCCCTCCCTGGGCGCTGCTGTGTTTTATCCTCTGATAAAAGGAGATGTGGTAAGTGTGGCCCGTAATCCGGGCTCCAGTTTCAAAGTGGAATCGACCAGCCAAGTGGCATCATCGTTCCAAACCAGGCGGGAGGAAGGGGGGCGAGAAGAGAGGGAGGGAGAAACTAGAGACGCATAGTGCGCGAGGAGAGAAAGAACAGAATGTAGGGCCAGGGAGAAAGGGGTGAAATTAGAGGGATGAACGATGGGTGGGGGTGGAGTGTGAGGGTACTGGAGAGGTGGAAAAAAGTGGAGAGTGACAGGAGAAGGGGAAGATGTGGAGGGGGAGAAGGAAGATTGAAGGGGCGGGGAAATACATAATCGGGTAGGAGAGACTTGGAGGGAGGGGAACAGGTTTAGGAAGGCGGTGATAATGGAAGGGGAAACGGAACATGGGGTGGAGGTTAGAGGAATAGGGAAAGTTGCAGAAATGAAAGCGGTCATAGGGGAAGTAGACATGAGGGCGGCGGGAAAGGAGATGGAGAGAATGGGAAAGAGTGAAGGCGGACAAAGATTTATGACGGGGAAATCAGGGGGAGGAGAGAAATAAGGATAGAGAAGGGGGACGTGGGAAGAGAGTCGAGGGGGCGAAATTGGAAAGCGGAAAGGGAAGGGGTGGGAGAAAGATACAAAGAAAGGGAATGTGGAGGGGAGATTCAGGAGGGCAAAACGAGAGAGTGAAAATGTAAACAGTGAGAAAAATGTAAATGAGTGGAGTGAGAGGGTATATCGTAGGTAGGAAGGGAGAAAGTAAAAAGAAAGGGATGGAAATGAGGAAAGAGAAGAACGATGAACCGCCCATAGTAAGGAAGACAAAAACGAAAACAATAGAAGGGACAGAGCTGTAGAACGAGAGACAAATGGATCTGCACTGCCCAGCATTCATTATGTACGCCGCCCCTTATGGGAGAAAAATTCAGATTTTATAAGAAAACCCCTTGAGGCAAAGGTCTGCCTTAATCTTGGGGACATAGCCAAAGCAGTCGGGCTATGTTTCTGCATGTCCCCAAAAGAGACAAGACACAGAAAACAACCGTACCTCACAGGAAACTCCCTCTATGTGTCACTTTTCGACCCCCATTTAAATACTTTGCGTTTAGTTTAGTTTAGTTTAAGAATTTATAAAGCGCGTAGTGACCCGAAGGCATCCCAGCGCTAACCTAACCTGACCGGTGCTGTCACTAGGAGAGTTGAGAGCGCTACCTACAGAAAAGAATGGTCTTGAGTTTTTTCCTAAAAAGTAGTTCTGAATGTTCCTGACGTAGATCGGAAGGAAGATCATTCCAAAGACGGGCGGCCTTGGTAAGGAAGGAGTTGGACCCCCAAGCTCTCTTGGACCTCAAGATGGTCACAAGACGAGAGGAGGAGGACCTCAGACTTCGAGAAGGAACATAAAGACATAGCCGCTTTCTAAAGAACATTGGGCCCTTATGTTGAAGAGCTCTATGAACAATGCATAGGGCCTTAAAATAGGTACGTTGCTTGAAAGGGAGCCAATGAAGCGAGGAAAGAGCAGGTTTAGCGGATACATGTCTGGGAAGATTGACAAGAAGCCGGGCGGCTGCGTTCTGGACTGTTTGTAGCCTTTTTATAACATAAGCCGGGGCGCTGAGAAAAAGTGAGTTCCCATAATCCAACCGGGAGAGGATAAGAGTTTGAACGAGGATTCTTCTGGCCATAGGGGGAAGAAGAATCGAGATTTTCCTAAGAGACTCTTTTTGCTTGATAATCCATGGTCAGACGAGAATCCACCCAGAAACCAAGGCTTTTTACCTGGTCCTTAGGGGGAGGAAGATTATTGAAAGCCTCAGAGTACAGCGGAAGCGAAAGAGCTGGGGGGGAATTGCCTAGTACGATGACTTCTGACTTTCTGTCATTGAATTTGAGCTTAGACTGGACCATCCAAGCTCCAATGTCTTTCATACAGCACGAGAGGTTAGCTGCCGACGAGTCCCCGGAGCTGGATAGGGACACCACAAGTTGAGTATCGTCGGCGTAGGTGACCAAAGACAAATTGTAGGGAGCGATCACCTTAGCCAGCGGGGATAAATAGACATTAAAAAGAGTTGGGCTCAAAGAAGAGCCCTGAGGAACTCCACAAGTCAAAGGAAAAATGTCAGAGAAGTAGGCTCGATCCAGGACTTGAAAAGATCTGCCTTTGACAAAAGCGGACAGCCAGGACAATGCCAGGCCTCCTATCCCCAATTCTGAGAGCCTGCGGCAGAGAAGGTTGTGGTCCACTGTATCAAAAGCAGCGCTGAGATCAAGCAGAATCATGGCCACATGGGACCCTTGGTCCAAAAGCTGCCTGGCTGACTCAGTCACTGCAAGGAGGGCTGACTCCGTGCTATGATGGGCTCTAAAACCCATTTGGGTGGGGTGGAGGAGTTCATGGGTCTCTAAGTAGCTGGTTAATTGGTGATTAACGTGTTTCTCCAAAATTTTTGTTGAAATAGGGAGAAGAGCAATGGGTCTATAATTCTCCAGCAGAGATGGGTCCAGTTTCGGTTTTTTTAACAGAGGCTTAATAATGGCATGCTTAAAAAGAGGGGGGAGAAGACCTAACGATAGGGAATGATTCAGTATTTCTGTGAGGGGAGGTACAACAATATCTGAAACTCGCGAGAGGATGGGGGGAGGAGCGGGGTCCAGGGGGGAGCCCGATTTAATCTGAAGAAGAAGTTTAGTGGCAACAGTATCAGTAAGAGGTGTGAAGACAGTTAATGTGGTTCCGGAGAGGGAGGGATCCATCATTTGGTGCTCTACTGTACCTGGGGGAGGAGGAGAAGGGAACCCAGAGTATATCTTAATGACTTTGTCATTAAAATGAGATGCCAAAAGATTACTATATTCAGTGGAGGGTTCTGTGGGAGGAGAGGGCATAGGGGTTATAGTTAATTCCTTAAAAATCTGAAAAATTTCCTTTTGTGAGCAGGAGGAGCTTTCTATTCTTAATCCATAGTAGGAGGACTGGGCGGCTTTGATGTTTCGTTGCGTTGGCAATGCTTGTTTGACTTGTCATGCAAATTAGGTATTTTATGGTATTGGAAGAGAGGAAGTGAGACAGAGCGAAGGGTGGAAAAAGGGGAGTGCAAAAGGAGGATTATATGGGAGTGACCATGAGCGAGAGAATTCGAAATATATATACTAGGATAGCTGAGTGGACTAATGCGATTACCGGAGACATGTCTGGGACTTCTAGACTTAAACTAGTCTCACATTTTTCTGACGTCAAAGAATTGAGTACGATTGAATTGGGTAACAATGATACACGTTTGAAGCGCCTGGAGATGACTGTGAGCCTGCAATGCGCTATATTAAATGTCACTACTATCAGCTGCCCAAGTGCCAGGGGGGTGGGAGTGGGGTCGGGACGTGTGTGTATGTCTGTCTGTCCATCCCATTGAAGGGAGTGTGTACCTGAAAGCTGAGGCGTAGGAAATGGGAGTGAAGGAGGTGTTGCCAATCCTTGATGAAGTTCAGATGTAAACTTAAAAATGAAATACCTTTATGTTTTTTGCTCCTGTGGCACTTACTATGCACTCAACACTCCAAAATGTTTCATGACAGGCAACTTCGTTTGGAAAAGTGCTGCTAATTATTTTCAAAGGTCGAGGTGTGCTTACTATTCCTTTCTCTTGCTGCATGTGGAGGGTATTTTTTCATATTTAACTTATGACACTATTGGTGGAGTGCAGGTAAAACGATTTCTACAGGCTTTCCAGAGGTGTGGTAATAGGGAATTCTAAGTTTTTAATTCAATCGGTGGACATGTGAGCAGGATGGCAAGCACAGCGAAGGCGCCTAAATCAGAAGTTAGGTGTTAATGGGCAACAGCACTGCCTGACAGCAGGGCGCGTGCGGGCGTGCTCTGTGCGTGCTTCTGCGTTCCCACGGCTCGTGCCCTTCTTGGTGTCGCCGCACGTTGCATCCGCGTGTGTAAGTGTGGCTTCTGTAATAGTCTCTTCTTTCTTTGATTCTTTAAAGCCCTGCTGCATCTAGACGTCAGTTTACAAAGACATTGGAAAACGCCCAGGCATCCAGGTGCCTTTAGGGCAACGTCGGTAGCTGGAAAGGTTGGTGGGCGAAGATATTGGTATCGAAGCGGGTGTGGTATGGAGTCAGAGAGGGTGTGAACAAAAATGTGTTTGTTTTGCTCTCACACGAGTCCTTATCACTTTCCCAGCTATCGTTCAGTTCCTATGCCACCTAGTGGCCGAACCAAAAATTGCTTTTCAAATCTCCAAACAAGTGGGGAGCAGCCAGCTCCCATGCATAGTAATTGACAAACGAATTCGTAAAAACAACCAAACATTGGCAAAGCCAGGATGTCCAGTCTTGTTGACCTATTGGCTATAGTAATTCTTTCGTCCGATTCTATGTAGCATCAGCAAAGAAAAAAACGTAGGGATGCATAGCCTTCAGCACGTTCTGTGGACATGCGGATGTCTTAGAACGTGTTTGGGCAGGCATCACCACGTATGCTCATGCCTACAGAACTATACGTGGGCCTTCCTTATAAGCCGATCAAAGATGGTAGATATCAAATAGATCACAAATTAAAACAACAAAGTGTGCAAAAGTGTAGTTCTTGGGCAAAATGGGGCACAGAGAGACCACTGAATCTAATTGTGAGTGAAAAAGGCCGCTTTATTGGAACAAGCGTGTATCACACAGAACAACCTGGGGCTGTAGCCTTACAGAACCAAAACCTTAACATACATTCAAACTCCTGTATAGCCTATCCCCGCCCCTAAAGATCCACCCTCCCCTTAAACTTTCAAACAACTCTATACATCATGATATTCTGCACTCCCACGGTTGTAATCCTTGAACTTCCCCCACTGTTTAACCATGAACGCATATGCCTATACATAGAATTCCTATGACGTAACTTAGAGTTACACTCTCTTTCTGGTGTGAACTTGTTCAGACCCGCCCTTCCAACCTAGTTCACCTATGTTAAGTACAATAACCTTCTGTAAAGCCCTACACATTTGTGGACCACTTGCCACCAGAAAAAGGCAGTAGCTACTTTTTTCTGCCCCAAAACCTACCTCTATACCACAGGTCTACACCTGCAACATGTGACACAAAAACTCCCTGATTTCCAAAAGGTACATCCTCCTGTAAAATCTAGACAAATGTACTCTATCACTGCAGAAGAACTCAACTGCCTCATAGCACAAGTCTGGATGTGCCACACAGCCTATTTCTGTGTCCCTGTAGAAATGGCTCATCTCCAGGTTAATCTTGGGTCTTGCCTTTACTATGGCAGACGGCTTATGTGCTCCTCTCCAAATCCGTCTAGGTATAAATTCATTCAGAGTGGGATAAAAACCTGACCACTGTGCTTTGCTCTCCCTCAAACCATGTTTCATGGCACGCAAAATAGACAAACCTTTTTACAGCACCAAATCATTCTCATCCACGTGTACTGATAGAATGTCCAGGCACGAAGCACCCCGCCACAACTTATTCAATAAAGGCAACAATTCTGTCCACTTCATCCCACCTTTACTGTGCCAGAACAAAGATACAGTCGTCCCACCAAAACCCGAAGTACAGCTCCCGGTGTTCTTCCCCGCCTCCTTGGCCACCCATTTAATGAACAAGTGTCCAAAGATCCAGACCGTCATGCCTGCAGACAGCAAGCCCTGCACCAAACCTGGGAAAGAAAGTGCAGGTAAAACTGTGGTGCAACTTGAAACTCTTCTGTTCCCCCTCCCCTTGTCCCAACATATCACAGAAAACAGTTGGAAGACCACCTACCCAGTCTCATTATTTCCTCCCTGGGGCAACCTCTCTTCAACAAGCGCATCACATACAAAAGCCTGATCCACACCTTCAAGGCTCTGCACAACATAGGACAGGCATACCTCAACCACTGCCTCACCTTCTACGTACCCAACACACATCTCCATTCTTCCCAGCTCACCCTCACAGTAGTTCCCAAGATCCAGAAAAGCACAGCAGGAGGAAGGTTCTTCTGTTAACTCACAGCCCGGACATGGAACATGCTACCTCTCAAACTCAGGCAGACCGCATCACTGAAGCAGTTCAGGAAGGACCTCAAGACCTGGCTCTTCGATTGAGCAGCACACCCACAAACAGCACCTTGAGACCCTACAGGTGATTAGCCGCGCTTTAGAAATCTTTGATTGATTGATTGATTCTCCGGCTCTGTAGCAACCCCAACTCTAAAATGAATCCGTACCATATAATTTCATGGATAAACCTAAACTTACCAGAGCTTACCTTAAAATGGCCAACAGTTGAAAAGAGATAACCTGGTCCGCATTACTATGTCTAAACACCACAATACAGGACAGGGGCATGAGCTGCATAGTAAGGGGCAAATCTCCTCCCTGGAGTGAGCTGGCAGCAGCACCATCATCCCCTCCAACCTCTGATCTGTTTTAGAAATGTGTTAATACATTTTTACCCCTTCCGGCTTTAGTTGTAAATCCTCCCACAGCAATCCCTATCCCTGCTGAGTCCCCAAGAGTTTCCGAGACCCTGAAGGCCCCAAAAAGAATACACAACATTAATGTGGAAAATAGTGTGACTTTAAGTAGTGAGGAACAAATTCCCAGTAAACATCTCATTGCCTGCTCACAAAGGTCCAAAGTCAATGGTCTCCGCAGCGCTCCCGATCTACCCTGTTCTCTGGCCCATCCTTCCAGTATCCTCCTTCCTAGCTCCCCCACTGTGGGCAAGTAGCCCCAGAAAACCTTCCCCATAAACAAGATGCCTGATAATTTTACTCTTATGGTGACCCTCAAAAACACTTTTTCAATCAGAACCATCGTGAACTGCACCACATCCTCAACCCGCTAACATTGCTTGGATCTCCTACGAGCCCCTGATTGCAGAAACTCTTCTCAGGCCTGATCATAAGCTCGCCACATGGATGCCGCCAGGGAAACTACCACCAACTGGAGCATCCTTTGTCTCCTATTGCCTGGAATTGTGGTGGCATTAGAGTCTTGTTACCTTCCACGTCTGTGGCGAGTCCATATAAACTCTCCCACTGTGAAGGAGACAAAGCATCTGCAATGTGATTGTCCACTCCCTGCACATGTTTGGCCTTAAAAAAATGTCATGCTGCAAACATGCCAGCACAAATACTCTCAGTAACTTCAGCACTTGGGGTTCCCTCAATGACTTCCTGTTAACCCCTTGTACTACTGTAATATTGTCTACCCTGAATAGGACTTGTTTGTGTTGCAGCAGGGTCCCCTGCAAATGGACAGCCACCACCAATGGAAAAGCTCCAAAAAGGCAATGCTCCGATCCCCCCTTTTCCTTGCGGCTGGCCATTCCTACACACACCATCAACTTTGCTAGTATATACCAAAACCTACATCTACGGATTCATCAAAGAACATCTGCATGTCCCACTCCAATTTCAATGGCATGTGTATGGCAATGCCATTAAAAGATTCTAAAAAGAGGTGCCACATGCGCAAATCCTTTTTCACTCCTGCTGAAAACCATATGTAATGGTGTGGCAAAGAGAGTCCCGTCAGAGCCATACCCAAGCATCTGCAAAAAGTCCAGCCAGCCCTCACTACTCTGCAAGCGAAGTTAAGACAACATACCAAAACCAGCCCCTCTCTGACAGTGCCTTTGGTCTTGGCCAGCATGACATCATGCAGCAACTGCATACCTATTTTTTTATCCAGTGGAAGGCGAGCTTCCCATGTGTTTAAATTCAGTTCAATCCACAGAAAGGAAGGTGTCACTGTAAGCCCTACTGTCTTTTCTGATGCCAAAGGAACCCCCACATCCTCCATGAGCTCCTGAAAACTTACCAGCAATCTCTGGCAGTCCGAGTAACCGGAGTCTGTGACAAAGAAAATGCTGTCCTGTACACCATGCACACAACTGTTGTAGGAATGAGCTGAACCTCTCAAAAAGTGTGCATGAAATGGAACAACCCATTTGCAATGCCTTATCTACATACCACTGGCCTTCAAATTGGATACCCAGCAATTGATAGTAATCAGGGTGCACCAGCAGAAGTCTAAATGCTGACTTGATGTCACGTTTTGCAATGAAAGCACCTTTTTCTGCTTGTTCCACCAAAGCCATTGCAACATCAACTGAGGAGAATTACACTGAGGACATCCTCATCAATGAAATCATTAATTGAAAGGTCCCTGGCCATCTGTTGATACTGCCCTGGCTCTTTATTTGGCCCCAATCCTATAGGAGACACAATCAAATCCTTCATTGGCCAGTCATCAAACGGTCCAGCCATTCTCCCTTTCCTGATTTCCTTCATAAGTTTTTCTTTTGCCACCTGTTGGTGCTCCTTAACTGATTTTAAGTTTTCGCCACCTCCGCTCCATGGGGCCTTCATACCCTAATCTAAACACCACTGCAAGCCCTCCAACAGAATTGTTGCAGTCTTCGTATTCGGGTAAAACTACAACCAATAAGACAATCTCCCTACCTTAACCGACGTAAGAGCCTTTTGCTGCAACCCCCTGTCCTGTGACCACCCCTGAAATTACCACTTCCTGATGGCTGTTGCCACTGACTGGAAGTACTCCCTGTTTGTGCTCCCTTTGCTGTCCCTGTATTCCCATGGCAGTGCACAACAGCATGTTTTCCTGAACACTTGGAGCATTCATGCTTGAATTTACAAACTCCCTCATGCACAGCCTTTTGTTGAAGAGCTCCTCCTTGACTCTTGGCTGCGGACCCCACCTCTCCCCGGGTGGGACAGGCCTGAAAGGGCCGATACATTATCGGCGAACCCGCTAGCCGTCAAGACTGTTTTACCAAATTTAGCTGGACCCATTGTGTGCTGCCACAAATCAGTATCAATTTTCCCCCAGTTGACTTTTGGGCCAACTGCCCCAGAACTCCTGATCATATTGTGCCAAAGCGTTACCCCCAAACGAGATTCGGGCCTTGCATATCACATCCATATATTTAAATAAGGTCACACTCCTTTCTGGATATTTTTCGCAGTAAACGCTTGCATAAATCAGAAACACTGCTGTCCCATTTTCAATGGTCATAGGTACATGCGGGAATTTCGCTAATTCATATTCTTCCTCTGTTAGGCCTTCTTTAGCCCTTACTTCTCTATGTAATAACTTAAACATTTCTACATACTCCCCTTTCCAAATCTTATCCTTTGTAGCCAGCATGGGGTGCACTCCCAGCAGTTTGGTAACCCCATGTAAGGAAGCCTCTTGCTTTTTAACTCCTTTCTCGCCTTCCTTTCAACCTCAGTGTTACCTTCAGCCTAGTCTCCTGCTGCAAAGGTTGTATTGGTGAGTCCTGTCTGGTACTTCATCTGACTACCCAAGGGCCCCAGCTGCTTGTCATCCCTTACTGTAGTCCTCGCTAGCTTGCTACCTAGAACCCCCACCCCGTCATTCCTGTCTCATCGGTCCCCACCCCAGTGTCCTTCACATTCCTGCCTTTTGAGAGTCGCACATCCTCCTGTCATCCCCCGTAAAATGCTTCAACCCCTTGAGAAACAACTATTGGGCCCTTGTTTCTCTTTGGGGCATTCTTACCTGGCATTAAGGTCGGCACTCGCTCCTGCCACCTTGCCAGTGAAAGGTTCCTTGCCGTTGTCAGTGGGTCTGTAGGTTGCAATCTTAACCTTTTTGCCGCCTTAAAAATATCACTGGAAAACCAATAAGTAAGGGCCTGCCCACCCCCATTTTGTGATGTCCTCATTCCACACCACTCGAAACAAGCACTTCCACAATTTCCCCCTCCTCAGGGCTCTCTTCCTCATAATCAAGTTATTCTGTATCCAAGCAGTCCTCCTGCGTCAAGAATCTTTTATTGCCAGCCATTCCCTGTGTCACATCAACGCCCACTAAGGGGTGTTTCCCAACTCCGACTGCTCTATATTCCTGATACTGCCTTCCCCAACAAGGCCTCTCCAAACCTTCGTGGGGTGCCAACAGCTAGGTCCCACGATGCTGTCCGGCAGGCCGTACTGTGTCATGTCCTCTCTTCCCCTCGGGGTAGGCGAGCTGCACTATGCTCTCCCGAGTCTGTTTGATGATTGAGCTGGGCACCTGCAAGAGAAAAGGTAAGTCCGTTTTGCACAGCATCCTAAGTACCCTAAAGCCAGCCTCTTTGGCTCATTTCCTTCCCCATATAACTCCTTAGCGCCCACTGTCTGCTCTTCCTGTGGCCTAAGCCCCAGCCCTTTCTTGCAGGAGTAGACCTCCAGCCCAGCAGGGCCACCCCACCTTCATCCTCCCTCAACACTACATTGGCTGCCGCCAGGACAAAAGAAACATCTGTCTGTGATGGCGCAGTAAAAGACATGCCACATGTGGGTGGTCAACTCATCCCTAAATTGCCCTGTTCCCCCTGCCAAAACCCCTTTTTCCTCTACCCTCTCTCCACCTAAAATACCTGCAGCCAACCATTGTGGTTGTAGGGCCTCCGGGGCCCTCTCAAACCAGTCCTATTGGCCCAATGATATTTCCTGTGTACCCTTCCTGCCATAAAGTGGACCGTCAGTCCATATGCCTGCCCCTCCTACCAAGCTCTGCTCCTCCCTCCTTGCCTCCTCCTCCATGAACAATGAATCCCCCACAATGACACTCAGCTGGGTGTCTTGCCCTTTGCGGTGGTACCTAGGGCTTTTATCTGCCCCTCCTGAAGCCTTGCTCAGCTGCACAACAAAATACCCTCTGGTAGGGGAAGGGCTGCACATCTCTGCAGAAGCAGGCCCCCTGAGCACTCCCCTTCATGGCCAGCCGCCCGGGGTACTACAAAGGGTTCCTTTACCGCTGGCATTCTTCCCTTGCTGCTCATTCCCCACAGGCCCTCCCTCATCCTGTCCCTCCCTTCAGGAGTCTTCTGGGTCATACTGTGTATACGCGGGCAGCCCGAACACCTACAGTGGCTGATAAAGCAGTTTCTTTTCTCCCGTGGGGTGGAGAACAGGTGAGAATTGCCACAGCCATCCCACTGGAGGTCTGCCGCACCGGGCAAGATGACACACCACCTCCAACTATCAAGTCCGTGCACCCTGCCTCCTCGAGAAGATGGGAGCCTCCTGAATCTTTTGCTCCAGGGACAACATGCTTGAAGCCATGTGAGTACCTTAAGCACTAAAAACTCATACCTCTACAGCCAATCTAGCTAACTGCCACCAATTGCTGATAACGTAAATGATCAAAGACGAGGAACAAACAGTGGGAAACTGACGCTACCTCTACTCTGTGATGGGGCTGCCACCAAGTACGCCTACCACAAAATGGTAAAATATGTATCATTAGGCCATCCTTTAATGGATGTAGCCCACAGGTAGCCCAGGCACCTAGCCTGTGCCACCCATTAGCCGAGTACCTCGGGGGGACAGACCTCCCTATTGGTCGGCTGTCCCCCAAGTCCGTATCATAGAAAGTGCATGGCAGTACATCGCACCTACAGGGCCTTCCAAAAAAAAAATGTTAATGCCTTTGAGGGCTGGGGAACCAATGAAGCGGATTAAGGAGGGCAACATAAAAATAAAGCTGGGTGGGGAAGAAGTTATAAAATAGGTGATAAGCAGCAGAGAGCGCAAGTGGAGAAGCATACAAAAGAGAGCAGCACATGAGGGAGAGAGCACCAGGAAGAACAAGGGAAAATTAAACAAGAAGTACAGGGGAAGAATCACATGAGATAAAGTGCAGCACATGAGAGAGAGAAGACAACACAGAGCACATGTGAGGTTATTTTAGATGTGAGGGCACTTGAGGTTGAGAACCAGAAAACAAAATCACTTGCGTGGACTGCCTACTGAAAAAGAAAAATGTAGTTTCCTAAAAGTGAGCAGTGGGCGGATATGAGTCAACCAATAAAAAGGATGGTAAAGAGGCTGTCTTGATATGTTTCAGGGGAGGGACGAACACAGCTAAAGGCAGGATTGTTTTTGTGCAGGAAGTGACATCTTCGTTCACAAAAACGATCCATAGACACATATTCCCCTTTCTATATATGATGCAGAATGCATCTTACATAGAAGGGGGAAGCAACTTGGAGAAATGAACATATTTCTCTTCGGTACACCTCTCTGTGGTAGTGTACAGATTTCACACAATTTCAGCTCTATAACCCTTAGTAAATCAGCAATTGTGTAAAATACATGGGTGGATGAACAGAAATACCCATGCTCCATCCATGGAACGCATACCACTAAGTGATATAATGCAACTCAGTGCAAGCATTTCTTTACTAAGCCAAGCAAGGCCATTCAAACCAGGACATGTGTGGCCTTGTAAATCCCAAATAAGCCTTTGTATTTTCGTGCATCAACTTGCGTGACACAAGAGCAATGCACAAGCTAGTAAATCTGGCACTGGATTTTCAGAATTTCTACATTACGTAAACTGACATAAAACTGAATGGAAATTATTTACAAAATCAGTGGTTAACCTGAAAATATATTGAGGTTTCTGATGCACATCTAATGTAAACCAATTTACCTGTGCTTTAGGGAATTTTACATTTCGAGTGAAGGTACACTCACCTCATCAATTTTGCTGTCCACCAAGTGCAAATATGCAAGTGTGAAAAGAACTGCCTGTAAAGGACTCAGCATTACGCTTGCCGATGTGCACCACCTAATAAAAATTTACCTTGAGAATAAGCAAAAAAAATACTGTTCGCTGCATAATGCTACTGAGTCACTGTCCTTCACATAAAAAGAGTGTGAAGTTATTTGTGAAAAATCAAGGAAATCAAAGCAGTGCTTAATTTGTGCTTGATGTTTCCGGTGCAGAGCACCAGCACTTATTTTTGAGGGCCACCACTTATTTTTCTGCCTCAAGCATTTACTGTGAGGAAAAAGACACAAACGAAAAAGCGTCACAACGGGAGAAAGCAGAAAGTTGCAAGAGTGATCAGAAGAGGCAGGGAGTGGCTTTTAATGGATTGAAGAGGCCCGAAATGACTTCAGGATTATGCTGCCCCAGTATTCCGTGTTCGCACATTTAGTTGCAGCAGCCGCGTGTTTAAGAGGAGGGCTTTGGGCACCGGCACAGTTTTATTGACAAATTAAGCACTGAAGCTAAGATTGCAGGCAACACAACTTAAAATTATAAAATCTCAAAAGAATTCAATGCATCAAGTGAGATGTCATGCAAAAACCTTAACTCATCTTCAGTATTCACCAGCAATCCACAGCACATAACATGACATAGAACATTATTGAGGGTGAGTTGAGGTTACTGTATAACTCAATGATGTAATATCTTTAAAGTAAATATGTAACACTTGTCTTTTAATACTTTTGAGACTGAATTCATTTTAGGTGTTACATTCTGTACAGGTGTAACCTTTTATCTCATTAAATACTTTGGGGGCCCTTTAGACTTTGGCATAGTAGGAGTTCCATGACATATTAATGTTACTCATGCACTGCCAAAGACATGGATCCCAATCTTTTTAGAGTCAGTGGAAATTCTGCATTTGCCACAGTGGAGCATCCACTCACTCCTCTGTCTGAAGCATTTGAGTTGATGGCATGTCTGCTACTATGCTTGCATTCACAGTGGCATTCATCCAGCCCTATTTGGAGCAGAACTACCATTATTAGATTTCTCTGCCTGGGACAGCCATGAGGTGTTGAAGTGGCCACCAAGTGCATGGAGAAAGCTCTCTGTAGGTCGGGTAATTAAGATTTTTGCCAAGAATTAACTCCTGCTTTCGAAGTCTATTTGAGAAAACACGAAAACTCTGCTGAGTGGGGCACGCATCAAGCATGGCGCACACTCAGCCAAGCCTCACTGATTCAGTGGAGACACCAAAGATGGAACTTAAGGTTCACTTCCAATTTTGGCAGACAATTCCTAGTGAAACACACCAATTCTCCATACCCTGCTTCAATGCACATAGTCTTGCAAATTCTTTGAGCATGGGGTTAGAAAAATACCAACCACGCCAAACCAAAAGCAACATGAGAATTAAGTTATACAAATTAAGCATATTTCCTTTTATCGTAGGTTTTGGACTTGGCCCTCTGTCTTTTTGCCTTCACCCCTCCTGTTTTCTATTCCCGTTGTTGCTGGCTAATGGAACTCTGTGCACCTTACCACTGCTAACCTGTACAAAATTCTGAAGATTTCAGACTTTGAGAAGATGGAGAGTGAAGTGATGCAAACAGGGACGGTACTCCGACTTGTAATGAAGATAGAACAACTTTATTGATAGACGCGACCTAGCGTCCAGCCTCTCCGGAGAAACAGGTTAACTGTCATCTCCGGAATGCTCGGACAGCTCGCGCTAGAGAACGCGCTCAGAATGCAGACACAACATATCCTTTTCCCTTCATATAAATAATGTAACCAAGAAAATAACTGGTATAAACCTAAAGCTAAAACGGAGAAAAACTAAAACTATTACTTTGAAACACAATCCTTCAAATAATAAAACATTTGTGAAACATAATCATTCCAAAATATAGTCTTTAAAATAACTAGGACACTTGCGATTCCTCATCAATTGTCCACGAACCACTCCCTTTGTTTGAGAATTCTCTCTGTCTTGCGTTACACTGGTACTTTGTGATTTGCTCTCTCCAGCCTCAGAAGCAGTACCGTGATTCACACCAGAAGTAGTTCCATCTTCATCGGTAATTCCTTCTTCATCGCTCCTTCCAGCCTCAGAAGCAGTACCGTGACTCACACCAGAAGTGGTTCCTTCTTCAATGCTCATTCCAGCATCAGAAACAATACTATGATCACTCCAGAAGAGGGAGCTAGAACATTCATCTTCAACTTGACCAGAAACACACTTTCCCCCTTTCTGATACAATGCCACATTTCTCACATTCCACTTCTCTCCTCCTTCAATCTCAACTTGAAATTTTCCCACCTTCTTCACACGAAAAGGACCTCTAAATTTCGAAACACCCGCCCTTACCCTACCTGACTTGACTTTGACCCAATCCCCCACTATTAGTCCGTGTTTATGCTCACAAGGCACACCTGTTTTGTCACTACCCCCAGATGCAACCCACTCTTGAAGCCAAGAAGGAATCAATTTCGACCCCATCGGTCTCCCTCTCATCACTCGAAACGGAGTCACACCGGTGGCACTATGAATTGTGGAGCGATATGCTCGTACAACATCAATCATCATTTTCTGCACACTACAATGGTTAGCTAAAGCTAACTGTATAGTTCCCTTGATCAATCTATTTACTCTCTCAACAATTCCATTACCCTGTGTATAGTATAAGGACGTCCTAGTGTGTCGCACTCCACAATTCTTTAAAAACAAGCACATCTCATTCGAAGTCAATTGAGTACCATTGTCCGTGATAAGGACCCTGGGTATGCCTTCCTCCATGCAAATATCCTCTAAAACTTTTATAGTTGTGGACGTAGTGACATCACAAACAAACCTAACCACCAACCACCTTGAGTGTACATCCACAACTACAACTGCAAAACGCATCAGAAAAGGAACTTCCCATAACGGACCAATGAAGTCTAAACAAATAGTATGCCAAGGTTTCCCCGGATCTTCAATATGTCCTTCCACCCTTCCAACACCTACCTTCAACCTCTTCTCACTCTCTCTGCATAGTCTACACTGTTCCACCCAACCCTTAACTTGTCCATCCAAACCTGGCCACCAAAAATTCTCTTTCAATCTTCTGCTAGTCATCCCCTGACCTAAATGACCCTCATGAGCTAAGGAAAATAATTTAAACCTCAACCCAACCGGTGGAACAAAACGTTCACCCCGCATCAATACGTTGTCCCCACAACACGACAACTCATCCAACACATCCAAAAAAGGCCTGACAGACAGCGGAAGGGTACTCTCCCTTCGAATCCCTAGAGAGACTAGTCTAAAAACGCATTTAAGACAATCATCAACCGCCATCTCATCCTTCCATTCATCCAGTGTAAATGTACCTAAACCCCATTCAACCACATCACAGATAGAAGCCACAGCATCATCAGTATCACAAGACTTTACTGACTGAGGATCCACCTTCTCCCAGTCAAGGGACAACTTGGACAAACAGTCAGCCTGAACATTTTTCCAACCCTGAACATACTCAACACGATACAGATACTCCTGCAGCCTTGCAGATAGTCTGGCCAACCTCGCTGACCCCTTCCCCGCACCACCAGCAGATAATATCCTTAACAAGTGTTTGTGATCACTCCTCAAAGTAAACTCCAACCCCCACAAATACGTTCTGAAATATTCTGTTCCCCAGACAGCCGCTAAAGCCTCACGTTCTATAACAGAATATTTTCGCTCCGTTTGTGTCAGTGTACGAGAAGCAAACGCGACTGTCTTCTCTTGTTTTCCATGTACTTGTGATAATACAGCTCCCAACCCGGTGCCACTGGCATCCACAGTCAAAATAGAGCGTAAATTAATATCAAAAGCTGTCAAAATATCTGCAACACAAATCTCGTCCTTAATTCGATTAAAACAACTCACTTGTTCATCAGACCAGCAAAACTTACTTCCCTTCCTCAACAACTTCCTTAAGTTCTCAGTCTTGCTTGCAAACTTATTCACGAACTTGGAGTAGTACTCCACCAGTCCTAAAAAAGACCTCAACTGATCTTTGTCAGCTGGTGCAGGTGCGAACTTGATGGCCTCTAAAAGACTCTTCTTCGGTTTAATACTGCCTTTAGCAATAGAAGACCCAAGGTAGTCAATTTCCTCAACCAAAAAAATACACTTTTCCTTATTCAAACTTAGACCCGATTCTCCAATGATCTTGAGTACCTTTCTGAGAGTAACATTGTGCTCATCAATTGTTTCACCCATCACAAGTATATCATCTTGAAAAAATAATACATCCTTGAGACTACCAAACATCTGACCCATCAATCGCTGAAACACACTCGCTGCAGAAGCCAGACCAAAAGGCATACGAGTAAATTGGAAAGTACCTTCTGGAGTGACAAATGCAGTAATATGTTTAGAATCAGGATGAAGTTTAATCTGATGGTAAGCACTCCTCAAATCTAATTTGGAGAAAAACCTACCATTTTTAACAGCAGATAGCAACTCATTTATGTTGGGCAAAGGGTAGGTATCAACCACTATGTTCTGATTCACTGACCTCAAGTCTACATACAATCTGACCTTCCCATCTGATTTCCGCATAATAACAACCGGAGAAATCCATGGGGATACTTCAATGGGTTCAATGGTTCCCTCAATCAACATGTTATTAATCACTTTCTTGACTTCCTCCCTTACTACAAATGGTATCTTGCAAACTTTATGCTGAACAGGATGAGCATCTTTTCTCAACACTATCCTATGCACATAACCTTTTAAACATCCCAATTTTTTTTTTAATACTCCTCCCGCCCCCTCCAAAATGTCTTTCAAATGTATGTTTTCCACCAACAAAACTTGATTAGGCGCCCTAGGACTGATGACAATATTGAGGTCATATTGATGCATCCAACCTAATATAGGTGGACCCTCAACAGACACATATGCTTTCCCAAGAACTTTCCTCCCGCCAAAATGAATTTCCTTCAACATATAACCCAACAAATGAATTTACCCCCCCTGGTATCCACTCGGGCATATATCTTTCGGTAACAACTCTTCCTTTGTCCAAAAACACCTAAAAAGGCTCTCTGGGATTATAGTGTACAACGAACCATAGTCCCCCATGAGATTTAGTTGAGCTTCCCCAATTAAGAAAGAAGCTGTAGGCCTAGAATATCGACGATTACTCCCTCTCACGCTCAAGACAGCATCTTTTCCCACAACAAGTACTCTGTCCTCACAAGGAGATTCACAGCATTCCTCATCTAAATTTATGCTTGATCTAGATTCTTTAGCGCTACTACTACGGTTATTTTCTCTGCACACACGGGCATAATGTCCCCTACGGCCACACTTACGACACACCTTATTGACAGCAAAACATTTCTTAGAGTCTCCCAAGTGCGAAGTACTACCACACCTAAAGCACTCCCTCCCCTTACTGCCAACAAACATGTTTTTTTTTTTATAACTCCAGTTTCAGGCTGCAAAATCGTAGGATCATTTGATAAAGCCATAACTTCCACAGTTTTCTCCTTCCTTTCCAATTCCTTAATACAGTGTTTTGATTCCTCCATTACTTTTGCCAAGTCAATCGCTTCCTGTAGCGTGGGATTCTTTGCCGCCCATAACCTCTCCTGAATCTTTTTATCACGGCACTGTACAATGAGTTGATCCTGTATTAGTTCATCTGTCATAGTACCAAACTTGCACTTAACCGACAATTCCCTCAACCGCAACACCAAATCATCAATAGACTCATGATGATCTTGAGGTTGGGTATAAAATTTGTACCTGGCTAGAACTAAATTAGTCTCTTTTGCAAACCTATTCTCCAACCTTTTAATCGCTTCTTTGAAAACATCATCCATAGGTTGGCCATTGGGCCCCATATAAGGAGGAAGATATTTAAAAATCCTCTGGCCCTCACATCCCAAAGTACTCAAGAGTATAGCTTTTTTTCTTTGCGAAGAATAACCCTGACCATCCAAGGCAACAATATAATTCTCAAGCATTTCGATCCAATCTTCCCAAGGAAGAATTGGCACGCCAGGAACAGGTAGAAATAGAGGTGGAGGAGAAATATTAGAATGAGAAGCCATCACAGCAATGGTCAAATAAGTGCTAAACAGGATAAACAATGTAAAACAGTGAACAAAGAAACTGTACAATCAATGTTTCACTTTTCACAAACAGCCAGTTAAAGTTCCCCCTTTTTTTTTTTTAGTTTTCTTTTACTTGCAACTTTTAAAGTACTCTTTGTCCAGCCAGCAATCTGAAAGTGGCAGCCTGTTCCTGAAGAATCAATGTAGGCTTCTCCCAATGTCTCCACTTCGAATGAAAGACCCTAAAACTTCCGGGTACCTCCCACAAATCTATTTCCAGCACAAGAGGTCCTTCCAGTTAAAACAAGTTACTGTGCCTGCTCCCTTGGCGCCTATACCAACGAAAGGATTACGTCCAATACCACACGTTGATCCGACCACACGAAGCCACTCCGCACTCCCTGGAGAACACCCACAAGTTCGCTCTTCCTGGGCACTTCTCTTCAAGTCGGTTTGTTTTTACCGCGACGCGGCAACTCAATTCAGCTCCGCTCCTCCGTCACTGGCAAGAACAGGATCAAAAACACCCCGGTAAGAGCAGGAACAGGGCTGACCTAGGTCGCGTTAAACCACCTTCCCATCCTCGTCGCCAAAATGATGTAAACAGGGACGGTACACTGACTTGTAATGAAGATAGAACAACTTTATTGATAGACGCGACCTAGCGTCCAGCCTCTCCGGAGAAACAGGTTAACTGTCATCTCCGGAATGCTCGGACAGTTCGCCCTAGAGAACGCGCTCAAAATGCAGACACAACATGAAGACTAGCATAGTAAGACCCAATGCTTCCAGAGTCAGGCAGATCAGTTGTGCTGCACCAGCCACATTAGGACCAGTCCCAGCAGTAGCACTTCCAGGTCAGTAGAAACAGAGGTGGTATAGAGCCCTATCAAAGCGCATGAAATCTGTCTGCCAACAGTGGCTGCTACGACTTCTGTGCGTAGGCTTTAGGGCACACTCATACAATTTGTTCCCTCACTTTTGTTATTTTTTCTACCCTCCATTCCCTCAGTTCCTTAGTTGTTATTGTTTTAGAGATATGCCAATGTCCTATGTTTATTTGCAGTGGCGTAATGAAACCTGAGGGCCCCTCCTGCAATTTACATGGAGGGGCCCCCTTCCGAACTCACTCAGGAGCTCACAAACCAGAGGACTGTGCTGAGGGGGACCCCTGAAGCTCGGGCCCCTCTGCACCGCAGGGGCTCCGGGGCCTTTGTTACATCACTATTTTTTTTTCTGTCTCACTACTTCCAGGGTCGCACCTTAGTGACGCTGCAGTGGTATTACATCTTACTTAAGCTCTTCAGGGGGACTTCTGGTATGCTTGGGGACACGGTACAGGTCATGTTCCTGTGATAACTTCATTCCTGTCCTTTTAGTGGGTTGGCACTTTACAGATTTGTGCTCACTCATCCCTAGGTGGAGAAGTCCAGACCCTTTGAAGCATGGTCAAATAGGCTCTACCCTAACCATAGAGTCTGGGTTTTCAATTAACCAACCTACAGGAGTGCATCTCTCTTTCTCCTCCTTACTCTTTTTTCCCCTTATACTCAGATCCTCTTCAAAGACCTTCAAATAACCACAGGGTGTAGGTTCGAGCCATAGGTAGGAGGAGAAGTTGGTCTTGACATCCTGAACCCAGGTCATGACAATTTATTGGATCTCTGATTCACTGATCACCCAACAAAGCACAAGACCAACTTATTTAGTTTTATAAATAGAGAGTTTTATAAAGGACATACATGACCCGGGGGTAACAGAGCGCTATACATTATACAAAATAATGTTAGGTTACATTTTTGAGTATAAATACAATTATGGAGCAAATTTAAAATGTCTAGATACAGGAGAGAGAGATGGAGAGAGTCAGTTCATCATCCTTGGGGGCTTCGAGGAGTAGCAACTGGCCCATTCATAAGATATCTTTTGATCAGAAGGGATTTGATGTTCGTCTTGAAAGCAGTAAAGGAAGGGTTTGTGCAAGGTTGTGAATTCCAGATCCTTGAAGCATTTCCAGTGAAGGAGCACGAGTTGGATCTCCCTTTCTTGAATCCGAGAGGCTCAAGGAGCAGTGTGTCCGAGCTTCATAGGGAGCGGTTGTCTCTGAAAAGGGTGAATTTGCAGGCCAGGAAATTAGGGTCCCAAGGCAAAGTGCTTTGTGACTAAGGAAAGCTACTTTGTCAATGCATCAGACTTCAATCAACAGTCACTTTATAGTGACCAGTGTCAAGTAATGTGGTCAAAGTCTGGCTGTTAAGACTAGCTATGCAGCCACATTGAGCACGACCTTCGAGGGTGAAAGGTGAGATTTCGGTGTGCCAGCTAGAATCCTGTTGCCACAGTAAAGCCAAGATATTCCAAGTGCCTGTATGGCATTATGGAAGTCAGCTGACAGGGTGAAAGGTTTTTAATTTTTTGTACACTACGATGATATAAGTAGCTTTTGCACATGGAGTTGATACATTTTATAGCAAGTAATGTGGTGCAGTCAATGATTTTGGGAGTGCAATTGAGTGCATTAAGGCAGTTGAGTCAACCTCTAATTTGAGGAGCGTTTTTATAGTATTATTTAGGTAAAGTACATCATCTAGAGATTATATTTTTAGGTGTGTCATCCGCACATTAATGTTACGCAATATTGATTTGAGGAGGTATCTGTGTAAGAGGCTCCATGTAGAGGTAGAAGAGTGTGGGTGCAGGAGAGGAGCCCTGAGGATCCCCTTAATTGGGCAGGGGTTAATAATTTGAGGGCATTGGTTGTTGAGATATGGGGAGAACCAATTCAGGACTGTGCCACCAATCCCCATACATGACTTCAGGGTGTTGAGAAGAATGTTGTGTTTGACTGTGTCAAAGACCAAGTAACGAGCTAGAAGAACAAGTAGACAAGATTCTTCTTTGTCTAGAATAGCTAGAGATTCAAATACATTAAAATAAGAATAGCAGTTTCTGTACTGCACCCAGCTTAAACACCTGACTGGAATTTATATAGTGAGTCATAAATCTGCAGTGTGCTGATTGAGCTGAGATAGGACACATTTTTCTAGTGCTTTTTCTAGTAAAGGTAGGTTGGTCACTGGGCGAAAGTTGTTCAGGTTTTCTGTGTCTGCTCCATTTTTCTTGAGGAGCGGGGTAACCTGACCTGATTGCAGGCAGTTCGGAATGGCACCTTGGGACATGAAGGAGTGATTATTGATGTCCAGATGGGTGAGATAAGGTGAGTGATCTCTTTTATTACAGAGGAAGGGATTGGGTCTAAGATGTAGGCAGGAGGCTTATAAAGAAAGAGCAGGTGATACACTGTATCCAAAAGCAAACTGTATAATTATTCTACCCCCTGACATGAACATATTAGGCACAAAACAACAGTGATTAATTTCAGAAATGTATTTCTTTACTGCTGCTGAGGTCATAAGGGAATTTCGTCTCTAGATCCACAAAGTATCTTGATTCAAGATGTCTAAACATTTTCACTCAATCTCCTCAACGGGGGAGTTAAAGTATCATGCCTACATTTCAACAACACTTCGAGAAATCAGGGTATCCAAAGTCTTAGTTTATGATGGCACACAGTGCACCATCATCATTTTCCTAAATGTACAGTTAGAAACACCTAGATTTATTTATGTATTTACTGGGATTTTTGTTAGCACTTCGTGTTGTTTTTGGCTTCCTCAGAGCCCTAAACAAGGGCAAGCAACAGCAGAAGAACTCTCCATGTTATAAAAGGGTGAATTATATGTCACTTCGTTGCCAATGAGATAAAGTTTGGGTCTCATTTATACATTGTTGCTGTCAGCAAAAGAGGGTTAGGTAGCTAGAAAAGTCCTGGCAGTGGACGTCAGGTTCAGAGAATGTAGACCTGCTGAAAGCAGCTTCCATTCCTGAATACCGACACTAACAAGCACAGATGAGCATGCTGCCAGGGATAGGGATCTTGGAAGAGACAGGAAAAGAAAGAGAGAGAGAGAAACTTTAGACTAGAACTCACTCCCAAATAGGATTGTCTCAGTCAAGGGATGGCACCTTGCGGTCACAGTGTTACAGAGATATTTTACACTCACGGGCTAGAGAAAGATCGGAGAGTCTATCAAACCAGCTGCACAGAAAAGATAATCACAGATTAAAATACACGCTAACCTGTTTTAGTAGCATAGGTTGTCACGTTGTGCATTGGACAAGCCAGTAATCCAGTCATAAACCCAAAGATACTGCTGCAAAGTCATTCTTGATCCAGATGTTACAATGATTTCATGTAGTTAGCGGATTAATGTTCCAGATCTCATGAGTTTTCCCTGACCTGTCTTCTACTGTTTCCAGCCCCCAAACATGCTATCGTACCTGCTTTAGCCCCAAATACTAACAAATGCTCCCTTCTGAAAAAGTCCCCCTATAGGAAATAAGGTTTCAACAGCAGTGCTTAATTTGTGTCAGTATTTGCCAGTGTTCTGCACCAGCACCTATTTATAAACACCAGCACTTAAATAGGACATCCCACCACATGGTGGCTATGCCTGTCTTTTTTAAGCCCAGCAACGTGTTTCACAGTTCTATATACTTACAAACTATAACAAAGTGTGTGAGTATAGTCCATCTTTAGAGCTTAAAGTCGCCCTGGAATAGTTAAAAATGGCAGACTTATATCGGTTTGATGGATCAAACTGACATTTGGCAAACCTAGCAGCTGCAGTGGATGATGTTAGTTCTGGTGGCCTCCTGACCAATAAGTTGGGCCCAGGCACTTCCTTTTCTTTTTATACAAATTAACTTATATTCAACAGATGAGTTTTATGAAACCTGTTAACATTTTTAACTTATCTAGTGGCATAGACAAAGTTGGCAGGTTACCAAGACCTTTCAGACACATTGTATCCTTCCCAGGCAACAGAATACTGTATTTGGCAGCAATGGATAGAAGGATCCATAATACTTTCTACTTCATATTCAGGTGACCCAACTACTAATACTGGGGCAGATCTACTGACTGTGTCGGCAAGGCTGCTTTGACTCTGGAATTGTGAAATATGAGGGAATGTGCCAATGGCTGTACTGCACTACTGCATACTTTTCCCACAGCTGTGACTAACCCAACATAATGAGGACTGAACTTAGGGATCCAAGAATGGTTAGATATTCAGTGAAAAGCTACGCCTCATTCCCCTTCTGATAATCTGGTGCCATTCTCCCAGTTTTACCCGCAAAGTGTTTGTACTCCCTTTTACCTGTATAAGATGCTGGTGTGATGCTCTCTGTATGTTCTGCAATTAAAGTATAAATGCAGTCACTGTGGGAATTGAGGAAGTTGAAACGTGTCTTGTAGCGTCTGTTGCTGATATCCATAGGAGCAGAAGAAGGATGGTCCTCAGAAAGAGAAATGAAAAGAGTAGTTGCAGGCAGAATCTGATAAAGCGACCCACCAGAACTAGGTATCTGGATGGTTCATGAGAAAGCTTTGTGAATATTGTTCTAGTGATTCATTTATTCACTTGGTTTGTCCATTGGTCTTGGGGTGATAACTGGTTGAATGCCTGGTACCTTCTTCTTCAATAGTTCTTTCTGGAAAAGTGGAGTAAACTAGGTCCCTCTATCAATAATAATAATTTCTGGGAGGCTGTAACACTCCTGGGGCTACATGTATCAAAGTTCGGAAGTGCGACTCACAATTTGTGAGTCGCAAATCGGAATGTAGTATAGTGTCATTGACACTAATAGCGATTTGCAAGGGGGTCGCAAATGCCCACCTCATGATTATCCATGAGGCAGGTCGCAATTTGCGACCCCCTTGAGAATGGCGCCCTTACCACTGCCTGCTCTGAAAAAATGTTTTCTGTGACATTCATAAAAAGGAAGGGGTCCCCTGGGGACCCCTTCCCGTTTGCAAATGGGTTTGCACCAGTGTGACACTGATGCTAACTGCGATTGTTTTGCGACCGCATTCGCGGTCACTGCTAACCCAGACGTGCCTTTAACACCAGAAAGTGAGTATATGATTGCATGCAGTTGGGGTCTAGTGTTAACAATATCATGAGTTATCACTGACCTGCCTTCCACCATGAGTATGCTACACTGCCAACGTTGTCTCGAAATAATGACAGTGTGTTTCAAAAAAGAGGGGAGCCTCTAGTTGCACTAGCCTTAGGTATTTGACCAGCAGAGGTGAGAAAGAACAATGGGTAATAGGAAGAGTGCTTTCTTTTAACAAAAGCAGAGAGGACCACGTGGTTGTTAAGCCTGTGCCATGCTTTTAGGAGGAGAGTTTCTCATCTAAGTTGAAATGGTAGAACATGCAGAAATGGATAAATCCTTTCAATCTGGCTGAGTGAAGAGTGAGTAGGTTCAACTTCAAGCACCCAGTTGGGTGGTAAGGCTTAAAGACCTTGGTGACATAGATAGCACAATGACATACCTTGCGTTTTGAATTGAGATTTGACCTTTATAAGGGGCATTGCTAAGATCCTTAGACCAAAGTCTTGTGGTTCCAGCACCTCAGGCCAAAAAATAGTGGTACTCTGTGGTTTTGAATTTGATTAAGTTATAGAAACTCATTCTCCCCATTTTTGTGTAAAGATATTTATGTAGTACAAAAAAGATCTGCACGGTTATTTCTAATTTCTCAGTCTTCGAGCAGTAATGGCCTGGTATTCTAATACTTGGGCTGAGAAGTACGGATACCTAGGTGTCAGTACTTGTGAGCATGAGAAAAGCAACAAGGTATTCTCAGACCCCTTGAAATGCAGGCATAAATGACTGAACAATTTAAACTGGTACGCTCAGCAAATATCCTACTTCTTATTCATATCTCGTTTTCATCTTTCATACATGATGGGAGATAGAGTTAAGATCCTTTTAGTATATCAAGTGGTCAGTTTCTTATTTTATGCACTTTAATGTTGTGACTAGAATTAATTCCTTTCTGGAGCAGCCTCTAGGGTCCTCAAGCCCCCTCCTTTCCTCCAGCCACTACACCCTTATCTAAACTTTAGCATAATGTTCTAGTGTGTCTTTGGATCCTGGAAAATATAAATATTCGCAGCTAGCGTCTGTTCCAGGGATGTGTCCTCTCAGTGCTGTGGGAAGTGTTTGTCTCTCCAAGGCCAGCCTTCTAAGCGCCCTGCCAAGTGTATCATCTCCTAGGCATTTGTGTAAAACCAGTTCTGTCAGTGCTGTATGAAGTGCCTGCCCACACAGGTCCTTCCCTCTCAGTACTGCGCAAGGCACCTGCCCATCTAAGGCATATCTTCTCTGTGAATCTTCAAACCTGACTGTGTTAGCCCAGTGCTGCCTGTCTGTGAGGTTTGCCTGCCCATGGCCTGCCTCTCTGTGCTTTGAAAGGTTTTAAATCTGCAAGACTGCTTGTGTAAGACCTGTAGTATCTTCGTTTTGGAGAGTGTCTGCCAGTTCAAGGTCTGCCCTCGGTGCTGTGTAGGGTGTCTGCCATCTAAGGCTGTCTGTATGAGATCAGACTCCTCAGTGTTGTGTGAAGTGTCTGTCCAAGTCCTGCCCTTTCAGTGTTCAACAACGTGTCTAACCACGCAGACTGCTGCTTCTGTAAAAACCTGTACCGTCGGAGTTGTGTAAAGTGCTTTCTCATCCAAGTCCTTGCACCTTGTTCCTTGCAAAGTGCCTGTATGTCCTATGCCTTCCCTCTCAGTGCTGTGTAAATTACTGTCAATCCAATGTATTTCCTGCCAGTGCTGTGTGCAGTACCTGCCCATCAAGACCCCTCCTTTCTCAAAGGTGTGTAAAGTCCTTGTCCTTCCAGAGCCTATCACGCAGTTCTGTGTAAAGTGCCTGTCCATTCCATGCCTTCTCCCTGAGTGCTGGGCAAATGACTGCCCGTGCAAGGCATTTCATGTTAGAGCTGTATGAAAAGTGCATGAGAGTCCCTGCCCTTCCAGGGCCTGCCATTCACTTCTGTGTAAAGTGCTGCCCGTTATATACCTTCTCTCTCAGTGCTGTGTAAATCCGAGGCCTGCTCGAAGCTCTCTCAGTGCTGTGCTGCATGTGACCTCCAGCCTTCTATTCGTGATATGAATTGGCCTCGCAACGCCTCCGTTCTTGATGAAAATAAGTTGTTTAAGGTGAGGTCCCTTTTGAATAGTGGATTTTACACATCGACAGAACTCTTTCACAATCCGACTCCCTGTTTTCTGGTTCGGTGTGGTTGTCCTTCTGCAATGGTGTGTGTGTGTGTAAGGGGGGCTGATGTCAAGGGTTTGAGCTGTAGTTCAATAAATCTCGCTCCTGCCCTCTTGACCTGCCAGGTCCCTCTATCAATAATAATAATTTCCCTCTTTAAGCTCTTGGTGGGCAGCGAGGGGCTGTCGCCAGTCCTGCGCCGGGCAATCTTCGAGCAGTGCCAGTCCCAATCCCTGGGTTCATTAGAATGAGATTAGGGAGATGCCTGGGGAGGACGGGCCGAGAGCGGGAGCCGGAAAGATGAGTTCGGATCCCACTCCAACCCGCACACTTTATTGAAATGAATATTAGACAAAGGCCCCCTAATCCCATTAACGGTGATCTTCTGTGAAAGGGAGGGTGTTAAGGTCGTTGTGAACACTGCAGGCCTGCTCCCAGACCTGGCCCTGAAACCGTACACTTGATGAAGGCAGCGCATGGGCCAGAGTAGCATTATAACACCTAGCGTCTTGTGCATGTGTGAGTGCCATGGCATGAGTGCTAAAGATGTCTGAGTGTCGGGGGGCCTGCGTGCCAGGATATCTGGGTGCATTACAGTTAGGGGTACCCGAGTGCTTGTGTCAACATTCCACTGCATGTCCACGTGGCCCATGTGCACGGAGGCACACCGAGCCACTACCTTAGGTTACTTGAGTATCTGAGACCTGGTACGAGAGGGGGTAACGGCTGTGTCAGGATCCTGGCTTTCAGGGTAACAGGCAGTAGCGTTGCCAATGTGTCCTGGGCCTTTAGTCCAAGGAAGGAAATGGCTCCTTTGGATGCTGCCTAAACTGTGACATTCCGCAGTACTCAGGTTTCAATGGACCCCTCAAGTCTCTGGATCCCTGTGCCCCTGCACCCGTTGCTCTGGGGCACTGGAAGCTACGCACTGGTATCTAGGCCAGAGTGGGTTGATCACTGTGTCAAAAGCTGAGGATAGTTGTAATAACATTAGATAAGAAAAGATCCTTTAGCGTGCCTGAAATGAAAATCAAATAAAAGAGCAGTTTAGGTTTGAGAAGCCACGCCAAAAGCCTGGCTGTGCAGGTGCAACGGATATGATGATAACAAAGGGAAAAGGGTTGTTGAGGAAAAGCAACACAGTTAAAAGAATTTGAGAAAAGGGCGAACACTCACGGGTTTATAAGAATCCGTGAAACGCCAAGCAAGAGTGAAACATGGTTTAATAAAGAAAGCAAAAAATCGAACAAACAAAACAACTCACGAAAGAGGATGCTACAGGACCAGATGCGGAAGCTACGTGTTTTGCGCAAGCTACAAAGTTAAAATCTGCATCATAGGCCGCCAGGGCAAAAAAAATCAAAGCTTGTAAAAAACAGGTACGTCATGTAAACAGGAGGGAGGGACCGAATACAGCGACGTTTGTAGTTTCAGTTGAGGGAGGTGAGCGTCCCAACATGGCTCGGCTACCTTGCACGTGCAGCCTTTCCAAGCATGGCTCTATCCACTGTGTGGGCCCCAACCCTGTCCCATACCAGAATTTGCCTCGTAAACCTCCCCAGCCTTGCCTCTGCACCCCCCGATACTGGTTGTCCCCGCGGCCTGGCTCTGTAAGATCTCCTCAGGCACCGGCTAGGACCTAGGCCTCGGGGCGTGCCCGCCCCACTCGGCCCTCCGCGGTCCTGTCCCCAACACGCACCTTCTGTCCCCTGGCGGGCACATCCCTCTTGCATTGTTGGCAGCGGGCATCAGGCGGCTGGCAGGGACTGGTAGGGATTCGCCCGCGGCTGACCCTCAGCCCGTGTAGGCCCCCGCCAGCCTGTCTTCCCCTCAGCGGGGCCCCTGCGGCGGGCCTGACACATGAGGCATGGACAATGGCACCAGCGCCAGCCGGCCTCATAGCTCGGATTCCAGGGCATCGCCCGGGGCGAGGGCACAGGGCAGGCCCTGGGCTGACGCTGCTGTGCGAGGGTTAATGATACGGAGATAACTAGCGCCAGGAGGCAGCCTGTGTGGGAACAAGTGAATGGCAATACGGCCCCACGCACGCCTTTCTTAGAGAGGCCTCGGAGGCCTCTTCAGCGCAGCGCATAATTCCGTGGAAGGTAGTGTGAGTCAGAGCAGGTCAAGCCATGTACATAAAGTGCACATATCTCTGCCTGCCGTGTCCGCCCTGTGCCTGTCCCTCACCTGCTCTCTGCCTCCCGTGTCTCCCCATATTCCCCCCTGTTTGAGTGTCTCTCATCTGCAGCACAATTCGTCTCCCATTTATTCTCTTCCCCTGTCTCTGTCCATCCATGCCCATTAAATCAGTCTATCCTCTCCATCTATCAGCATCTGTTCTGCTCTCTATAGCGCCCTCTGCTCTCTTCTCGCTGCCGCTCCCTATAACCCAGTCCCTTCTCCGTTCAGCTGTGTCTGTCCCTGTCCACCTGTATCTCTACATAGACCCACTCTGCCCTTCCTTTGCTTGCCACCCTTGCCTGTAGCGGATGAGCTTGGTCCTCTCTGTGTTCCTCAATCCCATTTTTTCTTCCTGCACCTCTGTTTCTGCAACCAATTTCCTTCACCTTCACCTTTCTTTGCCCTCTCTGTGTTTGTGTCATTCTGTTTATCTCTCTTTCCTCAAGTCTCTCTTTTATTGGTTCTTTGTGATGTTCAGTCTATCTCCTGAGCGCGCTCCCCTCGTCCTATGTGCGTTTACGTTCTGTTTTCCCTTCTCTCGTTTGCATTGCACCGTATTTGCATCTGTGTCGCACTTCATACCCTAGCCGAGGTGCAGACGCGCATTGGCGGATGGGTAGCACGCTACCCCGTGGGGCACTGCTTGGCTGTAAGAGCGTTGGACCGTGGTGTGGCCCGTGTGAAAAGTGCGTTTGTGTTATGCGCGATGAGCACCACAACTCCTCGTGCCAAGGCCTGTGACCTGGTTGGTGTGCCTGCTGCCTACTTGTACTTATGCTCGAAGTGTCATTAGGTTGTGCGAGAGACAGCTGCGTCTCTGGGGTAGCGGGTACAGTTTTTGGGATTGAGATGCAGCGGAGCAAGCCAGAGGAATGGGCTGGACAGGGACACAGCAAGCCAGGGCAGGTGATACTTACGCCTCACGCACAGGCCGTCAAGAGAAACCCTGAGGCTCGTGCTGCAGCCACTCTGAAGGATCCAGAAAGTCCACTCAGGAACGACGGAGGGCAGGACACGGCGTGGACGTAGTAGGTGCTCTTCTGGGACTACCCAGGCGTGTTCTTCTAGCTCTTTACTTGGCCTTTGACACAGTCAAACACAACATTCTTCTCAACACCCTGAAGTCATGTATGGGGATTGGTGGCACAGTCCTGAATTGGTTCTCCCCATATCTCAACAACCAATGCCTACTAATTAAAATAAAGGATTCCTTGTTAACCCCTGCCCAATTATGGGGATCCTCAGGGCTCCTCTCCTGCACCCACACTCTTCTACCTCTGCATGGAGCCTCTTACACAGATACTTCCACAAATCAATATTGCGTAACATCAATGTGCGGATGACACACCTAAAAATATCATCTCTAGATGATGTATTTTACCTAAATAATACTCCAAAAATGCTCCTAAAATTAGAGGTTAACTCAGCTGCCTTAATGCACTCAATTGCACTCCCAAAATCATTGACTGCACCACATTACTTGCTATAAAACGTATCAACTCCATGCGCAAAAGCTTCTTATACCATCTTAGTGTCCAAAAAATTAAAAACCTTTCACCCTGCCACCTGACTTCCATAAGGCCATACAGGCACTTGGAATATCTTGGCTTTACTGTGGCAACAGGATTCTAGCTGGCACACCGAAATCTCACCTTGCACCCTTGAAGGTCGTGCTCAATGTGGCTGCAAAGCTAGTCTTAACAGCCAGACTTTGACCACATTACTTGACACTGGTCACTCTAAAGTGACTGTTGATTGAAGTCTGATGCATTCACAAAGTAGACGTTACCCACAGGCGGTCAAGAGAAACCCTGAGGCTCGTGCTGCAGCCACTCTGAAGGATCCAGAGAGTCCACTCAGGAACGACGGAGGGCAGGACACAGTGTGGACATAGTCGATGCTCTTCTGGGACTACCCAGGCGTGGTAGAGGAACAAGCCACAGCCCTGCTCTGGTTACAGAGAGCCAGGGAGATCCCCGAATAAAACCAGGCAACCTACAAATGAAGGAGACAAACTCATGAAAGTGATCCGCAAATGAAGGCTATTGGGGGGCTTATCATCAGCTCCTGTAAGTCACATTCAGCCTCTAAACATGGGCAGTTCACAGGGCTCGGCAAGGGTGTGAGTGTGTGTGGTACTTCTGCACACAAACCTAGCCAACAGGCAGTGGGGCGCTGTACAAGGTCAAAGGCAAAGACACAGGAAAGGTACCTGGATGTTTATAGAGTCCATCCAAGAGCAATAATGGAGTAGCACACAGGCATGCACTTCTAACAGGCGACTAGAGTAACTGCTCTGTAGAGTCTTCCTCTGAGCGACGGAGGAGCAGTCCACAGGCATGTAGAGCAACAGGGAAGCAGGCGCAGCCCACAGGCATGCAGAGTGACAAAGGAGCAGCCCACAGGAACACAGAACAAGAGGAGCAGCCCACATACATGTAGAGCAACAGGGGAGCAGCCCACAGGCACACAGAACAACAGAGGAGCAGCCCACAGGCACACAGAACAACAGAGGAGCAGCCCACAGGCATGCAGGGTGATAGAGGAGCAGGAGCAGCCTACAGGCACACAGAACAAGAGGAGCAGCCCACATACATGTAGAGCAATAGGGGAGCAGCCCACAGGCACACAGAACAACAGAGGAGCAGCCCACAGGCATGCAGGGTGATAGAGGAGCAGGAGCAGCCCACAGGCACACAGAACAACGGAGGAGTAGCACACAGGCATGCACTTCTTACAGGCAACTAGAGTAACTGCTCTGTAGTCTTCCTCTGAGTGACGGAGGAGCAGTCCACAGGCATGTAGAGCAACAGGGGACCAGCCCACAGGCACACAGAACAGCAGAGGCGCAGCCCACAAGCATGCAGAGTGACAGAGGAGCAGGAGCAGCCCACAGGCACACAGAACAAGCAGAGCAGCCCACAGGCATCCAGAGTGTCAGAGGAGCAGGAGCAGTCCACAAGCACGCAGAACAACACAGGAGCAGCCCACAGACATTTAGAGCAACAGGGGAGCAGCCCACAGGCACACCCAACAACAGAGGAGCAGCCCACAGGCATGCAGAGTGATAGAGGAGCAGGAGCAGCCCACAGGCACACAGAACAACTGAGGAGCAGCCCACAGGCATGCAAAGTCACAGAGGAGCAGCCTACAAACACCCAGAACAACAGAGGAGCACTCCACAGGCATGCAGAGCAACTGAGGAACAGCCCACAGGCACACAGAGCATCGGAGGATCAGACCACAGGCACGCACAATGACAGAGGAGCACTCCACAGGCATGCACAGCGACTGAGGAGCAGCCCACAGGCACACAGAGCAACAGAGGAGCACACGGCACACACGGAGACCGAGGAGCAGCCCACAGGCATGCAGAGCAACAAAGGAGCAGCCCACAGGCACGGAGAGCGACAGAGGAGCTGCCCACAGGCACGCAGAGCGACAGAGGAGCAGCCCACAGGCACGTAGAGTGACAGAGGAGCAGCCCACAGGCACGTAGAGTGACAGAGGAGCAGCCCACAGGTACTCAGGCAGAGGAGCAGCCCACAGGTACTCAGAGAGGCAGAGGAGCAGCCCACAGGCACACAGCTCGACAGAGGAGCAGCCCACAGGCATCAACTGTAAATGCTATAGGGCAAATAATCTATCAAATCAACCAAGCAGAGAGAAGAGGCCTGATGGCAGAAGCATTGTATTTTGTGCTAACAGTTTGGTGTGTGTGTGCGTCTCTCTGTCATCCTCTTGATTGTTCACTCAATTCACAAGTTTCTCTATTCGTGTGTGTTTCTCAATTTCGAGATGTATTTCTTGTTATAGCGTCTATCTTTTTCTGTATTTGTTGATGCTTGTCAATCTGTGTTTGCTCATGTCTTTCTCAATTTCTGTGCCTCACTTCATCGCTCTCATTGTATATTCTGTCTGTCGTTCAACTGTCTCTTATTTCAATCTGAGGCCTTGTGCTTTTCTGTCTGAGCCCTCTGACCCTCTAAATCTCACTTTCTTTCCTTTTCTCTCATTCTGCTCATGTCTTCCTGTTCCTCTGTGTATCTTTCTCTCTCTTCATGCCCCTCTTTTCCTGTGTGCCTGTTTCTTGTCATGAGTCATTCACTCCTTTTGCCTCTTTCTCCCACTCCCGATTTGTAATGCTTCAAGATTTCTGTGAGTTTGTCTCTCCCTTCCTCCTTCCTATTGTGCCTCCACATTCCCTTCTTTCCTATGTGTGTGTTTGTGCTCCTTCCTCCTTCGTATGTCTCTTTTCTGTCTCTTTGTCTCATTTTTACATTTCTCCTGCACGCACGCTTAGGCGCTGCTTGTAAAATCTATTGTTAATTTAAAAAAAACTAAAAAGGGGCTTAGAACCAGCCCCTTAATTACCTGAACTTACAATTGGCTTAGTACAACATCACTCTGATTTACGGGCTTCTGACTGGCCAGTACGTCGCCTGTATGCCAAATTTTGAGTTGAATCGGATCAAAAGTTATAAAAAATGTGGGGACTCCTGTTTCCGCACACTGGGAGGCCCTTCGCAAATGATGACTAGACATCTTTCAGTTGTTTGAAACTGTATTTCATTTTTAAACTGGTGCTAATGAGTTAAAATCCTTACAAAGAAAGTGTTAGCATGTGTGAAACACACAACACAATGAAGCAAAACTATCAAAAAATGTGTTGTATTATGATGCATAAATTTACCTTTTCTTTCCCATAATTTAGAAACCCTGCAGCATAATTTGGTGGGAAACACCCGGAACAACAACTCCTAAACCACGAAGTCGTGGAAAACGAAAGCGAAATCACGGTTTCGTTTTCCACAACTTCCTGGTTTTCAGGCCTTAACCACGCATGTGTAAACCACGGACATGCGTGGTTAAGGCACAGAAGAAGGGAGTTGACGCGGTGAAGTAGGAGGTATGTTGGGCTGGGACTAGGGCTGTTTTTTGGGGGGTGGGATGGGGTGGAGTGGGGGCTCGGGGTGATTAGGGTTTGGGGGGAGGTGGGGCAGGGTTTAGGTTTTAGGGGTGGGTTGGGGTGCTTTAGGTTTTAGGGGCGGGGTGGGGACTCAGGGTATTTTTAGTTTTTGGGGGTGGGGTGGGGGGCTTGGGGTGAATAGGGTTTTGGGGGAGAGGGGTCAGGGTTTAGGTTTTAGGGGTGGGTTTGGGGTTGGAGTGCTTTAGGTTTTAGGGGAGGGGGTTGGGGTTGTGGTTGTGGTAATTTTGGGGTTGGGGAGATGGAGTGGTTGTGAGGGTGGGGGGGTCACGGTAATTTTTAGAGGTGGGGGCTAGGGGGGACGCATGCTGGAACCGTGCATGCTGATCACTAATGCCTTTACCAGGAATGCCGTTACAACGAAAAATCGTTGTAAAGGCATTCGTGGTAAAGGCATTAGTGATACCAACTAGGTAGTTGTTCCGAACTCGTTGTTGAGCCATGGGTGGTTGAAGCACTCGTAGTTTCAACATATAACCTAATTTGGTCCTCTCTTGCTGCATCATTTCAGTGGCCCTGGATATGATAAATATCATAATTCAAATTTGGGCCGTGTTCTTTCCAAGGTTGATAAATATAGACCTACGGTTGGCACTCAACCTGTAATCCTTCTGAGGTAGATATCATGAAAACCATTCTACTAACTCCCTCCACTGTTCATCAGCAATATAGATAATACAAAGAAGGTTGGGCTGATAAATGCTCTTCATTTGTATTATGCATTCACTTTTATTTCTCTCGAAGAGTTGTAGGCGTAGACAAGATTTGACTGACCTGTTTTATGGCAGGGTGGAGCGTTTTTTCGCTTTCCCCTGCACACACGCCTGCGCGCTGCTTACGCAATCTGTTGTTCATTAAAGAAAGGAAAAGGGTCTGAGAACTAGCCCCTACTTACCTGAATTACCAATTGACAGTCCACTGTGACTCTCAATTACGTGCTTCTGATTGGCCAGCACATTGTCTGCACGTCATCCTGCTTCCCTTCCTGTTGTCTTCTTCGCCGATCATGCCGTCAGGTTGCCTCTGGATCAAGTACTCCTTTCTGTCACTGGCCATTGGACACTGGCCAGTGTCATTCCTCTGGCTACAATGCTGAAGGTACTTCTTTCTTCTTTCTGCCTGACATTTTCTTTCTTCACTGATGTATTCTTTCTTTGCTGCTGTCTTCTCTATCTTCTTTCGTCGCTGCCATCTTCTTTCTTCTTTGCCGCATGCTCTTTTCTATATTTTCTTTCTTTGCTGCCCTTCTTCTTTCTTTGCTGCCGTCTTCTCTGTTTTCTTTCTTTACTGCTGTCTTCTTTCTTTTGTACCGCATGCCATCTTCTGTCTTCTTTCTTCACTGCCATATTTTTCTTCTTCTTCACTGCATGCCGTCTTCTGTCTTCTTTCTTCACTGCCGTCTTCTGTCTTCTTTACCAAATTCCATCTTCTGTCTTCTTTCTTCACTGGCGGCTTTGTTCTTCTTTCTTCCTGTCTTCTTTTTTCGCTGCTGTCTTCTTTCTTCTTTGCCGCATGATGTCATGCCAATAGGTTTCTATCTAACTGGATTACAAATATTTATGAGATGTTATAATGATGTTTGTTTTATATTTGATAAACCGTTAATAGTTGTTTATGGTGTTGTTTATTGAATCAACATACATCACAACATACACAACTATTAACAATTTATTAAATTTAAAACAAACATTATTGTAACACTTTTCTAATATTTTAGAATCCAGTTAGATAGAAAGAAAAAACAAAGGCTAAACCCATTGGCTTTGCCAATGCTTGTTTTACTTTTGTCCTTTCTGTTTCGGTTGTCCACCTCTGTCGTTTTGTTCGTTGATCCTTCTTATTTTTATTGTCTTTCTTAATAAATGGCACCAGCAGTATTCAGGGAAATTATTTTAGAAATATAAGAACAAGGGGCTATGGTGTGCTATTTTAAAATGTAGACTTTGTGCCTGGAAGGGCAAAAGGGGCATTCGCGTGTTGCTAATGACACGTTGTATTTAGCTGTTGTCCCGTGCCAATGTGTCAACTGCTGTTCTGAAAGAGAGGAATAGTAAGAGTCATCAGCTTCAAATCTGTCTCATCCTCCCATTGTCCCAGTAAAAAGCTGTCGTGGGTAGGACCACCTGTCTTCTGGGAATGTAAACGGGTAATGAGAATGTTTAAAAACAAAGTAAAATAACTCTTATCTACTGTGTCAAAGGGCATTCGGAAAGTCTTTTAATTCCTTTAAAAGCGTACAAATAGACAAGATGACCATCACCAAGACCAGATGCATGTTTGTTTAGAGCATTTAACCTGTGAAGTCAGTGCACGGTCAACCAATCACTGCCATGTTTTAGCTCCTAGACTTTGTCAAGGCTTAGAAAATTGTTGATGTAAAGGTAAGTAGGCACATAGGAGTGCCATCCAAAGCAAGTAAAGTTCCTTTTAAAGGCCAATGCAATCCAAATGGTGAAGGTAAGGTATGGCCCTGATATGCCAGTTGTAATGAAGTGCTACCGTGCCGGATGGAGGCGGTGAAGTAGGTAATTTGGATTGCATTGGCCTTAAAAAGTCCGGAAACTTTACTTGCTTTGGATGGCACTCCTATGTGCCTACTTACCTGTACATCAACAATATTCTAAGCCTTGACAAAGTCTAGGAGACGAAACACGTGTCGCTGTTTGCTGTATATTGGACTGTTTGCGATACATAGGGTCATTGGCCGGAGATTGGCAACACCCATACATGCTGTGAATAAATGCCTACTTTCATCCACATCTTGGTCTTTGACTTTGATTGAACAGCCACTGGGATCGACTATACAGGACTGCTCGCGGTGTGCCCTGGCATTTTGTATTCATATTCACAACCACTGACTATCCCCTAGTCAATGGTTTTTTGGACACCTTGGGTGGTAAGTTGTCCTGCCGGGTTGGCACCCACCATATTGCTGTCACTTGTTGTGATAAAGGACTTCTTTATATTTACATTACACCCATATTTATTTGGATGTGCGAGCATTTTTATATTTACCACCTGTGCTTTTTTGTTTCGTACTCCAACATACATACTCGCATTCACTCCAACACACCCACACGCATACACACACGCATACACACACGCATACACACTTACATTCATACACGCACTCACTACTACATTCATACATGCATTCAACCACGTATATACACATTCCCGATCGACTTACCTGGTCTGGGGAGGAGGTCGTCCGGCAGGGAATAGGAAGGGGCGCTTCCACCTCCGGCAGCGCCCCGCCATCAGGACACCTCCACTCCATATTACTGCACAAAATACGGCGGACCGAGTCCTTCTGGTGGGGCGGTGCCGGTGGTGGAACTGCCCTTGCGCCTCTACCATCCAACACGACTACTGCTAGATTTCCGTCCAAAATGTGGTGGAAATCCAGTAGTACTCGTAATATGGTGGGTGGAAGACTGCCAGCACTTGCAGTCTTCTGGCGCCCGTGGCTTTGGCGGTCTTGCAAGAAGACTGCCAGAGTAATAATGAGGGCCTTAGTTTAGGCTGCCCAATCTATAAATGAATCTCTACGTATGGTGTATAATAATAACAGAGAAATGCCAATTCTCATACCAAACCGGCCAGGAAGTAATGGGCATTCAGTTACCTACAAGTGACCATTGCAAGGATTTACACGCTGCCACTTTACAGAAAATATTTCACCAAAGAGAGGCCAAGTATTAAATGAACAGTGGCATTTCACTTCTTTACCCACTTCAAATGTAATTTCCTCCACAGAGGAGGTAAATATTAAGTGGACATAAAGGCTGTAACCATCTGTCCATCATGCCACCTGTTCATCCATCAGACCATACAATTGCATCTCCATGTCTTTTACGTGTGTGTTGGTCTGTATGCATGGGTGTGTGTATATCTAATGCTCTGTGCACTGGTGCCTCTAAACCTTTTGTTCTTTGTGTATATGTTTTGTTATGTTAGATTGTGTTATCAGTTTTTTTATAGCACACTAATCACCTGTGAGGGTATCCAGGCACTCTGTAGCAGGTCTGTAAGGACAGCCTTAGTGGTTGAAAAGCCAGGTGTCCAGCTTTTTGCAAAAGTAAAGAAGAGAGGAGGAGGCTCTGATGTGTTGTGGGAGGTCGTTCCAGACTTTAGGGGCCAGTTATGAATAGGCGCTTGTGTGACTTTATATATGTTGGGATGCCTACATGGGTTCCTGTGTCTCCTTATGGGTTCCTGTGTCTCATGTGTCTCCTTATGGCATATCTGTCTGCATGACTCCGTCTGTGTTCTGTGCATAGGTGTCTGTTGGTGTGCTGGGATGTGAGTGTGTGCAGTTTCCACAATTTCCCCCCCTGTGAGGCCATGTAAATGTTGTCTGTGACTAAGTATGCTCATGTCCATGCCTCTTTGCATTGTCGGTACATGTGTGTCTGAGTGTATGTTGCTGTGTGGTCATGGGTGCCTCCGTATTTGTTGGCCTGTGTGAATGAATATGTGTGTTGGTTCAAGCACATGTGTGCCTGTATGTCTTCTCGTTTGGGTGCCTGTAAGTCTGAGAGGTCCCAAAAAATGATTTCTCCAAGAAAATGCCATGCCAATGCTTTCTCAATTTCTGCTGTGATTGTCAGCAGAGGAGCTAAAGGTCCCTGTAGGTCCAAAAAAACAAATACATTCACCCACTTATCCCACTCATTCGTTAGCACATAGCTCCATCCACCCCATTTGTGTGCCTCATCATCCAGCTCTGTTTGGATGTGTGCTGTCTGCGACTCTGTGTATTTGTATGCACAATGCATGTAACTGCCTGTGTTGCCAGTTTGTGTATGGTTGGCTGTGTGTGTGTTGTCTTAAATCTTCTGCAGATCTGTTTGCCTGCGTGCTCTGGTACCTGTGAGTTTATTGTGCTTGGGTGAGGTATTGTATTTTGTTCTTTGTGGAAGCAGAGAGCATGCTTGTCAGATGACTTGTGTGCACAACTGAATGTGTGACTTCTGGTCTGTGCAAATGGGCTGCTTGTCAGGCTTTGTCCGTGTGGTGTCAGTATTTAAGCAGGTCCATGTTATATTTACATTGCATGTGCATATATGGAATTGTAACAGTCTCAGGCGCTCTACAAAACCCACTGCTGTTTTTTTCGTCATTCTAATATGCTCGTTATCTTCCCTCGCCTTCCTCACTTGGGCTGTTCCCTTCTTCTCTTGTGTTCCTTCGAATTTTAGCACTTTATTTGTCCAATGTATAAGAAAGCTGTTCCGCTTCTAGGATACGTTTCGAAGTGATCAAGGGGAGCCTTTAGTGGCCTGCTCAAGATCTGCAATAAAACAGTATACGCAGGTCATTTCTTCGGTGGCATTTTGTTTCCCACAGTTTAGTGGTTGTCAGAACGGTGATGGCTCCCTCGTCTTACATGCATTCAAAACCACCTTTCTCGTCATTTGTGCAGCTAATGTTTGGAAACATCGCCACCTTGTGGTTAGTGTCATAATTGTACCACGTTTACATATTTCTAGCGAATACTAGCTCCCGCAGGGTCCTCATGTTATCAATGTCCAGACATCTGAGATGATCCCGAAATGCGTGTCCAACTCTGTGAATGATCATTACCAGCCGGAAGTGACTTGTTTTCTCTATAAGTTTAATTTCTTGTTATCTGAAGTTGGTAAAGCAGTACAGTCTCCTAAAATATTAGCTTTGTCTGGAAAGTAACATTTTGTACTAAGACTAAAGTACATATTTATAATCATGCAAATAATAAACAACTCACAAAAAATATACTTTCATTCTTGAGTAGCCTTAGTCGCTGCCTAGAAGCAGCTTTCTGCCCGGAGTTTTATTCATTGTGCGGATTTAACCTAGTGCGTTCTTGAGCATGTAGCACCAGATCCTTCCTCCAAGTACTTTCCAGACATAAACCTCCTATTTCCTGTCTTGAAAGCCAGTCTGACTTATTCTTTGGAGAACCAGATTCAGAGCTTCTCAAAATGACATATCACTGCAATATCATCTTGAAAGGCGGAAATGTCTTGTTCCAGTGAGCACTTTGCCATGTTCTTAACATTTTAGAAAGTCTACCGAGCTTTTATCGCGCTGAAGGGAGTGTCTCCTCGGAGTTCAGTGGTGCTTGTGAGCTCCCATCATTCTGGATCCCAGCCATCGGCTTTCCTTTGCATTGACCTTGTGCCCGATGGACTGTCAAGATGCCTGTTATGTCCTCTTACTGGGCACATGTGCAGAGCAACATTCACTAATTATTTGGTTTCTTGTCCCTTCTACAGACTTCAGTTGCTTTGATTCGTTCTGTGGGGTTATTCCACTGTGGGGGTGTTGGAGTGTGTTTTTTAATCAATATTAACATGAAAAGCTTACAAAATAATGTATAATGAAGCCGCATAGAAAATGTGTTAATGTAAGACCAACATACGCGTTTGAAATGTGCCCACGGGAAGTGGCCGCCACTGTATACGATGATTAATGAAATTGACTAATGATGAATTAAATATTGTACTAATGTATGATTTTGTATTAGCATTTACGAGTTATGTATTAAGGTTTTGCTAAATTAATCACTAGGCCTTAGTTAGCAAGGGTCTGGGCCTAGCTGCCTGGTCTCATATTAAATGTGTTTTTCTAACGTGCAATGTGCTGTCTTCCTGACGGACGTGAAGCTGTACTTTTCCAGAAGCTAGAGATATGTGTGAGTAACCGTAGTAAATTCTTTCTCATGAGACCCGACTTGCTCAAGGAGACATTCTTGCCGAATGCAACAGTGTAATTCGCAACAGGTGCAAGGTCACCTGTACTAGGAGAGGACAATGGAACTACTGACTGAATCGACAAGTGTAACTTTTCTTACCTGACATTCTACCAGTTGAAGACGTCAATCACAGGAGCCAATAAACTACGTGAGAACTGTCTTAGGTGGAAAATTCTAGTAAGGTGTGTGATGGATCATTGGACAGAGATAACGATGCACCAAATATTGCCCAATTGGAAATTAGGGACTTGTTCGACAAGATTAATATAACGGCGTGACACAAGGAGAAATCAGCCATTCTTAGCCATCCTCCCCGCCACTTTGATGCTGTTACTTGCCCTTACTCTTGTTACTCTGAGAGACTTTGTCTTTAGCTGGTTGATACCCTAAACCATCCTCACCTTCTTCCTTGCCCTATACGCACTTCTCCTCCTTATGAGGGAAGAGCCTTTTGCCCTACCTTGCTGAGACTTACCTGTTCTATCCTGGCTGATGGCAAATCGACTGCTGTCCTGAGGACGAAGACTGACGCTGTGTGCTACCCCATTCGGATGGGTAACTATTGCCAGATGATTGTCAATGTAATTTTAGATTTAATATTATTAACTCTGCTTTGGCGATATTATAGTCACAATTTATCTGCAAATCAACACTTCGACAGCAATATTGTGGTACAACCCTAAACTTGGCAGTCCTCCTGCCATAACAGATTCACAATTACTATGTGATGCAATTATTCTTCGCTCAGATAGTACAGTAGAAAAAAATGCGATGAGAGGTCTAAGAAATTGCATGCTTTCTGTACACAGCACAGAGTTGTCAACCGAAGAGAAGACTCTTGGCAGGAGAGATTCATTATCTGTGCCACAGGTGGCTGATGTTGCACAGCAGAGAGGGTGTTCTGGTTCTCCACCGGGTACCTGCTCGCCCCCAGTTTAAATTGCTACCTACATTACAGTGAATTCACACCACTTTTGATGTGTTTGATTACCACTTGCCTGTCTCTGTTATGTTCATTGTAACGGCTGATGTTCATTGTAACACAGCGTGTTGCCCAGTGAAAATGTTTAAAAGAGGGAAGCACATCACATTCAGCCCTGTATTGAATTGTGTGACATCTCGCATAAGCCCTTTTATGACAATCACAAGAGATTTAGGAGGTCCTCTAGACCTCGGCTGGAGGCCACCAGACCACCAAGTGGGCAGAGACCCTGGCATCCCCTGCCCTAGTAGAGGACCAACTACAATATTTTTAGACCCCCACCAGTCTGACGGGACTCTCACTATCTACAATGCCACCGCCAGTATGCCAGATGGGTTTTCGGCCCTGCTCAACAAAGGTTTTACTTTTTCTAAAGCAAACTCCCAAAGTAGGAGTTTGCTTTAGAAAAACACACTGTTGGACAATCTAATAAAATATGTTGATGAGGAGGCAGTAAAGGTTTCTTTTTATTAGATCTATCTGTGGCTTTCAACACCATAGACCACAAAGTATTGCACATTAGGTCACAGCAGTTGGGCATTTGTGAACCCGCTCTGGTATGTGTCCACTTATTCCTGGAAAACAGAGAGCTAGCAGTAGCAATCTTCCCATTCAAGTCTAGGATGCTGCATACAAAGTTCACAGTCCCATTAAGTTCTGCTTTGTTCCCTGCTTTCTTTAACTGGTATTGTCTCCCGTGTTCCAACTATTCAAATCATTTGGTATTAATTTTTTATCAGTGCTGGCTTTAGGGCGGTGTGACCGGTGACATCAAACAGGGCGCCAAGTTTAAGGGGACACCCTCTGCATGACAGGTTGAACTAAGATAAGAGCAGCCTGCTGAGATCTTTGTGTGCCTGGCATAACAACACTGGTAGGTAATGCACTTGAGGGAGAGAGCTACCATTTGTCTCGTCACAGCTTTGTCTCATCATCTAGTACATGGTGGGTTAACTTTTCTGCTGCATAGTACAACTGTGACATGCAGATTACAGATTTAGTATTTTGTGTAGATAGTTCAGTGGGTTACTGCCTTTGTTACTTGGAGTTCATAAGTAACAGTCCTTCTAATATAGCACATTAAGCTATGAACTGGCATCAAAGTGATACATACAGATTTGAGGCCTAAGTATAGATCCTTTTTGTTTTTTTCTCAATCTTTCATTATTCGAAGGTGGCTAAAAAGTGTTCCTTTGAGAATACAATTTTATTAGTTTGACTCCCCATTGTGTTACGTTTCTGGGGCAGATTAACCAGCAGTTTGCGCCTGGTCTACGTCACAAAAGTGAAGTAAATCTGGTGCAAAGTGTTTTAGGGCTTACCTTCCTGTGGAAATCCTGAATGCTTTAGACGGTACCTTAAAGTAACTCCAAAAATGCAGCCGTGGTTCCACTGAGCCACACAAGTCCAGTCAATTATCCAATTAAATATTTAGGTGCTCAGTCCGCCAGTTGCAACTGCTGACAAATATCCAGTTATGAGGAGGGCACACATATATTTCCTGAATCATTAGTTGATCTGCTATTTACTCCATATTGAGTTCAATTCCAATTTCCAAGCATATGAGGACGCTCAGACAAATGAACTTCAAATTGGTGTTGAGGTGTACTTTAACATGTCTTTATTCAACATTTAATTTGCTTCAGACCCAGCCAACACGTTTTGTTCCCTCCATGGAACTTCATCAGGGCTTGTTCCAATCAGTCCTGTCCAATGTGTGATTTTTGGTTCCTTGTTCCAAGCATATCTTTACATGAAAAAGCCCAGTGTGAGTGGAAAAACAGGCAGCATTTTGGTGAGGCGTTGGAACAAGCATTGAAGAAGTTCCATGGAGAGAAAAATACGCTGGGTCTGATGCAAATGAATAAGGTGATGGAGGGAATGCTTGAATTAATCTCAGACACTGGAAATAACTCGGGCCGCTTCCCAATCCATCGTTTTTCAAAATTATGGGCCCAGCCTTATGCAAATCAGTCTTGACCATGCTCCATTGGGAGCAACTCAGCCCGAACAGCCAGGCCATGTCCTCCCTGAACCAGAACACAATCAATCAATCAATCAGATATTATTTGTATAGTGCAGCTTGTCACCCTAATGGGTATGCAGGCGCTTGCTGCAGGTGTTTATTCGAAAAGCCAGGTTTTTAGTCCCTTTCCGAAGTGGGTCAGGGAGGGTGTGGTGAAGAGGTGGAGGAAGAGGGCATTCCACGATTTGGCGGTGGCGTACGAGAAGGAGCATCCTCAGGCACGGCAGTGGCATATGCGTGGTATCTTTGCGAGAGCGATGTATGCTGAGCAGAGGTTCCTGGTCGGATGGTGAAGGCAAAGGCGGTGGTTCAGTTAGGCAGGTCCTTGGTTATGGAGGACTTTGTAGGCATGGGTCAGGAGCCTGAAGTGGCATCTTTTCTGGATTGGAAGCCAATGGAGATCCTCCAGGTGCTGGGTGATGTGGGCTCTCTTGGGCAGGTTGAGGATCAGTCTGGCAGCTGTGTTTTGAATTGTCTGCAGTCTTTGCATGACTTTTGTGGTGGTGCCTACGTAGAGTGCGTTGCCGTAGTCTAGTCGGCTGGTGATGAGGGCCTGCATTACTGCCTTCCTTGTGCTGAAAGGGGGCCACTTTGAGATCTTGCAGAGCATGCTGAGCGTGTGGAAGCAGGCTGGGGAAATGGCGCTGACGTGGTGTTTCATGGAGAGTTCACTGTCGAGAATGATGCTGAGGTTGAAGGCGTGATCTTTCGATGTGGGAGTGGGTCTGAGGTCTGCTGGCCACCAGGAGTCGTTCCAGAGGGTTTAGTGTCTGCCGAAGATCAGAACCCCTGTTTTGTACATGTTGAGCTTCAGTCAGTTGTCCTTCATCCAGGCAGAAATGTTCTTCATACAGTTGTGGAAGTTGGTCTTCGTCTTGGTTAGGTCTGTTGAGAGCGAGAGGACGAGCTGCACGGCATCAGCGTAGGAGATGATGTTTAGCAATATCACAATGTCTGCAAGTGGTGTCATGTAGACATTGAAGAGTGTTGGGCTTAGGGAGGAGCCTTGGGGGACACAGCAGAGGATGTGCTTGACTTGTGAGGTGAAAGGGGGGAGGCGGACTCTCTCGGTGCGTCCTGTGAGCAAGGATGTCATCTATATGAGCACATTGTCTGTGATCCCAATCTGGCTTAATCGGATGATCAGTGTGTGGTGGGAGATGGTGTCAAAGGTGGCGGAGAGGTTGAGCAGGATCAGGACAACTGCTTCTCCTCTGTAGAGTAGGGCACGGATGTAGTCTGTTGCGGCTATCAGAGCTGTCTCAGTGCTGTAATTGGCTCTGAAACCTGATTTGGAGGGGTCTAGCAGATTGTTTCTCTCCAGGTGTTCGGTGAGTTGAAGGTTGATGGGCTTATCCAGGACTTTGGCAGGGAAAGTGAGCTGGGGTCTGCAAAAGGCCCTTTTGAGGAGGGATCTGACCTCTGTGTGTTTCCAGACTTCTGGAAAAGTGGCTGTGGTTAATGAGGCATTGAGGATGGTGGTAAGCTGGCGACTGATCTAGTTTCTTCCGAGGTTTAATCAACCCTGGGCGAGGTATAGCTTAGTTCCAGTGGTACAGTGAGCACAGGACTCACATTTGGGCATACCTGTTACACTTAGGGCATCAAAAACAAGGTGATGGATGTAATGCTTGAATTAATCTCAGCCTCTGGCAGTCGCTCGAACAACATCCCAATCCATTGTTTTTCACCCACCATGCCTCCACATTGTGGACCCAGATATAGGCAGATCAGTATAGCCTGAACTGCCAGGCCAGGTCCTCCCTAGAACCGGATAGATCAGTACATAAAAGCATGCAACCAGCAGGTCTAGAATTAATAAATAATTGCCTTTCGAAACCAAAGAGATGACAAACTGTAGAAAAAGCTTCCTAAATGAATGGAATGCGTTGTACACATCTGTTTAGTTCTTTAGATCTAAGACAAGTTGATACTTGCCATCTAAATTTGGAACAAGAAATAGAATTAATTAGAACCTCTGATTCTAGTGTGACTCTAGGCCTGGAATTATTGGTCCTTTTTCCAACAAACGTTTCACTTCAGACAGCATGTCCTCTTTCTTATGTTCTGATTTTAACAAAGGTGTTTGGATGACCCAACATTCCGGTGGAGGATGAATGAAGTCAATTAAATATTCTTTTTCACATAAAAAGCTCTCTGCTGTCCTTTATCCAGCTTTCCTATTGCACAAAACACGGATCCCTCCCTCGCGTTTTTACAACACTGATTGTCAGGATTGATGGGTTTGTTGCTGGTTATGAGGAATTTGCGGTCTGGCTAACTCTTACACCATGACATCCTGACCACAAAGACGGCCTCAAAAGAGACAGTTCGCTTCCTGTACTCCTTGCATTGCTTGTTTATGAATGAAGGACTTTTTAGTTGAAAATTGTGTTAATGGTTGAGGTACTTTCCCTTCTGCTGACTTTTGCACCTGATCATTCAATTAAATAGTTTGCTTCTCAATACAGGAAGTTTATGAATTGGCCCATATTTATAGTTTTTTAGCGCCGCATTTGCGCCGCTTTTTGACGCAAATGCGGCGCTAAAAAAGTATAAATATGGGCCAAAGGATCTTCGCGAGGATCCGGCTTCTAAACGTTTTACCGCCGGAGTCTTCTACCCGCTGCTGAAGCCCTGCGAACATTGTCTGCATTTCTTAACCAGGTTGAGTTATTTCAGCATTCACTGCATGCAACATCGTGGCTTGCAGACCTGGCCACTTATTCTCAGAACATCATCCTCCTGACGTCAAGTACCTCAGTAGGAATGGTGGTATTTTTGAGGCACGTTTCTCCTCTCGGTTCTGTCAGCAATAGATCGCGCTATGGCTGCAGTTCCTGTAAATATAGTGCCTCCTAGCAACAACTTCTGAGTATAGCGTATGAGTGGTGGACGAGCCTTCAAGTCGGGTCTTCCGACGGCATGGCCCAGACACTAAAACTAGCGTTTCCACCCCAGGTAAGGCAACTGAGCATGAAGGGCCGAGCTGAGGCACCACACAATAAACCTATCTGCTAAAGAAGGGAAGGCCGCTCTTGTAAGTGAGCACTCACCTTCAAACTTGAGTGTGAAGTAAGCCAGGAAAAAAGCAGGATGCTGCGAGGAGGGAATGATAGTACTATACAGGAATGCCTTTCGTTTTCATTATTGAGTAGTGTGGATAGCAGGACCTGTCTCCTGGGTGAGGCCACTCAAACGGCCATGACTGTGACGAGGATGACTGACGTCAGGGTAATGTGAGCGTCTATCAGATGTGCTCTTTGGTGGCTGTTCAGGACTTCTTCAGTGTGAGCTTCCTTAGCGTGTGCTTCTGGGTACCACTGGCCACCTAACACAGGTTTCCTTCAGCAGTGGTAGCTCTTCCAGGAACCTAAGATTCCTACAGCAGCGTGATCTTCCTTCAGCCGTGTGACCTTCAGCAATACTCGCCCGTGCTATAGTTCTCCTGCAGTGAGAGCCTCCCTCACCAGTGGCCTGTGAGTCCCAGGTGATCCCAGTAGTGTGAACTTCTTGCCACCATGCCTTGCAAGGGCTGTAGTACACCACAGTGGAAGCCTTACTAGCTGTGCTGTTGGGCTTCCTCCACTGTGTCGCCTCCTGCAGTGCTCCTGCCTGTACCACAAGACCTCCACCTGCCTGCAGCGTCTGGGTCCTTCATGCTGCAGTACTGGTGGTGTTCTCTCATCTCATGGCTGCCTGCGAACTCCATGTTGGAGAACTTGTTTGTTCCCTTATGGTGTGTGGCTGCGTTCCAGGGTTTGCCCCACTGAGTGAAGATGCACGCAGCCACCTTATCTTACTTTGACTTACGTGCCTAAATCTACACTATGCCAGGATGTATACATGTGTTCTGAGGCTTCATTTCTCTATTTCCCTGCTCACACCCTCGTGTGTTATGTCAGCAAGTACCAGTGCCGAAAAATAACTTTAACCCATGCTGTATGCACTGTATGTAGCGCTCCACAGCACTAAGTGGAACACGAAGGTCTGTACTCTGCATCAGATTGCAGGACACTTTCCTGCATGCATGGTTGTTGATCAGGGTATTAGTTTTAGTTTTACCTATATGGGACGTGTTGGTTGAGGTGTGCTGTAAGAATAGTGTGGCTGCATTGCTGCGTGTCAGCAAAAAAGTGCTGACGGCTCATGTGAGGACTGGTGGTATGGGGCTGGGCTAAGCTTATGGCTGCAAATCTGTTTATTGAAGGGTTGCACTGAGCTCCTGCTGCAAACCACAGTGATTGAAACAGCACTAACACATCTCACTGTTGTGATGATGCCTCATTGCTCATATTCAGTCATGTCTGTGAAACCTGTGTGTTATAGGGATGCATTAAGCTGTGCTTAACTCCTGCTGCACAACCATGCGTTAAGAAGCTGTGCTTACTTCCTGCTGCACATGCATGCATTAAGAAGCTGTGCTTACCTCCTGCTGCACACGCATGTGTTAAAAAGCTGTGCTTACCTCCTGCTGCACATGCATGCATTAAGAAGCTGTTTACCTTGTGCTGCACATGCATGAGTTAAGATGCTGTGCTTACCTCCTGCTGCACATGCATGCATTAAGAAGCTGTGCTTACCTTCTGATACACATGCATGAGTTAAGAAGCTGCTCTTACCTCCTGCGTCACATGCATGAGTTAAGAAGCTGCGCTTACCTATTGCTGCACATGCATTCGTTAAGAAACTTCGCTTACCTCCTGCTGCACATGCATGAGTTAAGAAGCTGCGCTTACCTCCTGCTGCACATGCATGTGTTGAGAATTTGCGCTTACCTCCTGCTGCACAAGCATGAGTTAAGAAGCCACGCTTACCTCCTGCTGCACCTGCATGAGTCAAGAATCCATGCTTACCTCCTATTGCACATGCATGTCTTGAGAATCCACGCTTATCTCCTGCTGCACATGCATGCGTTGAGAAGCTGCGCTTACCTCCTGCTGCGCAAGCATGAGTTAAGAAGCTGCGCTTACCTCCTACAGCACATGCATGCGTTAAAAAGCTGTGCTCACCTCCTGCTGCACATCCATACGTTAAGAAGCTGCACATATCTCCTGTTGCACATGAATGCGTTAAGAAGCAGTACTTTGCTCCTGCTGCACATGCATGAGTGAAGATGCTGTGCTCACCTCCTGCTGCACATGCATGCATTAAGAAGCTGTGCTTACCTCCTGCCGCACATGCATGCATTAAAAAGCTGTGTTTACCTCATGCCGTACATGCATGCGTTAAGAAGCTGTGCTTACCTCCTGCTGCACATGCATGCATTAAGAAGCTGTGCTTACCTCCTTCTGGACATGCATGCGTTAAGAAGCTGTACTTACCACATGCTGCACATGCATGCATTGAGAAGCTGCTCTTACCTCCTGGTGCACATCCGTGCGTTAAGAAGCTGTACTTACCACATGCTGCACATGCATGAGTTAAGAAGCTGAGCTTACCTTCTGATGCACATGCATGCATTGAGAAGCTGCTCTTACCTCCTGGTGCACATCCATGCGTTAAGAAGCTGTAGTTACCACTTGCTGCACATGCATCCGTTAGGAAACTGCGCTTACCTCCTGCTGCACATGCATGAGTTAAGAAGCTGCGCTTACCTCCTGCTGCATATGCATGAGTTGAGAAGCCATGCTTACCTCCTGCTGCACATGCATGTGTTGAGAATTTGCGCTTACCTCCTGTTGCACAAGCTTGAGTTAAGAAGCCACGCTTACCTCCTGCTGCACCTGCATGAGTCAAGAATCCATGCTTACCTCCTATTGCACATGCATGTCTTGAGAATCCACACTTAACTCCTGCTGCACATGCATGCGTTGAGAAGCTGCACTTACCTCCTACTGCACAAGCATGAGATAAGAAGCTGCGCTTACCTCCTGCGCACATGCATGCGTTAAAAAGCTGTGCTCACCTCCTGCTGCACATCCATATGTTAAGAAGCTGCACTTACCTCCTGTTGCACATGAATGCGTTAAGAAGCAGTATTTTGCTCCTGCTGCACATGCATGAGTGAAGATGCTGTGCTCACCTCCTGCTGCACATGCATGCGTTAAGAAGCTGTGCTTACCTCCTGCTGCACATGCATGCTTTAAGAAGCTGTACTTACCACATGCTGCACATACATGCGTTGAGAAGCTGCGCTTACCTCATGCTGCACAAGCATGAGTTAAGAAGCTGCTCTTACCTCCTGCTGCATATGCATGAGTTGAGAAGCCATGCTTACCTCCTGCTGCACATGCATGTGTTGAGAATTTGCACTTACCTCCTGCTGCACAAGCTTGAGTTAAGAAGCCACACTTACCTCCTGCTGCACCTGCATGAGTCAAGAATCCATGCTTACCTCCTATTGCACATGCATGTCTTGAGAATCCACACTTAACTCCTGCTGCACATGCATGCGTTGAGAAGCTGCACTTACCTCCTACTGCACAAGCATGAGTTAAGAAGCTGCGCTTACCTCCTGCGCACATGCATGCGTTAAAAAGCTGTGCTCACCTCCTGCTGCACATCCATATGTTAAGAAGCTGCACTTACCTCCTGTCGCACATGAATGCGTTAAGAAGCAGTATTTTGCTCCTGCTGCACATGAATGAGTGAAGATGCTGTGCTCACCTCCTGCTGCACATGCATGCGTTAAGAAGCTGTGCTTACCTCCTGCTGCACATGCATGCTTTAAGAAGCTGTACTTACCACATGCTGCATATACATGCATTGAGAAGCTGCGCTTACCTCATGCTGCACAAGCATGAGTTAAGAAGCTGCTCTTACCTCCTGCTGCACATGCATGCGTTGAGAAGCTGTGCTTACCTCCTGCTGCACATGCATGAGTTGAGAAGCTGCTCTTACCTCCTGCTGCACATGCATGAGTTGAGAAGCTGCTCTTACCTCCCGTTGAACATGCATGCGTTGAGAAGCCTTGCTTACCTCCTGCTGCACATGCATGCGTGAGAAGCTGCGCTTACCTCCTGCTGCACAAGCATGAGTTAAGAAGCCGCGCTTTCCTCCTGCTGCACATGCACGATTTAAGAAGCTGCGCTTACCTCCTGCTGCACATGCATGCGTTAAAAAGCTGTGCTCACCTCCTGCTGCACATGCATGAGTTAAGAAACTGCTCTTACCTCATGCTGCACATCCATGAGTTAAGAAGCTGCGCTTACCTCCTTTTGCACACATATGCGTTAAGAAGCTGCGCTTACCTCCAGCTGCACATGCACATGTTATGAAGCAGTGCTCACCTCCTGCTGCACATGCATGAGTTAAGAAGCTGCGCTTACCTCCTGATGCATGCGTTAAGAAGCAGTGCTCACCTCCTGCTGCACATGCACATGTTATGAAGCAACACTTAGCCCCTGTGACACATGCCTATGTTATGCAATTGCACTTATACCCTGCTACACATGTATGCGTTATATAGCTGCACTTACCACATGTCTGTACTCTGGGACTGCTCTAGCGCCCGGCTAAGGACATGACTGTGTTGTTCAGCTGTACTTACACTCTGATGCACGTGCATGTGTTACGCAGCTGCACTCCCCCCCCCCCCCCGACCCCCCTCCCCTTCTGCACACGTTTCTCCTATGAAGCTGCACTTATCAGTTTTCCCAAGGCTGTTGCTCAATACGACAGAGACGACCCATTGTAACACGGAAACGCTGCTTTCGGAATTCGCGGAGTATTTCATTAGGAGTGTGGCATACTTTACTCATTAACTAGTTCAAAATACGTATCGCACGAGAAATTACAAATATTGAAAAATGCCAGAGCGCACTGCCATTCGAGGTGAAGAACTCCATGTGCCCGGTACCCTCTTGAAAAGTACACACTGTGGAGGGAGATTAGGAATGTGTTATCAGTGCAGTGCTCACCTTGTAAATAAAGCAGACGTCTACGCATGAGAGCAGAGGTCACGAAGTGACCTTGCCGTTCTCCCCAATGTTTGGCACAGATCTTTAACATGTAATCACAGGCAGAGGGTCTTAGACGAGGCTTCTTACATTTGATAATCCGCAGTATGAAGAACGTCACCGCAGTTAGGCCCTGCCTTCGCCCAATCAGAGTTTTTTTTTTTCTCAGCAGAAGTCCTTTTCCTGCCTGCGCGTCTCGGCGCCCACAGAAACATGAGTCTGAAGCTCATTTCTATAGCTGGGGGTTTCTCCATCCTCTTGTAGCACAAACCTAAAGGTAAACTGGGTCAACACAAATACCAGTAGAGTTGTTTATTTCCAAAACTACGCCCCGTCCATTCTTCGCCTAGACCAGCTCCCAAAGACAACAGTAACCTTCCATGACGGCTCACCTATGATGTCACAGACAATACCACACGTTCCTCTCATTTACAAAATGTACATGAAACAGCTAAAAAACAAGTGGCCATGCATGAGACACACACCCTGAGTATTTGTGGCATACAAGAATCACAGAATTATAAACAAAAGGACAGTCATTCCAAACTGATTAGCTAAAATAATAACTGACATCTTACAAAGATGTTTTCCAACAAAGCCGAAAATATTATCTCATATTCATCTGGAAACATAATCCTGTATATCTGCAGGTTTCAGCACAATCCTTTCTTGTTCACTGACTTCACCCAAATCTCCGTCATCTGCTGCACCCACTGTACGGTCTCCAGAATTGTTGCATGTTTGTTACATTTTGCAACTTGCTTACGTTTCAAATACAACCATCCCCTGTCTTCACATAGTCCACGTTCTTAAATGTTCTCCTGGAAATCCAGGAGATTTTAGTTCGTTTTACATCAACCATTGTAATGATTACTGGCGATTTTAATAATAATCTATTATGAAACCACTGGGGCAAGATACCATCAGAAGATCTTCCTGATGCATTCTTCAAGGCTGTGGTTCCCAACCTTTTGACATCTGCGGACCCCCACTTTATCATTAGTGGAACCCGGGGACCCCCACTGTATCATTATTGGAATCCAGGACCCCCTACTGAGTAATTACTGAAAGCTGAGGACCTAATCTGTTAATATTATTTAATTTATCAAGCAATCGCGGATCCCCTGAGGAGGCATCATGGACCCCCAGGGGCCCTGGGACCGCAGGCTGGGAAACACTGCTCTAATGGATTAGTAAGCAGCCAAAAACGAAATACATGTGTAATTTACTCTTTAACTTAGGCTTTAGGATCCTAAAAAGAGACTCCCAACTGAGCACCCAGCCTGGCCGACACACGTCTCACATAACTCAAAGAGTATACTCAATTATACCTTATTGCGCTTTTCTACTTCAGCCTCTTGCATTATTAAGAGATCGTTGCACGACGGGAAAGTGACCATAATCCACACATAATTGCTTTACATTTCGTTTACAGTATTTGGGTTTTTGACCACTTTCATATAAAAGGCTCTTTGATCTCAATTAATAAAAGAACACTTAGCTGGAATGCTGCTGCTCAGGTGATAAACCAACTTGGGAGGCATGATTTTATTATGGTCACAAACGCCAATAATAGAGTCAATGTACAACTCAGCTGGATGAATGGCTGGGAGCTATTGTTATATCAAATCTTCCACTTTAATTCTGTCATCTCAGTACCCAAGTTGCGTAATCAGTTCATCTCTAAGGATTATAAGATTGTAATTGCAAGAGAGTATCAGAAGCAATTACGCCGACTCCTAAAGGAACAAAAGCATTAGAGCATCAAATCGACCCCTAAAGCCATAGTTTTTCAGAATTGTCTATGTTAAATTAAGAATAGCACACACTCAAAAAAACATGAGTTATATGACATTTTACCCACAATGGGAAAATCATATTCCCTCCATTGTGCTTTATTTTTCCAGCAGTCATGTAATTCTCCAAGCTGCATATATTCCTATTTGTAAGCATGGAATTTGAATAAGCTTCATTCTATCAGGAATATTGCACAAACAGGAAACATTTCTCTATGTCCAAGCGATGGAATGGAATGAATTGCTGATTTCTTCTTGCTTTGATATTCTCTATCTTTCTTTCTACTCGTCTTATTAGTTAATTCTCTTAGCACTTGTTTCCTAAGAGCCGCTGATAAGCAAGCATCAGTTGAAGTAAAATCTGCCCAACAACAAGGTGTCTATACAACATTTTCAGCTGTGAGGTTAGGAAACTGATTCCTTCCAGTAGAGCCTTCCAAAATATTAAAACAGTTTAATATGATGTCAAAGAATAAATAAATCATAAGCTTCTCATTGGCCCACCGTATCCCCGGCTGTTAGGCCGACTTCAAGCGTCATTGCTTGAATCACAGGGAGGAAGTGACAAACATTTATTTAGGTAGCATCATTCTAAACTTGACCATTACACACTAGGATCCACTGCCAACAATTCAGCCCTATACAAGGCCTGTGGTATTACCTTTTCCCGGAAACTTTTCTGTAATAGTTCTACCAATAGGCTACCGAAGTGTACAGTCATTTTGATTTAAAAGTATCCCATTGAAAATGAGCAGAAAATAAAAAGCATAAAATACTTATAGAAGCTTATGTATTAGCAAGGCACCAATAAAATACCCTCTGCCTTAAAGAAAAATCATTGTCTTTGTTTTATTTACATTGATTGACAGACTGATTTTATTACAGTAATCTCTCAGTGCAATTAATTTATGTTGGAGTCCTGTGGCGTGTAATCTGTAACTACCAGGTCATTAAGATACATTAAACAGGAAATAGGGGGCTAGGGTGCAAAAACAACTGGTTGTAAATTGCGACCACTAACATTTTTTACAACCGACCTATGTATTAATAGGTCGGTTCGCAAAATTTAGAATTGTAGCGGGCGTAATCTGAACTGCGGTAAGGATTCCTTCCTTACCGCTTTATCACTGCAGGCCTGAGTGGTCGTTACTTTCATGTCGGCTCCTTAGGCAGTCCCGCTCGTGGCTGTTCTTAGCCTGTTATGAGGGCAGCGGGTCTCTTCTTCTGCATGTCTCGCAAGGTGCACAGGGAATTCTGTGGTGATTCCTCTCCGGATTGAAGTGTCTTGGAAAAGCAGTATGAGGGGAGACTTCTATTTAAAATGTCTCCAATGTCAATCTTCAAATATGAGCTATACTGAGACACATATTAGTGAAAGTGGTGAAACTTCAGTAAACCTGAACATTTATTTGCATTTATATTGTTAAAGATTTTATTTTATTTTTCCAATCCAAGATGTCTGAACCAATTCGGAATTACATTGCGCCATGTTTAGTACTATAAAAGGGAGTCCATTTGATTTCAGCTGCGTCACAATTGTGCTTAATTGATTGCTCGCATTCTGATCTTGTGGGTCCCCATTTTCTCCAGCTCCTGCCTGTGATCCCTTGCTATTCTTCCAGCTGCTTGGCCTGAACAGTTGGAAGGTTTTTCTGATTTACAGTATTTTCCTTCCTGCTGGATATTATTTTATAGAGCAGTATTAGATACCTAGCTACAATCTGGCGTTGTTTCAGGAGATAGTGGGCACAAAGAAGACTTTCCAACTATCTAACTAAGAAGTCCTGTGCTCATGACACCTACCTCATGGTTAATATTGAGGTAGATCGCAAGTAATGACTGATTACGATTAGAAGCCACCATGAGGATGGCTGCCTCCGAGGGTCATCAGACCACCATTTATGTGATAGTTTTTTGAGAATATATATTTTTTAATGCTGCCTAATAGTGAAATCAGTTTATGATAATCACAGCCCTGAACTCAAGTCTCTTCAACATCTATATTGCTACCCTTGCTGCCATTTTTTCAAGCATGGGGATTCAATTTGGTGTCCTATGCTGATGACACTGAGCTGATGATTGCCTTCAAACACCTGGATGTCTCAGCAAATATTCAGGGCTGAGTATCAGCAATGGCAGAGTGGATGCATAGAATCTGGTCTCCACATCCACCTGTACAACGGGGGTCCACGACCACTGACTCTGGGAGTCACAGTGCTTGGAAAAATCTGAGATTCTGATATCTGAGATTCTGAGTTCATCCCCCATATTGTGCCTACTTCCGGCACCTTCCACTACTGCCAAAACTTGGGGTTTAAGCTAGACAACGTACTATCTTTTAAGCCATATGTCAATGCTACCACAGGAGTCTGTTTTTTCCTGTTGAAATGTCTGAGAAAGAGACCCAAATTCCTTCTGGAACACGTCAGAAAAACACATTAACCCCTCATTGATTACTTCTGGACTTGATTATGCCAATGTGCTGCTTCGCCAAATAGACTGCAGAGGGCTCAGAACACAGCAGCCAGATTGGTCTTGAATATTCCTAAACGGCAATCAATACGAAATGGCTTGAAAATCCTTCATTTGCTTCTCATCAACCAAAGAATGAAATTTAAAGCTTTGATGATAACATTTAGTGTCACCCAAATGAAAGGCCCAATGCACATCTGCAATCAAATTAAAAGCTATCATCCTTGCAGAACGCTGCTTTCAGCCAATCACAATTTGCTATGCTAGCCCACAAGACTTTGGAACCTTCTCCCTGAGAATATTAGGAGCTCAACTTCAGAAGATTATTTTAAGACCCTTCTGAAGACCCACCTCTTTAGAGAGACCTGATGTGGACCAGTCCTCATATTCATTTAGCTTCTCCTTGCTGCATCTTACTATTACCTAGCGCTGGGATGCACCCTTCCAGCTGTTGCTCTTTATACATTTTATGTATTAATGTATTCATTAGTAGGATAATTTTTTTAAATATATGTTTAGTGTTTATACAAATAACACACACATGACAAACATGTCCCAACATAGTCCCTCACCAACCACATTCTCCTCTGTATTCACATATGTAACATTGCAGAATCAAAGTTCGCCTCATCCATCTCTCACTATTCATTGTCTTCCTGTTTCCCCCATGGACCAGTCCCCTGGCGAGCAGACCATGGGACTCTTCACCTGGGTCCCCGACGGAATTTGCATCAAGTGTTACATTCTCTTCGCCCTGCCTAGGTGAGCCCAGCATCCCACCCACACCAGATCTTGTCGGATGTCCTCTACCACCCTTGACCCCAGTAAATCTCCTGTTCCATGAGTATGTAGCGTTTCATGCCTGTCACCTAGTTCTGATATTGGAGAGGGCTTTCCAAGCCCCATCTCTGGGAAATATCTTGTTTCGCTATCATGCAACCCAGTTAGTGGTATTTCTGATCACTTTTCTGTACGTTAGCTTAATAATAGCCCTATTCAGTGAAATGGGAATTACACCCTTTAATATCATGCAACAAAAAAGGACCTAGAGTCAGCCGACTACAAAGGGTTGTCACCAAATATCATGGCTTGGAGATAGCCAAGTCGTTCTGCAGGAGATAATGTCATGGATTCAATTATCAGAGCAATGTATTCAACATTAAACAATTCAATAATGTGGAGTCCAGAGTGTACTGTAACAACAATTTTCTAACCCATTTGAATCACTCCTTTTGTAAAGATTGGAGATAAAGCTAACCCCATTTTCTTCTGGGACTGAATACTCCAAAGGACTGGGAGCAATGGTTAATTCTTCATTTATTAGGTGCCAAAACATTTACAATTACCTTAGTTAACTGATAAAAACATCTCATCCCACCTTTTATTATAATTTTTTTTTTTTTTCTGAAAATGATCAATGTGAGATAGTAAGTTCTTGCCATTTTAAACTAATTAAAAATACGTGGATTTTTTTATTATACTGTCTACAGGTACAGTTTTCCAACTCCCTTAGCTCATACCATTCATAATTAAACCAGCCTGTTGCATTATTGGGTAATTTACAATTACCTATGAATCCACCCTTCAATGTAATGTGTAAGGCAGCTAACACTTTAATTATCATTGCGGTCAACCATATTCAGAGAAGGTTAGCTATAATGTCAGTCTAATATTCACTGAGCTCTTTCTGTCAACCAATGAAAGTTTGATCTTTGAATTAACAATTTTTTTTTTAACACTAGCATGGGGTTGGAGGGCAGAGCTGACCAGGGGCCAAAATATCCACAGACCTTGAGCGTTTCCAACCACACTCCCATCTCCTGCACCAATGGCCCTCCTAAAGATATCAATTGAACGTCATAACCTCAAAAAAGTATAATTGGAGGAGGTGGGCAAACCCAGAGCAATGCAGGGTAGCAACATGAGCAGCAGAGACTGCCTGTCCTCGGTGGTATGCTGACATGGCAAATGACAGAGCAGATGGCAATGCACCGTGAGCATCTCCCTCATGTGTGAGAGACAGAGAAGTCCTGATACATGAAACTGGATTTGACACTGGTGAGTGGAGGCTAGAAGGAAGCGCTGAACACCAGGTCTTGACTGGGGCCTCAGACTGAAGAAGGTGTGCTGGCAGTGGGTTAGTTAGAGTTATTTCAAGTTACTATAACTCGCAGCATAAGGTAAATATAACTCGCACCCTCGCCATGCACTGCTAATTACCACAGATATTACAGCATTCATGTCAACTTTTACGCCAATAAAAATATCAATGAAACATGAGAAGTGAAATTATTGAAGAAAAAACTGTACATGGTGGGGGCACAAGTTATAGTTACCTTAGGCCGCGAGTTATAGTTACTTGAAATGACTCTAACTATAACAGGTGAATTTCTATGATTTTGTATGTTTAAAATGTGAGTCTAACTACAACGTCCTTCTAACCTTTGGTTTTTTAATTTTATTTCTATGTTTTTTTAATTCTATTTCCTAACTACAACGTCCTTTGTTTTTTCACTGATATTCATACAACCACCTTGCATTTCTGGGTGAACCAAGTGCAGACCTTCTCATGGTCACTAAATGAATCAATGGTTTGGAGCCTCTGACACATATCCCCTGAAGTGTCTAACTACCCAAAATACAACAAAGGTTTCCCTCTCAGTCACTGAATATAGCTTTTCAGTATCACTCAAAGTACACAATGCATGCGCATTAATGATTTCTTTGTTATCTTGAATTTGGCTCAAAACTGCCCCAGGACCATGGACACTCACCTCTGTAGTGAGGATTTTTTTGTTTTTAATATCAAACATCCCTAGTGGTGAAATCTCACGTTCAATATTGGGAAATTCTGATTGACACTTCTGACACCATATAAACTTATTAGTTTTCCTTAAAAACTCATGCATAGTTTGATCTTATCTGGGAAAATCTAGACAAATTTAGAGTAGAACTTAACTACGGCAAGGAAACATTTTAAGTCCTCTGATTTCTTTGAGAATGTTGTCAATTAACTTGCCCCTCAGACCAATTTCATTTCCACTGATAACATGCCCTAATTATGTTACACTCTCAACTTTCAATTTACATTTTCTCTCAACACCTTCTCCAAACACTCATTAGGCTCCTGTTTCATTCTAGCAAAAACTAAAATATTATCTTAAAAGTAACATACACCTGGTACCCCACAAATTAACTTTTGCATTGTCATTTGAGAAAGAGAAGTAGCCACAGCTAGACCAAAGGGCATGCATTTAAATTGGAACAGCCCTAATGGTGTAATAAAAGATGTTAAATGGCAAGATGTTTGTTGCAAACCAATCTGATGATACGCAGAAGGTAGGTCGATGGTGGTAAACCAATTTACATGTCCAATAATGAACATTTCATTTATGTTCGGGAGAGGATGCCTGTTGATCCACATAGCATTGTTGAGACCTTGAAGATCGACACACATCCTAAACTCATTTCAGATCCTTTACATTTGTCTCTATGTACGTATCCTGGTCAACACTATCATTTTAATTAGGACCATCAAAGTGTTATTAATTATCTATAGATACTATATAATTTTCATCATCATCAACATTCTAAAGTTCACTCAGGATATTAATTGTTTTATTACCTGATGTTCTTGCACGTAAACCTTTGCACATGCATGCATAATTCATGCATAATGTTCAAGCTTCATGCATACAACTTTCCTAGTAGGACAATGCAGATTATGTGCCTAATATTCAGAAATGTCACAGCTAAAACATGTCTCCTTTTTGAGGTACTGCTTCACTTGTTTACGTCTTCCCACTTGCTTGTGACCACATGGTTTACTACCTGTATGCTCAGATTTTGTATTTTTAGTTTTCAATCTTACAGTAGAACTTCGGTCGAAACTTGCCTCACTGACCTCATTACAGTAAGTTCTTAGCAATGTTTATTCATTCATCATTTTAACACATTTGTTGGTTTATGTTTCACCCCTAGGTATTTCTAAAGCTTCCAACAAAGTAGGATCCCTTACATTCCACAATTTCTGTTGAATAGCTTTGTTTGGCATGTGCATTAGCGACTGGTCGCAAATGTGCTCCTCGTGTATGCCCATGAATGCACATTTAACTAATAGCACTGTAAGACTAGTAACAAAATAGCTGATAATCCATCATGGGTTTGTACCCTCAAAAAGAATTCATAACGTTCCATGATTATATTGGCCCTATTTGCAAATTATCATTCTAATTGTTTTAGTGTTTTAGCACATAATGACAAGATATCAGCCCTTCCAATTGAGTTCAGGGAGGAAAGGTGCGGTATATCCCTAAACTTGGGCTGGGCGGAGCACACGGAGTTGTACTCTGTGGAATTCTGCGGAGTTGGTAAAAAAACTCCATGAATTCCGCTGAGTTCCGTGTGTGGCGTACTGCTGCCTGCCCAGCCAAATATGTTCCCAATCTCAGAAGCGCTAAGCAGGGTCGGCAGGCACGACCCTGCTTAGAGCTTCTAAGATCGTCCGCAAGTAAGAACATGCACACTTCCCTTCACCAACTGCCCATTGGTCACCTGGTCTCCAGCTCTCTCTGCTGGCCTCCACACTGTATGCCCGGGACTCTGGGGAGACAGGCTCTTTATGCGGAGCTCTCACTGCAGGTTTCCTTTTTTCCAGGCTCAGGCCCTCGCCCGCCACATATGCAACTAATGTCCAGGCCCAGTGCTTCCGGGGCACTAGGCCTGGACTTTGTTGCAGATGGGGGGCATCTGTGCTAGGAAAAACTAAAACTTTCAATCAGAGCTCCATGGAAAAGAACCTGTCTCCCAAGAGTCCCTGAGAAAGTTTAGGTACTCTGGGGAGACAAGTTCTTCTTTTCCGTGGAGCTCTGACTACAAGTTTCTTTTTTTCCAAGCACACCCCCCCCTTATATGTAAACAATGTCGTGGCCCAGTGCCCCCGGGGCACATAGAGACACCACCCTCTTCCCCCTGCTTCCGGCTGCTGAGGACAGTAAAAGGAGGGAGGCCTGGAACCGGAGCTGGCGCCAGTGAAGCCCTCAGTAGCAGTTTGCAGCAGCTTGCAGCAGCAGTTCGACACCAACAAGCAGCGAGCAAAGCCAGGTAGGCTCTCCACTCTCTGGTGAGCTCCGCTCTGCTGGCAGGGCTAGCAACGTTTTTTGTCAAACTTCGCACTCCAGCGGAACCTCGAGTGTGAAAAACTCTGTTACCTCCACCAACAGAGCGGAGCTCACTACCCACCCCTACCTTAAACCTTCCTTGCCTTAACAATGCAACACTGTTGCCTGTTTTTGATCATCAGTCAATTTTTCAGCCCCAGAAGGTGTCATAAAAGTTTTGAGCCCAATCCTCCTATGATGATTTAAGTTCCCCTGGATATACCAAAAAGCTAGCATGAGGTGCCATCTGAGGCATGGTTAACAAGCAAGTACACCAATTCTTAAACTTGTTAAAATGTGTTCAGCTATACATTCTTGAATAGTCTTAAATGAATATTAATCAAACAACTAACTAAAACAATAAAAGTAGTCACTGTATACTCTTATTGCTACGAGAACTAACTAATAAATAAATAACTAAATCAAAAAACGTTTTCACAGTTTTCTATTATTATTTCCAATTTCAACACTATGTATGACCTCCTTTCTCTTCGCTGTTTTCCATTAATGATATGACTATGAAGTTCTACTTCAAAGGCTAATATAGCTGGGACGTGCCTAGATTTAGAAAGAACACTGTCTCCGAGGGAAATGCTGTTCCTAAACAATACCATTCCAAAAGTAAACATAGTGCTTGTGTGCAGTGATCCCAAATCGTTGCAACGACCTTGCGCAAGATATCTGAGGTTGCGCCAACACCTAACCTAAGATCACTGAATTCTTCACGGCTAGTTTAAAATATGCCCAACAAATTATTTAAATGCACTCGGCAATAGATAGTTTAAATGCACTCAACAACTGATTTAAATGTGTTAAGAAAAGTCAAGTAGAAATGTAAAAAATGCACACCCTGGTAACTTGAATACGCTGGTTGGCAGATGCCACACTGTGGAGGATACAGATGCAGCGTCCTCACAGTAAATACAGAAGCGCTTTGTTGTCAGTCTAAATGCACTTGTTAACGCCAGATAACATACCTTGTACCCAGCATGCTGTACCTGAGCCAAAGACATTACAGCTGCCAGAAGCAATGAAATTAAGATGAGTTGTAGCTTGACTTCCTTGCTCATTAACACTGGTAACGGATTTATAAATACCTTTTTGTTTGAAGGAAACAATTCATCTTTTGTATCCTGACTCACTTTGTACTCATTTCCCAGGGTGTTCTGTGAATTGTAATTATTTTCTGCGGAGTTCAACGAATTTTTGCCAAAATGTGGTAGTTTTTCCATCAATGAAGATGTCCAGATGCAAGTTGATGTAGAAGTTTATTTAAGACAAACTCCCCAGTGCTGCCGTCCATGAACAGTGTCCCACCCAATGAACTATTCCTACCTTCATAGTGTAACATTCCTATCCTAAGATCCTGGTAATGACCAGTGGGGTAACAAAAGTGAGTCCCCCGCTCCTGCAAGGTACATGGAGGGCCCCCTCCCCCAGCCCACCATCTAATGCCTCCCAGACCCAGTCAGTGTACTGTGCTGAGGCCCCCCCCCCACACACACACCGCAAGGCTGCGAGGAGTAATGTTACACCACTGGTAATGACATCATGCAAGGTTCTGGCACGGTACTACAACATAGAATATAACACTGCGCCATGACGGCTGCCAATTGTGTTGCCCTAAAATAGGGTATATAATTCAATGCTGCTGCATCTGGAATTCCAAAGTCCTCTATCTGTTCACTCTTTTCCTCATCAGAGAAATTAGGGAGCTTTTGAAAATTAAATTCCTTTCTAATGTAACCATTGAATTAGAGTATTTTGTTCTGAACCTAGTTAGGTGCTCATTGAGAGTGAGAAGATCATCATGAAACAAGTCGGTCTTTGGCTTATTATAGATGTTTATAAAAAGTCAAGAACTCAACGTAAACCCTGAACTTCTACTTCACATTTTACATGAGAAGCTAAGATCCAATTACACTTTGAAGTAATGCTATCCACATCGTTGGCATATGTCATTGAAACAAATGTTGCCACAAGGATTGCCTCCGTCCTCCAAATTAGCATTTTTTGTATAGAAAGTGAAACAATTGACATGTGGGTACATCTCGCAAACACGTTTCCTGAAACATCAAGAGAACAGCATGCGCAGGGCACAATCATCCTCCAAGAGCATGCATATCGGAAACACATAAAACCACAGAGGTGTTTGCAGTACAGACACAGAGTCAGAGACACAAACTGGAGTTTCGCTGCTCCCTTTGGTGTTCGGCTTTCTCCTCTTTCGTCTGAGGCCTATTCATGGCACCGGTGGATTGCTATGATCAGCAGAAGTGGCTGCATCCATGCTGCACTGCTAAATTAACTAGTAAGGGATGATGGACAGAAGAAGCATCTTCCCAAGCATGCTCACTATGGGGATAGCCTTTATAGTGGATTAGATATTTGGGATGACCTTGACATTTTCTACAATCACAAATTTCCTGAACCTCATACTCTGGTTGTCCTTGAAACAGCATTGGCAGAAACTGAGATCGAAGCTGGTGATACGGATCGGGTGTATATGGTTTTAGGTGATATAAATAAAAGACAGGATAATTTTTCAAGTTTGAGGCAATAGTAGTCAAAAGGCCACAGGATTAATCTAGGGAGTTATCCCAGATGGACCAGCATACGGTGGTCCAAACTGGCAGTGAATAAATAGGTTCCAAAATAGGTAGACAGACAAACTTTCTTTACAGGAAAAGAGGAAGAGTTTGATCTTTACTCATCCGCATATTTCTTCCTCTAGACTCTGGAATGGTGTAAACCTTCAGAAACAAATTGCGTTTGTTTCTACAATTTATTCAAATACTCACTCGCCCGTAAGCAAAGGAATGCTACAGGGAAAAGGAAAAACAATTGGATGAAAACCTTGCATTCAAAAGATTGGTGAAACTTTGGTGGACTATGGGTTGCAATCTTATAAGAAAATCCTGCCATTGATATCTAGGATGCTCAATTATCTTGATTTGCATTACAGTAACATAGCAGATATTGCTCTAGACTTTGATTAATTTGATGTTTGTCCACTTGACTGAAGATGAAAACCAGAAGAAAAAGCTGATCAATTTCCAATGTCATACGCTCTCCAAAAAGTAGAACAATAGTTAGTTAGAACTTCTATCACATATGAAAGCATAAGGTAATCCATTAAGATGAATAATATTAGTCACAAAACATTAGGCCATTTCTTCAGCTGTTGGTAATTTGGATAAAGGCAAAATATGAGGCATTTTGAGAAAGCATCTTCAGTGACCATTCTGCTGTAATATCCTTCAGAAAATGGAAACTCCATTATAACATCTGTAGAAATGTATGCCATGGTTCTGGAGTCACAGCTTATGTCTATAAACATCCAAAATGCTTAGAATGTAACGATTAATGCTGAGCACAAAATGGAATAGCAAGAACATTTTCTTGAATATCTGGATGTAAAGTTGGCCACCAAAAAGATTGTAATACTAAATCCAGCATAAGCTTAACTCCCCTGTGTCGGTAACTGGCATTCTTATCACTTTCAGCTGTAGTTCTTTATTTGGAACAAAGATAGCTTGCTGGCCGAAATATAACTTATTTGACCAAACTGAAGGAGCCTTAGTTAAAGACTTTCCAAGTCTATTAGATCTATCTGTGCCTGCACGATCTTAACTTTGTCTGAAAAATATTGATTTATTCCAGCCACATGTTGAGAAGCATTTTCCTGATGATCAGAAGTGGTGCTATCTCTGGAAAACAGAAAGAAAAGGCCAATGGTGGAGACAAGGTTTTGTTCAAAAGGCGACAAAATGCTCACCAAGGTATGCCGTTGCTTTTGAACTATCAAAATCAGTGCATTGGATATAAAGGGCAGTAATAAACGGTGGAGGCGGATTCAAAGAGAGCCAGCCATGGGGTAGTCTCACCATAGGAACGTTTTGTCAAAATGTGCCCGAATAATTCAATTTCGCGCATATAGAGGTAACACGGGTGGGTGCTGAATTTTCAAAACAGCAGTGACATAAAGAAAAGGAATGAACAGTGACAACTTGTGTATTCTAACAGCGGTGGCGCATAAATATCCGGTCAAGCAAGACTATTTTTCACCAGTGGTTTTGCAGGTTTAATCTACCCAAGAACACTGTGAAAATGTTGACAAGGCTGCATAATTCAGCACAATTTCACTATAGTTGGCTACAAATCTTCGGGCATTAGGAGCAGTTCAAAACGCCTGGGTTCAAAATTTCACATTAGTTTGTAAATGTTTATAGCATCTTATGTCACTTCTACATCTTATTTCCCTCCATTTTCCATCCTGCCCCTTCCACGCAGATGGTCATTGATCATATTTTTGATTCTCAATCTACTTGGGAGGAGCAGAGTGGGAACATTAAAAGTTACACAGAATTCACAAGCTCAGGTTGTAGACAACTGAGGTAAAATGATCTTAAAGGCTGATACATTAGATGTGCTACTAGAATCTAACAACTCAAAAATCAAGCAGCAGCAGCAGCCATAATGTCATAACAAGCTTAATAAGTAGATATAATGAAATTATGTTTGTTTTTCACGACATATAGCATTTTGGCTAAGTTGGCACTATGGGAATATCATATGCATATGCCCCTTTATGACCCATGAAACAAAGCATTGTATGAAGATCTCCCCCAAGAACAAGGAAATATTGGCCATAAGTCTCCCAAACGCAGCATGAATGGGAGTCGCTTTTCCCGAAAAATAATGTTGTTTTTGGAAATATCCACACTTTATTGCCAAATACAGGTTTTTCATATTGAATGCCAAAACCCTTCAAATTTGAAAACAAGGCTTACTATTTTCATGAAAAAACACTATGTGGTCCCGAAATACTCCTTTTTCATGTTTCTTAGAATATACATGTTTGATCCCCACATATCACTGTGGCACGCAGCAACAGAAACAGCCTTACGTTCATATTTACAAGTACTTGAAATCAATAGTCACTGCAAAGCAAATATTTCAAGCCACTGTTATTTCCGGGTGGGAGTGACTCCAAGGATGCCTGCAATATGCCAGGGATTACCTCCATTATGCCAAGGTAACCATTATACCAGGGGTGGCACAGTCATACTTCGAATGCTTCAATATGTCTTAAATTGCCTCAATTAAGCAAGGATGATTATTGTAACAGGGATGGACACCCACATGCCATGGATCTCCAGTATGCCTGCTATACACCATAATTATGTCAGGTGGCACATTCTGTCAGCAGCGGCCAACATTGTGCCACATGCCATGAATGTCTACAATAAGTCAAAAGGTACCACTATTATGTCATGTCCCAAAGGGGATTCAACATCAAGCTCTAAATCTGGGGTCTCCAACCTTTTTTGTAATAGGGGCTACTTATGTTTGATGGAAAACATCCCGAGTTGTGATATTGACCACATCAAACAAGGTACATTAGTGGCCCCCAATTGCAAGATTATAAGCAGTGATCACCTCACTGCACCAGGCAGGGTAGCTAGCGGTAAAGTAAAAGAGTTTTTTTCTATTTGGAATGGCTTTACATGGGTAATACATAACAGCCTGAGCTGCAGTGCCCCTGACACCAATGGAATATTAGGTATAAATCTCCACAATACCACAAACGTTAGCACTCAGATATCACATTTATATATTTAGAAAATTTAGCCTTGTTTCTGCATACATCAGTGTATGAGGTCTGAAAATACACCCATTTTCATACCAAATGCACACTCTCAATATTAGTCTATATATTATGTCAGCCATGCAAAAGCTTTTAATTTAGTAGAGTAGGCTGTACAGGAGAGTTACTTACAGGTAGCTGGAAAGCTACCAGTCGCCTGCTAGCTACTCATTGGAGAAGCCTGCTCTAGATGCATAGGATGAGGGCATTACCATGAGTAATGGAATGAATGAAAAAAGCAGGCCAACGCACACTTCTGTTCAATGAGGAGGAGTTTGCTGAGTCCAAGAAAATGGGGGTGTACCATTGTTTAGCAGTGATGCAATTGTTCCAGAAGTGTGAACCTATTGCCAATCAACTTACATGGGTTTATTTGGCTTACAATTTTGGATCTGATCACAAGTGTGTTGACAACCTCCAAGTAGGGTAAGTGGTAGTTCCTGGGCCTGAGCTTCAAGGCACATAGGGGGTCATTACAACATTGGCGGTCTTTTCGCAAGACCGCCAAGTTACCGCTGCGGTGAAGACCGCCAGCCGTGGCGGTCTTCCGCACCGCGTATTATGACCGCTGGCAGCCTTCCAACGTTTTCCGTACGGAAATCCGCCAGCAGCTACACTGGCGGTCGGCGGTAAAGTGGAGGCTGCTCAACCTCCACCACCACGTCAACACAACACCGCCCACAGAATCACATCCCACGATTCTGTGTGGCGGTGTTCTGGTGGCGGTGTGCTGGTGGCGGTGATGTCCCCATGGATCCCGTCGCCTCCCGTAGGACCAACGCACAAGGTAAGTTGATCGTCCGTTAGGGGAGGGGGTAGGGGAGTGCTGTGTGCGTGCATGGGGGTGTGCGTATGAGTGTGTAGAGGGGGTGTGTGAGTGCGTGTATGCGTGCGGGAGGTGATGCTGTGTCTATGGGAAATGTGTGCGGTTCGGCTGGTGTGCATGTCTGCATGTATGTGTGCGGGTATGTGTCCTCGTTGTGTATGTGTGTGTTTAGGGGTGTGTATATGTGCATGTTGGGGGTGTGTGCGTGTAGGGGTGCGTGTATGTGCATGTTGGGGTAGGGAGGGGGTTTGTACCACCTCTGGGGGGTTGCAGGGGGGTGGAGGGTGTGGGGGAGGACTCGTGGGGGGTAGTGAGGGGTGGGGGAGACCCCTATCAGTGCCAGGGAACGAATTCCCTGGCACCGATAGTGCCTACCGCCATGGTTCTCATGGCGGTTCCCAACCACCAGAAACCATGGCGGTATGCAGGGTCCTGATACCGTTGGCGGTCTAGTGACGACCGCCGGGCCGGAGACTGCAACTTCCAGCCCAGCGGTCATTACCGCCATGGCGGTCGGAATGGTGAAGTGGCGGTCGACCGCCGCGTCCAAAGTACATTTTTTTGACCGCCGGGCTGTTTGCGGTCTTACCGCCGCTTCTCCGCCGACCGCCAGGGTTGTAATGACCGCCATATTGTCTTAGTCCTCTTTACCTCCTTAACTTTTTTTATTCCTTCATCAGTAGGCACCAGGAAGTGATTTCACCCATTCTTATCTCATTCTGTCACTCCCAGTTTCACATGCATCTTTCTACATATGATCTTACTTCCTCTCTTTCATCATTGTACTTCTCTTTCTTTCATTATCAAATTAAATTTGTCATTCTTTCTTTCCCCTTCACCTTTTACTTAATTCTTTTTCCGACTCTATCATTCACTCATTGCCACGTGTTTCCTCTTTCTCTCATACACCTTGGTGTTGTGCTCTCACCATTCCACCTTCCTCTCCTCAGATCTCTCTCCCACTGCCTCTTGTAATCACACAGTTTGTCTTTTTGATGATGAGGGGGAGTAAAAACAGGCATAGGAAAGTAGCAATGGTTGTAAGGAAGCCTAGGAGAGGAGAGGTCACTGCCTGAACATGAGCTTCTCAGATGGTGTGGGGTTCCTTCCTTCTCAGAGAGTTTCTGTCAAGGACTGGGTTCACATTCTGAAAGCTCTGTGTCTCACTGCTAGTCTTTGTGGTTCATCACAAATGGCGACTGATCCTGTGTCACTTATAGTGAAGGGTACAAACACCCATTCATAGATTTTTCTATCTGTTGAATTCAGAAAAGGGTTTCCAGATGACACAATGACACAGAGGAAATGCTGTTTTTACCCAGAGCTCACGTTTACTAATTACTGCATTTTGAGACCTGTGGTCTTTGGCTGTTGGCAAATCACATTGGAGGAACACAAAAAATATACACATAAAAAACTACACATAATAATTTACACAGTAATATACACATAGATATAAATATAAGCAGAAAAAATTATGTACCTTACACTACCGCTCGATGCTCTGCAGCACATCCTCATTGTTCTGCACTACATCCTCCAAGTGCAAAGCCCACAGCCAATTCTCTCATCCAATCAAGACTGTTGCTGCAGCATGAGTAAGGCATCTTCAGTGGCTGGAGCAGGCCGGCTCTATGCTCCAAAAGGCACTGTAAGCCTGTGCCCACTCTCCAACCCAGCTGTCCCTGTCCAAGACAGCTGGGTTGGAGAGGTTTGAATTGCACATGTCGGTTTGGCCGTAGCAAGGTAGCTGGCCAAACCAACATGCGCACTTCAAACTTAAGCGGCAACTCCTCACTGCTGCCAATCATTGGCAGCAGTGATGCACTGGCCTCGATCTGCCCTCACACTTCATTTGCTGTCAGAAAGCATTAAAAAAGGTAATAAAATAATTTTATTACCATTTTATTTTTGACACTTTCTGCAAAGCAGTGGGGGGGAGCGACGCTCCTCCGCTCCCACGGATGAACCACACTGGTGGTCTTGTTACATTGCTTGTATCAATGGACCTAAAGTATCTAACTGCAACATTTTGTACAATATACTAGGGGAGAGTCAGTCACATAGCAAGCTTGGAATATGTATAGAACAGCATTCCTTAACCAACAGCCTTCTGAGATACTGTATGGTGTCGCTGTTGGTCAGCAAGTCTAAGTGCCTTCAGATCGATAGGCCCTTTACAGCATGCTGCACCCGTCACCCAGCACAGAGAGCACATGCTCAGGATTGAGTTGTCACTAGGTTCATACAGGCCTCATCCATTCACATTTAGGCCACTGATTCTGTGTGAATGAATGAGTGGAATAGTTGAACTCTAAAAACAAAATCTTCCCTAGACTGAAAAAATGCCATAATCAATCATACAAGGGTGTAAATGAATGTACCCGAATTTTTGCATAAGACAACGAGGATTTACAAGGTGTAAGAGGCACATGTCATCCATACTGGTGGGCATTATATGTTAAGAGTGCTTGGTCTAGAGCTGGGGATCTTTTCTATGGTAAGAGCTACTTTTGCTCAAAGAAAAAAAGCACCACAGCTAATAGCAAATTTTATCACTGTAAAATAGTGAACATGTCTGTTAACATTTCACTATTGACCACTCTAAACAGGATTATCAGTACTGACTACCCAAGCCTTTCAAGAGACCAATAGCTTTGAAAGTGTTTTGGAAATGCATCCTTTTGTTCTCTTCAAACTAGCAATTTTTGAAAATACATATAATTTACTTTGTAATACCACTTTCAATTTTAGGCAAACAAACTCAGTTTTCAGATAAAAAAAACGTTTTCTGAAAAATATGCAACTTTTTCTTTCAAAATATCAGTTTTCATTTTTAGGAAGTACGTAGAGCCAAACGATGCCCTTCATCTTCATCAAGTACTCACATGTACAGATCAAAAGTCCATGTATTACAATCATAGACCATACATATTTACCATAGCACCATGGATGCCTGTAGTAAACCAATAATGGCCACCATTATACCACAGCTACCATTGTGCCAAGGCTATGCAACATAATGGCCAAGATGCTAAAAGTATGCCAGTCATGGCCATTATTATGTGAGGAGTGGCTACCATTATGTCAGAAGAGCCATGACCAAGAGGTATAAATCCACAAGAACCGCCACAGTAGAAGATGATAAATTATGCTTCATTTTAGCAGTCTTTTCTTCGAAAAAGTCACTAAGAATATGACATTCATTTATATTAGCTTTGAGAATCGGGGATCGTCCTTTAGGGTCCATAAAGTGAGAAACAATTTAAAAATCTCCTTTGGACTAACATTACCAGCACTTATCTTCTGGGTACAGAAGATACTATGTGCCACTTTGATGTTATTATGGTATTTGCTTAAGGTTTGATTATAAACTGATTTGTCAGCATCCCAAGACCGTCGTCTCTGAAGTCTTTCCAGCCTTTTACAATGCTTTCTTTCAGCAGAGAGCTCAGGGGAAGCCAAGGGGCGGATGATGTGAGCCTCTGTATACCTCTAGGTTTTAGAGAGCTACGACGTCCACAGCAGCAGAGAGCCATTGGTTCACTGCTATAGCATCCTTGTTGGTGTCTCCCTATAGAGCAGGTCTGGAGAGTTCTAGAGACTTCTGAAAGTCAGAGATTGGCAATTTGTGCCAAGATCTCACTAGAGAGATAACACTCATTGGTTTCCTTTCCAGACACCTAGGAAAGTGCCAGGCGAATGGCATTAAAAATTGATCCGACCAAGTAACCTCCACCGGGGTGTCCACTGCAACAGAGGAATTCAATAAAATCAGGTTGATAGTGTGTCCTGCCTTGTAGGTAGGTCCCGTGGGATGTGATAGATTAAAAGAGGTGGCCATCTCTAAAAAAGACCTTGCCATTCCGTCCTCTACATGATCCACTTGAAGATTCGGGTCACCAAGTGCCATATAATTTACAAAATGTACCATGCTGGACATTGATGCCTGATCAAATGAGTTGATAAGTGCCCTGTATATCCCAGGGGGAAGTAAATGAGGACTCCCACTAAGGACAAACTATCAGAGGGGGATACACAGAGGGCCCAGCGATTCTGTCCTCTTTTGGTCCTATAGCAGAAATACAGAGCATTTTAGATTGTTTTCATAAGCAATGGCAACCCCACCCTTTTTGCCCACCCTATCCCAATGTAAGCACACATAGTTCTCAGAAAACGCCAATTCAATGTCTGGCGACGCAACCCCTGTCATCCATGTTTCAGTCATTAGTAAATACGGGGCACACATGGTGGCGGTAGGGGGGCGGTGAGGGGCACAAGGAAAGTGGTGCTGCACTAGGTGCAGCAACACTTTTCTTAAATCTGCCTCTAAATGTATACTTTGACTGTCTGACTCTACTTTGTATGACTCCAGCCCTTGTGACCCCACCCACTTTCTACTGCCACACCTTGTTCTCCAAATTTATGGGATCCTGGAGTAAATTGTTCCCATTTCTAACAGAGGCAACAAGCCACCTAGGACCAGTCTTTGATTAAAGGCTTGACCAACGTGTGATCCTAGGCAGTTGCATTATTTCACTGTGCCTCTTATTCCTTCCTCAAATTTGAGAGCACCTTGAAATACATCAATTCATTATGTTCATTATGTGCACTGTAGAAAAACCTCTTTTGTAGGTTTTAAAATACTTTAATGTTGCTGCATTTACAATAACAACCTAGGTCACAAGTACGCTTAAGAACTGACTTGTCTCTTGATTCAGTATTGATATTTGCAACAGGGTGATTGGGATCATGATTGTTTCTAGGTTTATGATTAGACACTTTCACCTCTAATAAATGACATGCAGTGCAGTGATACAATCTAATGCTCTTAAGAGAAACGCTTCAGTGTGTTAAAAAATACACTTTTTTTTAACTTTAAAGAGTCTTTATCTTATTTTTAAATGGTGTTTGTTGCCTGATACAACTCTGCTTGGCTCGGCTATACCTGTTAATTTGCTGGTACACACACACAAACACACACACACACACACACACACATATGACATCCAGAGCCTTGTAACAGTCCAGAGGGGCAGCCTGTCCCACTAGTGCAGGGTGCACACCCGGAAGCAAAGAAAAGCCAGAGGAAGCATCCTCACTCCGTATAGACTCTGCCACTGAATAAAACATTAGTCAATAGACTTATTTAAACCAGGAATATTAGCTACAGTGAAAACCCACTGTGCAAAGAAAAATACCTATTTACATGACTATTCTTGCATTGAACATTTCACAAACACTGCAATTTCAGATGATTCATTAAAATTTCAGATGGTTCTCTTATGCCCATCAAAAGATGTCTCGTTTTGGTACAGGCCATTTTCACAACTGCAGGTTCACTTTCAAGAATTCAGCAGTTTTGCTCTGTTTCTGATAAAATACAGAAAGCATAGAAGACAGAATGTTCTTGTCCACCATGTTCTTGAAACAGAACTGCTCCAATTGCTCTCTCATGAACACGTGTTTCCATAATAAACTTTCTTGAAATATAAGGGTGACATAAAATGGGTGCCTGAGTAAACATCTTTGTACAGATAGATTTTCCTGCTTGACCAATTCCCATGGAACCCTTTCTTTGTGTTTTTCTTCTGTAACACTTAAATTATATCACTAGTTATCTCTGCAAAGATTTTAATACATTGACAATAAACATTTGCAAATCCCAGGAAAGTTTCCTTTATATTTGAAGTGAAAAACCAATCCAAAATAGCTGAAACGTCCTAGGGATTCATAAAAATGCCAAAAGCATTCTGTTGAGATCCAACATATTCAGCTTCTTTCTCGAACTCACACTTCTCTACAATACAACTGATGTTCCTGAAGTCTTGACAATATCAAACTCACATGTTCTTAATGTTCAGCAAAACTATTTGGAAACACCAGAATATCTTTCAAATACAGCAATGAAAACTAATGCAACACATCAGAGAATATTGAATCCAGAAATCGTTAAAAATGGCAAGAGCATTACACAACCCAAATGGCATTACACAATAAGCTAAATTTCCAAATAGTGTGCGAAAGGCTGTTTCTACTTGTCACCTTCCTTTATTCATAACACATGATAACCTTCTTGCAAATCAAGTGTTATAAAAATTCATGAACTGATTCCAAAATATCCTTTTTTTAAGGTATCACTTGATTGTGATCTGATTTAAACCTCAATAATCAATACAAGGTTCTGATCATAACCCTTCTTAGGTACAAAAAACAACAGTGCCCAGCAGGCGATATGTATGGTACAATTTACCCATTTTGCAAATTCTCCTGCAAATAAGCCTTCTGTACCGCAATCTAATTTTATGTTAAAGAGTAAACATATCCAAAAAGAACAACGGCACCATGTTTAATTGAAAAAGGGCAATCACACTCCAGATGGGGGGAAAGTAAGCATACCTAATGCTTAGAAAACTAGAGAATACACATAATACTACAGTGACACTGTAAAGAGGTTATCAAATTTGATGTAGAACCCTTCCCCCCATTACTGGGTGACAAATAGCTTCCTTCAGAATAACAAAAGAACTGACAAAACCGCCATGACAGAGATGTTGTTCAATTAGACCAGCTAGCATATGAAATATGCCCCTTCAACCAATGGATTCCAAATAGTACTGCATAATCGAGAGAGGCCATTATGTCAAACTATATCACTTTAGTAAGACCTCCAAAAGAGCCTTGCAGTGGAAAAAAGCTTCAAGTATCAGACTTGAATTTAATGATGAACCAGCAGCAGTTTGATTCATTTCAGGAGTCATCTTAAGTCTCTTAGCAATATTATTTTAGTGCCGTATTCTGATCAATCAACATTCCGCCCACTATCCAACAGTCCCTTTGCCTGTTTGTATAGCAGTTGGTAGACGGAACAAATAATTATCAGTATTTTTCATAGATAATGCAATATAAGGGAAATAATGCACTTCTGTGTTCTTATCTTTCTCAGGAGATGAATGGGTTATTCTACATTCTTTTGTGGCCATTTAGTACAAGTCTAAATCATATGTCCAGCTTCACCACAATACAGGTACAGCTCAGCCTTTTTCCAGTGTTCCTTTTCATCTTCAGTGAAAGATCCTTGGTCTATCCCACTTTGTACTGGCTCTTCTTGAGGCAGTGGTTCCACTCAAACCTCTGAATGAGTATATGAAAAAGTTCTGTAAATGCCAGAATACTTCTCCCTTCCATTTTTTGTGATATCTACTCAATTAGCAGTACTAAATCAATAAGTTCAGAAAAGGAGGTAGGACATTGAAAAGAAACCAACTTACTCTTAATTTCTTCTCTCGCGCAACACCAGAATACAATCATATGAGTTAAATGAGTGTCAATTGAGTAAATGAACCATATAAGTCAAACAATCCATTCCACTTTGCTAAATATTGTGTAAGACTTTGGCAGCTAAATTCTCCAAGTCAGCCATCTTATTAAAAGCTAATATATAGGTATTATGAGTATTATATGTTGTGTGTGCATTGTGTTGGGTAATGTAAAATGCTGATTTTTTGGTGTTGTTGGTTGGCTTTCTCTGAACTTTATAGTTCAGACAAGCTTCTGTATTCATTACTAAATGAGTTGGCCATTCCATGCAGGCCCAGTAAGCAATCTATCAAGTAAGATATTTTAGCTCTATCTCGAATAACCTGCGCAGGACACAACAGCAAAATGCAGTGTAAGACAATCTAAAATTCTCTTAGACTCATAGGGAAAGTTCCAGAAAAACATGAGGTATTTGAATGAAATATTGGAATCTCTGTAGATCGCAACATCAAGCTCTGCTTTATTACAACATTGTCCAATCTTTATAGTTATAAGTCTTGAACTAGGTTCTGGGAAGGATCCAGTGTATAGGTAAACCTAAGGAGTTGTTGGCATTGCAACGTGTCAAGGACTGGACAATGAGAAGGTCTGTTGAACAACCTTCTTGACTGCCCAAGGAAATCCTGGCTTCTCCTGGTAGATAAGGTGCCACTCCGCAATAATAGTACAAGTGAAAGCTGTAAAGTGTCTCCTTAACAGAGTACCAAGTAGGAGGAAAAAAATAAAAAGGGTATAAAAAAGACTCAATGGTAATCTTGTAGAACTTATTGTAGATGAATATTAAATTAGAGAGAGATAGCAAGGTACCAAGGTCTCCCTGACATCAAAGAGGAGGAAGAGCCAAGAAAGAAGAATACAGACGAAATCCTGTGGAGTCTCTAGCTACAAAGGACCAAAGGCCAGGGACACAAATATAAGCAAGTGGGTGATTTACATGACAAACAACAAGGGAATTATTGTGTTGTGGCACATCCTTTCATCTATATGCCTTTTTATATATGATTTAAACAGACACTGACTTCACAGGAAAAACACTTCTTCCAGCTTGCGTTTGGAATGTCAGATAGATATGCCACCATCTTGGAAAGTGCCGATTTTAAGGCTTGTCTACACCTCCACCTTGAAACTCACGGCGTTGGTTAGGCGTATGAAGGCTACGTTTGACATCCTTCATTCTATTTTGTACTTTGCTGCTCGACTGCCACCCTTCCCATCCAACGTTTCATACAACACACAGAACACCCTGCTAGGGGACCATAAGCATGGAAATATCAGTGCGGGATGTGTGGTGGGTGCGAGTATGCTCTGAGCCTGGCCTTCAGCCACATTCCCGCATGACCGTGCAAGGAACACACCACCTGTATATCAATAACATTTTGTAAGCTCTTGACACTCGTGGTATTGTCTATATGGATGTACCATGAATGCAGGTCTAGCATACATGTTCTGTTGTATTGCAATAACCTCTTTGCTCTTCAGCTAGGGTAACCTTCTGTGTGTCTCATAATGGGACTACTGCCTGATGTACCCACTGCCCTTGGTGACACTCAGTTTTGTGTGGAATGTGCAATGTTTGTATTTTCACAGGGTTTTGCACATGTATCTTACCTTTGTATCTTTTTTGGTACCACGAGTGTGATGAAATTATTGCATATAATCGTACCCTATGTCTGCGCTGTGTCTTGCCTCTAAAGGGATATTTGCTGCTTAGTCTGTATCTGTGTGTGTCTGAATTTGTGAGACTCTCTGGACTGGCTTTGGGGGAATATATTCAAACATTTGCTGTGGTCACATTTTGGCTCAAGTACCCAGAAGCATAATGTAGGCTTTGAGGCACAGAGGGCCTCCAAACTTCATAGAGCCCCCAACCTTTCTACGGGGGGCGTCATTTTGCGTTATGCCACTGCGCAGTACCTATGCAAGATGGGCGTTGTATGGACATTGTGGGGCATATTTATACTCTGTTTGCGCCGAATGTGCGTCAAAATTTTTGACGCACAATCGGCGCAAACCCTGCCCCATATTTATACTTTGACGTCCGACCCCGCGGGCGTCAAAATTCCACCATGTGCGTCATTTTTTGGAAGGGGGAACCAGCCTTTCGTTAATTATATGCAAGGTAGGCGTTCCCTTCCAAAAAATGACTTTAAGGCCTGTGCCCCTTATTTATACTCTGACGTCATTTTGACGCACAGGAGGGGGTGGGCCTTAAAAAACGGCGCACAGCCTGATGTGCGCCGTTTTTTAACGCCTGGGTCAGGGCAGGCGTTAAGGGACCTATGGGCTTGGAAGGAGCCCAGAGGTGCCCTCCCCTGCCCCCAGGGACACACCCTGCCACCCTTGCCCACCCCAGGAGGACACCCAAGGATGGAGGGACCCATTCCAGGGAAGTAAAGGTAAGTTCGGGTAAGTATTTTTTTCCGATTTTTTTTGTGGCATAGGGGGGCCTGATTTGGGCCCCCCTACATGCCACTATGCCCAATGACCATGCCCAGGGGACATAAGTCCCCTGGACATGGTCATTGGGCAAGGGGGCATGACTCCTGTCTTTGCTAAGACAGGAGTCATGTCAATGGAGGTTGGGCGTCAAAAAAAATGGCGCAAATCCGGTTTGAGGCCTGAATTTTGCCTCAGACCTGACGTGCACCATTTTTTGACGCACAACCCCCATTTTCCCATACGCCGGCGCTGCCTGGTGTGAGTCATTTTTTTTGACGCACACCAGTCCGCAGCGCTGGCTAACGTCATTCCATAAATAAGGCGCCCGCATGGCGCGTTGGAATGGCGTTAGCCGGCGGTAAAATATTTGACGCACAAAAGTATAAATATGGGCCTGTGTTGGGTAATGTGGAATGCTAGATGTTTTAGTGTTGTTGGGCAGGCTTCTTCTGAACTTTATGATATTGTGACCTGTACCTATCTTAATTGTTAATCATCTTGAGTAGTAGAGCTGTATTCTTCCGCTCTGGCGTCCACTTGGTGAAGTGTACCTTCCCGACTTCCTATGGGATTGGGTCCTATTTCTCGTTCTTGCTCAGTCAGACTCTTGACCTGTGTGTTGAACACATGCAGGTTATGTTGTCTGGCGTGTCTCTAGAGGCGACAGTTTTTGACGAGCAAGTCGTCTTCAAGAAAACGTTTTAAGTATGCGAGCTTTGCCCCTGTTCACGTTTTACTACATAAGATGGCTTCTCAGTTGTTCCTTCGTGTGTTTTTTCTTTCTGTGATAGCTGGTTGTTTTTCTGATTTGATCGGGGTCACCTGGGGTTGCTGATTTTGCTAAAGGTTGGGAGTTTGGCTTTTGGCCCTAGCAATGTTTGTTCTGTTGGTGTCATCCTTGTGCACACACCTATAGGGTATTCGTAGAATTTAAAAGTATGCAAAAGAAGAAAGATAAATTAAACGACAGACTTCCTATTTACAAGCAACTGGCGATGTCATCGACCTTTGCAAGACTGTCTTGACAGTGTTGAATTATGGTAATTGGGCGGTGGGCGGCTATTGTCAGATATAAATACTTTTTATGGATCTCTTTAATACACCATTTTATAAAACTAGGTACCAAAGGGCAAAGTCCCATTAAGTTGGATAGGAACTGTGCTTTCCGACAGGCCATACTTTGGCAGAGACAGTCCTTTTAGGTCCAGACCTATAGTAGTGTAGCTGTGTTGTTGGCAGTGAAGTGAAATAACCAGACAAGATACTTGTTCACAGTTCATTTTGCCTAGGGACGCAATTACGTCTTAAGTGTGCTTATCTGCCTCCGCCCTCTTCCTCCTTTTCCAGGATCTCGAGCTTCTTTTTAAAATTCCCTGAATTTTGTTCTTGGGTGGTTTTATAAAGAGCCCTGTCTACTTAAACGGGCAGCCATTTCCAGTGGTCATTGGCGCAGATCCACAGATTGCTAGGGCGCCACTGTTGTTGTATAATGCTCCCTCCCTTCATCCTCCTAGGCCTCTCATGCACACTCATATAGCTTGAGGCTCTGATCCTTTACATGGCTCCTTTTCTCGGTTGTTTCTGCCCCTCTCCCTGATATTTTGAGAGTCTCCTCTCGAAGGGTCATACATTTGTTCTTCTTGGTCACTTCTCTCAGGGGTTTCACATTCCCCTCCTTCCTACTCAGCATTGCAGCTGCCAGCTCTCACCCTTGAGTGCAATCGCTGTCTTGTGTCTCAATCCTTTGTCTTCCCCGTTCCTTACCAAGATCTTCTGTTTCAAGCTCAAATGCCTGTTTTCTTTGTTGGCATTCTGCATTTCCTCCAAGGCAATAAAGATGATATCCTTTCCTCACAGGAGCCCCTTGTGCTGGATTTGGGAATTCTACAGAATAGGTTCCCTCCTTCTGTACCAATCAGCTCCTGCTCTGCAACTGACCAATGGCATCTCTATCTAAAGTTTGCCAATCGCCTTCTCTGTTTGTTCAGTCAGGTGTTCAATTTTGATAGTCAAATCATCCAGTACAGACTGCTTGCTTTGGCCTTCAGATGGACAAAGTTGGCACATGGTTATACATTCAGCCTTTTCAATAGTCCCAGCAATAGCTAGATGTCTTGTTAGAGTTGTACAAACGTATTTACGGTGTTGTCCTTCTTCCATGTCAGAAGTCTGTATTATCTTTTCCAAACAACTATTGATGCTTTACTTTAACTTACCTCAAGTATGGCCCGTTTCCTAGCTCCATTTTTTACCACTAAAAAAGGCGCACTCTTTGGGCTAGACATTACTAAGAATGTCCAAGTCTCTTCTTCAAGAAGCAAGGGCCAATATGTAACTTACTTCGAATTTGATTCCGTAGCATCAAAATAAGCTTTTTTTGTATGGCAAACTTTATTGTATTTTGCACACAAACAAACTGATACAGAGCGCGTCCGGTACGATATTTGCCCATGGTATTACAGAAGTTAATTGAACGAAAAACAGTAATGACAAACGCCCATAACACTTTAGTTCCCTTCCCTGCCTCAGCCCCCGACACTTCACCACACCAAAAAAGAGAGAACAGTTCCAATCCTTGGTGCGGCCATCTGATGAAGAGGCAACTGTGACAGATATTCAAGTATGGGCGACCAAACTCTTTCAATTTCTTTTCAGCGTTCAATATGCTGTACATCAGTTTTTCTACTGCTGGTGTTTGGCAACGATTCAGGACCCATAAACCCATTGATGGAGGTGGGGGTCTTTTTTTCCAATATCCCGGTGTCAGTCATTTCCCCGCCCCCAACAGGCTACTGAGAAGGAGCCTTCTTGACTTCCTACCCGACTTACCATGGTCCCCCTTCATATTTAAAGCACAACTGATGCATCTATTAGCGTCTCCTCTCCCATGATTTTGTCAATGTGGCTATCTCTTTCCAGAAAACTGTGATCTTCTCACATTACTACCACATGTGTGTAGTACATGCCTTTCTAAGAATTGCATTGTCTACGCATGTCTGTCGTCCAAGGAAACATGCTCCAGAGTTTACTGGGAGTTAGGTACCAAAGCATAAGTGATTTATATTCCACTTCTCTGTGCTGGACGCTTCTAAATCCCCTGTGTATGTTTAGCTACTTCTGGGACCAGTCTTTCTCATTAAGATTCCTTTCCACTTCCGCTTCCTATCCCACTTGGTGGGGCCATCTGGTAGTATGGGGCTATTTAATAGTAATTGGTATAATTTTGTAATTATAACTTTAGATGTTTTATATATGGCTGTTGCCTCAGTTTTTCAAACTGAGTCATCAGCCAACTTGTGCTTGCTTGGGTTTGGGGTGCATGACCTCGTGTCTAATCTGATTAAGTTGCATTCTGTCTACTTTGTTCAACTGAATTTCCTTTTGTATTCCAAAAAGGACTTGATCTGTTCCTTATTAAACTTAAACATGTCTCTTATCATGAGGCAACCCCTCTCTGCCATTTCTCAAATTGTCTGCCATCAAAGCCCCCTGTGAATGTTGGGTTGGGGTGGATGGGTGTGTATGGGGCCAGGTTTGTTTACATTTTGATCCCACACCATCAGGACAGTTTTAGTAACCTCAGGGGGTCGTGATTCTCGGGATAATCATGGGACTGGCTGGCATTTCTCTGTCCCGAAAGAACCATTTCCTCTCTGGTTCCCTCGCTGACTATTCAAAAATAATTCATGGCTGTGTGGGAGTGGATGACGTTCGGCCAGGCTAGTCCACCCTTGTGGATAGGGGTCATCAAAAGACGTTTATTTATGGGAGTAGGAAGGGCTAGAAGTAGATAAAGCAAGTTGGGCAAGATATTCATTTTCACAACATTGATTTTTTCCAACAAATAAATATATTGGCTCTTTCACTTATGCAGATTTGCTTTCATCTGAGATTTAAGGTAGGGTCAGCTCACATTACTCCAGATTTCCACAGACCTAATAATGTAGACTCCTAATTATCTGATCGATCATCAATGTTTTTGCCGAGTGCATCATGCCAAGACTGGAATGCCAAATAAGTCACCCACAGGACTGGGTCAAAGATTGTGTTCCTACTGCCCATCTCTGCCCTATCTATTTCCCCAGATCACTGAACCACAAGAAAAAGAAGAGGATGAGAACCAAATGAGGAGAATTTACTAGATGTTTTCCCCACGCCAGGTGATGATGCTGTGGGTAAGTAAGTAGATGCACCCGGAAACGGGGCAGCCCACGTTGAATCGACTGCGGGTGAAGCACAAGGATGTAATGTGCAAGTGAACACTGTGTTGCAACCAACTGACAATAGCTAGAAGTGGTGTGTGCGTAGCTAGATGAGATACAGACTCTACTACTGTGGAGCCGTCTGAGCGAAAAAGCTTTCCATCCTAGCTGAGCAGGGGGATCCCTGTGAGCGCAGCCTCACTATTACCAGAGACAGTTTAAGAGAGACAGTTGGCCTGGCTATGAAAAGGCATATGAGGGGAGGGCAGGGGTCTGCCATCACTCTAGAGACTAACATGAGGATGATCTCACTTTACTAGTCTCAGCTCTCCTCCATACCTTAAGAGACTACCCCATAACTGGGGGTAGAGTCACTGTTCACGTTCCCTGGATTCTTTCTGAGTTAAGGAACATAAAGAAGCAGTTCCCCAAAATAACTGGGCTGATGTAAATCAATTGTCTGGTGGTGCCAACTGAAGTAAGAGATCAATAGTTTGAGAAGTCAGGTTGACCGAAACAGGATAACAGAAACGATGGGGCCCTGAATGCGGTGAAGAATGCCTTGTTGAATGCAGGAAACACAGATTGGGCTACATTGTTTGGAATGAAAATAAAGGAAAATCACAGGCAGATTATCTTGACAGATTCAAGATGGTGTGTGAAAGGTCTTCGGACATTGCCCATCTGACTGAGATGGCTCAGGAAGCTACAGGTGCTACTTTTGTACAGGGATTGGTGCTGAGTGTGCACAATCACCTGCTGACTATTTGTATTGGACGACAACCTAGACATCCAGATGAATATGTAACGGTCGCAAATTGCTGTGTTGTTTAAGAGAAATGAAAGAATCTGTCGAATCTAAACTGATTTCTTTGAAATTACAGATCATGCAGCAGGATGTGAAGGGGAGGGGATGGGGTGCCCATACAAGACGGGAACACAGATAGAGCAGGTGGAGGGCGAGTGGGGAGATGTAATCGGAGAGGCAGTAGAGATGCCTCAGGAACGGAAGGTCACATTTTACCTGTTAGGAGTTGGGGCACAGGAACAGAGATTGTCCTAATGCTGTTTTAAGTGATACTCATCTTACTCACCCACCCATACTTAACCAGGTAACACAAAATTAATTTCCTAAATACTAGGAGAGCCGAAAGGTGCCCACTGTACCTGACTACCCTGATTCCCACAGATTAGGAAAGGTCCCTATGTTGTCTGCATGATAAATGGAAAAGCCACCACTTGCCTTATCTAAACCAGTGCAGGTCGCTCTGCCTGGACAACCTATGAATTCCCTCCATTACCGCTCTCTGGCTTGCCCGTTGATACACCCAGTATTTCTCATTTACGACTTCGACGCCTCATTTTTAATCCTACTTCTATAACTGTTGGTCCCACCACAGACAAGCATGCCTTGCCTTCATGTCCTCCCTTATCAGCTAACCTATGGACTTGTGATATTTTGTGTAAGCTGAATTGTACTGGTTTTTGTACACCTGATGGAATCTACTTCAATGTGTCATGTGCCACAGAGCAAGGAAGATGACAGTCTAGACCTGTTGTTTGAAATTAATTTACTGTTACCAATAACTCTGAAATGTGTATAGTTCTGTCAAAATTGCTTTCTCAGATGCTCTCCACATTATGATCCACAGGAGTCAATGATGTAGATTGCATTGTATCCATAGATGCTGTAAAGATAAAGACAAACACAATGAAAAAAATGCCTTTTATTCCACAGTGTTCCCTATACCTTGAAGATGAAGCAGGTATTGAACCAGACATTGCAGATTTGTTTTCCCCAAACTTTTTTTATTGATTATTCAGGCACAGAATAATACATTGATTGCAATGCAAAAGTAAGAGACCATAATTACATATCGAGAGTGCTGGTAGCATGAATCGTGTCTACAAATTACAGGTTTCACATATAGAAAATAAGAATTCACGTGCATTATGGCAGCCTCAACAAGGGCGTTTAAACACATCATTTGCCTGTTTTAAACCCCCCACGTACCCCAATAAACAACTTACTGGTGTGAGTATAGATGTGGATACTGGAAAAGGCTTGTGTGATGGCAGAGCTATTAGGTCAGGATAGTCAGTGGAGCAAGGTTCCTATGGTCAGAAGATGGTCATCAATTCCTGGGACATCAGATTTGGAAAAGATGGATCACTCTAGTGTGCATGGGACATGCGCATTATGGCAGGCCAGTTGAAAGGAAGTGGACCAAGAGACCTCATGTATAGTAAAAATTATTTTGGTTATCTAGGAGCATATTGGCCTTCCATTCTATGGTAAATGCCTGCCAGAGGTGAGTGGGCCATTGGAACATCGACAGAGCTTCATAATTCTTCCATGACGCAGGCAAGGCTGTCTAAGCTGCTCCTAGACATAGCCACACAATGCAGTGATCACTAGAGGTCTGGTATTTGAGGGTCGCATCACGGAGCCCCAGGAGAGCAAATTCCGGAGTGGTCAGCAGAGGATATCCCAAGATTTCTTTAATCTGATCTAGTAATTCAGACCAGTGGGGCATAATAATGGGACAAATCCACCAAATATGTTTAAAGTCACCAAGTAACCCGCAACCCCTCCAGCATAAATCAGACGTATTTGGGTAAATCTTTTTAAGTTTCGTAGGGTATAAGTGTCAGTCATAAAGGACTTTGTACTGCACATCTCTCATTCCAGGTGAATGGTTGAATCGGGGAATGTCTCTCCAAATCTTAAGCTATTACTCCGAAGTAGCAGTCAGCCCTAGAGTGTGCTCCCCGAAGTCTACATGGCGAGGTCTTATTGTGTGACTAGTGGAGGCTAGGAGTGAGTAGAAGAAGGAGATTTGGCCCTGGGGTCCACCAGCGCTCTGCACAAATTGTTATAAGGGGGAGAGTTCTTTGGTGGCCTCAAGTCTGTTTACTGGTTTGAGTACTCAGTGTTTCAGTTGGATACAGTGATACCTCTCTGTAACTGGGAGTTGAAAATCTTGTTGGCAGTGTTCAAAAGTAAGAATGTCCCACCTGTGGAATAAATCAGATATGGTAAGATAAACCTCCCTCTCACCACAAATCAAAAGAACCTGGAAGCAACACTGGCTTAAAGGCTGGGTTAAAGTGTATAAGGGTGTAGGGGGAGGAGAAGGTCGCCCAACCAGTGGACCTGTTCACCTCATTCCAGATTTTAAGGGTAGTGCTGGTGCTTAGATAAGGATTAACTGGCTTGTCTGATTTAGGTTTCTACAAGACGTCTCAAATGTATCTGCCAACCACCACTCTGTCCATGTGAAACAGTGTTAGTCTGATTATTTCAATGACCATTCAGCTATAACCCTCAACTGAGATGCTTTATAATATAGTGCAAAGTCAGGTACAGCCAGGCCCCCAGTCTCTCTAGGTCCGTGGTATTCATAGTACAGCCCATGGGGCGCTAGCGGGCCGGCAGACCTTCCGTGGTGGCCCGCGGATCTTTCCAAAACGTAGACTCTACGTTGTAGAGACACACATCAGCGGCCCGTTCGTAAACACAAAAGAGGGCCACTGGAGCATGCGCGATAGCAGCTTTGCTGCGCATGCCTCTCATTCCGGAGGCCCTCTTCTGTGTTTCCTGTCCTGGAGCCAGAGCCGGGGTGACATCACACGCTTGCAATAGCAGGAAGCAAAGACCCTTTAACCCCTTCTGTGCCGCGGACGTAGTGGTTACGTCCCGCGGCACAGTGCTGCTGTGCCGAGGACGTAACCACTACGTCCTCGGCACACAGCCCAGAGGGAGCGCTCTCGCTCCCTCTGTGTGCTTCTCCCCCACCCCCCAAAGTCAGGGATGGAAGGGGAAGCCCTTCCCCTTCCACCCCTGACCCCCCCACCCCCCCATAATGACGTCAGCGCGCGATCGCGCGCTGACTTCATTATGGGATCCTCGCCGCACAGGAAGCCATTTGCTTCCTGTGCGGCGACGATAGAAGAGGTGAGTTCCTCTTCCCGGTGGGTGGGGGGTTGGGGCTAAAGAGGCACCGGGGAAAAGGAAAGGCTTTTCCTTTTCTCCGGTGTCTCTTTGAGCATTCCTGCTGCCCGATCGCATTGCGATCGGGCAGCAGGAATGCCCACTAGACACCAGGGATTTGTTTTTTTTATTGTTTATTACTGTTTTTGGCACGCGGGGAGCGGCCCCTTTGGCAAGGGTCGCTCCCCTATAGGGGGCAATTACTACGGCCATTTCTGCCTCCCTTGGGGGCAGATTGGCTACTTTTCAGCCAGATCTGCCCCCAAGGGGGGCAGAAAACACTAGATCACCAGGGATTTTTTTTTTTTTTTGCATTTATGTGTTGGGGGGTGCCCCCTTGGGCAAGGGGCGCCCCCCCCAAGGGGGCAGAGAACTGTTGGCCTTTTCTGCCCCCCTTGGGGGCAGATCGGCCTATTTTTTTTAGGTCCATCTGCCCCCAAGGGGGGCAGAAGCCACTTAGGCACCAGGGATTGTGTGTGTAGTGGATGGGGGGGCGCCCCCTTGGGCAAGGGTCGCTCCCCTTTGGGGGGCATGTATTTTAGGGCAATTTCTGCCCCCCCTTGAGGGCAGACTGGCTACTTTTTAGCCAGATCTGCCCCCAAGGGGGGCAGAAAACACTAGATCACCAGGGATTTATATTTTTTTTTGCATTTATGTGTTGGGGGTGCCCCCTTGGGCAAGGGGCACCCCCCCCCAAGGGGGCAGAGAACTGTTGGCCTTTTCTGCCCCCCTTGGGGGCAGATCGGCCTATTTTTTTTAGGTCCATCTGCCCCCAAGGGGGGCAGAAGCCACTTAGGCACCAGGGATTGTGTGTGTAGTGGATGGGGGGGCGCCCCCTTGGGCAAGGGTCGCTCCCCTTTGGGGGGCATGTATTTTAGGGCCATTTCTGCCCCCCTTGAGGGCAGATTGGCTACTTTTTAGCCAGATCTGCCCCCAAGGGGGGCAGAAAACACTAGATCACCAGGTTTTTTATTTTTTTGTGTATTTATGTGGGGGGGGTGCCCCCTTGGGCAAGGGGCGCCCCCCCAAGGGGGCAGAAAACTGTTGGCCTTTCCTGCCCCCATTGGGGGAAAATCGGCCTATTTTTTTTAGGTCCATCTGCCCCCAAGGGGGGCAGAAGCCACTTAGGCACCAGGGATTGTGTGTGTAGTGGATGGGGGGGGCGCCCCCTTGGCCAAGGGTCGCTCCCCTTTGGGGGGCATGTCTTTTAGGGCCATTTCTGCCCCCCTTGAGGGCAGATCAGCCTATAATTTTTAGGCTGATCTGCCCCAAGGGGGCAGAAACCACTAGAACGCCAGGGATTTTTTTTTATTTGTTTATTTTTGTGGGGGGGCGTCCCCTTGGTCACGGGGCACCCCCCCAAGGGGGCCATTGACCTGTTGACCATTTCTACACCCCCTGGGGGCAGATGGGCCTATTTTTTTAGACCCACCTGCCCCCAAGGGGGGCAGAAGCCATGTAGACACCAGGGATAGTGTGTGTGTGTGTTAGTGGATGGGGGGGGGGCCTTGGGCAAGGGTCGCCCCCCCACTTTGGGGGCACATGTTCCCAGGCCATTTCTGCACCCCTTGGAGACAGATCAGCCTATTATTTTTAGGCTGGTCTGCCCCCAAGGGGGGCAGAAACCACTAGAACGCCAGGGATTTTTTTTTATTTGTTTATTTTTGTGGGGGGGCGTCCCCTTGGTCACGGGGCGCCCCCCCAAGTGGGGCATTGACCTGTTGGCCATTTCTACACCCCCTGGGGGCAGATGGGCCTATATTTTTAGACCCACCTGCCCCCAAGGGGGGCAGAAGCCATGTAGACACCAGGGATAGTGTGTGTGTTAGTGGATGAGGGGGGGGGCTTGGGCAAGGGTCGCCCCCCCACTTTGGGGGCACATGTACCCAGGCCATTTCTGCACCCCTTGGAGACAGATCAGCCTATTATTTTTAGGCTGGTCTGCCCCCAAGGGGGGCAGAAACCACTAGAACGCCAGGGATTTTTTTTATTTGTTTATTTTTGTGGGGGGGGTGTCCCCTTGGTCACGGGGCGCCCCCCAAGGGGGGCATTGACCTGTTGCCCATTTCTACACCCCCTGGGGGCAGATGGGCCTATTCTTTTAGACCCACCTGCCCCCAAGGGGGGCAGAAGCCATGTAGACACCAGGGATAGTGTGTGTGTGTTAGTGGATGGGGGGGGGGGCCTTGGGCAAGGGTCGCCTCCCCACTTTGGGGGCACATGTACCCAGGCCATTTCTGCACCCCTTGGAGACAGATCAGCCTATTATTTTTAGGCTGGTCTGCCCCCAAGGGGGGCAGAAACCACTAGAACGCCAGGGATTTTTTTTATTTGTTTATTTTTGTGGGGGGGGGCGTCCCCTTGGTCACGGGGCGCCCCCCAAGGGGGGCATTGACCTGTTGCCCATTTCTACACCCCCTGGGGGCAGATGGGCCTATTTTTTTAGACCCACCTGCCTCCAAGGGGGGCAGAAGCCATGTAGACACCAGGGATAGTGTGTGTGTGTGTGTGTGTTAGTGGGTGGGGGGGGGCCTTGGGCTAGGGTCGCCCCCCCACTTTGGGGGCACATGTACCCAGGCCATTTCTGCACTCCTTGGAGACAGATCAGCCTATTATTTTTAGGCTGGTCTGCCCCCAAGGGGGGCAGAAACCACTAGAACGCCAGGGATTTTTTTTAATTTGTTTATTTTTGTGGGGGGGCGTCCCCTTGGTCACGGGGCGCCCCCCCCCAAGGGGGGCATTGACCTGTTGGCCATTTCTACACCCCCTGGGGGCAGATGGGCCTATTTTCTTAGGCCCACCTGCCCCCAAGGGGGGCAGAAGCCACTTAGGTACCAGGGATAGTGTTGTGTGTGTTTTTTTTTTGTTTGAGGGCTGTCCCCTTTGGCAAGGGTCGCTCTCCATGGGAACCCACTACTAAAGGTATTTTCTGGCTTCCTTGGGGCAGACAGGCCTATTTTTGTAGTAGGCCCATCTGCCCCTATGGCAGAATCCACTTAGGCACCAATTTCTAAATGTTTGATGGTGGGTTGTTTGTCAACTGAAGAAGTCTTTGCATTTGTGATAAAAAATGTTTTCCTCCTTTTTGTTCTAGTTCAAAGCTTTTGCTTTATTTGCTGTGGCTCCTTGCGGTTTTGGCGGTGGTTGACCTGCAGTTTGCACAGTTGCTTGTTTTAGGTAAGTAAAAACAATGTACTCCAAAGGAGTATTGTTGCCATGCATGAATGACATGTTTGTAGGGGGTGTACTAAATGCAGGATTGTGTGTGAAATTGTCCTTAGGTTTGTGCACAATGATATTTGTTTTGTCTTATTTCTAATTTGCCTTTCTTTCTTTATTTTTAGTGGGATATCATTGGTGATTGCTGTGTAGTTGCTGGTGAATCAAGCTTTTTCAGGCAAGTGAGCGGTATAGTTTTGAGTTTATAACTCTTACTAACAAAGCTACACTTTGTTACTTGTCTTACACAGTGCAGGTTGTTGGTGGTGAATTTGTCCAGTTAATTTTAGCAGGAGAGATCATGGCTAGCCGCAGGATGACCGCTCAGCAGGTGGTTGGTATGCTTTTTGAGTCACAGTCTGATCATGACTATGAGACGGACTCTGCATCTGAGGCAGAGGAGGAAGTCAGAGATTCTGGCAGTGATGTTTCTTTTGGAGGGGAATCTTCTGATGATGAAGCCACACAGATGAAGGGTCTGTTTTAGAGGAGGACATTGATGTGCCAATAGTGCAGCAACCTGGGGCTGAAAGGTTTCCCGTTATAAGACCTGATGTCTGGGTTGCCCCAAACATGGAGCAGCCAGAATTGCCTGCCTTTACTGGTCTCCCGGGGTGTAACGCCAATACAGAGAACTTTATGCCTATCAATTTCTTTGAGTTATTCATGGATGATATGTTTTTGGAAGAGATTGTTGAGCAGACTAATTTGTATGCGGAGCAGCATTTGAGGGACAACGCTGCTAGACTTAGGCCACACTCTAGAGCTGCCCAGTGGATTCCCACTAATTTGGAGGAGTTAAAAAAGTTTTTGGGTTTGACTTTTTTGATGGGGTTGATAAGGAAGCCGTCACTGGCTTCTTATTGGTCTACTAGTCCCTTGATGGCAACAGCTATATTTCCAGCGACCATGAGTCGTAATCGGTATTTGCTTCTTCTTAGGATGCTGCATTTTGTTGACAATGCATTAGCATTGCCACGAGATCACCCAGATTCTGACCGTCTTTTTAAGATTAGGCCTGTCCTTGATCATTTTGTAGATCGTTTTTCAGAGGTCTATGTTCCAGGCAAAGAGTTAAGTGTGGACGAGTCTTTGGTCCTCTTCAAGGGTCGTTTGGTTTTTAGGCAGTACATTCCTAGCAAAAGGGCACGATATGGAATTAAATTGTATATGCTGTCTGAAAGTAGGACAGGATATGTGTATAGTTTCCGTGTGTACACTGGTAGGGATTCTAATATTGACCCCCCTGGTTGTCCTCCCACTTTTGGAGTTACTGAGAAAATTGTGTGGGATCTTGGTAGGCGACTGTTCAACAAAGGTCACCATTTGTATGTAGACAACTTCTACACTGGTGTGCAATTGTTCAAGGAATTGTTTAGAGTGGACACAGTTGCTTGTGGCACAATCCGTTCTAACCGGAAAGGCTATCCAAGGGAGCTTGTCTGTAAAAAACTTGAGAGAGGACAGTGCTGTGCCTTGCGGAACGAGGAGCTGCTAGCTTTGAAACTTTCAGACAAGACGGATGTCTACATGCTAAGTACCATCCATGATGAGAGTACTTCCCCTGTGACTGTTTGGGGCCAGGTTGCGGAAGGGCGCAAACCTGTGTGCATTTTAGATTATAATAAGCACATGGGAGGTGTAGATAGAGTTGACCAGAGGTTGGAACCTTATACTGCTATTCGTAAGTCTTACGTTTGGTATAAGAAATTAGCACTTCACCTCTTCCACTTAGCAACCTTCAATGCTTTTATTGTGTTTAGGGATAGGTCTCCAGAGTCAAAGATGACATTTGTGAAATTTCAGGAGTCAGTGATAGAGAGCCTTATTGTGGTGGAACAGGCCAGAGTTCCTAGAGAAGCAGTGGTGGAGGATGTGGCTAGATTGAAAGATCGCCACTTTGCTGAGCACATTCCTCCCACACCCAAAAAAGACTTTCCAGCTAAGAAATGTAGAGTGTGTTTTCGAAGAGGTATCCGGAGGGAGACTCGAATGTACTGCCCAGATTGTCCTTCAAAGCCTGGGCTGTGTGTCGGTGCTTGTTTTAAGAATTACCACACCCAGAAGAATTTCTGGAAACAACCATGAGTGTAAACTCATGTCTGTTTTGTATTTTCATGTGTTTAGTTTCATGGTTAGCATTTCTGTCATGTTCTTAGTTAGAGCTTTTGTGTTTGTAGTTTTGTAATTCTTTCTACTTAGTTAGGGGTTCCTCTGTTTAAAAAAAAAAAAAAAATGATGCCATTGTGTGTGGAGTGGGGCTTGGCTGAGAGTGTACATATTGACTTGCTGTTGGCTACTGCAACACACTGCCAGCCAAACACCAGTCCACACACTCCCATCAGCTGGTGTGATTGTTGTATCAGGCATGTGGGCGTATGTAAGTGATGGGCCCTTGAGTGGCGCTGTCTGTCGATGTGAGTGTTGTAATGTGCTGGGCCCGTGGCTGGCGGTGTGAATGGCCTTGTGTGTGTCATGTATGAAAGTTGTGTGAATGGACTGTAAAGCGGTTGGTGCCTTGTCGCGGCTTTACAGCTCACGAGCTGTGAGTCATTGGTTCAGTTTTTTGCCTTTCAGTTACTAACAGTGCATTTCATTTTTGTGAAAGCTCTTGTTAGTAAAATTTGATCCACTGAACCATCACTCACCCTCGTGCCAAATCCAACCAGTATGTGTGGTAAAAATGACAAAACCTGCTCCGCTGTAATCAGGCGTCGCAGCACACCTGTGACACGCTAGGTGCCTCAGGTGGGACCCCGATGATGAAGCATGCCACCAACTTGGTTGGTGGGTGAGGGGTCTTTTTCACATAACCTAAGTGTGTTTCTTTTTTGAAAATTTTTAGTGTTTGGCACATCACGGACGTATGTGGGCACATCAAAACGATATATTACAAAACTACCTGTGTTTGGGGGGGAGAGGGCACCTATGTTTTTGGTCCTGTGTGCGGCCATCATCTAGGGAAACCTACCAAACCCAGACATTTTTTAAAACTAGACACCCAAAGGAGTCCAGGGAGGTGTGGCTTGCGTGGATCTTCCAACATTTTCTTACCCAGACTCCTCTGTAAACCTCAAAATGTGCTTAAAAAAGCATATTTTCCTTACTTTTCTTCGTAGGATCACCACTCCAGCACAAAATTCCTACTCCCCAGCCCAGTGTTCCCCTCAGTCTCCCAAGTAAAATGACACCTCACTTATGTGGGTCCCCAAAGCAGAGTCAGTCTAAAAATGTATAAAAGAATATGTTCTTATAAACTTGCTGTGCTATCCCCTCTATCTCTACAAGTTTTGGGCCTTATTCTGTTGCAGGCACCTGGCCCACCCACACAAGTGAGGTATCATTTTTATCGCGAGACTTGGGGGAACGCTGGGTGGAAGGAAATTTGTGGCTCCACTGAGATTCCAGAACTTTCTGTCACCGAAATGTGTGGAAAATGCGTTTTTTTAGACAGAATTTGAGGTTTGCAAAGGATTCTGGGTAACAGAACCTGGTCAGAGCCCCGCAAGTCACCCCATCTTGGATTCCCCTAGGTCTCTAGTTTTCAAAAATGCACAGGTTTGGTAGGTTTCCCTAGGTGCCGGCTGAGCTAGAGGCCAAAATCTACAGGTAGGCACTGTTTTCAATGAAAAAATGTGATGTGTCCACGTTGCGTTTTGGGGTGTCTCCTGTCGCGGGCGCTAGGCCTACCCACACAAGTGAGGTATCATTTTTATCGGGAGACGTGGGGGAACGCTGGGTGGAAGGAAATTTGTGGCTCCTCTCAGATTCCAGAACTTTCTGCCACAGAAATGTGAGGAACATGTGTTTTTTTAGCCACATTTTGAGGTTTGCAAAGGATTCTGGGTAACAGAACCTGGTCCGAGCCACACAAGTGACCCCATCTTGGATTCCCCTAGGTCTCTAGTTTTCAGAAATGCACAGGTTTGTTAGGTTTCCCTAGGTGGCGGCTGAGCTACAGGCCAAAATCTACAGGTAGGCACTTTGCAAAAAACACCTCTGTTTTCCTTCACAAATTTGGATGTGTCCACGTTGCGCTTTGGGGCGTTTCCTGTCGCGGGCGCTAGGCCTACCCACACAAGTGAGGTATCATTTTTATCGGGAGACATGGGGGAACGCTGGGTGGAAGGAAATTCGTAGCTCCTCTCAGATTCCAGAACTTTCTGCCACAGAAATGTGAGGAACATGTGTTTTTTTAGCCACATTTTGAGGTTTGCAAAGGATTCTGGGTAACAGAACCTGGTCCGAGCCACACAAGTCACCCCATCTTGGATTCCCCTAGGTCTCTAGTTTTCAGAAATGCACAGGTTTGGTATGTTTCCCTATGTGGCGGCTGAGCTACAGGCCAAAATCTACAGGTAGGCACTTTGCAAAAAACACCTCTGTTTTCCTTCACCAATTTGGCTGTGTCCACGTTGCACTTTGGGGCATTTCCTGTCAAGGGCGCTAGGCCTACCCACACAAGTGAGGTATCATTTTTATCGGGAGACGTGGGGGAACGCTGGGTGGAAGGAAATTTGTGGCTCCTCTCAGATTCCAGAACTTTCTGCCACAGAAATGTGAGGAACATGTGTTTTTTTAGCCAAATTTTGAGGTTTGCAAAGGATTCTGGGTAACAGAACCTGGTCCGAGCCACACAAGTCACCCCATCTTGGATTCCCCTAGGCCTCTAGTTTTCAGAAATGCACAGGTTTGGTAGGTTTCCCTAGGTGGCGGCTGAGCTACAGGCCAAAATCTACAGGTAGGCACTTTGCAAAAAACACCTCTGTTTTCCTTCACCAATTTGGCTGTGTCCACGTTGCGCTTTGGGGCATTTCCTGTCACGGGCGCTAGGCCTACCCACACAAGTGAGGTATCATTTTTATCGGGAGACGTAGGGGAACGCTGGGTGGAAGGAAATTCGTGGCTCCTCTCAGATTCCAGAACTTTCTGCCACAGAAATGTGAGGAACATGTGTTTTTTTAGCCAAATTTTGAGGTTTGCAAAGGATTCTGGGTAACAGAACCTGGTCCGAGCCACACAAGTCACCCCATCTTGGATTCCCCTAGGTCTCTAGTTTTCAGAAATGCACAGGTTTGGTAGGTTTCCCTAGGTGGCGGCTGAGCTACAGGCCAAAATCTACAGGTAGGCACTTTGCAAAAAACACCTCTGTTTTCCTTCACAAATTTGGATGTGTCCACGTTGCGCTTTGGGGCGTTTCCTGTCGCGGGCGCTAGGCCTACCCACAGAAGTGAGGTATCATTTTTATCGGGAGACGTGGGGGAATGCTGGGTGGAAGGAAATTCGTGGCTCCTCTCAGATTCCAGAACTTTCTGCCACAGAAATGTGAGGAACATGTGTTATTTTAGCCACATTTTGAGGTTTGCAAAGGATTCTGGGTAACAGAACCTGGTCCGAGCCACACAAGTCACCCCATCTTGGATTCCCCTAGGTCTCTAGTTTTCAGAAATGCACAGGTTTGGTAGGTTTCCCTAGGTGGCGGCTGAGCTACAGGCCAAAATCTACAGGTAGGCACTTTGCAAAAAACACCTCTGTTTTCCTTCACCAATTTGGATGTGTCCACGTTGCGCTTTGGGGCGTTTCCTGTCGCGGGCGCTAGGCCTACCCACACAAGTGAGGTATCATTTTTATCGGGAGACGTGGGGGAACGCTGGGTGGAAGGAAATTCGTGGCTCCTCTCAGATTCCAGAACTTTCTGCCACAGAAATGTGAGGAACATGTGTTTTTTTTGCCACATTTTGAGGTTTGCAAAGGATTCTGGGTAACAGAACCTGGTCCGAGTCACACAAGTCACCCCATCTTGGATTCCCCTAGGTCTCTAGTTTTCAGAAATGCACAGGTTTGGTAGGTTTCCCTAGGTGGCGGCTGAGCTACAGGCCAAAATCTACAGGTAGGCACTTTGCAAAAAACACCTCTGTTTTCCTTCACAAATTTGGATGTGTCCACGTTGCGCTTTGGGGCGTTTCCTGTCGCGGGCGCTAGGCCTACCCACACAAGTGAGGTATCATTTTTATCGGGAGACGTGGGGGAACGCTGGGTGGAAGGAAATTTGTGGCTCCTCTCAGATTCCAGAACTTTCTGCCACAGAAATGTGAGGAACATGTGTTTTTTTAGCCAAATTTTGAGGTTTGCAAAGGATTCTGGGTAACAGAACCTGGTCCGAGCCACACAAGTCACCCCATCTTGGATTCCCCTAGGTCTCTAGTTTTCAGAAATGCACAGGTTTGGTAGGTTTCCCTAGGTGGCGGCTGAGCTACAGGCCAAAATCTACAGGTAGGCACTTTGCAAAAAACACCTCTGTTTTCCTTCACCAATTTGGCTGTGTCCACGTTGCGCTTTGGGGCATTTCCTGTCACGGGCGCTAGGCCTACCCACACAAGTGAGGTATCATTTTTATCGGGAGACGTGGGGGAACGCTGGGTGGAAGGAAATTTTTGGCTCCTCTCAGATTCCAGAACTTTCTGCCACAGAAATGTGAGGAACATGTGTTTTTTTAGCCAAATTTTGAGGTTTGCAAAGGATTCTGGGTAACAGAACCTGGTCGGAGCCACACAAGTCACCCCATCTTGGATTCCCCTAGGTCTCTAGTTTTCAGAAATGCACAGGTTTGGTAGGTTTCCCTAGGTGGCGGCTGAGCTACAGGCCAAAATCTACAGGTAGGCACTTTGCAAAAAACACCTCTGTTTTCCTTCACCAATTTGGCTGTGTCCACGTTGCGCTTTGGGGCATTTCCTGTCACGGGCGCTAGGGTACCCACACAAGTGAGGTATCATTTTTATCGGGAGACGTGGGGGAACGCTGGGTGGAAGGAAATTCGTGGCTCCTCTCAGATTCCAGAACTTTCTGCCACAGAAATGTGAGGAACATGTGTTTTTTTAGCCAAATTTTGAAGTTTGCAAAGGATTCTGGGTAACAGAACCTGGTCCGAGCCACTCAAGTCACCCCATCTTGGATTCCCCTAGGTCTCTAGTTTTCAGAAATACACAGGTTTGGTAGGTTTCCCTAGGTGGCGGCTGAGCTACAGGCCAAAATCTACAGGTAGGCACTTTGCAAAAAACACCTCTGTTTTCCTTCACAAATTTGGATGTGTCCACGTTGCGCTTTGGGGCGTTTCCTGTCGCGGGCGCTAGGCCTACCCACACAAGTGAGGTATCATTTTTATCGGGAGACGTGGGGGAATGCTGGGTGGAAGGAAAATCGTGGCTCCTCTCAGATTCCAGAACTTTCTGCCACAGAAATGTGAGGAACATGTGTTTTTTTAGCCACATTTTGAGGTTTGCAAAGGATTCTGGGTAACAGAACCTGGTCCGAGCCACACAAGTCACCCCATCTTGGATTCCCCTAGGTCTCTAATTTTCAGAAATGCACAGGTTTGGTAGGTTTCCCTAGGTGGCGGCTGAGCTACAGGCCAAAATCTACAGGTAGGCACTTTGCAAAAAACACCTCTGTTTTCCTTCACCAATTTGGCTGTGTCCACGTTGCGCTTTGGGGCATTTCCTGTCACGGGCGCTAGGGTACCCACACAAGTGAGGTATCATTTTTATCGGGAGACGTGGGGGAACGCTGGGTGGAAGGAAATTTGTGGCTCCTCTCAGATTCCAGAACTTTCTGCCACAGAAATGTGAGGAACATGTGTTTTTTTAGCCACATTTTGAGGTTTGCAAAGGATTCTGGGTAACAGAACCTGGTCCGAGCCACACAAGTCACCCCATCTTGGATTCCCCTAGGTCTCTAATTTTCAGAAATGCACAGGTTTGGTAGGTTTCCCTAGGTGGCGGCTGAGCTACAGGCCAAAATCTACAGGTAGGCACTTTGCAAAAAACACCTCTGTTTTCCTTCACCTATTTGGCTGTGTCCACGTTGCGCTTTGGGGCATTTCCTGTCACGGGCGCTAGGCCTACCCACACAAGTGAGGTATCATTTTTATCGGGAGACGTGGGGGAACGCTGGGTGGAAGGAAATTTGTGGCTCCTCTCAGATTCCAGAACTTTCTGCCACAGAAATGTGAGGAACATGTGTTTTTTTAGCCAAATTTTGAGGTTTGCAAAGGGTTCTGGGTAACAGAACCTGGTCCGAGCCACACAAGTCACCCCATCTTGGATTCCCCTAGGTCTCTAGTTTTCAGAAATGCACAGGTTTGGTAGGTTTCCCTAGGTGGCGGCTGAGCTACAGGCCAAAATCTACAAGTAGGCACTTTGCAAAAAATACCTCTGTTTTCCTTCACAAATTTGGATGTGTCCACGTTGCGCTTTGGGGCGTTTCCTGTCGCGGGCGCTAGGCCTACCCACACAAGTGAGGTATCATTTTTATCGGGAGACGTGGGGGAACGCTGGGTGGAAGGAAATTCGTGGCTCCTCTCAGATTCCAGAACTTTCTGCCACAGAAATGTGAGGAACATGTGTTTTTTTAGCCACATTTTGAGGTTTGCAAAGGATTCTGGGTAACAGAACCTGGTCCGAGTCACACAAGTCACCCCATCTTGGATTCCCCTAGGTCTCTAGTTTTCAGAAATGCACAGGTTTGGTAGGTTTCCCTAGGTGGCGGCTGAGCTACAGGCCAAAATCTACAGGTAGGCACTTTGCAAAAAACACCTCTGTTTTCCTTCACAAATTTGGATGTGTCCACGTTGCGCTTTGGGGCGTTTCCTGTCGCGGGCGCTAGGCCTACCCACACAAGTGAGGTATCATTTTTATCGGGAGACGTGGGGGAACGCTGGGTGGAAGGAAATTTGTGGCTCCTCTCAGATTCCAGAACTTTCTGCCACAGAAATGTGAGGAACATGTGTTTTTTTAGCCAAATTTTGAGGTTTGCAAAGGATTCTGGGTAACAGAACCTGGTCCGAGCCACACAAGTCACCCCATCTTGGATTCCCCTAGGTCTCTAGTTTTCAGAAATGCACAGGTTTGGTAGGTTTCCCTAGGTGGCGGCTGAGCTACAGGCCAAAATCTACAGGTAGGCACTTTGCAAAAAACACCTCTGTTTTCCTTCACCAATTTGGCTGTGTCCACGTTGCGCTTTGGGGCATTTCCTGTCACGGGCGCTAGGCCTACCCACACAAGTGAGGTATCATTTTTATCGGGAGACGTGGGGGAACGCTGGGTGGAAGGAAATTTGTGGCTCCTCTCAGATTCCAGAACTTTCTGCCACAGAAATGTGAGGAACATGTGTTTTTTTAGCCAAATTTTGAGGTTTGCAAAGGATTCTGGGTAACAGAACCTGGTCGGAGCCACACAAGTCACCCCATCTTGGATTCCCCTAGGTCTCTAGTTTTCAGAAATGCACAGGTTTGGTAGGTTTCCCTAGGTGGCGGCTGAGCTACAGGCCAAAATCTACAGGTAGGCACTTTGCAAAAAACACCTCTGTTTTCCTTCACCAATTTGGCTGTGTCCACGTTGCGCTTTGGGGCATTTCCTGTCACGGGCGCTAGGACTACTCACACAAGTGAGGTATCATTTTTATCGGGAGACGTGGGGGAACGCTGGGTGGAAGGAAATTCGTGGCTCCTCTCAGATTCCAGAACTTTCTGCCACAGAAATGTGAGGAACATGTGTTTTTTTAGCCAAATTTTGAAGTTTGCAAAGGATTCTGGGTAACAGAACCTGGTCCGAGCCACTCAAGTCACCCCATCTTGGATTCCCCTAGGTCTCTAGTTTTCAGAAATGCACAGGTTTGGTAGGTTTCCCTAGGTGGCGGCTGAGCTACAGGCCAAAATCTACAGGTAGGCACTTTGCAAAAAACACCTCTGTTTTCCTTCACAAATTTGGATGTGTCCACGTTGCGCTTTGGGGCGTTTCCTGTCGCGGGCGCTAGGCCTACCCACACAAGTGAGGTATCATTTTTATCAGGAGACGTGGGGGAATGCTGGGTGGAAGGAAATTTGTGGCTCCTCTCAGATTCCAGAACTTTCTGCCACAGAAATGTGAGGAACATGTGTTTTTTTAGCCAAATTTTGAGGTTTGCAAAGGATTCTGGGTAACAGAACCTGGTCGGAGCCACACAAGTCACCCCATCTTGGATTCCCCTAGGTCTCTAGTTTTCAGAAATGCACAGGTTTGGTAGGTTTCCCTAGGTGGCGGCTGAGCTACAGGCCAAAATCTACAGGTAGGCACTTTGCAAAAAACACCTCTGTTTTCCTTCACCAATTTGGCTGTGTCCACGTTGCGCTTTGGGGCATTTCCTGTCACGGGCGCTAGGACTACTCACACAAGTGAGGTATCATTTTTATCGGGAGACGTGGGGGAACGCTGGGTGGAAGGAAATTCGTGGCTCCTCTCAGATTCCAGAACTTTCTGCCACAGAAATGTGAGGAACATGTGTTTTTTTAGCCACATTTTGAGGTTTGCAAAGGATTCTGGGTAACAGAACCTGGTCCGAGCCACACAAGTCACCCCATCTTGGATTCCCCTAGGTCTCTAATTTTCAGAAATGCACAGGTTTGGTAGGTTTCCCTAGGTGGCGGCTGAGCTACAGGCCAAAATCTACAGGTAGGCACTTTGCAAAAAACACCTCTGTTTTCCTTCACCAATTTGGCTGTGTCCACGTTGCGCTTTGGGGCATTTCCTGTCACGGGCGCTAGGGTACCCACACAAGTGAGGTATCATTTTTATCGGGAGACGTGGGGGAACGCTGGGTGGAAGGAAATTTGTGGCTCCTCTCAGATTCCAGAACTTTCTGCCACAGAAATGTGAGGAACATGTGTTTTTTTAGCCACATTTTGAGGTTTGCAAAGGGTTCTGGGTAACAGAACCTGGTCCGAGCCACACAAGTCACCCCATCTTGGATTCCCCTAGGTCTCTAGTTTTCAGAAATGCACAGGTTTGGTAGGTTTCCCTAGGTGGCGGCTGAGCTACAGGCCAAAATCTACAAGTAGGCACTTTGCAAAAAACACCTCTGTTTTCCTTCACAAATTTGGATGTGTCCACGTTGCGCTTTGGGGCGTTTCCTGTCGCGGGCGCTAGGCCTACCCACACAAGTGAGGTATCATTTTTATCGGGAGACGTGGGGGAACGCTGGGTGGAAGGAAATTTGTGGCTCCTCTCAGATTCCAGAACTTTCTGCCACAGAAATGTGAGGAACATGTGTTTTTTTAGCCAAATTTTGAGGTTTGCAAAGGATTCTGGGTAACAGAACCTGGTCCGAGCCACACAAGTCACCCCATCTTGGATTCCCCTAGGTCTCTAGTTTTCAGAAATGCACAGGTTTGGTAGGTTTCCCTAGGTGGCGGCTGAGCTACAGGCCAAAATCTACAGGTAGGCACTTTGCAAAAAACACCTCTGTTTTCCTTCACCAATTTGGCTGTGTCCACGTTGCGCTTTGGGGCATTTCCTGTCACGGGCGCTAGGCCTACCCACACAAGTGAGGTATCATTTTTATCGGGAGACGTGGGGGAACGCTGGGTGGAAGGAAATTTGTGGCTCCTCTCAGATTCCAGAACTTTCTGCCACAGAAATGTGAGGAACATGTGTTTTTTTAGCCAAATTTTGAGGTTTGCAAAGGATTCTGGGTAACAGAACCTGGTCGGAGCCACACAAGTCACCCCATCTTGGATTCCCCTAGGTCTCTAGTTTTCAGAAATGCACAGGTTTGGTAGGTTTCCCTAGGTGGCGGCTGAGCTACAGGCCAAAATCTACAGGTAGGCACTTTGCAAAAAACACCTCTGTTTTCCTTCACCAATTTGGCTGTGTCCACGTTGCGCTTTGGGGCATTTCCTGTCACGGGCGCTAGGACTACTCACACAAGTGAGGTATCATTTTTATCGGGAGACGTGGGGGAACGCTGGGTGGAAGGAAATTCGTGGCTCCTCTCAGATTCCAGAACTTTCTGCCACAGAAATGTGAGGAACATGTGTTTTTTTAGCCAAATTTTGAAGTTTGCAAAGGATTCTGGGTAACAGAACCTGGTCCGAGCCACTCAAGTCACCCCATCTTGGATTCCCCTTGGTCTCTAGTTTTCAGAAATGCACAGGTTTGGTAGGTTTCCCTAGGTGGCGGCTGAGCTACAGGCCAAAATCTACAGGTAGGCACTTTGCAAAAAACACCTCTGTTTTCCTTCACAAATTTGGATGTGTCCACGTTGCGCTTTGGGGCGTTTCCTGTCGCGGGCGCTAGGCCTACCCACACAAGTGAGGTATCATTTTTATCAGGAGACGTGGGGGAATGCTGGGTGGAAGGAAATTTGTGGCTCCTCTCAGATTCCAGAACTTTCTGCCACAGAAATGTGAGGAACATGTGTTTTTTTAGCCAAATTTTGAGGTTTGCAAAGGATTCTGGGTAACAGAACCTGGTCGGAGCCACACAAGTCACCCCATCTTGGATTCCCCTAGGTCTCTAGTTTTCAGAAATGCACAGGTTTGGTAGGTTTCCCTAGGTGGCGGCTGAGCTACAGGCCAAAATCTACAGGTAGGCACTTTGCAAAAAACACCTCTGTTTTCCTTCACCAATTTGGCTGTGTCCACGTTGCGCTTTGGGGCATTTCCTGTCACGGGCGCTAGGACTACTCACACAAGTGAGGTATCATTTTTATCGGGAGACGTGGGGGAACGCTGGGTGGAAGGAAATTCGTGGCTCCTCTCAGATTCCAGAACTTTCTGCCACAGAAATGTGAGGAACATGTGTTTTTTTAGCCACATTTTGAGGTTTGCAAAGGATTCTGGGTAACAGAACCTGGTCCGAGCCACACAAGTCACCCCATCTTGGATTCCCCAAGGTCTCTAATTTTCAGAAATGCACAGGTTTGGTAGGTTTCCCTAGGTGGCGGCTGAGCTACAGGCCAAAATCTACAGGTAGGCACTTTGCAAAAAACACCTCTGTTTTCCTTCACCAATTTGGCTGTGTCCACGTTGCGCTTTGGGGCATTTCCTGTCACGGGCGCTAGGGTACCCACACAAGTGAGGTATCATTTTTATCGGGAGACGTGGGGGAACGCTGGGTGGAAGGAAATTTGTGGCTCCTCTCAGATTCCAGAACTTTCTGCCACAGAAATGTGAGGAACATGTGTTTTTTTAGCCAAATTTTGAGGTTTGCAAAGGGTTCTGGGTAACATAACCTGGTCCGAGCCACACAAGTCACCCCATCTTGGATTCCCCTAGGTCTCTAGTTTTCAGAAATGCACAGGTTTGGTAGGTTTCCCTAGGTGGCGGCTGAGCTACAGGCCAAAATCTACAAGTAGGCACTTTGCAAAAAACACCTCTGTTTTCCTTCACAAATTTGGATGTGTCCACGTTGCGCTTTGGGGCGTTTCCTGTCGCGGGCGCTAGGCCTACCCACACAAGTGAGGTATCATTTTTATCGGGAGACGTGGGGGAACGCTGGGTGGAAGGAAATTCGTGGCTCCTCTCAGATTCCAGAACTTTCTGCCACAGAAATGTGAGGAACATGTGTTTTTTTAGCCACATTTTGAGGTTTGCAAAGGATTCTGGGTAACAGAACCTGGTCCGAGTCACACAAGTCACCCCATCTTGGATTCCCCTAGGTCTCTAGTTTTCAGAAATGCACAGGTTTGGTAGGTTTCCCTAGGTGGCGGCTGAGCTACAGGCCAAAATCTACAGGTAGGCACTTTGCAAAAAACACCTCTGTTTTCCTTCACAAATTTGGCTGTGTCCACGTTGCGCTTTGGGGCATTTCCTGTCACGGGCGCTAGGGTACCCACACAAGTGAGGTATCATTTTTATCGGGAGACGTGGGGGAACGCTGGGTGGAAGGAAATTTGTGGCTCCTCTCAGATTCCAGAACTTTCTGCCACAGAAATGTGAGGAACATGTGTTTTTTTAGCCAAATTTTGAGGTTTGCAAAGGGTTCTGGGTAACAGAACCTGGTCCGAGCCACACAAGTCACCCCATCTTGGATTCCCCTAGGTCTCTAGTTTTCAGAAATGCACAGGTTTGGTAGGTTTCCCTAGGTGGCGGCTGAGCTACAGGCCAAAATCTACAAGTAGGCACTTTGCAAAAAACACCTCTGTTTTCCTTCACAAATTTGGATGTGTCCACGTTGCGCTTTGGGGCGTTTCCTGTCGCGGGCGCTAGGCCTACCCACACAAGTGAGGTATCATTTTTATCGGGAGACGTGGGGGAACGCTGGGTGGAAGGAAATTCGTGGCTCCTCTCAGATTCCAGAACTTTCTGCCACAGAAATGTGAGGAACATGTGTTTTTTTAGCCACATTTTGAGGTTTGTAAAGGATTCTGGGTAACAGAACCTGGTCCGAGCCACACAAGTCACCCCATCTTGGATTCCCCTAGGTCTCTAGTTTTCAGAAATGCACAGGTTTGGTAGGTTTCCCTAGGTGGCGGCTGAGCTACAGGCCAAAATCTACAGGTAGGCACTTTGCAAAAAACACCTCTGTTTTCCTTCACAAATTTGGATGTGTCCACGTTGCGCTTTGGGGCGTTTCCTGTCGCGGGCGCTAGGCCTACCCACACAAGTGAGGTATCATTTTTATCGGGAGACGTGGGGGAATGCTGGGTGGAAGGAAAAGCGTGGCTCCTCTCAGATTCCAGAACTTTCTGCCACAGAAATGTGAGGAACATGTGTTTTTTTAGCCACATTTTGAGGATTGCAAAGGATTCTGGGTAACAGAACCTGGTCCGAGCCACACAAGTCACCCCATCTTGGATTCCCCTAGGTCTCTAATTTTCAGAAATGCACAGGTTTGGTAGGTTTCCCTAGGTGGCGGCTGAGCTACAGGCCAAAATCTACAGGTAGGCACTTTGCAAAAAACACCTCTGTTTTCCTTCACCTATTTGGCTGTGTCCACGTTGCGCTTTGGGGCATTTCCTGTCACGGGCGCTAGGCCTACCCACACAAGTGAGGTATCATTTTTATCGGGAGACGTGGGGGAACGCTGGGTGGAAGGAAATTTGTGGCTCCTCTCAGATTCCAGAACTTTCTGCCACAGAAATGTGAGGAACATGTGTTTTTTTAGCCAAATTTTGAGGTTTGCAAAGGGTTCTGGGTAACAGAACCTGGTCCGAGCCACACAAGTCACCCCATCTTGGATTCCCCTAGGTCTCTAGTTTTCAGAAATGCACAGGTTTGGTAGGTTTCCCTAGGTGGCGGCTGAGCTACAGGCCAAAATCTACAAGTAGGCACTTTGCAAAAAACACCTCTGTTTTCCTTCACAAATTTGGATGTGTCCACGTTGCGCTTTGGGGCGTTTCCTGTCGCGGGCGCTAGGCCTACCCACACAAGTGAGGTATCATTTTTATCGGGAGACGTGGGGGAACGCTGGGTGGAAGGAAATTTGTGGCTCCTCTCAGATTCCAGAACTTTCTGCCACAGAAATGTGAGGAACATGTGTTTTTTTAGCCAAATTTTGAGGTTTGCAAAGGGTTCTGGGTAACAGAACCTGGTCCGAGCCACACAAGTCACCCCATCTTGGATTCCCCTAGGTCTCTAGTTTTCAGAAATGCACAGGTTTGGTAGGTTTCCCTAGGTGGCGGCTGAGCTACAGGCCAAAATCTACAAGTAGGCACTTTGCAAAAAACACCTCTGTTTTCCTTCACAAATTTGGATGTGTCCATGTTGCGCTTTGGGGCGTTTCCTGTCGCGGGCGCTAGGCCTACCCACACAAGTGAGGTATCATTTTTATCGGGAGACGTGGGGGAACGCTGGGTGGAAGGAAATTCGTGGCTCCTCTCAGATTCCAGAACTTTCTGCCACAGAAATGTGAGGAACATGTGTTTTTTTAGCCACATTTTGAGGTTTGCAAAGGATTCTGGGTAACAGAACCTGGTCCGAGTCACACAAGTCACCCCATCTTGGATTCCCCTAGGTCTCTAGTTTTCAGAAATGCACAGGTTTGGTAGGTTTCCCTAGGTGGCGGCTGAGCTACAGGCCAAAATCTACAGGTAGGCACTTTGCAAAAAACACCTCTGTTTTCCTTCACAAATTTGGATGTGTCCACGTTGCGCTTTGGGGCGTTTCCTGTCGCGGGCGCTAGGCCTACCCACACAAGTGAGGTATCATTTTTATCGGGAGACGTGGGGGAACCTTGGGTGGAAGGAAATTTGTGGCTCCTCTCAGATTCCAGAACTTTCTGCCACAGAAATGTGAGGAACATGTGTTTTTTTTAGCCAAATTTTGAGGTTTGCAAAGGATTCTGGGTAACAGAACCTGGTCCGAGCCACACAAGTCACCCCATCTTGGATTCCCCTAGGTCTCTAGTTTTCAGAAATGCACAGGTTTGGTAGGTTTCCCTAGGTGGCGGCTGAGCTACAGGCCAAAATCTACAGGTAGGCACTTTGCAAAAAACACCTCTGTTTTCCTTCACAAATTTGGATGTGTCCACGTTGCACTTTGGGGCGTTTCCTGTCGCGGGCGCTAGGCCTACCCACACAAGTGAGGTATCATTTTTATCGGGAGACGTGGGGGAACGCTGGGTGGAAGGAAATTTGTGGCTCCTCTCAGATTCCAGAACTTTCTGCCACAGAAATGTGAGGAACATGTGTTTTTTTAGCCAAATTTTGAGGTTTGCAAAGGATTCTGGGTAACAGAACCTGGTCCGAGCCACACAAGTCACCCCATCTTGGATTCCCCTAGGTCTCTAGTTTTCAGAAATGCACAGGTTTGGTAGGTTTCCCTAGGTGGCGGCTGAGCTACAGGCCAAAATCTACAGGTAGGCACTTTGCAAAAAACACCTCTGTTTTCCTTCACCAATTTGGATGTGTCCACGTTGCGCTTTGGGGCGTTTCCTGTCGCGGGCGCTAGGCCTACCCACACAAGTGAGGTATCATTTTTATCGGGAGACGTGGGGGAACGCTGGGTGGAAGGAAATTCGTGGCTCCTCTCAGATTCCAGAACTTTCTGCCACAGAAATGTGAGGAACATGTGTTTTTTTAGCCACATTTTGAGGTTTGCAAAGGATTCTGGGTAACAGAACCTGGTCCGAGCCACACAAGTCACCCCATCTTGGATTCCCCTAGGTCTCTAGTTTTCAGAAATGCACAGGTTTGGTAGGTTTCCCTAGGTGGCGGCTGAGCTACAGGCCAAAATCTACAAGTAGGCACTTTGCAAAAAACACCTCTGTTTTCCTTCACAAATTTGGATGTGTCCACGTTGCGCTTTGGGGCGTTTCCTGTCGCGGGCGCTAGGCCTACCCACACAAGTGAGGTATCATTTTTATCGGGAGACGTGGGGGAACGCTGGGTGGAAGGAAATTCGTGGCTCCTCTCAGATTCCAGAACTTTCTGCCACAGAAATGTGAGGAACATGTGTTTTTTTAGCCACATTTTGAGGTTTGCAAAGGATTCTGGGTAACAGAACCTGGTCCGAGTCACACAAGTCACCCCATCTTGGATTCCCCTAGGTCTCTAGTTTTCAGAAATGCACAGGTTTGGTAGGTTTCCCTAGGTGGCGGCTGAGCTACAGGCCAAAATCTACAGGTAGGCACTTTGCAAAAAACACCTCTGTTTTCCTTCACAAATTTGGCTGTGTCCACGTTGCGCTTTGGGGCATTTCCTGTCACGGGCGCTAGGCCTACCCACACAAGTGAGGTATCATTTTTATCGGGAGACGTGGGGGAACGCTGGGTGGAAGGAAATTCGTGGCTCCTCTCAGATTCCAGAACTTTCTGCCACAGAAATGTGAGGAACATGTGTTTTTTTAGCCACATTTTGAGGTTTGTAAAGGATTCTGGGTAACAGAACCTGGTCCGAGCCACACAAGTCACCCCATCTTGGATTCCCCTAGGTCTCTAGTTTTCAGAAATGCACAGGTTTGGTAGGTTTCCCTAGGTGGCGGCTGAGCTACAGGCCAAAATCTACAGGTAGGCACTTTGCAAAAAACACCTCTGTTTTCCTTCACAAATTTGGATGTGTCCACGTTGCGCTTTGGGGCGTTTCCTGTCGCGGGCGCTAGGCCTACCCACACAAGTGAGGTATCATTTTTATCGGGAGACGTGGGGGAATGCTGGGTGGAAGGAAAAGCGTGGCTCCTCTCAGATTCCAGAACTTTCTGCCACAGAAATGTGAGGAACATGTGTTTTTTTAGCCACATTTTGAGGATTGCAAAGGATTCTGGGTAACAGAACCTGGTCCGAGCCACACAAGTCACCACATCTTGGATTCCCCTAGGTCTCTAATTTTCAGAAATGCACAGGTTTGGTAGGTTTCCCTAGGTGGCGGCTGAGCTACAGGCCAAAATCTACAGGTAGGCACTTTGCAAAAAACACCTCTGTTTTCCTTCACCTATTTGGCTGTGTCCACGTTGCGCTTTGGGGCATTTCCTGTCACGGGCGCTAGGCCTACCCACACAAGTGAGGTATCATTTTTATCGGGAGACGTGGGGGAACGCTGGGTGGAAGGAAATTTGTGGCTCCTCTCAGATTCCAGAACTTTCTGCCACAGAAATGTGAGGAACATGTGTTTTTTTAGCCAAATTTTGAGGTTTGCAAAGGGTTCTGGGTAACAGAACCTGGTCCGAGCCACACAAGTCACCCCATCTTGGATTCCCCTAGGTCTCTAGTTTTCAGAAATGCACAGGTTTGGTAGGTTTCCCTAGGTGGCGGCTGAGCTACAGGCCAAAATCTACAAGTAGGCACTTTGCAAAAAACACCTCTGTTTTCCTTCACAAATTTGGATGTGTCCACGTTGCGCTTTGGGGCGTTTCCTGTCGCGGGCGCTAGGCCTACCCACACAAGTGAGGTATCATTTTTATCGGGAGACGTGGGGGAACGCTGGGTGGAAGGAAATTCGTGGCTCCTCTCAGATTCCAGAACTTTCTGCCACAGAAATGTGAGGAACATGTGTTTTTTTAGCCACATTTTGAGGTTTGCAAAGGATTCTGGGTAACAGAACCTGGTCCGAGTCACACAAGTCACCCCATCTTGGATTCCCCTAGGTCTCTAGTTTTCAGAAATGCACAGGTTTGGTAGGTTTCCCTAGGTGGCGGCTGAGCTACAGGCCAAAATCTACAGGTAGGCACTTTGCAAAAAACACCTCTGTTTTCCTTCACAAATTTGGATGTGTCCACGTTGCACTTTGGGGCGTTTCCTGTCGCGGGCGCTAGGCCTACCCACACAAGTGAGGTATAATTTTTATCGGGAGACGTGGGGGAACGCTGGGTGGAAGGAAATTTGTGGCTCCTCTCAGATTCCAGAACTTTCTGCCACAGAAATGTGAGGAACATGTGTTTTTTTAGCCAAATTTTGAGGTTTGCAAAGGATTCTGGGTAACAGAACCTGGTCCGAGCCACACAAGTCACCCCATCTTGGATTCCCCTAGGTCTCTAGTTTTCAGAAATGCACAGGTTTGGTAGGTTTCCCTAGGTGGCGGCTGAGCTACAGGCCAAAATCTACAGGTAGGCACTTTGCAAAAAACACCTCTGTTTTCCTTCACAAATTTGGATGTGTCCACGTTGCGCTTTGGGGCGTTTCCTGTCGCGGGCGCTAGGCCTACCCACACAAGTGAGGTATCATTTTTATCGGGAGACGTGGGGGAATGCTGGGTGGAAGGAAAATCGTGGCTCCTCTCAGATTCCAGAACTTTCTGCCACAGAAATGTGAGGAACATGTGTTTTTTTAGCCACATTTTGAGGTTTGCAAAGGATTCTGGGTAACAGAACCTGGTCCGAGCCACACAAGTCACCCCATCTTGGATTCCCCTAGGTCTCTAATTTTCAGAAATGCACAGGTTTGGTAGGTTTCCCTAGGTGGCGGCTGAGCTACAGGCCAAAATCTACAGGTAGGCACTTTGCAAAAAACACCTCTGTTTTCCTTCACCTATTTGGCTGTGTCCACGTTGCGCTTTGGGGCATTTCCTGTCACGGGCGCTAGGCCTACCCACACAAGTGAGGTATCATTTTTATCGGGAGACGTGGGGGAACGCTGGGTGGAAGGAAATTTGTGGCTCCTCTCAGATTCCAGAACTTTCTGCCACAGAAATGTGAGGAACATGTGTTTTTTTAGCCAAATTTTGAGGTTTGCAAAGGGTTCTGGGTAACAGAACCTGGTCCGAGCCACACAAGTCACCCCATCTTGGATTCCCCTAGGTCTCTAGTTTTCAGAAATGCACAGGTTTGGTAGGTTTCCCTAGGTGGCGGCTGAGCTACAGGCCAAAATCTACAAGTAGGCACTTTGCAAAAAACACCTCTGTTTTCCTTCACAAATTTGGATGTGTCCACGTTGCGCTTTGGGGCGTTTCCTGTCGCGGGCGCTAGGCCTACCCACACAAGTGAGGTATCATTTTTATCGGGAGACGTGGGGGAACGCTGGGTGGAAGGAAATTCGTGGCTCCTCTCAGATTCCAGAACTTTCTGCCACAGAAATGTGAGGAACATGTGTTTTTTTAGCCACATTTTGAGGTTTGCAAAGGATTCTGGGTAACAGATCCTGGTCCGAGTCACACAAGTCACCCCATCTTGGATTCCCCTAGGTCTCTAGTTTTCAGAAATGCACAGGTTTGGTAGGTTTCCCTAGGTGGCGGCTGAGCTACAGGCCAAAATCTACAGGTAGGCACTTTGCAAAAAACACCTCTGTTTTCCTTCACAAATTTGGATGTGTCCACGTTGCGCTTTGGGGCGTTTCCTGTCGCGGGCGCTAGGCCTACCCACACAAGTGAGGTATCATTTTTATCGGGAGACGTGGGGGAACCTTGGGTGGAAGGAAATTTGTGGCTCCTCTCAGATTCCAGAACTTTCTGCCACAGAAATGTGAGGAACATGTGTTTTTTTAGCCAAATTTTGAGGTTTGCAAAGGATTCTGGGTAACAGAACCTGGTCCGAGCCACACAAGTCACCCCATCTTGGATTCCCCTAGGTCTCTAGTTTTCAGAAATGCACAGGTTTGGTAGGTTTCCCTAGGTGGCGGCTGAGCTACAGGCCAAAATCTACAGGTAGGCACTTTGCAAAAAACACCTCTGTTTTCCTTCACAAATTTGGATGTGTCCACGTTGCACTTTGGGGCGTTTCCTGTCGCGGGCGCTAGGCCTACCCACACAAGTGAGGTATCATTTTTATCGGGAGACGTGGGGGAACGCTGGGTGGAAGGAAATTTGTGGCTCCTCTCAGATTCCAGAACTTTCTGCCACAGAAATGTGAGGAACATGTGTTTTTTTAGCCAAATTTTGAGGTTTGCAAAGGATTCTGGGTAACAGAACCTGGTCCGAGCCACACAAGTCACCCCATCTTGGATTCCCCTAGGTCTCTAGTTTTCAGAAATGCACAGGTTTGGTAGGTTTCCCTAGGTGGCGGCTGAGCTACAGGCCAAAATCTACAGGTAGGCACTTTGCAAAAAACGCCTCTGTTTTCCTTCACCAATTTGGATGTGTCCACGTTGCGCTTTGGGGCGTTTCCTGTCGCGGGCGCTAGGCCTACCCACACAAGTGAGGTATCATTTTTATCGGGAGACGTGGGGGAACGCTGGGTGGAAGGAAATTCGTGGCTCCTCTCAGATTCCAGAACTTTCTGCCACAGAAATGTGAGGAACATGTGTTTTTTTAGCCACATTTTGAGGTTTGCAAAGGATTCTGGGTAACAGAACCTGGTCCGAGTCACACAAGTCACCCCATCTTGGATTCCCCTAGGTCTCTAGTTTTCAGAAATGCACAGGTTTGGTAGGTTTCCCTAGGTGGCGGCTGAGCTACAGGCCAAAATCTACAGGTAGGCACTTTGCAAAAAACACCTCTGTTTTCCTTCACCAATTTGGCTGTGTCCACGTTGCGCTTTGGGGCATTTCCTGTCAAGGGCGCTAGGCCTACCCACACAAGTGAGGTATCATTTTTTTCGGGAGACGTGGGGGAAGGCTGGGTGGAAGGAAATTCGTGGCTCCTCTCAGATTCCAGAACTTTCTGCCACAGAAATGTGAGGAACATGTGTTTTTTTAGCCACATTTTGAGGTTTGCAAAGGATTCTGGGTAACAGAACCTGGTCCGAGCCACACAAGTCACCCCATCTTGGATTCCCCTAGGTCTCTAGTTTTCAGAATGGCACAGGTTTGGTAGGTTTCCCTAGGTGGCGGCTGAGCTACAGGCCAAAATCTACAGGTAGGCACTTTGCAAAAAACACCTCTGTTTTCCTTCACCAATTTGGCTGTGTCCACGTTGCGCTTTGGGGCATTTCCTGTCACGGGCGCTAGGCCTACCCACACAAGTGAGGAATCATTTTTATCGGGAGACGTGGGGGAACGCTGGGTGGAAGGAAATTTGTGGCTCCTCTCAGATTCCAGAACTTTCTGCCACAGAAATGTGAGGAACATGTGTTTTTTTAGCCACATTTTGAGGTTTGCAAAGGATTCTGGGTAACAGAACCTGGTCCGAGCCACACAAGCCACCCCATCTTGGATTCCCCTAGGTCTCTAGTTTTCAGAAATGCACAGGTTTGGTAGGTTTCCCTAGGTGGCGGCTGAGCTACAGGCCAAAATCTACAGGTAGGCACTTTGCAAAAAACACCTCTGTTTTCCTTCACAAATTTGGATGTGTCCACGTTGCGCTTTGGGGCGTTTTCTGTCGCGGGCGCTAGGCCTACCCACACAAGTGAGGTATCATTTTTATCGGGAGACGTGGGGGAACGCTGGGTGGAAGGACATTCGTGGCTCCTCTCAGATTCCAGAACTTTCTGCCACAGAAATGTGAGGAACATGTGTTTTTTTAGCCACATTTTGAGGTTTGCAAAGGATTCTGGGTAACAGAACCTGGTCCGAGCCACACAAGTCACCCCATCTTGGATTCCCCTAGGCCTCTAGTTTTCAGAAATGCACAGGTTTGGTAGGTTTCCCTAGGTGGCGGCTGAGCTACAGGCCAAAATCTACAGGTAGGCACTTTGCAAAAAACACCTCTGTTTTCCTTCACCAATTTGGCTGTGTCCACGTTGCGCTTTGGGGCGTTTCCTGTCGCGGGCGCTAGGCCTACCCACACAAGTGAGGTATCATTTTTATCGGGAGACGTGGGGGAACGCTGGGTGGAAGGAAATTCGTGGCTCCTCTCAGATTCCAGAACTTTCTGCCACAGAAATGTGAGGAACATGTGTTTTTTTAGCCACATTTTGAGGTTTGCAAAGGATTCTGGGTAACAGAACCTGGTCCGAGTCACACAAGTCACCCCATCTTGGATTCCCCTAGGTCTCTAGTTTTCAGAAATGCACAGGTTTGGTAGGTTTCCCTAGGTGGCGGCTGAGCTACAGGCCAAAATCTACAGGTAGGCACTTTGCAAAAAACACCTCTGTTTTCCTTCACAAATTTGGATGTGTCCCACGTTGCGCTTTGGGGCGTTTCCTGTCGCGGGCGCTAGGCCTACCCACACAAGTGAGGTATCATTTTTATCGGGAGACGTGGGGGAACGCTGGGTGGAAGGAAATTCGTGGCTCCTCTCAGATTCCAGAACTTTCTGCCACAGAAATGTGAGGAACATGTGTTTTTTTAGCCACATTTTGAGGTTTGCAAAGGATTCTGGGTAACAGAACCTGGTCCGAGTCACACAAGTCACCCCATCTTGGATTCCCCTAGGTCTCTAGTTTTCAGAAATGCACAGGTTTGGTAGGTTTCCCTAGGTGGCGGCTGAGCTACAGGCCAAAATCTACAGGTAGGCACTTTGCAAAAAACACCTCTGTTTTCCTTCACAAATTTGGATGTGTCCCACGTTGCACTTTGGGGCGTTTCCTGTCGCGGGCGCTAGGCCTACCCACACAAGTGAGGTATAATTTTTATCGGGAGACGTGGGGGAACGCTGGGTGGAAGGAAATTTGTGGCTCCTCTCAGATTCCAGAACTTTCTGCCACAGAAATGTGAGGAACATGTGTTTTTTTAGCCAAATTTTGAGGTTTGCAAAGGATTCTGGGTAACAGAACCTGGTCCGAGCCACACAAGTCACCCCATCTTGGATTCCCCTAGGTCTCTAGTTTTCAGAAATGCACAGGTTTGGTAGGTTTCCCTAGGTGGCGGCTGAGCTACAGGCCAAAATCTACAGGTAGGCACTTTGCAAAAAACACCTCTGTTTTCCTTCACAAATTTGGATGTGTCCACGTTGCGCTTTGGGGCGTTTCCTGTCGCGGGCGCTAGGCCTACCCACACAAGTGAGGTATCATTTTTATCGGGAGACGTGGGGGAATGCTGGGTGGAAGGAAAATCGTGGCTCCTCTCAGATTCCAGAACTTTCTGCCACAGAAATGTGAGGAACATGTGTTTTTTTAGCCACATTTTGAGGTTTGCAAAGGATTCTGGGTAACAGAACCTGGTCCGAGCCACACAAGTCACCCCATCTTGGATTCCCCTAGGTCTCTAATTTTCAGAAATGCACAGGTTTGGTAGGTTTCCCTAGGTGGCGGCTGAGCTACAGGCCAAAATCTACAGGTAGGCACTTTGCAAAAAACACCTCTGTTTTCCTTCACCTATTTGGCTGTGTCCACGTTGCGCTTTGGGGCATTTCCTGTCACGGGCGCTAGGCCTACCCACACAAGTGAGGTATCATTTTTATCGGGAGACGTGGGGGAACGCTGGGTGGAAGGAAATTTGTGGCTCCTCTCAGATTCCAGAACTTTCTGCCACAGAAATGTGAGGAACATGTGTTTTTTTTAGCCAAATTTTGAGGTTTGCAAAGGGTTCTGGGTAACAGAACCTGGTCCGAGCCACACAAGTCACCCCATCTTGGATTCCCCTAGGTCTCTAGTTTTCAGAAATGCACAGGTTTGGTAGGTTTCCCTAGGTGGCGGCTGAGCTACAGGCCAAAATCTACAAGTAGGCACTTTGCAAAAAACACCTCTGTTTTCCTTCACAAATTTGGATGTGTCCACGTTGCGCTTTGGGGCGTTTCCTGTCGCGGGCGCTAGGCCTACCCACACAAGTGAGGTATCATTTTTATCGGGAGACGTGGGGGAACGCTGGGTGGAAGGAAATTCGTGGCTCCTCTCAGATTCCAGAACTTTCTGCCACAGAAATGTGAGGAACATGTGTTTTTTTAGCCACATTTTGAGGTTTGCAAAGGATTCTGGGTAACAGATCCTGGTCCGAGTCACACAAGTCACCCCATCTTGGATTCCCCTAGGTCTCTAGTTTTCAGAAATGCACAGGTTTGGTAGGTTTCCCTAGGTGGCGGCTGAGCTACAGGCCAAAATCTACAGGTAGGCACTTTGCAAAAAACACCTCTGTTTTCCTTCACAAATTTGGATGTGTCCACGTTGCGCTTTGGGGCGTTTCCTGTCGCGGGCGCTAGGCCTACCCACACAAGTGAGGTATCATTTTTATCGGGAGACGTGGGGGAACCTTGGGTGGAAGGAAAATTTGTGGCTCCTCTCAGATTCCAGAACTTTCTGCCACAGAAATGTGAGGAACATGTGTTTTTTTAGCCAAATTTTGAGGTTTGCAAAGGATTCTGGGTAACAGAACCTGGTCCGAGCCACACAAGTCACCCCATCTTGGATTCCCCTAGGTCTCTAGTTTTCAGAAATGCACAGGTTTGGTAGGTTTCCCTAGGTGGCGGCTGAGCTACAGGCCAAAATCTACAGGTAGGCACTTTGCAAAAAACACCTCTGTTTTCCTTCACAAATTTGGATGTGTCCACGTTGCACTTTGGGGCGTTTCCTGTCGCGGGCGCTAGGCCTACCCACACAAGTGAGGTATCATTTTTATCGGGAGACGTGGGGGAACGCTGGGTGGAAGGAAATTTGTGGCTCCTCTCAGATTCCAGAACTTTCTGCCACAGAAATGTGAGGAACATGTGTTTTTTTAGCCAAATTTTGAGGTTTGCAAAGGATTCTGGGTAACAGAACCTGGTCCGAGCCACACAAGTCACCCCATCTTGGATTCCCCTAGGTCTCTAGTTTTCAGAAATGCACAGGTTTGGTAGGTTTCCCTAGGTGGCGGCTGAGCTACAGGCCAAAATCTACAGGTAGGCACTTTGCAAAAAACGCCTCTGTTTTCCTTCACCAATTTGGATGTGTCCACGTTGCGCTTTGGGGCGTTTCCTGTCGCGGGCGCTAGGCCTACCCACACAAGTGAGGTATCATTTTTATCGGGAGACGTGGGGGAACGCTGGGTGGAAGGAAATTCGTGGCTCCTCTCAGATTCCAGAACTTTCTGCCACAGAAATGTGAGGAACATGTGTTTTTTTAGCCACATTTTGAGGTTTGCAAAGGATTCTGGGTAACAGAACCTGGTCCGAGTCACACAAGTCACCCCATCTTGGATTCCCCTAGGTCTCTAGTTTTCAGAAATGCACAGGTTTGGTAGGTTTCCCTAGGTGGCGGCTGAGCTACAGGCCAAAATCTACAGGTAGGCACTTTGCAAAAAACACCTCTGTTTTCCTTCACCAATTTGGCTGTGTCCACGTTGCGCTTTGGGGCATTTCCTGTCAAGGGCGCTAGGCCTACCCACACAAGTGAGGTATCATTTTTTTCGGGAGACGTGGGGGAAGGCTGGGTGGAAGGAAATTTGTGGCTCCTCTCAGATTCCAGAACTTTCTGCCACAGAAATGTGAGGAACATGTGTTTTTTTAGCCAAATTTTGAGGTTTGCAAAGGATTCTGGGTAACAGAACCTGGTCCGAGCCACACAAGTCACCCCATCTTGGATTCCCCTAGGTCTCTAGTTTTCAGAATGGCACAGGATTGGTAGGTTTCCCTAGGTGGCGGCTGAGCTACAGGCCAAAATCTACAGGTAGGCACTTTGCAAAAAAACACCTCTGTTTTCCTTCACCAATTTGGCTGTGTCCACGTTGCGCTTTGGGGCATTTCCTGTCACGGGCGCTAGGCCTACCCACACAAGTGAGGAATCATTTTTATCGGGAGACGTGGGGGAACGCTGGGTGGAAGGAAATTTGTGGCTCCTCTCAGATTCCAGAACTTTCTGCCACAGAAATGTGAGGAACATGTGTTTTTTTAGCCACATTTTGAGGTTTGCAAAGGATTCTGGGTAACAGAACCTGGTCCGAGCCACACAAGCCACCCCATCTTGGATTCCCCTAGGTCTCTAGTTTTCAGAAATGCACAGGTTTGGTAGGTTTCCCTAGGTGGCGGCTGAGCTACAGGCCAAAATCTACAGGTAGGCACTTTGCAAAAAACACCTCTGTTTTCCTTCACAAATTTGGATGTGTCCACGTTGCGCTTTGGGGCGTTTTCTGTCGCGGGCGCTAGGCCTACCCACACAAGTGAGGTATCATTTTTATCGGGAGACGTGGGGGAACGCTGGGTGGAAGGACATTCGTGGCTCCTCTCAGATTCCAGAACTTTCTGCCACAGAAATGTGAGGAACATGTGTTTTTTTAGCCACATTTTGAGGTTTGCAAAGGATTCTGGGTAACAGAACCTGGTCCGAGCCACACAAGTCACCCCATCTTGGATTCCCCCTAGGCCTCTAGTTTTCAGAAATGCACAGGTTTGGTAGGTTTCCCTAGGTGGCGGCTGAGCTACAGGCCAAAATCTACAGGTAGGCACTTTGCAAAAAACACCTCTGTTTTCCTTCACCAATTTGGCTGTGTCCACGTTGCGCTTTGGGGCATTTTCTGTCACGGGCGCTAGGCCTACCCACACAAGTGAGGTATCATTTTTATCGGGAGACGTGGGGGAACGCTGGGTGGAAGGAAATTTGTGGCTCCTCTCAGATTCCAGAACTTTCTGCCACAGAAATGTGAGGAACATGTGTTTTTTTAGCCACATTTTGAGGTTTGCAAAGGATTCTGGGTAACAGAACCTGGTCCGAGCCACACAAGTCACCCCATCTTGGATTCCCCTAGGTCTCTAGTTTTCAGAAATGCACAGGTTTGGTAGGTTTCCCTAGGTGGCGGCTGAGCTACAGGCCAAAATCTGCAGGTAGGCACTTTGCAAAAAAACATCTCTGTTTTCCTTCACAAATTTGGATGTGTCCACGTTGCGCTTTGGGGCGTTTTCTGTCGCCGGCGCTAGGCCTACCCACACAAGTGAGGTATCATTTTTATCGGGAGACGTGGGGGAACGCTGGGTGGAAGGAAATTTGTGGCTCCTCTCAGATTCCAGAACTTTCTGCCACAGAAATATGAGGAACATGTGTTTTTTTTAGCCAAATTTTGAGGTTTGCAACGGATTCTGGGTAACAGAACCTGGTCCGAGCCACA